>NC_092718.1:90559327-91159327 GCF_047496885.1 Scyliorhinus torazame
GTGTGAGAGTGTGAAAGAGTGAGAGAGTGAGAGAGGGAGAAAGAAAGGTAGAGAGTGTGTGAGAGAGGGAGAGTGTGAGAGAGGGAGGGAGTGTGTGAGAGAGGGAAAGTGAGAGTGAGAGAGGGAGAGAGTGTGTGTGAGAGAGGGAGAGTGTGAGAGTGTGAAAGAGGGAGGGAGTGTGTGAGAGAGAAGAGAGTGTGTGAGAGAGGGAGAGAGTGTGTGTGAGAGTGGGAGAGAGTGAGTGAGAGAGAGAAAGTGTGAGAGTGAGAGAGTGAGAGAGGGAGAGAGTGTGTGTGAGAGAGGGAGAGTGTAGGAGTGTGAGAGAGGAGAAGAAGAGAGTGTGTGAGAGGGTTATTGAGACAGAGTGCGTGAGAGAGGGAGCCAGTGTGTGTGACAGAGGTAGGGGGAGAGAGTGTGTGAGAGAGGGAGAGAGAGGGAGAGAGCGAGGAGAAGGGGAGAGTATGTGAGAGAGGGAGAGTGTGTGTGAGAGAGGGAAAGTGTGAGAGAGAGAGAGGGAGAAAGTGTGTGAGAGAGGGAGAGAGAGTGTGTGAGAGGGAGAGTGCGAGGGAAAGTGTGTGTGAGAGAGGGAGGGAGGGGGGAGCGTGTGTGAGAGAGGGAGGGAGAGAGGGAGAGAGGGAGAGTGAGAGGGAGAGAGAGGTAGAGAGTGTGTGAGAGAGGGAGAGTGTGAGAGAGGGAGGGAGCGTGTGTGAGAGAGGGAGAGAGTGTGTGAGAGAGGGAAAGTGTGAGAGTTAGAGAAGGAGAGAGTGTGTGTGAGAGAGGGAGAGTGCAGGAGTGTGTGAGAGGGAGAGAGTGTGTGAGGGGGATATTGGGACAGAGTGTGTGAGAGAGGGAGAGAGTGTGTGTGACAGAGGGAGAGGGAGAGAGAGTGTGTGAGAGAGGGAGAGAGAGAGGGGAAGGAGAGTGTGTGTGAGAGAGGGAGAGTGTGTTAGAGAGAGAGAGGGAGAAAGTGTGTGAGAGAGGGAGGGAGTGTGTGAGAGGGAGAGTGGGACAGAGTGTGTGAGAGAGGGAGTGAGTGTGTGAGAGAGGGGGAGAGAGTTTGTGAGAGAGGGAGGGAGTGTGAGAGAAGGAGAGAGAGAGGGAGAGAGAGGGCGAAGGACAGACTGTGTGAGAGAGGGAGAGAGAGGGAGAGAGTGTGTGACAGAGAGAGGGAGAGTGTGTGAGAGAGAGGGAGAGAGTGGGTGAGAGAGGGAGAGAGTGTGTGAGAGTGGAGAGAGTGTGTGAGAGGGAGAGGGTGTGTGCGAGAGAGAGAGAGTGTGTGAAAGAGAGAGGGAGAGAGAGTGTGAAAGAGTGAGGGATAGAGTGTGTGAGAGAGAGGGAAAGAGTGTGTGTGAGAGAGGGAGAGAGAGGGAGAGAGAGAGGAGAAGGAGAGAATGTGTGAGAGAGGGAGAGTGTGTGAGAGAGAGAGAGAGGGAGAAAGTGTGTGAGAGAGGGAGAGAGAGTGTGTGAGAGGGAGAGTGCGAGGGAAAGTGTGTGTGAGAGAGGGAGGGAGAGAGGGGGAGAGTGTGTGAGAGAGGGAGGGAGAGAGGGAGAGAGTGTGTGAGAGTATGAGAGAGGGAGAGTGTGAGAGTGTGAAAGTGGGAGGGAGTGTGTGAGAGAGAAGAGAGTGTGTGAGAGAGGGAGAGTGTGAGAGTGTGAGTGTGAGAGAGGGAGGGAGTGTGTGAGAGGGAAGAGAGTGTGTGAGAGAGGGAGATGTCATAATATACACCAGTATATCATGGTGCAGACACACACACTGATGGACACACAGCAAGACCAATCAACACACTCAACACCGCAGCCAATCACCAGTTAGAGCACACTCACTATATAGACAGGGGGCATCAGAGTTCCCGCTCATTCGAGCTGCAGCTTGCTTGTAGGACAGAGCTCACAGCCTGCAGCACAGACATTCAACACGTGCTGAGTGCATCGACTGGTTAGGACAAGGCAAAGGTCTTTAGTAAAAGCTAGTATCGTGTTAACCCATAGTCAGAATATCTTAAACAGTTAATGACTCAATAAAATAGTGTTGCACTATTTCAAGTGTTGGTGACCTGTATGTGTTCCACGGATATAGAGCACCCAACACAACCGGAGAGAGAGTGTGTGAGAGGGAGAGGGAGAGAGTGTGTGAGAGTATGAGAGAGGGAGAGTGTGAGAGTGTGAAAGAGGGAGGGAGTGTGTGAGAGAGAAGAGAGTGTGTGAGAGAGGGAGAGAGTGTGTGTTAGAGGGAGAGTGTGAGAGAGGGAGGGTGTGTGTGAGAGGGAAGAGAGTGTGTGAAAGAGGGAGAGAGTGTGTGAGAGGGAGAGATAGAGGTAGAGAGTGTGTGAGAGAGGGAGAGTGTGAGAGAGGGAAGGCGTATGTGTGAGAGAGGGAGAGAGAGGCAGAGAGTGTGTGTGTGAGAGAGAGAGAGTGTGAGAGAGGGCGAATGTGAGAGAGGGAGAAAGTGGGAGAGAGTGTGTGTGAGAGAGGGAGAGAGTGTGTGTGAGCGTGGGACAGAGTGTGTGAGAGAGGGCGAGAATGTGTGTAAGAGAGGGATAGTGAGAGTGTGGGAGAGGGAGGGAGCGACTGTGTGAGAGAGGGAGAGAGAGAAGGAGAGAGAGAGAGGGAGAGAGTGTGTGAGAGAGGGAGGGAGAGAGTGTGTGAGAGGGAAGAGAGTACGTGAGTGAGGGAGTGCGTGTGAGAGAGGATGAAAGAGAGAGAGTGTCAGAGAGGGAGGGTGTGTGTGAGAGGGAAGAGAGTGTGTGAGAGAGGGAGAGAGTGTGTGAGAGGACTAGAGAGAGAGAGGTAGAGAGTGTGTGAGAGAGGGAGAGTGTGAGAGAGGGAGGGCGTGTGTGTGAGAGAGGGAGAGAGAGGCAGAGAGTGTGTGTGAGAGAGGGAGAGAGTGTGAGAGAGGGCGAGTGTGAGAGTGTGAGAGAGGGAGAAAGAGGGAGAGAGTGTGTCAGTGATAGAGGGAGAGAGTGTGTGTGAGAGTGGGACAGAGTGTGTGAGAGAGGGCGAGAATGTGTGTAAGAGAGGGAAAGTGAGAGTGTGGGAGAGGGAGGGAGAGAGTGTGTGAGAGAGGGAGGGAGAGAGTGTGTGAGAGGGAAGAGAGTATGTGAGTGAGGGAGTGCGTGTGAGAGAGGATGAAAGAGGGAGAGTGTGAGAGAGAGAGGGTGTGTGTGAGAGGGAAGAGAGTGTGTGAGAGAGGGAGTGAGTGTGTGAGAGGGAGAGAGAGAGGGAGAGTGTGTGAGAGAGGTAGGGCGAGAGTGTGTGAGAGGGAGGGAGAGAGGGAGAGAGCGTGTGAGAGAGAGAGGGAGAGAGAGTGTGAAAGAGTGAGGGATAGAGTGTGTGAGAGAGAGGGAAAGAGTGTGTGTGAGAGAGGGAGCGAGAGGGAGAGAGAGAGGAGAAGGAGAGAGTGTGTGAGAGAGGGAGAGTGTGTGTGAGAGAGAGAGAGGGAGAAAGTGTGTGAGAGAGGGAGAGAGAGTGTGTGAGAGGGAGAGTGCGAGGGAAAGTGTGTGTGAGAGAGGGAGGGAGAGAGGGGGAGAGTGTGTGAGAGAGGGAAGGAGAGAGGGAGAGAGTGTGTGAGAGTATGAGAGAGGGAGAGTGTGAGAGTGTGAAAGTGGGAGGGAGTGTGTGAGAGAGAAGACAGTGTGTGAGAGAGGGAGAGAGTGTTTGAGAGAGGGAGAGTGTGAGAGAGGGAGGGTGTGTGTTAGAGGGAAGAGAGTGTGTGAAAGAAGGAGAGAGTGTGTGAGAGGGAGAGAGAGAGGTAGAGAGTGTGTGAGAGAGGGAGAGTGTGAGAGAGGGAGGGCGTGTGTGTGAGAGAGGGAGAGAGAGGCAGAGAGTGTGTATGAGAGAAGGAGAGAGAGTGTGTGAGAGGGAGAGTGCGAGGGAAAGTATGTGTGAGAGAGGGAGGGAGAGAGGGGGAGAGTGTGTGAGAGAGGGAGGGAGAGAGGGAGAGAATGTGTGAGAGTATGAGAGAGGGAGAGTGTGAGAGTGTGAAAGAGGGAGGGAGTGTGTGAGAGAGAAGAGAGTGTGTGAGAGAGGGAGAGAGTGTGTGAGAGAGGGAGAGTGTGAGAGAGGGAGGGTGTGTGTGAGAGGGAAGAGAGTGTGTGAAAGAGGGAGAGAGTGTGAGAGAGGGCGAGTGTGAGAGTGTGAGAGAGGGAGAAAGAGGGAGAGAGTGTGTGTGAGAGAGGGAGAGAGTGTGTGTGAGAGTGGGACAGAGTGTGTGAGAGAGGGCGAGAATGTGTGTAAGAGAGGGAGGGTGAGAGTGTGGGAGAGGGAGGGAGAGAGTGTGTGAGAGAGGGAGGAAGAGAGTGGGTGAGAGGGAAGAGAGTATGTGAGTGAGGGAGTGCGGGTGAGAGAGGATGAAAGTGGGAGAGTGTCAGAGAGGGAGGGTGTGTGTGAGAGGGAAGAGAGTGTGTGAAAGAGGGAGAGAGTGTGTGAGAGGGAGAGAGAGAGTTAGAGAGTGTGTGAGAGAGGGAGAGTGTGAGAGAGGGAGGGCGTGTGTGTGAGAGAGGGAGAGAGAGGCAGAGAGTGTGTGTGAGAGAGGGAGAGAGTGTGAGAGAGGGCGAGTGTGAGAGTGTGAGAGAGGGAGAAAGAGGGAGAGAGTGTGTCAATGAGAGAGGGAGAGAGTGTGTGTGAGAGTGGGACAGAGTGTGTGAGAGAGGGCGAGAATGTGTGTAAGAGAGGGAGAGTGAGAGTGTGGGAGAGGGAGGGAGAGATTGTGTGAGAGAGGGAGAGAGAGAAGGAGAGAGAGAGAGGGAGAGAGTGTGTGAGAGAGGGAGGGAGAGAGTTTGTGAGAGGGAAGAGTGTATGTGAGTGAGGGAGTACGTGTGAGAGAGGATGAAAGAGGGAGAGTGTGATAGAGGGAGGGTGTGTGTGAGAGGGAAGAGAGTGTGTGAAAGAGGGAGAGAGTGTGTGTGAGAGAGGTAGAGAGTGTGAGAGAAGGCGAGTGTGAGTGTGAGAGAGGGAGAAAGAGGGAGAGAGTGTGTCAGTGAGAGAGGGAGGGTGTGTTTGAGAGGGAAGAGAGAGAGGGAGAGTGTGTGAGAGAGGTAGGGCGAGAGTGTGTGAGAGGGAGGGAGAGAGGGAGAGAGCGTGTGAGAGAGGGAGAGTGTGAGAGTGTGAGAGAGGGGGGGAGTGTGTGAGATGGAAGAGAGTGTGTGAGAGATGGAGATGTCATAATATACACCAGTGTATCATGGTGCAGACACACACACTGATGGACACACAGCAAGACCAATCAACACACACAACACCGCAGCCAATCACCTGTTAGAGCACACTCACTATATAGACAGGGGGCATCAGCGTTTCCGCTCATTCGAGCTGCAGCTTGCTTGTAGGACAGAGCTCAGAGCCTGCAGCACAGACATTCACCACGTGCTGAGTGCCTCGACTGGTTAGGACAAGGCAAAGGTCTTTAGTTAAAGCTAGTATCTTGTTAACCCACAGTCAGAGTATCTTAAACAGTTAATGACAATAAAATAGTGTTGCACTATTTCAAGTGTTGGTGACCTGTATGTGTTCCACGGATCCAGAGCACCCAACACAACCGGAGAGAGAGTGTGTGAGAGGGAGAGAGCGAGGGAGAGAGTGTGTGAGAGAGGGAGGGAGAGAGTGTGTGAGAGTATGAGAGAGGGAGAGTGTGAGAGTGTGAAAGAGGGAGGGAGTGTGTGAGAGAGAAGAGAGTGTGTGAGAGAGGGAGAGAGTGTGTGTTAGAGGGAGAGTGTGAGAGAGGGAGGGTGTGTGTGAGAGGGAAGAGAGTGTGTGAAAGAGGGAGAGAGTGTGTGAGAGGGAGAGAGAGAGGTAGAGAGTGTGTGAGAGAGGGAGAGTGTGAGAGAGGGAAGGCGTGTGTGTGAGAGAGGGAGAGAGAGGCAGAGAGTGTGTGTGTGAGAGGGAGAGAGTGTGAGAGAGGGCGAGTGTGAGAGAGGGAGAAAGAGGGAGAGAGTGTGTGTGAGAGAGGGAGAGAGTGTGTGTGAGAATGGGACAGAGTGTGTGAGAGAGGGCGAGAATGTGTGTAAGAGAGGGAGAGTGAGAGTGGGGGAGAGGGAGGGAGAGACTATGTGAGAGAGGGAGAGAGAGAAGGAGAGAGAGAGAGGGAGAGAGTGTGTGAGAGAGGGAGGGAGAGAGTGTGTGAGAGGGAAGAGAGTATGTGAGTGAGGGAGTGCGTGTGAGAGAGGATGAAAGAGAGAGAGTGTCAGAGAGGGAGGGTGTGTGTGAGAGGGAAGAGAGTGTGTGAAAGAGGGAGAGAGTGTGTGAGAGGGAGAGAGAGAGGTAGAGAGTGTGTGAGAGAGGGAGAGTGTGAGAGAGGGAGGGCGTGTGTGTGAGAGAGGGAGAGAGAGGCAGAGAGTGTGTGTGAGAGAGGGAGAGAGTGTGAGAGAGGGCGAGTGTGAGAGTGTGAGAGAGGGAGAAAGAGGGAGAGAGTGTGTCAGTGATAGAGGGAGAGAGTGTGTGTGAGAGTGGGACAGAGTGTGTGAGAGAGGGCGAGAATGTATGTAAGAGAGGGAGAGTGAGAGTGTGGGAGAGGGAGGGAGAGAGTGTGTGAGAGAGGGAGAGAGAGGAGAGAGAGAGAGGGAGAGAGTGTGTGAGAGGGGGAGGGAGAGAGTGTGTGAGAGGGAAGAGAGTATGTGAGTGAGGGAGTGCGTGTGAGAGAGGATGAAAGAGGGAGAGTGTGAGAGAGAGAGGGTGTGTGTGAGAGGGAAGAGAGTGTGTGAGAGAGGGAGTGAGTGTGTGAGAGGGAGAGAGAGAGGGAGAGTTTGTGAGAGAGGTAGGGCGAGTGTGTGAGAGGGAGGGAGAGAGGGAGAGAGCGTGTGAGAGAGGGAGAGTGTGAGAAGTGAGAGAGGGGGGGAGTGTGTGAGAGGGAAGAGAGTGTGTGAGAGAGGGAGATGTCATAATATACACCAGTATATCATGGTGCAGACACACACACTGATGGACACACAGCAAGACCAATCAACTCACTCAACACCGCAGCCAATCACCAGTTAGAGCACACTCACTATAAAGACAGGGGGCATCAGAGTTCCCGCTCATTCGAGCTGCAGCTTGCTTGTAGGACAGAGCTCACAGCCTGCAGCACAGACATTCACCATGTGCTGAGTGCATCGACTGGTTAGGACAAGGCAAAGGTCTTTAGTTAAAGCTAGTATCGTGTTAACCCACAGTCAGAGTACCTTAAACAGTTAATTACTCTATAAAATAGTGTTGCACTATTTCAAGTGTTGGTGACCTGTATGTGTTCCACGGATCCAGAGCACCCAACACAACAGGAGAGAGAGTGTGTGAGAGGGAGAGAGCGAGGGAGAGAGTGTGTGAGAGAGAGAGGGAGAGAGTGTGTGAGAGAGGGAGGGAGTGTGTGAGACGGAGAGAGTGTGTGAGAGGGAGAGTGGGAGTGAGTGTGTGAGAGAGGGAGTGAGTGTGTGAGAGAGGGGGAGAGAGTGTGTGAGAGAGGGAGAGAGTGTGAGAGAAGGAGAGAGAGGGAGAGAGAGGGCGAAGGAGAGAGTGTGTGAGAGTGGGAGAGAGAGGGAGAGAGTGTGTGACAGAGAGAGGGAGAGTGTGTGAGAGAGAGGGAGAGAGTGTGTGAGAGAGGGAGAGAGTGTGTGAGAGGGGAGAGAGTGTGTTGGAGGGAGAGGGTGTGTGCGAGAGGGAGAGAGTGTGTGAAAGAGAGAGGGAGAGAGAGTGTGAAAGAGTGAGAGATAGAGTGTGTGAGAGAGAGGGAAAGAGTGTGTGTGAGAGAGGGAGAGAGAGGGAGAGAGAGAGGAGAAGGAGAGAGTGTGTGAGAGAGGGAGAGTGAGTGTGAGAGAGAGAGAGGGAGAAAGTGTGTGAGAGAGGGAGAGAGAGTGTGTGAGATGGAGAGTGCGAGGGAAAGTGTGTGTGAGAGAGGGAGGGAGAGAGGGGGAGAGTGTGCGAGTGAGGGACGGAGAGAGGGAGAGAGTGTGTGAGAGTATGAGAGAGGGAGAGTGTGAGAGTGTGAAAGTGGGAGGGAGTGTGGGAGAGAGAAAAGAGTGTGTGAGAGAGGGAGAGAGTATTTGAGAGAGGGAGAGTGTGAGAGAGGGAGGGTGTGTGTGAGAGGGAAGAGAGTGTGTGAAAGAAGGAGAGAGTGTGTGAGAGGGAGAGAGAGAGGTTGAGAGTGTGTGAGAGAGGGAGAGTGTGAGAGAGGGAGGGCGTGTGTGTGAGAGAGGGAGAGAGAGGCAGAGAGTGTGTATGAGAGAGGGAGAGAGAGTGTGTGAGAGGGAGAGTGCGAGGGAAAGTGTGTGTGAGAGAGGGAGGGAGAGAGGGAGAGAATGTGTGAGAGTATGAGAGAGGGAGAGTGTGAGAGTGTGAAAGAGGGTGGGAGTGTGTGAGAGAGAAGAGAGTGTGTGAGAGAGGGAGAGAGTGTGTGAGAGAGGGAGAGTGTGAGAGAGGGAGGGTGCGTGTGAGAGGGAAGAGAGTGTGTGAAAGAGGTAGAGAGTGTGTGAGAGAGGGAGAGTGTGAGAGTGGGAGGGCGTGTGTGTGAGAGAGGGAGAGAGAGGCAGAGAGTGTGTGTGCGAGAGGGAGAGAGTGTGAGAGAGGGCGAGTGTGAGAGTGTGAGAGAGGGAGAAAGAGGGAGAGAGCGTGTGTGAGAGAGGGAGAGAGTGTCTGTGAGAGTGGGACAGAGTGTGTGAGAGAGGGCGAGAATGTGTGTAAGAGAGGGAGAGTGAGAGTGTGGGAGAGGGAGGGAGAGAGTGTGTGAGAGAGGGAGAGAGAGAAGGAGAGAGAGAGAGGGAGAGAGTGTGTGAGAGAGGGAGGGAGGGAGTGTGTGAGAGGGAAGAGAGTATGTGAGTGAGGGAGTGCGTGTGAGAGAGGATGAAAGAGGGAGAGTGTGAGAGAGGGAGGGTGTGTGTGAGAGGGAAGAGAGTGTGTGAAAGAGGGAGAGAGTGTGTGAGAGGGAGAGAGAGAGGTAGAGAGTGTGTGAGAGAGGGAGAGTGTGAGAGAGGGAGGGCGTGTGTGTGAGAGGGAAGAGAGTGTGTGAGAGAGGGAGATGTCATAATATACACCAGTATATCATGGTGCAGACACACACACTGATGGACACACAGCAAGACCAATCAACACACTCAACACCGCAGCCATTCACCAGTTAGAGCACACTCACTATATAGACAGGGGGCATCAGAGTTCCCGCTCATTCGAGCTGCAGCTTGCTTGTAGGACAGAGCTCACAGCCTGCAGCACAGACATTCACCACGTGCTGAGTGCATCGACTGGTTAGGACAAGGCAAACGTCTTTAGTTAAAGCTAGTATCGTGTTAACCCACAGTCAGAGTATCGTAAACAGTTAATGACTCAATAAAATAGTGTTGCACTATTTCAAGTGTTGGTGACCTGTATGTGTTCCACGGATCCAGAGCACCCAACACAACAGGAGAGAGAGTGTGTGAGAGGGAGAGAGCGAGGGAGAGAGTGTGTGAGAGAGAGAGGGAGAGAGTGTGTGAGAGAGGGAGGGAGTGTGTGAGACGGAGAGAGTGTGTGAGAGGGAGAGTGGGACAGAGTGTGTGAGAGAGGGAGTGAGTGTGTGAGAGAGGGGGAGAGAGTGTGTGAGAGAGTGTGAGAGAAGGAGAGAGAGAGGGAGAGAGTGGGCGAAGGAGAGAGTGTGTGAGAGAGGGAGAGAGAGGGAGAGAGTGTGTGACAGAGAGAGGGAGAGTGTGTGAGAGAGGGGGAGAGAGTGTGTGAGAGAGGGAGAGAGTGTGTGAGAGGGGAGAGAGTGTGTGAGAGGGAGAGGGTGTGTGCGAGAGGGAGAGAGTGTGTGAAAGAGAGAGGGAGAGAGAGTGTGAAAGAGTGAGGGATAGAGTGTGTGAGAGAGAGGGAAAGAGTGTGTGAGAGAGGGAGAGAGTGTGTAAGAGAGTGGCGAGAGAGTGAGAGTGTGAAAGAGTGAGGAGAGAGGGTGAGAGAGATTGAGAGAGTGTGTGTGAGAGAGGGAGAGAGTGTGTGTGAGAGAGGGAGAGATTGTGTGAGAGAGGGAGGGAGCGAGGGAGAGGGTGTGTGAGAGGGGAGTGAGTGTGTGAGAGGGAGAGGGTGTGTGAGAGAGGGAGAGAGAGTATGAAAAAGTGAGGGAGAGTGTGGTAAACCACTGTTCCACCTTTATTAGGTGATGTAAGTTAGGACCTATACTACAGGTTCGCCGGATGTCCCTGCCTGCTGGCTCCGCCCTGTATGCGGAGTATAAATATGCGTGTCCTCTATTCAGCAGCCATTTCGCCAGCTGCTGTGGGAGGCCACACATCTTGAGCAATAAAGCCTCAGTTGTATCCAACTCTAGTCTTTGTTCAATTGATCGTGCATCAATTTATTGCTCTAAGATTTTCTAAAAGGTGGACCTGCGTATCGAGCCAGGTCGCCTGCAGCTGCATCCGCAATCAAGCGATGCCAAAAAGGACTTTAATCACTGGCTAGCTTGCTTCGAGGCGTACATCAGCTCAGTGACCACCCCTGTTCCGGAGGCTCAGAAGATACAGATCCTGTACTCAAGTTTGAGCTCCAACGTGTTTCCGCTGATCCAGGGCGCCCCGAACTACGCCGACGGCATGGCGCTTCTCAAAGAAAACTACGCACAGAAGACGAACATGCTCTTCGGCAGGCGCGTACTCGCCACTCGCTCTCAACTCCCTGGTGAGTCCATAGAAGACTTCTGGCGGGTCCTAATCCCACTCATCCGCGACTGTGACTGTCAGGCCGTTCCGGCCACCGAACATTCGAACCTCCTTGTGCGGGGCGCGTTCTTTACGGGGATTGGGTTGGACCTCATATGCCAAAGACTGTTAGAAGGGGCCACGCTCGATCTAGCTGAGACAAAGAAGCTAGCGCTCTCTATGACGGTCGCCTCACACAACATTCAGGCCTACCCCCCAGCCGCGCGGCCCACCTCTCCTCCGCATCGTGGACCCCACAGACGGCCGCCCCAGCGGGGGCCTTACCCAGCCAGTACGCCTGCGCTGCGCGCCAACCCGCACACCCCGGGGGTCCCCGATGTTACTTCTGCGGCCAGCAGAAACACCCTCGCCAACGCTGCCCGGCCCACACGGCCCTTTGCAAGGCTTGCGGCAAAAAGGGGCACTTCGCCGCGGTGCGCCAGACCCGCGCAGAGGCCGCTATCGCCCGCACCCCCCTAGTCTACACACAATGGGTGCCGCCATCTTCATCTCCCCGGATCACGTGCGGCCAGTGGGCGCCACCCTCTTCTCTCCCTCAGTCCACGTGCGACCCTTGGGCGCCGCCATTTTGTCCTCCGCAGGATCTCCAGGCGCCGCCATCTTGTCTCCCCCACGGGACATGGACACCGACAGCATTCCAGGCATTGGGCCCCCCAGACTCCCCATCATCTGACAAAAGCGACGACCGACCACGACTCGCCTCAGTGACGATCGACCAGTCTCGTCCACACAACCTGGCCACCGCATCGACCAGCGTGAAAATCAACGGCCACGTGACCTCTTGCCTGCTGGACTCCGGGAGCACCGAAAGCTTCATACACCCGGATACGGTAAGGCGCTGCTACCTCGCGGTACACCCCACCAGCCAAAGAATCTCCCTGGCCTCCGGATCCTATTCCGTCACGATCCGAGGGTACTGTACGGTCACACTTACGGTCCAGGGCGTAGAATTCAGCGGCTTCCGCCTCTACATCCTCCCTAACCTCTGCGCTGCTCTACTACTAGCCCTGGACTTCCAGTACAATCTCCAGAGCCTAACCCACAAATTCAGCGGGCCCCTACTAGCCCTCACTGTGCGCGGCCTCGCGACCCTTAAGGTCGATTCTCCTTCTCCCTTTGCAAATCTAACCCCGGATTGCAAACCCGTTGCCACCAGGAGCAGACGGTACAGCACCCAGACACGATGTTCATCAGGTCCGAGGTCCAGCGGCTGCTGCGGGAAGGCATCATCGAGGCCAGCAACAGCCCCTGGAAGCCCAAGTTGGAGTCATTAAAACTGGGGAGAAACACAGAATGGTTGTGAGCTACAGCCAGACCATCAATCGGGACACGCAGCTCGACGCGTACCCCCTCCCACGCATATCTAATATGGTCAATCAGATTGCACAGTACCGGGTCTTCTCAACGGTAGACCTCAAATTCGCCTACCACACAGCTCCCCATTCGTAAATCGGACCGTCCATACACTGCTTTCGAGGCGGACGGTCGTCTCTATCACTTCCTCAGGGTTCCCTTCGGCGTCACTAACGGGGTCTCGGTCTTCCAAAGGGAGTTGGACCGAATGATCGACCGGTACGGTTTGCGGGCCACCTTCCCGTACCTGGACAACGTCACCATCTGCGGCCATGACCAGCAGGACCATGATGCCAACCTTGCCAAATTTCTCCACACCGCCACTCTCCTCAACCTCACCTACAACAAGGAGACGTGCGTGTTTAGCACAAACCACTTAGCCATACTTTCTAAGGGATTTTTCACAGTGCTCAGCAAAGGTTTATACCAACAAAAAGGAAGGACGGTAGAAAGAGGGAAAATCGACCATGAATATCTAAGGAAATAAGGGAGAGTCTCAAATTGAAGGAAAAAGCATACAAAGTGGCAAATATTAGTGGGAGACTAGAGGACTGGGAAATCTTTAGGGGGCAACAGAAAGCAACTAAAAAAGCTATAAAGAAGAGTAAGATAGATTATGAGAGTAAACTTGCTCAGAATATAAAAACAGATAGTAAAAGTTTCTACAAATATATAAAACAAAAAAGAGGTAAATATTGGTCCTTTAGAGGATGAGAAGGGAGATTTAATAATGGGAGATGAGGAAATGGCTGAGGAACTGAACAGGTTTTTTTGGGTCGGTCTTCACAGTGGAAGACATAAATAACATGCCAGTGACTGATAGAAATGAGGCTATGACAGGTGAGGACGTTGAGAGGATTATTATGACTAAGGAGATAGTGATGGGCAAGCTAATGAGGCTAAAGGTAGACAAGTCTCCTGGCCCTGATGGAATGCATCCCAGAGTGCTAAAAGAGATGGCTAGGGAAATTGCAAATGCACTCGTGATAATTTACCAAAATTCACTAGACTCTGGGGTGGTCCCGGCGAATTGAAAATTTGCAAACGTGACACCACTGTTTAAAAAAGGAGGTAGGCAGAAAGCGGGTAATTTTAGGCCAGTGAACTTAACTTCGGTAGTAGGGAAGATGCTGGAATCTATCATCAAGGAAGAAATAGCGAGGCATCTGGATGGAAATTGTCCCATTGGGCAGACGCAGCATGGGTTCATAAAGGGCAGGTCGTGCCTAACTAATTTAGTGGAATTTTTTGAGGACATTACCACTGCGGTAGATAACGGGGAGCCAATGGATGTGGTATATCTGGATTTCCAGAAAGCCTTTGACAAGGTGCCACACAAAAGGTTGCTGCATAAGATAAAGATGCATGGCATTAAGCATGGATAGAGGATTGGTTAATTAATAGAAAGCAAAGAGTGGGGATTAATGGGTGTTTCTCTGGTTGGCAATCAGTAGCTAATGGTGTCCCTCAGGGATCAGTGTTGGGCCCACAATTGTTCACAATTTACTAGATGATTTGGAGTTGGGGACCAAGGGCAATGTGTCCACGTTTGCAGATGACACTAAGGTGAGTGGTAAAGCAAAAAGTGCAGAGGATACTGGAAGTCTGCAGAGGGATTTGGATAGGCTCAGTGAATGGGCTAGGGTCTGGCAGATGGAATACAATGTTGACAAATGTGAGGTTATCCATTTTGGTAATAATAACAGCAAAACGGATTATTATTTAAATGATAAAATATTAAAACATGCTGCTGTGCAGTGAGACCTGGGTGTGCTAGTGCATGAGTCGCAAAAAGTTGGTTTACAGGTGCAACAGGTGATTAAAAAGGCGAATGGAATTTTGTCCTTCATTGCTAGAGGAATGGAGTTTAAGACGAGGGAGGTTATGCTGCAATTGTATAAGGTGTTAGTGAGGCCACACCTGGAGTATTGTGTTCAGTTTTGGTCTCCTTACTTGAGAAAGGACGTACTGGCACTGGAGGGTGTGCAGAGGAGATTCACTAGGTTAATCCCAGAGCTGAAGGGGTTGGATTACGAGGAGAGGTTGAGTAGATTGGGACTGTACTTGTTGGAATTTAGAAGGATAAGGGAGGATCTTATAGAAACATATAATATTATGAAGGGAATAGATAGGATAGATGCGGGCAGGTTGTTTCCACTGGCGGGTGAAAGCAGAACTAGGAGGCATAACCTCAAAATAAGGGGGAGTAGATTTAGGACTGAGTTTAGGAGGAACTTCTTCACCCAAAGGGTTGTGAATCTATGGAATTCCTTGCCCAGTGAAGCAGTAGAGGCTCCTTCATTAAATGTTTTAAAGAAAAAGAGAGATAGTTTTTTGAAGAATAAAGGGATTAAGGGTTATGGTGTTTGGGCCGGAAAGTGGAGCTGAGTCCACAAAAGATCAGCCATGATCTCATTGAATGGCGGAGCAGGCTCGAGGGGTCAGATGGCCTACTCCTGCTCCTAGTTCTTATGTTCTTATGTGGTCCAGAACGGAGTTCTGGGGCCCGATCCCGACGCATGCGCCCCCTCATGGAGCTCCCCCTTCCCCACTGCCCCAAGGCCCTCAAACGCTGCCTGGGGTTCTTCTCGTACTACGCCCAGTGGGTCCCAAACTATGCGGACAAGGCCCACCCACTCATACAGTCCACACACTTTCCCCTGGCGGCCGAGGCACAACAGGCCTTTGCCCGTATCAGAGCCGATATCGCCAAGGCTGGGATGCACGCAGTAGACGAGACACTGCCCTTTCAAGTAGAGAGCGACGCATCGGACGGCGCCCTAGCCGCCACCCTCACTCAGGCAGGCAGACCCGTGGCATTCTTCTCCCGCACACTTCATGCCTCAGAAATTCAGCACTTATCCGTCGAAAAAGAGGCCCAAACTATTGTTGAGACTGTGCGGCATTGGAGGCATTACCTGGCCGGCAGGAGATTTACCCTCCTCACTGGCCAATGGTCGGTAGCCTTCACGTTCAATAACACAGAGCGGGGCAAGATCAAAAACGATAAAATCTTGAGGTGGAGGATCGAGCTCTCCACCTATAATTACGAGATTTTGTATCACCCCGGCAAACTCAACGAGCCCCCAGATGCCCTATCCCGAGGTACATGTGCCATCGCACAAATAGATCGACTCCAGGCCCTGCACGACTACCTTTGTCACCGGGAATCACACGGTTGTACCATCTTGTCAAGGCGCGCAATCTGCCCTACTCCGTTGAGGAAGTCAGGACAATCACCAGGGACTGCCAGGTCTGTGCGGAGTGCAAGCCGCACTTCTACCAGCCGGACCGTGCGTGCTTGGTGAAGGCCTCCTGCCCCTTTGAAAGCCTCAGCGTGGATGTCAAAGGGCCCCTCCCCTCCACCGACCGAAACACGTATATTCTTAGTGTGGTCAATGAGTACTCCAGATTCCCCTTCGCCATCTCTTGCCCTGATATGATGTCTGCCACCCTCATCAAAGCCCTAAACACTATCTTTGCTCTGTTCGGTTTCCCCGCCTACATCCACAGTGACAGGGGATCCTCATTCATGGGCGATGAGCTGCGTCAGTTCCTGCTCAGCAGGGGTATCGTCTCCAGCAGGACGACCAGCTATAACCCCCGGGGAAATGGGCAGGTGGAGAGTGAGAACGGGACCATATGGAGGGCCGTCCAACTGGCCCTACGGTCCAGAAATCTCACGGCCTCCTGCTGGCAGGAGGTCCTCCCTGATGCACTCCACTCCATTCGGTCACTGCTGTGCACCGCCACTAACGACACACCCCATGAACGTCTTTTTGCCTTCCCCAGGAAATCCACATCCGGGATGTCGCTCCCGACTTGGCTCGCAGCTCCAGGACCAGTCCTGCTCCGTAGGCATGTCCGACTCCACAAGCCGGACCCGTTGGTGGAGGGGGTGCAATTGTTCCATGCAAACCCCCAGTATGCCTACGTGGCGTACCCCGACAGCCGCCAAGATACTGTCTCCCTCAGGGACCTGGCACCAGCAGGTTCCCCACACACACACACCCCTCCGGCCTGGCGCCCCCCCCCCCCCCCCCTCCCCCTGCTCTCCCAGCATTAACCCCACCAGGACCATCCCCTTCCCCTGCCCACGCCTGAGGATGAAGAGGATTTCGGCACGCTCCCAGAGTCACCGAACATCGGGCCAGCATCGACATCGCCGCCACCACTACGTCGCTCCCAGCGGCACATCAAGGCCCCGGACCGGTAAACCTCTAACTGGTCCGTGGGACTTCAAAAGACATTTTTGTTCTGCTCAAATATTGTAAATATAGATTCATTGCTGTATATAGTTCTCTACCACCCCGGCCGGACTCAATTTTAACAAGTGGTAAATGTGGTAAACCACTGTTGCACCTTTATTAGGTGATGTAAGGTAGGACCTGTACTACAGGTTCGCCGGTAGGCCCTGCCTGCTGGCTCCGCCCAGTAGACGGAGTATAAATATGCGTGTCCTCCATTCAGCAGCCATTTCGCCAGCTGCTGTGGGAGGCCACACATCTTAGAGCAATAAAGCCTCAGTTGTATCCAACTCTAGTCTTTGTTCAATTGATCGTGTATCGGAGAGAGATTGTGAAAGGGTGAGGGAGTGAGAGGGAGAGAGTGTGAGAGAGAGGTAGAGAGTGTCTGAGAGAGAGGGAGAGAGAGTGTGTGAGAGAGTGTCTGTGAGAGAGGGAGGGAGCGAGTGTGTGAGAGAGGGAGAGAGAGTGTGTGAGAGAGGGAGAGGGAGAGAGTGGATGTGAGAGAGGGAGAGAGGGAGGGAGAGAGTGTGTGAGAGAGGGAGAGAGAGTGTGTGAGAGAGGGAGAGTGAGTGTGAAAGAGTGAGGAAGTGTGAGTGTGTGGGAGAGGGAGATAGAGGTTCTGACATGTGATGCAGAGCTGGGACAGTAAGTGTGACCATTGTTAATTGATATCAGACGTTGCTGTTACGTTCGCTGGAAGTCAGCAGAAGTGCTTTCACCAGCTGAGTCAGTTCCCTTAGACGTTTCCCGTGCAATTGTACCCGAGAACGAGTACTGCGGCTGCACTCTGACGCTTGGCTCCCACTTCCTGTTTTGCCTTCCCTGTGCAGACATTGTTAATGTTGAAACAGGGATGGGTGAGGTGTATTCCTTTAGTTCCACTGTGTCTCTTTCTCTCTGTCTCTCTCTGTCATGGCGGGAATGTGGTTAGATTTCCAAGTCCTGCCCCAAACCTGTTCACCACCTTGTGACCCCCTCACCATTCCCCAGTCCTGCCCCACAACCTGTTTGTGGTAATCACCACTGTTGTATATATTAGGAGATGTGTGGTAAGGCCCTGTACTACAGGTACGGGGGTAGTCTGCCTGCGGGCTCCGCCCAGTAGGCGGAGTATAAATATGTGTGCTCCCCATACAGCAGCCATTTTGCCAGCTGCTGTAGGAGGCCACACATCTTAGTGTAATAAGGCCTCAGTTGTATTCAACTCTCGTCTCTGTGCAATTGATTGTGCATCAATTTATTACACTAAAGCTTTCAGAAGATGGACCCCCGCATCAAGCCGGATCGCCTGCAGCTGGATCTGCAATCAAGCAATGCCAAAAAGGACTTTGAACATTGTTTTGAAGCTTACATCAGGGGTGAAATTCTCCGGAAACGGCGCGATGTCCGCCGACTGGCGCCCAGAGCAGCGCAAATCAGTCGGGCATCGCGCCGCCCCAAAGGTGCGGAATGTTCCGCATCTTTGGGGGCCGAGCCCCAATATTGAGGGGCTAGGCCGGCGCCGGAGGAATTTCACCCCGCCAGCTGGTGGAAAAGGCCTTCAGTGCCCCACCAGCTGGCGCGGAAATGACATCTCCGGGCGGCGCATGCGCGGGAGCGTCAGCGGCAGCTGACAGCATTCCCGCGCATGCGCAGTGGAGGGAGTCTCTTCCGCCTCCGCCATGGTGGAGACCGTGACGGAGGCGGAAGGGAAAGAGTGCCCCCAATGCACAGGCCCGCCCGCGGACCGGTGGGCACCCCCCGGGGCCAGATCGCCCCGTGCCCCCCCCAGGACCCCGGCGCCCGCCCGCGCCGCCTTGTCCCGCCAGTATGGTAGGTGGTTCAATTTACGCCGGCGGGACAGGCATTTTACCGGCGGGACCTCGGCCCATCCGGGCCGGAGAATCGTGTGGGGGGGCCCGCCAACCGGCGCGGCGCGATTCCCGCCCCCGCCGAATCTCCGGTGCCGGCGGGGGGTTGGAGAATTTCGCCCCAGGTCTGCACCAGACCCAATCCTCTACTCGCAGCTCTGCGCCAATATTTTTCCGCTTATCCAGGACGCGCCGACCTACGACGAAGCCATGGCGCTACTGAAAGGGAATTACGCCCAGCGACGAACACGCTCTTCACCAGACACGTACTCTCCACTCGTAGTCAGCTCCCTGGTGAGTCCGTAGAAGATTTCTGGCGTGCTTTAATTCCCCTGGTCAGAGACTGCGACATTCAGGCCGTCATGGCCACGGAACATTCGAACCTCCTCATGCGGGATGCTTTCGTCACGGGGATAGGGTCAGAGTACATCCGCCAGCGACTCAGCCAATCCTACGCTTGTGCCATGCGCCAGCTAGCCAACCCCGGGGGCCCCAGATGTTACTTCAGTGGGCAGCAAAAACCCCCCCACCAACGCTGCCCGGCCAGCAGCGCACTTTGCAAGGCCTGCGGCAAGAAGGGGCACTTCGCCGCGGTGTGCCAGACCCGCTCAGTCGCCGCGATCGCCCAGACCCCTCCCCGCGTATGCTCAGTGGGCGCTGCCATCTTCCCCTCCTCGGACCACGCGCGGCCAGTGGGCGCCGCCATCTTCCCCCCCTCGGACCACGTGCGACCCATGGGCACCGCCATCTTTCTAAACACCCGCCACCTGCGGCCTGTGGGCACCGCCACCTTGTCCACCTCAGGATCTTCAGGCGCCGCCATCTTGTCTCCCCCACGGCACATGGGTGCCACCATCGTACCAGGACCCGTGCCCCCCAGGCACCCCATCGTCCGACACCAGTGATGACCAGTCGCGACTTGCCTCGGTCACTATTGACCAGTCTCGCCCGCACAATCTAGCCACCGCCTCGACAAGCGTGACGATCGATGGGTACGAGATTTCCTGTCTGCTGGACTCCAGGAGCACTGGAAGCTTCATCCATCCCGATACGGTAAGGTGCTGCTCCCTCGCGGTACACCCCGCCAATCAGAGAATCTCCCTGGCCTCCAGCTCCCACTCCATGGCGATCCGGGGGTTCTGTATAGTCACACTCACAGTCCAGGGCGTAGAATTCAGCGGCTTCCGCCTCTACGTCCTCTGCAACCTCTGCGCTGCCCTGCTACTCGGCCTGGACTTCCAGTGTAACCTCCAGAGCCTAACATTGAAATTCGGCGGGCCCCTACCACCCCTTACTGTGTGCGGCCTCGTGACCCTAAAGGTCGACCCACCTTCCCTATTCGCAAACCTAACCCCGGATTGCAAACCCGTCGCCACCAGGAGCAGACGGTACAGCGCCCAGGACAGGACCTTTATCAGGTCCAAAGTCCAGCGACTGCTTCGGGAAGGCATCATCGAGGCCAGCAACAGCCCCTGGAGAGCCCAAGTGGTAGTGGTCAAAACTGGGGAGAAACACAGAATGGTCGTCGACTACAGCCAGACCATCAATCGGTACACGCAGCTCGACGTGTACCCCCTCCCACGCATATCTGATATGGTCAATCAGATTGCACAGTACCGAGTCTTCTCAACTGTAGACCTAAAATCCACCTACCACCAGCTCCTTATCAGCAAGGTGGACCGCCCATACACTGCCTTCGAGGCAGATGGCCGCCTCAACATTTTCTTAGGGTTCCCTTCAGCGTCACCAACGGGGTCTCGATCTTCCAACGGGAGATGGACTGAATGGTTGACCGGTACGGGCTGCAGGCCACTTTCCCGTACCTAGACAATGTCACCATCTGCGGCCATGACCAGCAGGACCACGATGCCAACCTTGCCAAATTTCTCCACACCGCCACTCTCCTAAACCTCACCTATAACGAAGAGAAGTGCGTATTCAGCACGAACCGCTTAGCCATCCTCGGTTACGTGGTGCAGAACGGAGTTCTGCGGCCCGATCCCGACCGCATGCGCCCCCTCATGGAACTCCCCCTTCCCCACTGCCCCAGGGCCCTCAAACGCTGCCTGGGGCTCTTTTCATACTACGCCCAGTGGGTCCCAAACTATGTGGTCAAGGCCCGCCCACTCATCCAATCCACTCTTTTCCCCCTGACGACCGAGGCTCAACAAGCCTTCAACCGCATTGGGCCGCCATCGCCAAGGCCGCGATGCACGCAGTCGACGAGACGTTACCCTTTCAAGAGGAGAGCGACGCATCAGGTGTCGCTCTAGCCGCCACCCTCAACCAGGCAGGCAGGCCCGTGGCATTGTTTTCACAAACCCTTCATGCCTCCGAAATTCGACACTCCTCCGTCGAAAAAGAGGCCCAAGCCATCGTTGCAGTTGTGCGGCACTGGAAGGATTACCTGGCTGGCAGGAGATTCACTTTCCTCACTGACCAACGGTCAGTAGCCTTCATGTTTAACAACACACAGCGGGGCAAGATCAAAAACGATAAAATCTTGCGGTGGGGGATCGAGCTCTCCACCTACAACTACGAGATTTTGTATTGCCCCGGTAAGCTCAACGAGCCCGCCGATGCCCTATCCCAAGGTACATGTGCCAGCGCACAAGTGGACCATCTCCGGACTCTGCCCGACAACCTTTGTCACCCGGGAGTCACACGTTTGTACCACTTCATCAAGGCTCGCAACGTGCCCTACCCCATCGACGAAGTATGGGCAATCACCAGAGACTGCCAGGTCTGTGCAGAGTGCAAACTGCACTTCTACCAGCCAGACCGCGCATGCCTGGTGAAGGCCTCCCGCCCCTTTGAACGCCTCAG
The DNA here is from genome assembly GCF_047496885.1 of Scyliorhinus torazame. Classification (NCBI taxonomy): domain Eukaryota; kingdom Metazoa; phylum Chordata; class Chondrichthyes; order Carcharhiniformes; family Scyliorhinidae; genus Scyliorhinus; species Scyliorhinus torazame. The sequence goes on from NC_092718.1 coordinate 90,580,253, forward strand.
CATGGATTTCAAAGGGCCCCTCCCCTCCACTGACTGTATTTCCTCAGTGTGGTTGATGAGTACTCCAGATTCCCCTTCGCCATCCCATGCCCCGACATGACATCTGCCACCGTCAGCAAAGCCCTCAACACAATCTTCGCTCTGTTTGGCCCCTCCCCCGGCGCACCCAGCAGCAACCCCCCCCCGGGACCATCAGTCCTTCCCCTGCCCACACCCGAGGTTGAGGAGGATTTTGGCACGCTCCCGGAGTCCCCAAGGACCAGACCAACATCGGAATCGCTGCCATCACTGCGTCGCTCCCAACGCCACATCAAGGACCATCATTCCTCCCCCTGCCCACGCCCGAGGATGAGGTGGATTTCGGCACGCTCCCGGAGTCCCCAAGGACCAGACCGGCACCGGAATCGCCGCCACTACTGCGTCGCTCCCAACGTAAATCAAGGCGCCAGACCGGCTAAACCTGTAATTGGTTCGGGACTGGTAAAGCGCCATTTACTGGACTCCAACATTTTTTTGTCTCGGTATATTAAAACTTGTTCTGTACATAATTCTCTGCCACCCCCGCCGGACTCAATTTTAACAGGGGGTGAATGTGGTAATCACCACTGTTGTATATATTAGGAGATGTGTGGTAAGGCCCTGTACTACAGGTATGGGGGTAGTCCCTGCCTGCTGGCTCCCCCCAGTAGGCAGAGTATAAATATGTGTGCTCCCCATACAGCAGCCATTTCGCCAGCTGCTGTCGGAGGCCACACATCTTTGTGTAATAAATCTCAGTTGTATTCAACTCTCGTCTTTGTGCAATTGATCGTGCATCAATGTTCACCACCTTGTGACCCCTCACCAGTCTTCAGCCTGCAGATGTTTTTTGATTGGAGGCTTGTGAGCTGTTTAAAGGGCCAGTCACTCCCTCCAATTACCTGATTATCTGCGTTAAGGGCAGCACGGTAGCATTGTGGATAGCACAATGTTGAACAAAACATTAAACTCGAGAGGGTATAAAACATCCCACGGTCACTATCTGGAAGAAGAGCGGGGCTGGGGAGGGGCGGGGGAAGAGGATGTGGGTCATTATCACATCGCTGTTGTGGGATCTTGCTGTGCACAAATTGGCTGCAGCTTTTCCAACATTAGAGCAGTGACCCAACTTTAAAGCCATTTCATGAAGGAGATTGGAAGGTCATTAAAGGTGCGAGAGGAATGCACGGCTTCCTTGTTGAATTTCCAAACACTAGAGTTCACCTCTGGAAGCACAGACAATAAGCGATTTTCATTTTTCATTTCATTTCAGAATTGAAAAGCAGAGAGGCTATGTTCAACCTGTACAGCACCTTGGTTCGACCACACTTGGAGCCACAGTTTCCATGTATCTCAGATCACACTTGGGGTATTGTGCACAGTTCTGGTCTCCATATCCCTTGGTTAGACCACACTTGGATCACTGAGTGCAGTTCTGGTCTCTGTACACCTTGGTTAGACCACACTTGGAGTACTGTGTACCGTTCAGATCTCCATAAACATTAGTTAGACAATATTCCGAGCACTGTGCACCATTCTGGTTTCAATATACCTTGTTAGATCACACCTGGGGCACTGTATACAGTTCTGGCATTCATTTACCTCGTTCAGGCCACATTTGGTGCATTGTGCACAGTTCTAATCTCCATATATCTTGGTGAGACCACACCTGGTGTACTGTGTACAGTTCTACCTTTGTCTTCCTAACCTTTGGTTAGACCACACTTGGAGCACTGTGCATAATTAAGGTTTCAAAATACTTTGTTTATACCACACGTAGAGTACTGTGCACATTTCTGATCTCCATAGACCTTGTTTATACCACACTTAGAGTACTGTGCACAATTCTGATCTCCATAGACCTTGTTTATACCACACTTAGAGTACTGTGCACAATTCTGATCTCCATAGACCTTGTTTATACCACACTTAGAGTACTGTGCACAATTCTGATCTCCACATACCTTGTTTATACCACCCTTGGAGTACTGTGCACATTTCTGATCTCCATAGACCTTGTTTATACTACACATAGAGTACTGTGCACAATCTGATCTCCATATACCTTGTTTATACCACCCTCAGAGTACTGTGCACAGTTCTGATCTCCATATACCTTGTTTATACTACACATAGAGTACTGTGCACAGTTCTGATCTCCATATACCTTGTTTATACCACCCTCAGAGTACTGTGCACAATCTGATCTCCATATACCTTGTTTATACCACCCTCAGAGTACTGTGCACAGTTCTGATCTCCATATACCTTGTTTATACTACACATAGAGGACTGTGCACAGTTCTGATCTCCATATACCTTGTTTATACCACCCTCAGAGTACTGTGCACAGTTCTGATCTCCATATACCGTGTTTATACCACCCTCAGAGTACTGTGCACAGTTCTGATCTCCATATACCGTGTTTATACCACCCTCAGAGTACTGTGCACAGTTCTGATCTCCATAGACCTTGATAATACCACACATAGAGTACTGTGAACAATCTGGGGCGAAATTCTCCGGAAACGGCGCGATGTCCGCCGACTGGCGCCCAAAACGGCGCCAATCAGACGGGCATCGCGCCGCCCCAAAGGTGCGGAATGCTCCGCATCTTTGGGGGCCGAGCCCCAACATTGAGGGGCTAGGTCGACGCCAGAGGAATTTCCGCCCTGCCAGCTGGCGGAAACGGCCTTTTATTGCCCCGCCAGCTGGCGGGGAAATGACATCCCCGGGCGGCGCATGCGCGGGAGCGTCAGCGGCCGCTGACAGTTTCCCACGCATGCGCAGTGGAGGGAGTCTCCTCCGCCTCCGCCATGGCTGGCTCTACATCGTTGGACTATGTCTGACCCATGGCCACAGTAACACCATCCACCTGGACCATCCCTGCATGCGGCTGTGACACTGCAATGCACGGTCCCGTCCTCTGCCCGGGGGATGTTGATGGCGGCCCAGGGGGAAGGGGGCAGACTCACCTGGGGCTGAGGTAAGACCACCCCTCACACACACACTTGCGCTCAACGTACATGACACCCCCCGCACGCTTTGGACAGAGCACAAAGGCAGCTTCTGTAGGTGTAACATTGACTTTAATAACCAAAGGAGTTCATGCACGTGCCCTAGCCCCTAAAACTCATCTGTGCCCTGCACCCGTGCCAACTTACTCAGTGTCTAATTGTTTGGCCTTACGGGCCCTTTGACTACGTCTACGTGGTTCCCCAGACGGTACAGCAGAACTGGAGGTGGACTCCTGTGATTCCTGCCCTCTGACACTGGATCCCTTTGGCGTCCGTTTCCTGGGGCGTCCTGGCCTAGATGGGCCAGGCTGCGGCCCGGGCGACTGGGATGGCGAGCTGCCAGCCTGTCCTGCCCCTTGCCCACCCGATGCACCTGGGATGGGAGGGGGGGAGTCCGAGGTGTCGCGGTGTACCGGGACCTCCCCTACTGGTGGGAGCCGGGTCGGACCACACCACCTCCTCCTCCCTCGGGGTGCCCGATGGCCCCCAGGCCTCTACATGGGTGTGGGATGCGAACGGACTGGCCATCCGATGCCCCCCCGACATCTGGCGCTGCCAGTCCTGGAGGCCCGTGCTGGTATCGACAGGGGTCTGCAGGTTTGCAGCCATGGAGCCCAGGGGGTTGGCAAACCCTGTCTGTGACAGTGCGACGCCGGCTCGCACAATGCCACTGGCGCCGATGCCCTCAGCGATGGCCTGCAGAGACTGGGCCATGGCCTGCTGAGACTGGGCCATGGCCTGCAGAGACTGGGCCATGGCCTGCAGAGACTGGGCTATGGCGTTGAGCGCCTCTGCCATCTGGCGCTGGCACTGGCTCATGGCCTCCTGTGAGAGGGCAGCCATGTCCTGGGCCACAGATGCCGCCTGCACGGAAAGCCCCAGGCCTCGCAAACCGTTGCCCATGTCTGACACCGTCGCACCCATTGCCTCCACCGCGGACGCCACCCGTGCGGTGTCAGCCTGGGTGGCACGCATGACCGGCACCACTCCCAGCTCCTGGACGCGGGTGGACTCCTCCACCTGCGACTGCAGCCGCCGCAAGCCGGCCGTCACCCTCTTCGCTCGTCTCCGGGTCGGTGGTTGCATCGGATCTATGTGTGGGTGTGGTAACTCCAGGAACCCGGGATCCATCTGGGCGGCAGATGTTCGCTTGGGCTGGGCTGCCCTCCGACCGCCCGGCCCCTCTGCTGCTCCTACCTCCACCTGCTGTACCGGGACGGCTGTGTTGTGCGCACCAGTGAGTGTAGCAGACGCCTCATCACTAAAGTGCCCAACCGAGGTGAGTGTTTCTACGATGGTGGAGGGTGTTGGTGACAGCAGTGGCGTTGTGTCGTGCTCTTCGTCCCACTCTGAGTGCATGGCACTTTGGGGTGGGGGTTCGTCTCCACCCATCCACTCTGAGTCACTGTCCGGTATTTCGTCTTCCTGGGTAGTGCTGTCCCGGGTAGGGGTGTCCTGGGCAGTGCTGTCCCGGGTAGGGGTGTCCTGGGCAGTGCTGTCCCGGGTAGTGGTGTCCTGGGTAGTGGTGTCCTGGGTAGTGGTGTCCTGGGTAGTGGTGTCCTGGCTCGGATGTGACGGGGGCCTGTGGCTGCCCCTCTCATCGCTGGGTGGTCGCTCCCGCACGTGATGGGGGTGTCGTCTCCCTGTTGCTCCAGGTCTCTCCGTCTCCTGTGGCCTCCGAGGGGTATCCTGCGGGCGTTGCATGCTGGAGGGTCTGGGTCTCTCCGTCTCCCGTGGTCTCCGAGGGGCATCCTGCGGGCGTTGCATGCCGGAGGGTTCGGGTCTCTCCGTCTCCCGTGGTGTGCGAGGGGCATCCTGCGGGCATCGCATGCTGGAGGGTCCGGTTCTCTCCGTCTCCCGTGGTCTCCGAGGGGCATCCTGCGGGCGTCGCATGCTGGAGGGTCCGGGTCTCTCCGTCTCCCGTGGCCTCCGAGGGGCATCCTGCGGGCGGTCTGCATCTGCGGGGATGGGTGCCTGGACGTTTGGTCCTGCGATACACAATGAAGCATGCATGGTTAGACATCAGGCAGTGATCAGGTGATATGGGGGAGGGGGATATAGGGGAGGGGGGATATGGCGACGGGCTGTCGGTGGCTCACTTTCTAGTATGCCCTCGACCTCTGCATCAGCAACCTCCCGGTCCTCAGGTCCGCCAGTCAGTTCCAGGGCCCTTTCCTCGTGTTCGGTCAGTGGCCTCTCATCAGCGGGGCCTCCTCCAGTCCTCACATGCTCCCTATTGTTGTGTGCGCGCTTCTCCTGTGGAGGGGGGGGGTGGCAGGGGTAAAAGGCAACACTGTTAGGCAGGTATATGAATGCACGCCATCGGTTGCGCGTGCATTGCAGAGGTTAAGGTTAGGGCTGGATTCACTTGGGGATATGGGGGATATGGGGGAGGGGGATATGGGGGAGGGGGGATATGGGGAGGGGGGATATGGGGAGGGGGATATGGTGAGGGGGGCATATGGGGGAGGGGGGATATGGGGGAGGGGGGATATGGAGGGGGGATATGGGGAGGGGGATATGGGGATATGGGGGATATGGGAGAGGGGGGATATGGGGTGTGGTAGTATGTATTGGGGGTCATGTGGGACTGGAAGCCCTAATGTCATTGGCTGACAGATCCCGGGTCCTGGTTGGCCGTTGACCTCATACTCCGCCCTGAAGGCGAAGTATAAGAAGCCGGTGCCTTCCCCCGCAGGCCAGTTTACTATCGGGCTGCTGGGGAACAGACACGCTTAATAAAGCCTCATCGACTTCACTCTTTTCGTCTCATGGAGTCTTTGTGCGCTACATGGGGGAGGGGGGATATGGGGGATATGGGGGAGGGGGGATATGGGGGGTATGGGGGAGGGGGGATATGGGGGAGGGGGGTATGGGGGAGAGGTGATATGGGGGAGGGGGGATATGGGGGAGGGGGATATGGGGGAGGGGGGATATGGGGGATATGGGGGGGATATGGAGGAGGGGGGATATGGGGAGGGGGGATATGGGGGATATGGGGGATGGGGGATCTGGGGGAGGGGGGTATGGGGGAGGGGGATATGGGGGAGGGGGGATATGGGGAGGGGGGATATGGGGAGGGGTGATATGGGGAGGGGGGCATATGGGGGAGGGGGGTATGGGGGAGGGGGGATATGGAGGGGGGATATGGGGAGGGGGGATATGGGGATATGGGGGAGGGGGGATATGGGGAGGGGGGATATGGGGGATATGGGGGAGGGGGATATGGGGGGATATGGGGGATATGGGGGAGGGGGATATGGGGGATATGGGGAGGGGGGATATGGGGATGTGGGGGAGGGGGGATATGGGGAAGGGGGGATATGGGGGAGGGGGGAAATGGGGATATGGGGGAGGGGGGATATGGGGGAGGGGGGATATGGGGGAGGGGGATATGGGGAGGGGTGATATGGGGGAGGGGGATATGGGGGATATGGGGGAGGGGGGATATGGGGGAGGGGGGATATGGGGAGGGGGGATATGGGGATATGGGGGAGGGGGGATATGGGGATATGGGGGATGTGGGGGAGGGGGGATATGGGGAAGGGGGGATATGGGGGAGGGGGGAAATGGGGATATGGGGGAGGGGGGATATAGGGGAGGGGGGATATGGGGGAGGGGGATATGGGGAGGGGTGATATGGGGAGGGGGATATGGGGGATATGGGGGAGGGGGGATATGGGGGAGGGGGGATATGGGGAGGGGGATATGGGGGAGGGGGGATATGGGGAGGGGGGACATGCGGAGGGGGGATATGGGGTTATGGGGAGGGGGATATGGGGGAGGGGGATATGGGGGAGGGGGGATATGGGGGAGGGGGGATATGGGGGATATGGGGGAGGGGGGATATGGGGGATATGGGGGAGGGGGGATATGGGGGATATGGGGGAGGGGGGATATGGGGAGGCTCACCCTGCATGCTCTGACGAGGTCGTTCACCTTCTTGTGGCACTGGGTGCCTGTCCGTGGTGTCAGGGCCACAGCGGTGACGGCCTCTGCCACTTCCCTCCACAGACGCCGGCTGTGCGTGGGGCAACTCTGCGGCCGTGCCCGGGATACAGGGCGTCCCTCCTCTGCTCCACCGCGTCCAGGAGCGCCTCCACATCCCGAGACTCGAACCTCGGGGCCGAGCGGCGGCCAGCCATCCAGTCGGGTGTTGCGGTCGGGTGTTCCGGTCGGGTGGGGGGGAGCAGCGCGGCCTTATGAGCCGTCACGCCGTGCGGCGCGCATGACGCTGCACGGCGTGACCCACTGCGCAAGCGCGGATCCAGTTACGTCGCTTCTAGCCCATTTCGGGCCGGAGACTTTCGACCCATTTTTCCGACGTGACGCAAGTCGGATTTGCGCCGTTTTTTGCGCCGATCGGCGGACTTTCCGCCGATAACGGAGAATTTCGCCCCTTGTTTATACCACACTTGGTGTACTGTGCACAATCTGATCTCCAAATACCGTGTTTATACCACACTTAGAGTACTGTGCACAATTCTGATCTCCATAGACCTTGTTTATACCACACTTAGAGTACTGTGCACAATCTGATCTCCATAGACCTTGTTTATACCACCCTTAGAGTATTGTGCACAATCCAATCTCCATAGACCTTGTTTATACCACACTTAGAGTACTGTGCACAATTCTGATCTCCATATACCTTGTTTATACCACACTTAGAGTACTGTGCACAATTCTGATCTCCATAGACCTTGTTTATACCACACTTGGAGTACTGTGCACAGTTTTGATCTCCATAGACCTTGTTTATACGACCCTTAGAGTACTGTGCACAATTCTGATCTCCATATACCTTGTTTATAAAGCACTTGGAGCACTGTGCAGTTCTGGACTCGTTATACCTAGTTGTGATCTCTCTTGGGGTCCTGTGCACAGTTCTGTTCTCCATACCCCTTGGTTTGACCACACCTGGAGCATTGTGCAATTCTGGTCTCCACATACATTGGTTGGACAACATACAAAGTACTGAGCACTGTACTGGTCTCCATATCCCTTGGTTCGACCACACTTTGAGCCTTGTGCACAATTTAAGTCTCCATATCCCTTGTTTATATCATACCTGGTCTCCAGAGTTACTTTGCAGAGTTCTGGTCTCCATATCACTTGCAGCATTGTGCACAGTTCTGGCCTCTATAAACCTTCATTAGACAACAGTTGGAGCACTGTTAACATTTGCTGTCTTCATAGACCTTGGGTGCAATTTAATGGTCTAGTTGTGTTCGGTGCAGTCAGGCCGTTAAAACTCGAGAGATTCGCAATGCTTGAAACATCTTGCAAGATGTAACAACAAGGGCGAGATATAGATGAACATTTTTAAGTGTGCCATTAGGCTCATTTGAATATGTCTGTGCCGCATTACCCAGGCCTTGGAATTAACAGTCACGTCTGGGAGACATTGGCATGCGCCATTTAGCACTGGTTTCCAAAACGTCGACCAGGTGTAACCTGGCGGGGGGCGGAGTGGGGGGGGGGCTGGGGTTGCAGGGTCTCCGAGATCATTAGAGACTCCTGGATGGTCAGGCTTTGGGCAGGGTGGCACCCTTGCACTCCTGCTGGCACCTGTGCACCTTGGCATTGCCAACCTTGTCAGTGTCGTATGTTTATCATCAAAACATTGGTGGTGTGCCAACCCTACATGGCAGTGTGTCAACCCTACTTTGAGACATGCCAACCCTACGTCATCAATATGAGCTGGAAGTGACGTATCGTGGGAACCGGATGAGATGTAATGTGGGAATTGTACATTGGACCGGATATGGGGCGTCATTCTCCGACCCCCCGCCGGGTCGGAGAATGGCCGTTGCCCACCGTGAATCCCGCCCCCGCCGAAGTCTCCGGTACCGGAGATTGGGCGGGGCGGGAATCGGGCCGCGCCGGTTGGCGGGACCCCCCGCTCAATTCTCCGGCCCGCATGGGCCGAAGTCCCGCCCAGAAATTGCCTGTCCCGTCGGCGTAAATTAAACCTGGTATTTACCGGCGGGACCAGGCGGCGTGGGCGGGCTCCGGGGTCCTGGGGGGGGGGGGGGGGGGCGCGGGGCGATCTGACCCCGGGGGGTGCCCCCACGGTGGCCTGGCCTGCGATCGGGGCCCACCGATCCGCGGGCGGGCCTGTGCCATGGGGGCACTCTTTCCCTTCCGCCTCCGCCACGGCCTCCACCATGGCGGAGGCGGAAGTGACTCTCCCCACTGCGCATGCGCGGGAATCTGTCAGTGGCCGCTGACGCTCCCGCGCATGCGCCGCATTTCTGCGCCAGCTGGCGGGGCAACAAACGCCATTTCCGCCAGCTGGCGGGGCGGAAATCCCTCCGGCGTCGGCCTAGCCCCTCAATGTCGGGGCTCGGCCCCCAAAGATGCGGAGCATTCCGCACCTTTGGGCCGGCGCGATGCCCGTCTGATTGGCGCCGTTTTTGGCGCCAGTCGGCGGACATCGCGCCGTTGGGGGAGAATTTTGCCCATGATGTCTAGTCAACACCGGACATGACGCTTAGTCACACCTTCTTCAATAATTGACAGGGTGGTGGTGGTGAGAGATAGGTCCTGGTCTTCCCCTTATCAGGTGGCGGGCTGGCAACCATACAATTTCAATGACCTACATATGTGGACCAATCAGGGCCATGTCAAATAAAACCTCCCACTTATCTAATTGATTGTTTGAGTACATAGTTAATATTCAATTAACCAGATAACCGTTATCTTTCGTTTAAACATAGAAAAAAACATAGAAAAACATCGAAAAATACAGCACAGAACAGGCCCTTCGGCCCACAATGTTTAAGTTCAAGGTTAAATATTTAAGCCAATGACGCATATACTGTCCTACATATGTCAACCAATCACAATGTTAGCAAATAGTCCACCTACTTATATCATATAAATGAGCACGGTTTTCCCTCCATAATTCACAATGCTTGGTGCAGAACTGTTCATAGCATTAACTACTGCTGCAATTCAACTCACCATCACTATAATTGTAGCTATTACGACTTCTGTGAAGAAAAGAAGGCTTTGCAAATCCATCAAAAGCAAGGAATAAAGAAGATAATCCACCAGTAAGTAATGTCTTCACAAGAGCCTTTGTAGTTCAACTACATTCCATTGAATTTCTTACAAAAATTATGAGTCAAATGCAGCAGAGTTCCTGCTGGACTAAGTGCTTGGAACATTGTGTTGGTATAATTACTGAACCTGAAATGCAGGTTAACGGTCCAGTATTGCAGTTTGCTCATGGAAAGATGCTTCAATGGTTATACTCGCAAGCTACAAGAAGTATCTTTACATCGGGATGGGTTTTGCAGACTGAAATGTCTACTAATGGTGTTCATTGTCGCTTGATCTGCGATCAAATGGACAGTAATAATGCTGAGTGATGAAATTGTTTGAAATGTTCAGCAATTCTGATCAAGGCACCCAACTAAAGAATAAAAGTTTGAAGTGTCTTGAATACAAACATCCAATTGGACGAACGTATCAAAGGAACATTAACGTAATGTCATTTGTGACTAATTACTTGCAAAAGAAAGTCCCTGGGACTATTGCAGTTAATGGAACAAACAAGACGTATCATGCTGTCAGAGCGAATAAGATACCACCTATTGAGCAAATGATTGACAATGGATTCTGGAAACAGACAATGAATGATGACTTGGACAACACCCCATATGATGATGGCTCCATAGCAGAGGTAAATTTACCAACATCAAAAAGTGCTGAGAAGTTAAAACTTTTAGTCGAATTCTTTTCAAAGAATGACTTTTTGACAAAAGAAACCTTCATGACAAAAGCACCTAATGACTATTTAAATTTATCATGTATGAATCAAGGGCAAATAAAGACTAAGACTATTTTAGAAATTGTACAAACATCGTCTGTAAAACAACGCTTGTTACCTATTATGCTTAGAAATTGTGGCTGTCCTCAGCAACTTGAAATGTTTTGTAAAGAGCAAGATTTCTGTCCTCATTTCTTTGCCACGTTATTTTTCAAGAAATAACTCCTAGCCACCTACCGAAAGCTCCTTTCCGCCCTCTTCAGCGGAAGCTCATCTATCTCCCTTCCCTGGTCCCCTGAACATTTCAAACAATTTCATCACAAAGAGCTCACTCTTCCCTACGTTAAGCTTATATCCGGAAAAGTCCCCGAACTCCCTGAGGATCTGCATAACCTCCGGCATCCCCTCCACTGGGTCTGCCACATACAACAACAGGTCATCGGCATACAGCGACACCCGGTGTTCCTCTCCCCCCCGAACCAGTCCCCTCCAGTTCCTGGACTCCCTCAGTGCCATGGCCTAAGGCTCAATTGCCAATGCAAACAACAAGGGGGATAGGGGACACCCCTGCCTCGACCCCTGGTACAGCCGAAAGTATTCCGACCTCCGCTGGTTCGTGGCCACACTCGCCACCGGGGCTTCATAAAGTAGCCTAACCCAACTGATGAACCCCTCCCGGAACCCAAACCTCCTCAGCACTTCCCAAAGATACTCCCACTCCACCCTATCGAAGGCCTTCTCTGCGTCCATAGCCGCCACTACCTCCACTTCCCCCTCCACTGCAGGCATCGTCATTACATTGAGGAGCCTCCGCACATTGGTGTTCAACTGCCTACCCTTCACAAATCCCGTCTGGTCCTCGTGAATCACCCCCGGGACACAGTCCTCGTGAATCACCCCCGGGACACAGTCCTCGTGAATCACCCCGGGGACAGAGTCCTCGTGAATCACCCCCGGGACACAGTCTTCATGAATCACCCCCGGGACACAGTCCTCGTCAATCACCCCCGGGACACAGTCCTCGTGAATCACCCCGGGGACACAGTCCTCGTGAATCACCCCCGGGACACAGTCCTCGTGAATCACCCCCGGGATACAGTCCTCGTGAATCACCCCCGGGACACAGTCCTCGTGAATCACCCCGGGGACACAGTGCTCGTGAATCACCCCTGGGACACAGTCCTCGTGAATCACCCCCGGGACACAGTCCTCGTGAATCACCCCCGGGACACAGACATTATAATTTTCATGATTGCAGCAAAAAACTTCATCTAAACAGTCTTGCATTACGATCTCTAAACTTCTCCAGAAACTTGAATTTATAATTTTTGTAAAACAATTGTGTCTGGTGAATGGTTAGCAACGTAAATGTCAAAGTGTTGCAACGCCAATACCAAACTCAACATTTCCTTTTCGATGGTCAAATACATCTTTTGACGAGCATTTAGTTTTCTGGAAAAATAACCAACAAGCCTTCCTATTCCTTGATCATCTTCTTGGAGCACTGTGCACAGTTCTGGTCTGCATATACCTTGGTTAGACCATACCTGGAGCAATGTGAATTGTTTTGTTCTCCATTAACCTCGGTTAGACCACATAGGAAATGTTGTGCACAGTTCTGATACCCATATACCTTGGTTAGACTACACCTGGACCATTGTGCATAGTTATGTCCTTCATAACCATCGGCTAGACCTTATTTGGATCACTTTGCACAGTTCTGCTCCTCAAATGTTTTTTTAGACCACACATAAAAAAGCACTGTTTACACATCCGGTCTTCATATATTATGTTTAGATCTTACTTGGAGCACTGTGCACAGTTCTGGTCCCCATATACTTTGATTGGACCACACCTGGTGCACAGTGTTTAGTTTTGGGTACATATCCCTTGGTTAGACCATGCTTAGAGCACTGTGCTATTCCTATATACCTAGTTCAGATCACTTTTGGATCCCTCTAAACTTTTTCCCAAATATACCAGGATGCATTCTCCGATTTTGGGGCTATGTCCGCAGGATCCGCGGCGTTTGATGTGGGAAAAATAAGCGCGGCCCTAGCACCAACCCTGTGACCGGTGAGGGGCTAGCAGCCGCGCCACATAAAACTCACGGCCTTCCCGATATAAACGCCTGAAGAATTGCTGGGTCCGTGGCTACGCATGAGCACAGCGACGACCTGTAGCCGTCGTCCCGTACAACATGGCACCGGCCATGCGCGGACCCAGCCTGCCAGGTAGTGACCCCCTGGAAACCTCCCTCGCCATTCCCGGGCCACTCCCCACCAGTCCCCCAGCCCTCGCTGAAGCCCCCCCCCCCGGGCCGTCAGCATGGCTCGCGCCTGACTGTTGCCGACTCTGGATACAGTCCGCCACACCGGGTTCCCGACCGGTGCGACCATGAGTCAACCGCGCGGTCGGGTTCTCGGCCCACCTGGGGCCGAGCATCAGGGCAGGGCCTTCAGGTAACGTCCTGAGACCATCCCAACGGCATGCGGCGTGCTCCTCAATGATGCAGGTTTGGAGGAGATGGATCATCCGCCCCCGATTCCATCGTAAAACGGGATTCTCCGCAAGATCGGCGATTACAAAATCGGCTTCGGCGAACAGAGAATCTCGCCCGCCATATTTGCAGTGCAGTGCAGAGTTCCAGGGCTGGATTCTCCGATTTGGAGACTATGTCCCCACGCCGGCGTGATAACGGTGGCACCAGGAAAACTGGCGCAAAATGGCCACCGATTCCCCGTTTTGCTGGGGCCTAGCAGGGAAAGCAGCGTAGAGCACCCGGCTCCAGCTGCCGATACGGCCTGGGGAATTGCCGGGTCCGTAGCCGCGAAACACACCCTCCCTTCGGCCAACTCGCACGCCGCGGACTGCCCCACCACAGTGTCCCCAGCCCCGAATATGTCTACTGCTGCCCGCGGATCGGCCCTCCCCCGACTGTGGCGGCGCTAGACTGAGTCTGCAGCGCCACGCTGAGTTCTCAATGGGTGAGACCACATGTGATCCACGCCGCTGGGAACTCGGCTAGTCGGGGGCGGAACATCCCAAAAGCGCGCTGCCCCCGATTTCGCCGTCATCGGGGATCCTCTGCCCCGTCGCTGAATGCGATTTTGGAGTCAGGAATCGGACAATCCAGCCCCCAGTCTTCAATACTTTGGTTAGATCACATTTGGCGTTCTGAGCACAGGTCCGGTCACCTAAACTTTGGTTAGAACACCTTTGGAGCACTGTGCATAGTTCTGGTCCCCATATTCCTTGGTAAGACCACACCTGGAGACCTGCCTGCAGTTCAGGTCACCATGTACCTCAGTTAGACTATACCTGGAGCACTGTGCATAATTCTGGTCTTCCTAACCATTAGCTAGACCACATTTGGATCACAGTGCACAGTTCTGATATCCATATATCTCGGTTAGACCACACCTGGAGCACTGTGCACTGATCCAGTCTCCACATCCCTTGGTTAGAACACACGTGGAGCACTGTGCACTGTTCCAGTCTCCATATCCCTTGGTTAGACCACACCTGGAGCACTGTGCACTGTTCCAGTCTCCATATCCCTTGGTTAGAACACACGTGGAGCACTGTGCACTGTTCCAGTCTCCATATCCCTTGGTTAGAACACACGTGGAGCACTGTGCACTGTTCCAGTCTCCATATCCCTTGGTTAGAACACACGCGGAGCACCGTGCACTGTTCCAGTCTCCATATCCCTTGGTTAGAACACACCTGGAGCACTGTGCACTGTTCCAGTCTCCATATCCCTTGGTTAGAACACACGCGGAGCACTGTGCACTGTTCCAGTCTCCATATCCCTTGGTTAGAACACACTGGGAGCACTGTGCACTGTTCCAGTCTCCATATCCCTTGGACTCCTTTTATCTCGGTAATACCACACTTGGAGCACCTTGTACAGTTCTGATCTCCATATCCCTTGGTGAAGCCACACCTGGAGCACTGTGCACTGTTCCAGTCTCCATGTCCCTTGGTTAGACCACACCTGGAGCACTGTGCATAGTTCCAGTCTCCATGTCCCTTGGTTAGAGCACACTGGGAGCACTGTGCACAGTTCTGATCTCCTTTTACCTCGGTAATACCACATTTGGAGCACCGTGCACAATTCTGATCTCCATGTCCCTTGGTTAGACCACACCTGGAGCACTGTGCATAGTTCCAGTCTCCATGTCCCTTGGTTAGACCACACCTGGAGCACTGTGCATAGTTCCAGTCTCCATGTCCCTTGGTTAGACCACACCTGGAGCACTGTGCATAGTTCCAGTCTCCATGTCCCTTGGTTAGACCACACCTGGAGCACTGTGCATAGTTCCAGTCTCCATGTCCCTTGTTTAGACCACACTTGGAGCATTGTGCACAGTTCTGGTCTCCATACTTCAAAAAGAATGTAGAGGATGATCTTATGTTCCATGAGATGTTATAATGATTAGAAAAGATTGAACAGGTTATGGTTCTATTCTAAAAAAGCAAAACCTGAAATGTTGGCTGATACATAAGAAATTTGAAAGGGTTTAATAGGGTCGATGGAGCAAAGAAGCTTCCTGTTGAGGGGGGAGATCTGAACGAGGGTAAAACAATATGCAACAGTCATTAATGAATCCAGTAAGTTTGCACCGACCTGCTGAAAGAATGGTCGATCTAGGTCACTCCCCTGCCCTATCCCTGTAACCCCACCTAACCTATACATCCGTGGACACAAAGGGGCAATTTTAGCATGGCCAATCCACAAAACCTGCACATGTTTTTACTGTGTGAGGAAACCGGAGCACTCGTAGAAAACCCATGCAGACACGGGGAGAATATCACCCAAGTTTGGACTTGAATCCGGGTCCCTGGCTTTGTGAGGCAGCAGTGCTAACAGCTGTGCCACCATGCCGCCCACCAAACATATGAATCAGGAGTAGGAGTAAGGCCACTCTGCCCCTCAAGCCTGCAGTCCCAGTCAAACACATACAACGTGAGTAGACTATTCCCAATACGAAATGATAATTGTGGGGATCGCCCAGAATCAGTTCTTTGGGCAGATTTGCTGATGCACTTCTTCCCAGCAAAGCCGCTTCTCCTGATGTGCAACATATGGCATAGGAGCCATTCTCACACACCGGATGCCCAATGGGTCAGAGCGACCGATAGCTTTCGCATTGCGCACACTGGCCGTCGCTTGGGGGAACTATGCCTCAATTGAGAAGGCGGGCCTGGCAGTGATATCTGGTGTCCGGAAATTCTACCAGTATATCTACTGCCACACATTTATGGTCTATACAGACCACAAACCGTTACTTGGGCTGTTCAAGGAGGATCGAGTGATTTCCCCCAATTGCATATGCCAGGGTCCAACGATGGGCATTGCTCCTGGCTGCATACGAATACACACTGGAACTCCGCCCAGGCACTTGGATCCCACACGCCATTGAGCCACCTGCCCGTCTCCACAAGACCGCTGACCCGCGGAAGTAGTACCAGCCTTCCACTTTATGGATCCTTGCCGGTCACAGAGTGATAGTTGGTATTAGGGGTATTACGGTACCCAGGTTGATGCTGTAAGACCATTGGTGTGGGAGGTACCTGAGACAGCAATATCATTGGTGAAGCCTGCCTGCTGGTTCCGCCCAGTAAGGCGGAGTATAAGAGTCTGTGTCTCCCTAGCTGCTGCATTCTGTACCTGCGCTGCTGGGGGAAACATCTAGTCCAATAAAGCCTTCAATTGTCTCCAATCTCACTTCTGGAGTTATTGATCGAGCATCAATTTATTGGACTAGACTTTAAAGAATGGAGCTCCGAATCAAGCCGGAGTGTCTGCAGCTCAGCCCCCACGCGGCAAACCCAGCGGCAACCTTCAAACACTGGCTGGCGTGCTTCAAAGGATACCTCAGGACAGCCACGACTGAACCTATGGATGACCTGAAACTGCAAGTTCTCCACTCGAGGGTGAGCCCTGAGATCTACACCCTCATCGAGGATGCGGACGATTTAGAGGCATTGACTCTGCTGCAAGGACACTATATTCGCCCAGTAAACCAGGTCTACACCCGACATCTGCTAGCGATGAGGCGACAAATCCCCAGGGAATCGCTGGAGGAGTTCTACTGTGCGCTCCTGGTGTTAGGGAGGAACTGTGACTGCGCGCAAGACTCGGCCAGCGACCACACAGAACTTTTGATCTGGGACGCATTCGTTGCAGGTATTCTGTCCTTCCAAATCCGCCAGCGATTGCTGGAGAAAGAGACACTAGGCCTCAAGGAGGCATGGGCTCTTTCTAGCTTCCTGGAGGTGGCCTCCCGAAACGCCCGCGCTTACGTCCCTGACCGCGGCAGGGCAGCATGGAACCCCCCCCGCGGTCGACTCCGAAGCATTCCCCCATCCCCCCACAAGCTTGTACTGCGAGACTGCCAGGCAGCCCCGGGGGGCGCTGCTGCTATTTTTGCGGGCAAGCCAAGCACCCCTAGCAGCGCTGCCCGACCCGCTCATCCATCTGCAAAGGGTGCGGCAAAAAGGGCCCTTTCATGGCAGTATGCCAGGCCCGGGCGGTCGCCGCGGTCTCCGGGGGTGAACCGGGACCGCTACCACAACTCTCTCCATGAGCCACGTGCGGCCAGTGGGCGCCGCCATCTTCCTTCTCCAGAGCCACGTGCGGCCTCCGGGCACCGCCATCTTGTTCTCCGGGTGCCAAGTGCGACGGATGGGTGCCACCATCTTGTACACCTCCAGCCATGTACGACCAGTGGGTGCCGCCATCTTGGCTGGACTCTCAGGACCCCGATTCGGATGACCACACACCGCCCGAGGATAACATCCAACTTTTGCCACGACTTGCCTCGGTGACCCTGGAGCAGTGTCGGCCCCGAACGCTCTCGACTGCGACGACGACCGTGCTCATCAACGGGCATAAAACATCCTGCCTGATCAACTCCAGGAGCACAGAGAGCTTCATACACTCCAATACGGTAAGGCGCTATTCTCTTCCCATCCACCCAGTTAACCAAAAAATCTCCCTGGCCTCCGGGCCTCACTCTGTAGAGATCAAAGGGTTCTGCATAGCGAACCTCACGGTCCAGGGAAGGGAGTTTAAAAATTACCGGCTCTACGTCCTTTCTCATCTCTGCGCTGCCACGCTCCTAGGGTTAGACTTCCAATGTAACCTCCAGAATTTAACTTTTAAATTCGGCGGCCCTATACCCCCCCCTCACTGTCTGCAGCCTCGCGACCCTCAAAGTCGATCCGCCTTCCCTGTTTGTGAACCTCACCCCGGATTGCAAACCCATCGCCACCAGGAGCAGACGGTACAGTGCCCAGGACAGGACCTTTATTAGGTTGGAAGTCCAGTAGTTACTGGAGAAAGGTATTATTGAGACTAGCAACAGTCCCTGGAGAGCTCAAGTAGTGGTTGTAAAGAACGGGGAGCAGCATAGGATGGTCATCGATTATAGTCAGACCATCAACAGGTATGCGCAGCTCGATGCGTACCATCTCCCCCGCATCTCTGATCTGGTCAATCAGATTGCACAATACAAGGTCTTTTCCACGGTGGATCTAAAGTCCGCCTACCACCAGCTCCCCATCCGCCCTAGCGACCGCAAATACACTGCATTCAAAGTAGATGAGCGGCTCTACCACTTCCTAAAGTGGCACAAATGGAGTCTCGGTCTTCCAACAGGAGATGGACCAAATGGTTGAACGGTACGGTTTGCGGGCCGCATTTCTGTACCTCGATAACGTCACCATCTGCGGCCACGACCAACAGGACCACGACACCAACCTCCGAAAATGTCTCCATACCGCAAAAATCCTTAATCTACCATATAACAAGGATAAATGCGTGTTCAGCACCGACCGTCTAGCCATCCTCGGCTACGTAGTGCATGATGGAATTATAGGCCCAGATCCCGAACGCATGCGCCCCCTCATGGAGTTCCCCCTACCCCACTGCTCCAAGGCCTTGAAACGCTGCCTGGGATTTTTTTCGTATTATGCCCAGTGGGTCCCCAACTATGCGGACAAGGCCCACCCACTAATTCAATCCACAGTTTTTCCCCTGTCGGCAGAGACTCTCCAGGCCTTCAGCCGCATCAAAGCGGACATCGCAAAGGCCACGATGCATGCAATTGATGAATCCCTCCCCTTCCAAGTCGAGAGCGACGCATCCGACGTAGCTCTGGCGGCCACCCTCAACCAAGCAGGCAGGCCCGTGGCCTTCTTCTCAAGTGCCCTCCATGCTTCAGAAATCCGCCATTCCTCAGTTGAAAAGGAGGCCCAGGCCATAGTAGAAGCTGTGTGGCACTGGAGGCATTATCTGGCCGGCAGGAGATTCACTCTCCTCACTGATCAATGGTCGGTTGCTTTCATGTTCGATAATGCACAGTGGGGCAAGATAAAGAACGATAAGATCTTACGGTGGAGGATCGAGCTCTCCATCTACAACTATGAGATCTTGTATCGTCCCAGGAAGCTAAACGAACCTCCTGATGCCCTATCCCGCGGCACATGTGCCAACGCACAAGTGGACCAACTCTGGGCCCTCCATGAGGACCTCTGCCACCCGGGGGTCACTCGATTCTTCCATTTCATTGAGACCCGCAAGCTGCCCTACTCCATCGAGGAGGTCAGGACCGCCACCAGGAATTGCCAAATCTGCGCGGAGTGCAAATCGCACTTCTACAGGCCAGAGAAAGCGCACCTGATAAAGGCTTCCCGTCCCTTTGAATGCCTCAGTATGGAATTCAAAGGGCCCCTCGTGATTGATGAGTACTCCCGGTTCCCATTCGCCATTCCCTGCCCCGACATGACCGCAGCCACCGTCATAAAAGCCCTTCACAGTATCTTTACACTGTTCGGTTTCCCCGCCTACATACACAGTGGTAGGGGGGCCCTCCTTTGTGAGGGTCGAACTGCGTCAATTCCTGCTCAGCAAGGGCATCGCCTCGAGCAGGACGACTAGTTACAACCCCTGGGAAAACGGACAGGTAGAGAGGGGGAGTCAGGGTGAGCAGGCCAAGTGGCCGGGGTGACCCCCCACGGATTTGGAACGGTGCCGAGGCACAGACCGCCTTTAGGGCGACCACCTTGCTGCGCACCCACTGACCACCCGCCTTGGCCCTTGGTTCTGCACAGTGACAACGGCCATATGGGTGCCCCCACCTGAGCTTTTACACCACAGGGTCCTTCCAGGGGCCGAGTGGGGACCTGTCTAGGATCTCACAGACCTCGGTGCACAGGTGCATCCACGCCGTCACGGAGGCCCGATATACCCAGGCGGATCAATACATCTACTTCAACGTGGACCGAGCCCACCAGGATGCCCGGGCAGCGGGGTTCATCGCTGGGATGTCCCGGGTCCAGGGGCTGATCGATAGGATGCATGTCCCCCTACAAGCACCTGCAGATAACAGGCCACTCAACACAAACCAAAAGGGGTTACACTTGATGAAGTGCAGCTGATATATGACCATCAGCTGCACATCATACACGTCTGTGCCCGATACCCGGGCAGTGTGCATGATGCCTTCAACCTGGCGCACTCGATGATCCCTGACATGTTCGATACGCTCCCCCGGCTGAGGGGTTGGCTCCTGGGTGACAGGAGGTACCCACTGCGGTCATGGCTGATGACATCTATCCGGTGGCCACAGATCAACGTGGAGACCTGCTACAACGACGCCTATACACAACCAGTGGTGTGATCGAGCGGTGCTTCGGCCTCCTGGACCACTCTGGAGGGACCCTCCAGTATGATGCCGAGAGGGTGCATCCTCCAGCACATCGCGCAGCAGAGAAGCGCTGTGCTGGAGGAGGAGGAATGCATCCCAACCCCACACCTCCTCACTTCCCATCCCCGCCACCCCCCCCCCGTGATGCAGACCTGCCGCACAACGAGGTGAGGGCCTGGGTTGTCAGTAACAGCGGGTCAGTTCCATGGGATGGAGGATGATGACAACCTGCTCTGTGATAAGCTCCGGTGCTCCGCATCAAATGACAACATCTGACACGTAACTGGTGTCTACTTTTCTGGCCCTAATGCTACGCCTAGGTGGTTGCCCAGATGGTACAGCAGGAGTGGAGGTGGCCTGCTATGATTCATGCCCTGCGGCCTGGGTCCCCGTTGGCGGTCGTCTTCTGGGACAACCGGGCCTGGATGGGCCTGGCCGCTGCTCGGGTGTCCCAGGTGGCATGGTGGCACCCTGTTCTCCCCGCTGCCCTCCATATGCACCAGGAACAGGAGTGGGGAGGAGTCCGAGGCTGCCTGTGAGAGGGGAGCACTGTCCTGGGCTTCGATCAGCCCCAGGCCTTGGATTTGCTGATCCATAGCCAAAACCATCACCCCAATACCTGCACTGCGGACGCCAGTTGGCCTGGGTGACACGCATGGTCGGCACCACCTCCTGCTGCTGCACGCGGTTGGACTCCTCTAACTGTACCTGCAGGTACTGGATGCTCGCCAACGACCCCTCATGTAGCCCCTGGCTCTGCGACTGCATCTCCATTATAGTTTGTTCCAGAAGCTCGAGACCCGTCTGGACGGCAGCAGGTTCCTGGGCTCGGCCGGCCCTCCGACCATCCGTCCCCTAGGCTGCTCCTACCTCCACCTGCTGTGTGGTGCGCATCAGATAGTGCTCCAGGAGCCTCTCCACTAACAGGCCCAACCGAGGTGAGTGTTTTTCGGATGGGGGATTGTGTTGGAGGCAGCTGTGACGGGAAATCAGTGTCACCCTCAGCTCCGGGGTGTCCTGCGTCTCGGGTGGAGAGCTGGTGTTCGAGTTACTCCCATCGCTCCTCGGCTCATGGGGGTGAGGGGGCGGGGGTGGGGGTGGGGGGGGGGGCAGGGGGCTTTGGCTGTGGCACTGACTGGTCACCCCATCTCCAACAGGTCCTGGAAGATATAAGATGCATGATGAGACTGCAGGCCAGGTGTTAATGGGGTGGGCGTGAGCGTGGGGCTGGTGGTGTGGGGGTGGCGTAAGGTGTGGATGGGGGTGAGGGTGGTGTGGGAGTGATGTAGTCAGGTGAGGGTGTGGACGGGGGTGAGGGTGGTGTGGGGGGTGAGGATGGTGTTGGGGTGAGGGTGGTGTGGGGGTGGTGTTGGGGGGGGGCTTGATTCACGTGTCTCAGGGAACCGCAACTCAGCGGGGTCTCACTTCCTCACCCACGGCCGAATTCCATCTCAGCAACCTCCCTTTCCTCCAGGCCGCCAGCCACATCCAGGACCCTTTGCTCTGCCATGGTGAGGGGCCGCAGGTCTGATAGTCCCCCTCCTGTCTTCTCCTGCTCCCGGCGGTTGTGTGCGTCCTCCTGGGATGGGACGCAGACAGAGATAGCAATAGTGTTAAACCAGCCGATGCATACCGCCCAGGGGGTGGGTAGCTGGTGGCCTCAGTGGCCAGGGCAACCGGCCATGGTGGCTGGCATGGGTGCTGGCATGTGGGGGTTTGTCCATCCTCCGGGAGGGGGGAGGGCGTGGGTTACGGGTGTGTGGGGGGTGAGTGCCAGGGGCACACTGCTGCCTACTCACCTGGCTGCTCCAGGAGGTTATGCAGTTTTTTCCGGCACTGCTGGCCGGTCCGGATTGTGTTGCCCACGGTGATGACTGCCTCTGCCACCTGCGCCCAGGCACAACGAGCGTCGGTGACGGGCAGCCTCCTTCCCGGGCCAGGTACAGGGTCAATCACCTCTCCTCCACGGCGTCCAAGAGGGACTCGAGCTCTGCGTCCGTGAACCTTGGTGCCGCTCTCCTTACTGCCCTCTTCTTGGTTGGGATGGTGTGTGTGGGGGCAGAATTGGTTATATGTGGCTGCAGCTTGTCAGCTTCCTGAAAGTCAATCACGGAGCCGGTGAATCCCGCACCGTTTTTCATTACAATTGATTGTGTTCCTCACGGCTCCGGTGCTCGCCCCTCAACAGTCGCTGGACCGGCCCAGGCCTGGCGACGGTTTTTCTGTTGCGAAAGTTCACAAATTCTCTGTTGCCGTCAACATGTAGGGTTGGATTTATGTTATTCTCTAAGTCTGAATAAAGATTGTAAACTTCCAGTTAACACAAATACTTTATTCAATGGTTTTGTTCTGTTTCCGGAGCTCAACTAGATATAATACAGTCAAGAGGTATAACCAGTGAAGCTAAGGTAAGCTGCCTATGCTGAGCTGTCTCTGTCTGCTGCTGCTCACCAGCAGACAGAGACAGCAGACAGAGAAGCCCTGTGCTTCTGAAAGAGGCGGATCCTCCCCTGGGCTGGACCCTTTATACCCGTCTCTGATGCTCCCTCTCGTGATGCTGTGGCTGTTACATCTGTGCTGCAGTCCCTGGTGTATGTGCAGATGTATGTACAGATGTACAGATCACTGCATCCCTTTTATTTGACATGTTTTCTAGATTGGCCTCAAGAAAACTGTACATAACAAGTGGTGAGAATAAGCAAATCTGCGCACTGTGAAAATGATAAAGTAATACAGAAACAATTAACTGTGTTGTGAGTCCATCGTGAGAAATGTCCATATTCGTCTTGTTCGCGTGTTGAAGTGTCGTTCCAAATCTAACCAATCAGGTGCCTTACGGCTTCTGCTGGAGCGTCTTAATGGTGGTGGTGGGGATGATGGTTTGATGTCCTCAAGAGTACTGTCTGGCGTTGTGTGGCGAGGAACGTCCTGTGGACAAATGGACTCGGTCAAGTCCCGTGTGGGAAATACTGGCGTTGTAGGTCGAATCTCTAATAGATCCCGGCGGTTACGGCGAAAAAGTACTCCCGCTGACGATTTGACAATGTAGGACCGCGGTGCCTCCCGCCTGATCACCGTCAGATCAGATTCATTGTTGTTTCTGTCGCTTCTGTCTTTGTTGTTTTCGTTGTCGTTCTTGTTGTTTTTGTCGTTTCTGGCTTGGTTGTTTTCGTTGGCGTTCTTGTTGTTGTCGTTCTTGTTGTTCTTTTTGTCACGCTTGTTGATTCTGTTTCGGTGTTTTCGCTTTTATTCTTGTTCTTTTTCTTGTCATGCTTGTTGATTCTGGGATGCTTCTTGTTGCTTTTGTCGATCTTGTTGCGCTGCATGTTGTTTTTGTTGTTGTTCTTGTTTCTGCTGTGCTTCTTGTGGTTTTTGTTGTTCTTGTTGCGCTCAATGTGTGCCATGTGGATGATTTGAGTCATTGTCACAGTTATTGGTGTCAGTGTCCTTTGTGGTATCTGCTACATTGAGCGTTTCTTCTTGAGAATTGTGAGAATGATCTCATGTTGCATTGATGTTGGTGACATCAGTCATTTGTGGTGGATTAGGTTCCTCTTCTTTGCTTACTTGGTACTCCTCTTCTAGGGTCATTTCTGGTTCACTTGAATCATCATTGATTTCTAGGTGCCCTGCTTTTGGAGTCATTTCTGGTTCATTTGAATCATCTGTGATCTCTTTGTGCTCCATTTCTGGAGTCAGAATCTTCACAATTTCATTTTGTTGTATAGCGATTTCTAGAGTTAGATACTTATTTTGTGTAAGTTCTTCCCTCAAATCTTTATCAGATAGGCCAGAAATGAATTGATGCATTAGCACAGTGTCTCTCAAATCAGCATAATCACAGCCTTGTGGTATTAACTTGAGATTTGTAATAAAATCAGAGATAGGCCCTCCGTTTCTCTGACAAGAATTAAATCTTTCCAGCATCTCACCGGACTGACTGTTACAGCGTTCAACAAATTTTTTAGTATAACATCTACTTTGGTGTTGTCCTCACCTTCTAAGTAAATAAAGCAATTGTAGATTTCTATAGCTTCATGCCCTCCTGTTGAGAGTAGTAGGGCTATTTTCTTTACGTCAGAGGCAGTGCTTAAATCATTAGCTGTGATAAATATTTGGAAGAGCAGTTCAAACATTTTCCAGTTATAATTTAAATTACCGGTTGTTTCCAGCTGCCATGGAGTTCCAACAAGTTCCATCGAATCAGTTAGTCGTCGAGGATCCATTTGCTGTGAAGTCTTCCACGGTCGAATATCCGGTTTAAGTTTTTCTTCTCTTGCTGGTGTCTAGCTAGCTTTCTGAAATCACTCCTGGTATCATATGTTATTCTCTAAGTCTGAATAAAGATTGTAAACTTCCAGTTAACACAAATACTTTATTCAATGGGTTTGTTCTGTTTCCAGAGCTTAACTAGAATGTAACTAGATGTAATACAGTCAGGAGGTATGATCAGTGAAGCTAAGGTAAACTGCCTATGCTGAGCTGTCTCTGTCTGCTGCTGATCACCAGCCCTGTGCTTCTGAAAGAGGCAGATCCTCCCTTGGGTTGGACCCTTTATACCCGTCTCTGATGCTGCCTTCTAGTGATGCTGTGGCTGTTACATCTGTCTGTAGTCCCTGGTGTATGTGCAGATGTATGTATAGATGTACAGATCACTACAGGATTCTCCGATTTTGAGGCTATGTCCGGAGCATATGTCTAGTCTTACGATCAAAAAGTCGGCACCCCTCCCTCACCGATTCTCTGTACGGTGGGGGACTCGCACCCTCGCCACGGTGGTTTTACCTGCAGACATGGTCGAAGAATTGCCGGGTCTGTGGCCGCACATGTGCACGGCGGCAACTGCAACGGTCGTGCCGTACAACATGGCGCAGGCCGCGCGCAGACCTGGCCTGCCAGACAGTGCCCCCCTGTAACCCCCCTCGCCACCCCTGGACCAGCCCACACCAGTCAGTCCCCCCAGCCCCCGCCGAAATCCCGCTCGGCCAACGGAACGGCACCTCCCCCCCCGACTGCGGCGGCGCTCACGCGATGTCCCCGAAAACTGTGAGCACATGCGACCCACGCCATTGGGAAGTCGGCCCATCGGGGGCGGAGTATCGGGGGGGGGGGGAGGGTCGCCTTCCCAACGACGTGCGGCATACTCAGCAATGATGCCATTTTCGAGGCGGCGGAGCTTTTGAAAAACGGCGCCGCCCCGGATTTTGGCTTAAAAACAGATTCTCCGGACAATCGTTGAATGCGATTTCGGCGTCGGCAATCGGAGAATCCCGCCCTTAGTCTCCAAAACGCAGAATCCAGTCCATAGTCTTTCATAGCTGTGATACATCATAATAAATCTATCGTTAATTCCTACCCTACCGTATGTTCGGGACCTCTCTCCCATTCGGGTTCCACATTAATGGCAATGTCAAAGCCAGGATAAAATCAGCTGATTCCCCATTTAAAGGATGTGTCTGCCCATGGCCCATGGGTCGAGATCTAATCAGTCATATGGAATTGGATATCAAAGGCACAAGGGCACCCTCAAATCCTCCTTGGGAAAGGCAATGTCCCCTCCGACACCTGGGACTCCCTGGCCCAAGACCGCTCAAAGTGGAGGAAAGGCCTCCGGGAAGGGGCTGAACACCTCAAGTTTCAGCGCCGAGAGCAAACTGAAGGCGAGCGTTGACGTCGAAAGGAGGGTGTGGCATCCCAGGTACCCCACCCACCCACCCACTCCTCCAACCACCATCTATCCCACCCTGACACAGACTGTACACAGGAAATAGCAATTGTAGGTTGCCTGTTGGGGTCCTCAGTAAACACTGAACTCATTTTTATTCTGGAAGCAAGTCGTCCTCCACCCTCAGGGACTGCCTAAGGATAAGGAGAAGAAGAAGAAGATGCACGTGAGGTGATCAGCAGTTTAAGAATTTGGAACGAGGAAGAAGAAAGCTACTGATAATACAACCAACTTGCGCCAAGAAAGGGAGTCACTTCAATTTTCTCTTGGAAAAATCTCAAGTTGCTAAGCAGTGGGTATTGTGGTAGTCACCACGGTTGTATTATATTGTATATATGGGTATTACGGTAAGGCCCCTGTACTACAGGTACGGGGGTAGATCCCTGCCTGCTGGCTCCGCCCAGTAGGCAGAGTATAAATGTGTGTGCTCTCCGAACAGCAGCCATTTGATAAGCTGCTGTAGGAGGCCACATATCTCAGTGTAATAAAGCCTCGATTACATCCTACTCTTGTCTTTGCGTAATTGATCGTGCATCAATTTATTACACTGAGATTTTTCAGAGATGGACCTCCACATCAAGCCGGATCGCCTGCAGCTGCATCCCTCAAGCAGACAACGCCAAAAAGGACTTCCAACATTGGCTAGCTTGCTTTGAAGCATACATCGGGTTTGCGCCAGACCTAATCTCAGAAGCACAGAAGCTCCAGATTCTGTACACGCGGCTGAGCTCCAATGTTTTCCCCCACATCCAGGACGCGCCGACCTACGCAGAGGCCATGGCGCAACTGAAGGAGAATTACGCTCAGCAGACCAACAAGATCTACGCCAGGCACCTCCTATCCACACGGCAACCAACTACCCGGTGAGTCTGTGGAAGATTTCTGGTGTGCCCTGCTCGCCCTGGTGAGAGACTGTACACTAAACATTCGAACCTGCTAATGAGAGATGCGTTCGTTACGGGCATAGGGTCTGACTACATTCGCCAGCGCCTCTTAGAAGGAGCCACGCTTGACCTCGCGGCGATCAAGAAACTAGCGCTCTCGCTCACAGTCACCTCACGCAACATAAGGCTTATGCCCCCGACCGCATGGCCCCCCCACCCCCCTGTGCATTATGGACCCCGCCAGCGGCCACCCCATCGTGGACCCCATGAGCGACCGCCCTCAGCAAACGCCACGCCTGCGCCTCGCGGCAGCCAACCAACCCCGGGGGACCCAAGTGCGACTTCTGCGGACAGACAAAACACCCCAGGCTGCGCTGCCCGGTGCAGAGCACGCCCTGCAAGGCCTGTGGCAAGAAGGAACATTTCTCTGCAGTGTGCCAGGCCCGCTCAATCGCCGCTATTGTCCCGGCACCCCCCACATGCGACCAGTGGGCGCCGCCATCTTCCTCTCCTCAGACCATGTGCGGCCCGTGGGCGCCGCCATGTTGCTCCACTCACAACACGTGCGACCGGTGGGCGCCGCCATCTTGTTTGTCTCAGAACCAATGGGCACCGCCATCTTGCCTGTCCCAGGACACGTGCGGCCCGTGGGCGCCACCATCTTACCCGCCTCTGGACCCATGCCGTCAGCGGGCCGCTCATCGCCTGCAACCGCCGATGACCAGCCGCATCTCGCCTCGGTCACGATCGACCAGCCTTGACCGCACAACCTCACGACCGCTTCGACAAAGGTAAAGGTCGACGGGCACGATTTATCCTGCCTTCTGGACTCCGGGAGCACTGAGACCTTCATCCACCCCGATACGGTAAGGCGCTGCTCCCTCGTGTTACACCCCATTAACCCGAGAATCTCCCTGGCCTCCGGATCCCACTCCGTGGCGATCCGGGGGTACTGCATCGCTACCCTCACCATCCAGGGCGTAGAGTTCAGTGACTTCCGGCTCTACGTCCTCCCCAACCTCTGCGCTGCCTTGCGACTCGGCCTGGACTTCCAGTGTAACCTCCAGAGCCTAACCACCCCTACCACCCCTCACTGTTTGCGGCCTCGTGACCCTTAAGGTCGACCCGCCTTCCCTGTTTGCAAACCTCACCCCGGATTGCAAACCCATCGCCACCAGGAGCAGACGGTACAGCGCCCAGGACAGGACCTTCATCAAGTCTGAGGTCCAGCGGCTGCTGCGGGAAGGTATCATCGAGGCCAGCAACAGCCCCTGGAGAGCCCAAGTGGTAGTGGTGAAAACCGGGGTGAAAAACAGGATGGTCATTGACTACAGTCAGACCATCAATCGGTACACGCACCTCGACGCGTACCCCCTCCCACGCATATCTGATATGGTCAATCAGATTGCACAGTACCGGGTCTTCTCGACAGTGGACCCGAAATCTGCCTACCACCAGCTCCCCATCCGTAAGGCGGACTGTCAATACATTGCGTTTGAAGCAGACGGCCACCTTGCCATTTCATTAGGGTTCCCCTTGGCATCACCAACGGGGTCTCGGTCTTCCAACGGGAGATGGACCGAATGGTTGACCGGAACGGACTGCGGGCCACTTTCCCGTACCTGGATAACGTCACCATCTGCG
This sequence comes from Scyliorhinus torazame, assembly GCF_047496885.1. Classification (NCBI taxonomy): domain Eukaryota; kingdom Metazoa; phylum Chordata; class Chondrichthyes; order Carcharhiniformes; family Scyliorhinidae; genus Scyliorhinus; species Scyliorhinus torazame. The sequence goes on from NC_092718.1 coordinate 90,609,040, forward strand.
GCCGTGACCAGCAGGACCACGATGCTAACCTTTCCAAATTTCTCCACACCGCCACACTCCTCAACCTAACTTAGAACAAGGAGAAGTATGAGTTCAGCACAAACCGATTAGCCATCCTCAGCAATGTGGTTCAGAACCGAGTTCTAGGGCTCGACCCCGATCGCATGCGCCCCCTCATGGAACTCTCCCTCCCTTACTGCCCCAAGGCTCTCAAATGATGCCTGGGGTTCTTTTCGTATTACGCCCAGTGGGTCCCAAACTATGCGGACAAGGCCCGCCCACTCATTCAATCACCGCTTTCCCACTGACGGTCGAGGCTCACCAGGCCTTCAACCGTATCAAGGCCGACATCGCCAAGGCCGCGATGCACGCGGTCGACGAGGCGCTCCCCTTCCAATTCGAGAGCGATGCATCAGACGTTGCTCTGGCTGCCACCCTCAACCAGGCAGGCAGGCTCATGGCATTCTTTTCCCGCACCCTCCATGCCTCCGAAATTTGGCACTCCTCCGTCGAAAAGGAGGCCCAAGCGATCGCTGAAGCTGTTCGGCACTGGAGGCATTACCTGCCGGCAGGAGATTCACTCTCCTCACTGACCAACGGTCAGTTGCCTTCATGTTTAATAACACACAGTGGGGTAAGATCAAAAATGATAAGATCTTGCGGTTGCGGATCGAGCTCTCCACCTTTAATTACGAGATTTTGTATCGCCCCGGTAAGCTCAACGAGCCCCCCGATGCCCTGTCCCGAGGTACATGTGCCAGCGCACAAGTGGACCAACTCCGGACCCTGCACGACGATCTCTGTCACCCGGGAGTCACCCGCTTTTACCACTTCATTGAGGCCGCAATCTGCCCTACTCTATCGAGGAAATCAGGGCTATCACCAGAGACTGCCAGGTCTGCGCGGAGTGCAAACCGCACTTCTACCGGCCAGACCGTGCGCGCCTGGTGAAGGCCTCCCGCCCCTTTGAACGCCTCAGCGTGGACTTCAAAGGGCCCCTCCCCTCCACCGACCGCAACATTTACTTTCTTAATGTGGTCGAAGAGTATTCCCGATTCCCCTGCGCCATCCCATGCCCCGATATGATGTCTGCCACCGTCGTCAAAGCCCTCAACCCCATCTTCGCTCTGTTCGGTTTCCCCGCCTACGTCCACAGCGACCGGGGATCCTCATTTATGAGCGTTGAGCTGCGTCAGGACCTGCTCAACAGGGCATTGCCTCGAGCAGGACGACCAGCTACAATCCCAGGAAAACGGGTAGATGGAGCGGGAGAATGGGACAGTCTGCAGGCCCGTCCAGCCGGCCCTATGGTCCAGAAATCTCCTGGCCTCCCGCTGGCAGGAGGTCCTCCCCGACGCCCTGCACTCCATTCGGTCGCTCCTGTGCACCGCGACTAATGAAACCCCCCATGAACGTCTCTTTGCCTTCCCCGGGAAGTCCACCTCCGGGGTTTCGCTCCCAACGTGGCTGGCAGCTCCAGGACCTGTTCTCCTCCGCAACCACGTGCGGCTCCACAAGGTGGACCCGTTGGTTGAGAGGGTACAGCTACTCCATGCAAACCCGCAGTACGTCTACGTAGCGTACCCTGATGGCCGCCAAGACATAGTCTCCCTCAGGGATCTGGCACCAGCTGGGTCCCCCCCCCCCCCCCCTGCCCTGGCGCCACCCTCCCCTCCCCCGGCGCACCCCATTGCAGCCCCCGCTCCAGGACAATCTGTTCTCCCCTTGCTCCCACCCGGGGATGAAGAGGATTTCGACACGCTCCCGGAGTCACCGAAGACCAAGCCGACGCCTGAATCGCCACCAGCACTGTGACGCTCTCAACGACAGATCAAGGCGCCCGATCGTCTAAATTTGAAACCTTCTCTGTAATTTTAAAACCAATCTGTATGTGTATAGTTTTCCACCACCCCCACTGGACTCATTTTTAACGGGGTAAATGTGGTAGTCACCACTGTTGTATTATATTGTTTATATGGGTATTACGGTAAGGCCCCTGTACTATGGGTACAGGGTAGATCCCTGCCTGCTGGCCCCACCCAGTAGGCGGAGTATGAATGTGTGTGCTCTCCGAACAGCAGCCATTTGATAAGCTGCTGTAGGAGGCCACACATCTCTGTGTAATAAAGCCTCGATTACATTCTACTCTCGTCTCGTCGTAATTGATAGTGCATCAGGTATAAAATTGAATCTCTAGGGTTGGCCGCAGATGGGTTAGTGTGTAGGATGCGATGACATGGTTGTGTGGTAAAAGGGCTGCTTGCATGTTGCTTATGACCACAAACAAGTGCAGTATCGAACCACAACATTATATTGTGTGTACACCTAATACCTTAAGATCAATGAATGGCAGCAAGAGCACTTGAAGAAGCCCCTTCGAGTGGTCCAGGCACCTCTGACCCTGTGCTGCTTCCCGACTGCATTCTATCCTTCAGGGCTCCGACTCGTTGACCAGGGGAGACTTCCAATTGGCAGGGAGAATTCTGACGGGGATGCTTTCCGCCCTTAATGGGATGACAAGTCAAATGAGGATCAGAAGTCGAGAAGCGCTAAAAAAAGGCCCCACTGACAGTTCAATAGTCTTGAAGATGTTTACTGGAATGATCCTGGGCCTGGAGGAACTGCTGTATGAGAAAAGATTAAACAGGTTGGGTCTGGACTCCTTAGAATTCAGAAGAACGAGAGGTGATATGATTGAAACATGTGAGATTCTTAGGGGTCAGACAGGGTAAATGTTGGGAGGGGATTTCCACTCATGGGAGAGTGTAGGACCAGAGGGCATCGTCGCAGAATAAGGAGATGCTCATTGAAGACGGATTTGAGGAAGAATTTCTTCTTTCATAGAGCAGTGATTATTTAGAATTCTTTACCCCGGGAAGCTGTGGCGGCCGAGTCCTTGAACATTTTTAGGGCTGAGATGGATAGGTTTTCAATCAGTCGGGATATTAAGGGTTACGGAGAGAAGGCAGGAAAGTGGATGTAGTAGTTTGTTGATTAGTCATGATCTTATTCAATGGCGGAGAAGGCATAAAGGACTGCATCATGGAAAAGTTACAGCACAGAATTCAGTCTATCTTGGCCATGCCAGCCCGAGGACACCCTGGTTCCCTTTCTAACCCCACCTTCCTGCACCCAGTCCATAGCCCTGTTGCTTAGAGACTGAAGGTGCAGATCCAGGCACCTTTTAAAAGAGTTCAGGCTCTCTGCCTCCACCACCAACTCGGGCAGTGAATTCCAGACTCCCACTACGCTCTGTGTAAAAAAGCTCTTATTCATATCCCCTCTGCACTTTCTGCCATCTATCTTGAATCTATGTCCCCTGGTTCTAGAATTCTCCACCAAGGGAAACAACTTTATCTTGTCCACCCTATCTCATCCCCTCATAATTCTGTACACCTCAATTATGTCACACCTCAGCCATCTTTGTTCCAAGGAATATAACCCCAACCTATCCAATCTCTCCTCGTTGTCACACTTTTTTAGCCCTGGCAACATTCTTGTAAACCTCCTCTGCACTCTCTCCAGAGCAATAACGTCCTTCCTGTAATGTGGCAACCAGAACTGCAGACAATATTTCAGTTGTGGCCTCACCAGTGTTTTACACAATTCTAACATCACATTCTTATTTTTATATCCTATACCTCTGCCAGTGAAGGAGAGCATTTCAACAGCTTTCTTAACAACCTTGCCTACTTGAACTGCTGCCTTGAGGGACCTGTGTACCTGCAAGCCAAGTTCTCTCACTTCATCTGCCCCTCTTAGTATATTCCTATTTATTGTGTACTCCCTACAACTGTTTTACCTCCCTAAATGCATGACCTCACACTTCTCTGTTTTAAATTCCATCTGCCACTTTATCACCCACTCCACCAATCCATCTATATCGTTTTGGAGATAGAGTCAGAGGCGTCATAGATGTTTACAGCTTGGAAACAGGCCCTTTGGCCCAGCTTGTCCATGCCACCCAGTTCCTATCATTAAGCTAGTCCTACTTGCCCGCATTTGGCCCATATCCCTCTATACCCACCCTGCCTATGTAACTGTCTAACTGTTCTTTAAAGGAGAAAATTGTACCCGCCTCTACCACTGCCTCTGGCAGCTCATTCCAGATACTCACCACCCTCTGTGTGAAAACATTTCCCCTCTGGTCTCTTTTGTAACTCTCCCCTTAAACCTATGCCCTCTAGTTCGAGACTCCTCTATCTTTTCATCTTTGGGAAAAGATGTTGACTATCTACCTTATCTATGCCCCTCATTATTTTATAGACCTCTATAAGATCGCCCCTAAGCCTCCTACGCTCCAGGGAAAAAAGTCCCAGCCTATCCAGCCTCTCCTTATAGCTCAGACGATCAAGTCCTGATAGCATCCTCGTAAATCTCTTCTGCACTCTTTCTAGTTTAATAATATCCTTCCTATAATAGGGTGACCAGAACTGAACACAGTATTCCATGTGTGGTCTTACCAATGTCTCGTACAACTTCAACAAGACGTCCCAACTCCTGTATTCAATATTCTGACCAATAAAACCTAGCATGCTGAATGTCTTCTTCACCACCCTGTTCACCTGCGAATCTACCTTCAAGGATCTATGAACCTGTACCCCTAGGTCTCTTTGTTCTATAACTCTCCCTAACTCCCTAGCATTAACATTTTGATCTATCAAAATGTATCACCACATATTTATCCAAATTAAACTCCATCTGCCATTCGTCGGCCCACTGGCCCAACTGGTCAAGATCCTGTTGCAATCTTATATAACCTTCTTCATTATCCACTATGCCACCAATCTTGGTGTCATCAGCAAACTTACTAATCATGCCTCCTACATTCTCATCCAAATCATTTATATATATATAACAAATAACAGTGGACACTGCACCGATCCCTGAGGCACACCACTGGTCACAGGCCTCCAGTTTGAAAAACAACCCTCCACAACCACCCTTTGGCTTTAGTCGCCAAGCCAATTTTGTATCCAATTGGCTACCTCACTGAAGGGAACTGGCTATTTCTGATAGGTAAAAGGGTCATTGATTTAGCCATTTTAATTGAAATACTGAAGCCAAGTTTAAAATCCATTTTAAACTGGAATTCATCATATAACTTCAAGCATAACTTAGATTACAAAAACACCCAGCTTGCAGAATTTGCAGTGGCAAAGTATAGAATTTGAAACATCTAAAAAAGCTAGCTAAAGCTTATGCAACATTATACCGAAGGTCAAATTGACATGAGAGTTCATCTGAGCTCTACCATTGTTCAAATGAACAGAATCGCAGAGTTCAGCACATACCAGTTTAGTAATAAGAGCAGAGTTTGCATTCCAACACACATTTAAGAATTCCACATGCAACATTTATATTAATTTTAAAAGTTCAGCAAGATAATGTTGCACATTGATGATTGACAGCTAACCATCCAACCAAATGCATTTGAGACCCATCCAAGCCAATCAGCACATTGCAGGGGTAGGGACAGATGGAGTTAGACATAACATTTCCCTTAAAAATAGAGGTTCGGGAAGCCATTTTCCATCCAGGATCACTCTGTACCTTTTTACCTAACTACTCGCTATCCTTATTTTCGTATTTTCATATTTCCACTCTAACTCTTGAAGTTCACGCAAGCTGTTTTGCTTTAAGCAAAGAACCGATACTGTATTTTGAAAGTTAAATCTGTTGTAAACCATTAAGCCAATTATTTCTCTTAAAGTCTTTTGCTGGCAAGGGCTTATTGAGAACACTTGATTTGTAACCACAAGAAGATCTTAGTCTCTCAATTATAATCAATAGACACGATAAAGATTTTTATTTCGCATCTGAGGAGTGTAACTTAAATTCTACTGAGTTTTGAAGTGTATACGAGGCTACATTTAAACCGCACGGTAGATTCCTACAATCAAGATCCTGTTGCATTCTTATATAACCTTCTTTATTATCCACGATGCAACCAATCTGGGTGTCATCTGCAAACTTACTAACCATGCCTCCTACATTCTCATCCAAATCATTTATATATATAACAAATAATGGTCTACCCAGCACCGATCCCTGAGGCACACCGCTGGTCACAGGCCTCCAGTTTGAAAAACAACCCTCGACAACCATCCTTTGGCTTCGGTCACTGTAGAAGTGAACTATTTCCGAACACACCTAATAGGTAAAAGATAGCTATTTAAGATAAATATTAAGCCCCAGTTTTACCCATTTTAAATTAAGGATTTCAACACTCTCATAGCCTCAGGTCAACTCAAAACATACAGCTTACAAAACAGCATAACACAGCATAATTCACTTTACTACACAAAATAATCTGATACATGCAGAAGCAGTAGAGATTAAAACAAACGCTTTCACTGAACTAATGAATACATTTTTCAAGACAGTGTCCAAGGACAGGGCAGGCTCCATAGCAACAGCATGGCAACGACAAAGTAACATGAAGGCTCTATTGTTATAACAGCTAAGTCAGCAAAAGACCAGTTCAAACTGGTCCTGATAACAGCACAACATCGCATTCCTTAACATACACAAGTGTGCAGACACGAAACAATTAGAACTAATGTTGCATATTAAAGATGGACGGCTTGCCGTCAAATCAGATGTGTTTGAGTCTAACCCAAACCAATTAGGATTATATTGGGGTGTAATTGGATGGCGAAAGACAGATATGAAACAGTACAGCTGTGAGGTTTCATTCGGCCATTTGGAGCTGGAGCTGGAGCTGGATCATTAGCTAGATTTCTCTCTCTCTTTTTCTTGAATCATCTATACTTTGATCTGAACTATTCACTGTCTCCCTGGATTCATATTTCATTTTCAGAATTTGACTTCTGAAGTTATTGCGAGCTGTTTGTCTAAGCAAGAAGATCATTTCTGTGATTCTTTGAAAGCTTCAAATTGTCTGCGAATTGCCTTTTAAATGACTCTCACTTGTAATCAATAGAAGACAAATAAAACAATTCCTATTTGCACCTGAAAAGTTTTTACTGAAATTTCTACTGAGTTCCAGTAATCGCAAAGTGCTGCTTTGAAACCGCGTGGTATTTCTATCAACTTGGCAAGTCAGGCAGGAGGAGACTCTGTCACTCTTCGGAAGACTAAACCACTGCTTTTAGAATTTGGAGCACATCAACTGATGGCATCAATATGGGTAGGTCCAGTAACACAAGCACTTCTAGATATGGACATCCTGGGCGGGATTCTCCGACTCCCCGCCGGGTCGGAGAATCGCTGGGGGCTGGCGTGAATCCCGCCCCCGCTGGTTGCCGAATTCTCCGGCACCGGAGATTCGGCGGGGGCGGGAATCGCGCGGCACCGGTTGGTGGGTCCCCCCCCCCCCGGCGATTCTCCGGCCCGGATGGGCCGAAGTCCCGCTGCTGGAATGCCTGTCCCACTGGCGTGGATTAAACCACCTCTCTTACCGGCGGGACAAGGCGGCGCGGGCGGGATCCAGGGTCCTGGGGGGGGGAGCGCGGGGCGATCTGGCCCCGGGGGGTGCCCCCACGGTGGCCTGGCCCGCGATTGGGGCCCACCAATCCGCGGGCGGGCCTGTGCCGTGGGGGCACTCTTTTCCTTCCGCCTTCGCCATGGTCACCACCATGGCGTAGGCAGAAGAGACCCTCTCCACTGCGCATGCGCGGGGATGCCGTGAGCGGCCGCTAAAGCTCCCGCACATGCGCCGCCCGGAGATGTCATTTCCGCACCAAAGGCCTTTCCCGCCAGCTGGCGGGGCGGAAATCAGGTTAGGGCTCGGCCGCTCAAGATGCTGAGGATTCCGCACTGATTTGCGCCGTTTTTGGCGCCGGTCGGCAGACATCGCGCCGATTACGGAGAATTTCGCTCCCTATCACAACTAAATTCTTCACTTAATTTCGATAATGGAAAAATCACCTGGTCCATTAGAAACATCAAAAAAGATGAAATACAAAATCATCCAATTTGGGCAATTGACAAAAATGATAGTGGTCTTTTGAAAATGGAACCAGTCACTTTTATGGGATCTGCTCCACCTTGTACCAAACAATACCCTATTAATAAAACTTCAATTCAAGGCATTCTACCTATAATAGAACAACTTGAAGAAAGGGGTATTTTAGTGCGCATTCATCAAACAGCCCTGTCTGGCCTGTAAAAAAGGCTAATGGCACATGGTGCTTCACTATTGACTACAGAAAGGAAATCAATTCATTGTCAGATGCTCCTTTAGTGGCAGATCCATCTACAATCTTTAACTCTTTAACTCCTGACCTTCAATGGGTTTTCAGTCATTGATATGGCAAATAGCTTCTGGTCACTACGACTAGCTAAACAAGTACAACCATGGTTTGCTTTTACAGTCAATCAGCAACAGTCCACATGGACTAGACTGCCACAAGGTTTTCACAATAGCCCAACTGTTTACCACATGGTGTTTTGTTATGTTTCCTTTGTAACATAAGCGGCTTCCTTGTGTTGCATTTGTCAAGGAAGGTCGAGACGTGTAAATAACTTCAACTCATTTATTTACACTATGTACACTTTTATAACTTGAGTTCGACACTACTGCTAATCCTATTGTAGCTACCTAAACTGACTAACCAGTTGCTGTCTTCCACGTGGTGGGTGTGATAATGAATCAACCCTGTGCCTCTCCTCACTAACTGTCTCCACTGGCCGAAGGGGGCTGATCATGTGTGTGGTGTCCTTTATGTATGGGCTGGTGTAATGCCCCCCTGTGGTCGTGTCACCTCCTTGTGTATCGTGAATGTCCATTGGTCGCCTCCCATGTAACTTATCTATTGGTTGAGTGTGTGTGTGTGATGTTTCTGGTGCTCCCTCTAGTGTCTGTCTAGCTTACATGTATTTACAGTGATGCACATCCCCACATCCTCCCCTTTTTATATGTTCATATTTTCTGTACACTTTAAGAAAAACTGAACAAAGAACAGGTAGAGAAGGCATGGGAATGATGATTAAACAATAAGTCCAAATCATAGAATTTACAGTGCAGAAGGAGGCCATTCGGCCCATCGAGTCTTCACCGGCTCTTGGAAAGAGCACCCCACCCAAGGTCAACACCTCCACCCTCTCCCTATAACCCAGTAACCCAACTCAACACTAAGAGCAATTTTGGACACTAAGGGCAATTTATCATGGCCAATCCACCTAACCTGCACATCTTTGGACTGTGGGAGGAAACCGGAGCACCCGGAGGAAACCCACGCACACACGGGGAGGATGTGCAGACTCCGCACAGACAGTGACCCAAGCCGGAATCGAACCTGGGACCCTGGAGCTGTGAAGCAATTGTGCTATCCAAAATGCTACCGTGCTGCCCCACAATGCTACCGTGCTGCCCCATGTAACTTATCTATTGGTTGAGTGTGTGTGTGTGATGTTTCTGGTGCTCCCTCTAGTGTCTGTCTAGCTTACATGTATTTACAGTGATGCATATCACCACATCCTCCCCTTTTCCTCTACACCTTTCCTCTACATCCTCTACACATCATTCATGTGAGTCCATAAACCATCAATCATCATGGTCAAATGTCTCTCTTGGTTATGAACGCCATCAACAGGAACCAAGAAGTGGTCGAATCACTGCGCTGTCCGCTTTGGAGTCTTTTTCTTTTTTTCTTTTTATGTTTGTGGTGGTGCTGTCGGGTGGCATCTTGTAGTTGATAGGTCGTTGACATTGAAGAGGTACCATGAACAGTATCATTCGAGGTCATGGATGTGCCAGATGTTGAAGTCGGATGAGACTGTGCATACTGGTTCTGGCCACATGCTGTGGTGGAAGGGTGATTCTGCTGAGAAGCGTTGAAGCATGTCGCTTTGGAGACAGAATTGCTGCTCGCATCAATGTCTGGTGATGGTGTGAAACTAGAACCTTGCATCTGATAGGAATATGCTGTCTGGCCAGGCTGTGGTGCAGCAAATCCTGGGCAGTGACTAAGGCATCCAGTCTGCAGTGCAGATTGCGCTGGCGGTAGTCCTTCTTCGGTCTTGATTCCATTAGTGGGCAATCCGTAGTGCTGGCCTGTTTGAGAATATGCTGCATAGACTGCTGGCTGCTGCAGACTTGAATACTGGGTTTGTCCAGCATGAGCTGTCATTGGCCGCACTGTCGGTGTGGACCAAATGTGTGGACATAGCTGTGGTGAAAATTGGTGTATTCCTCTTGGACTGTAGCTGCTGCTTGTTACTGCTGACCCAGTGTGATTGTCACGTGATCCATCTCCTGTCGTTGTGGCATCTGCTGTCACCCTGAGCGTGCCATCACTGAGGTTGCGACACTGCCTGTCTGGAGTAAAGTCTGGCTTATGTGAATCAGAGTCGGCGTTTGGTTGCTCCCCATCTGGAGTCTGGTCTGTTTTTTGTTGATGCTCCCCGTCCGGAGTCTTAGCAGGTTCACTGGAGTCAGCTGAGTGTTCTTGAAGCTGCACGTCTGGAGTCGGAACATGCAGGAATGCATCGACTAGTGGAGAGGTTCGAGCAATTGAGGGTGGAAGTAGTGTGGTGTCATCGGAGTCACCAGTGGTCTCACCGTGATCGTCGAGTGCCTCTGTACGCACTAGCTGAGGTCTGTCACTTTGCACCTTTTGCATGGGAAGTGGGATGCTGTCGTCACTCGTTTCACATACCGTGGGTAGATCCTCAGTAGCTGCTTGCTGTTCACTAGGGTTGGGTAAATTGTCAGAGTTTTCATCTGGTGGTGCAAACAATGTGGGTGGACTGTCATTGTCTTGCCGTTGTCCTTCATTTGGGCTTTTCTTCTTTGGAATTTTAAATCTGCCCCCAGACATTACAGAACCTTGTTCATTTCCCTCAATTTCTCCCATATGCATCAAATGTTAGATCCACTGTTTCTTTCGTCATTGTACTAGTTTCCAAAGAACAGTCCATTTCAATTTTCTTCTCAGTTACTTCATATGCATCCTTTTCTAATGTATATGCCTTCATAGTCTCTGGCTCTGATTTTGCTGGGACTGGCACAGTCACAGTCTCTCTTTTACTGTTCTCAATTGCTCACATTCTACTCCCCAGACATAAATGCTTAATCTCTGGAGTTAATGTGGTACAATGGATAATCGGGTCGACCTTATCTGCATCTTCACCATCACTGGAAAGCACAATTGGTTCACTTGAAACTGCTGCGGGTTTTAAGTGCTTTATCTGGCTACTCGATGTCGATGTCCTCAGGATTCTTGCTCCAATGTTCTGCTCATTTATCAGTGGAGTGTGCAGAGGTTCAATGCGATTAATATTCCCATCAGGGGTTGAAGAGTCAATACTGACTAACTGCTGGTCTCTGTAGTTGGGACTTTGCGGTTTTGTGTTGAAGGGAGACAGTTGTCCCTGCTGTAGATATGATTCAGGTTGTGTTATTTCCATTAAATGAGGATCAATGTCTTGTCCATTTTTTCGATCCGTACTAAAGCAATGGCAATTTTCAGTCTGCTTCTTGCAAGTTAGACATACAAGCAATTTCTTTAGCAAGTCCTCAGCATCCTTCTGTGACTGTGCAGCATTATTAATATCTCTTCGGCTAGGATGATCCTGAAGGTCAGCGCATAAACCTTTTTTCTTCGGGCTTGGAAGAGGCGATTCCTTTGGCTTGTCTTCATTTGGGCTTGAACAGTCATCAGCGCTGTGCCCTTCATTGTAGCATGATAGACCATCATGGTCATCCTGCTGTGCAGTGGAGCGTGGTAGACTGTTATAGCCTTCTTGCTGTTTACGTGAGCATGGCAGACTTGCATCGTCTGCCGCTAGTTGGTCAGAGGAGGTTGCTAGACCCTCATAGTCTTGTTCCTGCAAGGACTGCGCTTTGGAGTCTTGCGTTTCTGCAATTGTGGAGTCTGTCCACGAGCTTGCTGTGGAGTCTTGTGACACTGGAGTCACATCTTGTTCCTGCAAGGGCTGCGGTGTGGAGTCTTGCATGTCTTCTTTCGTAGGGTAGGGAACCCTGAGCGGGGCGTGGACCACGCTCTGTGTGGCAGTAGGCCGTTCTCTGTGGGCTTGAAACGCTTTCTGTCTCTTAATTTCAGGCTGCAGCATCATCCTGCACTGATGAGTTGGGACGTCATATCTGCTGGGTTGAAGATCCTCAAATCCGAAAAATATATCCGCATGTGCATCGGATTCAATGCGGGGGTCGCCACTGTGCAACCCGAAAGGTTCGTCCGGGTCGTAGTCGTCTCGGACCATGGAGCTGTCATTGGGCTCGCGAGGTCCGGAAAAAATGTAAAGATCGGTATCGAAGTATTCGAGGTCGGAATCATCGGTTTGTGCGTAGGTAACTGCTTGTTGCAGGGTTCTTCGGAGGTTAAATTCATTTCCTGGTTCAATTTGAGGCATTGTGCTGTCATTCCAGGTGAAGGAAGTTTGTTTTACAGCTTTAAAAGATTTTTTCTTTGATTTGGGACGTTTCCCCTTTAAATTGGATTTGGGACGTTTCCCCTTTAAATTGGTGCGGTCTGGGGCCTCTGACGTCATGACGCGCGTAGGACGTAGGCGTAGCATGTAGGAAGCGATTGCGCATGCACAGATCGCTGTTCCTTTACCGATGGCTGTTTTCTTGATTGCGCTTGCACGGCGTCTCGCGCATGCGCAAACGAACCTTCCGGTTCTGCGCACTTCTTGCGCAACTGCGCTAGTGTAATCCCTTTAGTAAGAAGGCCGCCGACCTCGACCCAACAAATCGCTCTCTGGTCCGGGATTTCGGCCTCGAGGTGAGTACTGGCGCTTTTCTTACCTTTCCTTGCCGATTGGAGTGTGTCTTCCTCACAGTATTTGCCGAATTTGTCCAGGACTGCCTGGCCGTCATACCTGTTTTGCCCCTTGGAGAACTTGAATTTTTACAAGATTTCTTCTGCTCTTGCACCGGCGATGGTGAGGAGAAACTCTATTTTTTTCATCATCGGCCAGGTCTTTAAGTTCGGCTGCCACCAGGAAGAGTTCAAACGTTTGCCGGAATCGCTGCCAGTTTTCGCGGAGATCGCCGTGGCACTGGAGCGGCTGCGGAACCAGAAGGTCGTACATCTTGCCTGGGTATTGCTGGTTGTCACCGTACGCTGAGGTATGGCTATCTGGATTGAAGCAGTTCACTACTGGTACCATGTTTTGTTATGTTTCCTTTGTAACATAAGCGGCTTCCTTGTGTTGCATTTGTCAAGGAAGGTCGAGACGTGTAAATAACTTCAACTCATTTATTTACACTATGTACACTTTTATAACTTGAGTTCGACACTACTGCTAATCCTATTGTAGCTACCTAAACTGACTAACCAGCTGCTGTCTTCCACGTGGTGGGTGTGATAATGAATCAACCCTGTGCCTCTCCTCACTGACTGTCTCCACTGGCCGAAGGGGGCTGATCATGTGTGTGGTGTCTTTTATGTATGGGTTGGTGTAATGCCCCCCTGTGGTCATGTCACCACCTTGTGTATCGTGAATGTCCATTGGTCGCCTCCCATGTAACTTATCTATTGGTTGAGTGTGTGTGTGTGATGTTTCTGGTGCTCCCTTTAGTGTCTGTCTAGCTTACATGTATTTACAGTGATGCACATCACCACACATGGCTCTGCAGAATCACCTCAGGAAACTGTCTGATCTGCCTTCCACCATTATCCAGTATGTAGATGATGTTCTGATAGCCTCCATCAATAAAGATGATCATGAAAAGGACTTACGGGTGGTCTTGAGCCACCTCAGTGCTAATGGTCACAAAGCTAGCTTTGCCAAAGCACAAATTGCCCAGGAGGAAGTTGTTTACTTGGGTCAGAAAATTTCCAAAGACAAAAGGGAACTTACTCAGAACAGAACAGCTGCCATCAAAGCAGCTAAAGAACCCTCAACTATACAGGAAGTCAGATCTTTCGTGGGACTCTGTAATTTTAACAGAAATTGGATTGATTCTTATACTCAGTTATGTCAGCCATTAAATGATCTTTTAAAAGGGTACAGAAAATCAAGAGATCAAGTTAAACTCAATTCTGAACAAAAACAATCATTTCTGAATGTGAAAAAGGTCTTGTGTTCAGCACCAGCCTTAGGTATTCCAAACAATGGAACACCTTTGACCATGTTTGTTCATGAAAGAGATGGTTACATGACTGCAGTACTAGCCCAAGAACATGGTGATCAGTTAAGACCAGTTGGGTACTATTCCCTTAAACTTGACAATGTGGCACTAGCATTTGGCAGTTGTTTACGAGCCATGGAAGCCACATGTCGAGCTGTAATGATGACATCAGGCCTTGTTCTAGACCAAAAGTTAACCATTAAATGTCCACACTCAGTCCATTCTCTCCTGTCCATGAACAGAGCATCACAAGTTACATCAGCGAGATGGACAGCAGTTTTGGAAGCTCCCAACCTATATTTTCACAAAACAATTGCCCAAATTGGATGATTTTGTATTTCATCTTTTTTGATGTGTCTAATGGACCAGGTGATTTTTCCATTATCGAAATTAAGTGAAGAATTTAGTTGTGATAAGATGTCCATACCTAGAAGTCCTTGTGTTACCGGACCTACCCATATTGATGCCATCAGTTGATGTGGTCCAAATTCTAAAAGCAGTGGTTTAGTCTTCTGAAGAATGACAGAGTCGCTTCCTGCAGCAAAAACTTTAATTTTTCCTGCAGTTAGGGGAAAGAGAGCAGCATTCTGTTCAGTAACAGGTAAGTTCAGCTCCAGTGTCAAATAAGAAATCAATATGAATACCTCCCACTCTTAGTGAAATATATAATCCATCATTTTTCTGTTCCAAAAGTGCATGTAGAGAAAAATGGAGAGAATCATCAAGGGTGGGGTCTAGTAGTTTTTTGAATTATCATACAGAGAACGTCTTTGTAATAGTGGATAAATTCTCCAGATGGGTGGAGGCTGCTCCAGCTAGAAGAGGGACAGCTGCCCATACAGCCAAAGTGCTATGCAAAGACTTTATCCCCAGATGGGGAGTACCAGCTAGCATTGACTCAGACAATGGATCCCACTTCACAGGTGCTGTTTGTAAGGAAGTCTGTAGACTACTAAACATTGACTGGAATTTACACTGTCCTTACCATCCACAATCATCAGGACAAGTGGAACGTATGAATCGAACTTTGAAAGAAAGACTGTCTGAATACAGCCAGGAAGGCATGAATTGGGTCCAAACTTTGCCAATAGAATTATGCAATATTAGAGCTACACCAAACAGAACAACAGGCCTGAGTCCTTTTGAAATCATCACAGGTAGACCAATGTCTCTGCTAGGAACTATTGACTTGCGGAAAGCAGACTGTCATTTCATGAGTGATGCTTTGCTGTCAAAATCTAACAAATGATGTTAGTTCTGCCTCTCAACAGGTGTTAGCTGAATGGGGAGATCCTCCAGAAGGTGGGCACGACCTGGTGCCCGGTGAAGAAGTGTATGTCAAAAAGCTGCAAAAGGAAACCTTAGGATTGAAGTGGGAAGGTCTTTTCATAATCCATCTCACCACCCAATCCGCTGTGAAGTTAAAAGGAAAGAAAAGTTGGATTCACGCATCACACGTGAAGCGCGCATACAAGTAAAATGTTTGCCGCAATTTTAATTTTCAGTTATTTGATTGGCTTTGTGAACGTTGTATCAGAACTGAATAAGAACACATTCCTTTACACATCTACGATATATGCTAAAAACTTTAATATTTCCAATTGTTGGGTATGCATTGCAACCCCTAGTAACTCAGGGGAGGGTATTCCCCTTCTAACTATTCCCTTTAATGCTTCAGAAACGGCAGAATAGTACATCTATCAAAGTGTCCCTCACTCTGTAGTGGTCCGTTCTGGAGCATATTCATGTGGGAAAGGAAGGTTCCAGATTCACATCCAAAAATCTATGAATTTATGGAAATCTGCAGGCTATCCACTAAACACCTTTTCAGGATGGCACCAACTTAAATATAACCCTAACAAAAATCCTCAATATATTAGACTTCCAACTAATATTGAACAAAAAGGATCAATTTGCCTCATCAGGAAGAACCCTAAAGGGATACAAATGGGTAATAGTGTTTGCGCTAATTATGTAGATGTTAACACAGCTTATAAATGTACAAATGATCTCTTACAAAGAATTCTGTGGTCCTCAAGGATAACAGGCATACCTATCCTCAAAAATAATAAAACATTCTCAGACCAATGGTTCTTAGAATATATTTACTTATATTCTGCTTATAATGGAACTTATTTTATTTCTGATGACAAAGCATATCCCTGGCTCCCAAGATCCTGGTCAGGATCTTGCTATTTAGGATACATTGTACCCGCCATTCGTCATGTGACTAATCTCCCTCATGTTTCAGAAGCAGCTGCTCGAAGAAATAAACGTCCCATTACCTTAAGAGATACAATTTATGCTAGAATCATTCCTTTCTATTGGGAAATAAGGATGGAGAATGAATTGAATAAAATAACAACCATCGTACAAAAAGTAGCCGATTACAGCGCCACTGCCCCAGATAAAATTTCTAACGAAATGCGAGCAATTCGAACCGTGGCATTACAAAATCGAATGGCACTTGACGATGTGCTAGCTGAAAAAGGTGGCACCTGCGCCGTGATTGGTGCAGAATGTTGCATTTTCATTCCAGATAACTCAAAAGAAGTTAAAGATTTGGCATTACATATCCAAAAAGAAATCAAAAAACTTGATCCACCCCAAGTTTTCTCTCTGGGATAAAATTTGCGGGTGGCTTGGACGCACTGGAATGTCCACAATAAGAATAATCCTATTCTCCTGTGTAGCTGTATTCATCATTTACATAACATACCATTGTGCTAAGTGCATCAAAGAACTATTCACTAAACGCAGGGGACCAACTGTCAGAATGATTCAAACTAACCCAACTGCACCCCCATTGGATGAATTTGAGATTAAATACTATTGTTGAAATGTTACAGATCAATCAATTATTTGACTGTATTATTAATATATATTAATACTGAATCAGTAGTATCAAATTTGATTAATTTATTAATTGCTGCAATGTTAAGTGTTGTTTACTCTATTGTTAAAACTGCAATGACAATATGAATGAGTTACTCTTTGTGCTTCTACCTATCCTATGGCATTAATGATGTATTTTATCTTATTCTGATATATCTCATTTAATCTTTTGATTTATCAAAAGCGGGGACTGTAGAAGTCAACTATTTCCTAACACACCTAATAGGTAAAAGATAGCTATTTAAGATAAATATTAAGCCCCAGTTTTACCCATTTTAAATTAAGGATTTCAACACTCTCATAACCCCAGGTCAACTCAAAACATACAGCTTACAAAACAGCATAACACAGCATAATTCACTTTACTGCACAAAATAATCTGATACATGCAGAAGCAGTAGAGATTAAAACAAATACTTTAACTGAACTAATGAATACATTTTTCAAGACAGTGTCCAAGGACAGGGCATACTCTATAGCAACAGCATGGCAACGACAAAATAACATGAAGGCTCTATTGTTATAACAGCTAAGTCAGCAAAAGGCCATCTTGAACTGGTCCTGATAACAGCACAATATCGCATTCCTTAACATACACAAGTGTGCAGACACAAAACAATTAGAACTAATGTTGCATATTAAAGATGGACGGCTTGCCGTCAAATCAGATGTGTTTGAGTCTAACCCAAACCAATTAGGATTATATTGGGGTGTAATTAGATGGCGAAAGACAGATATGAAACAGTACAGCTGTGAAGTTTCATTCGGCCATTTTTAGCTGAAGCTGGAGCTGGATCATTAGCTAGATTTCTTTCTCTCTCTCTTTTTCATGAATCATCAATACTTTGATCTGAACTATTCACTGTCTCCCTGTATTCATATTTCATTTTCAGACTTTGACTTCTGAAGTTATTGTATCTGTGATTCTTTGAAAGCTTCAAATTGTCTGCGAATTGTGTTTTCTTTTTGAAAATTGAAATCAATAGAAGACAAATAAAACAATTCCTATTTGCACCTGAGAAGTTTTAACTTAAATTTCTACTGAGTTCCAGTAATCGCAAAGTGCTGCTTTGAAACCGTATGGTGGATATGGTAGATTAGGGCAGCCCGGTAGCATTGTGGATAGCACAATTGCTTCACAGCTCCAGGGTCCCAGGTTCGATTTTGGCTTGGGTCACTGTCTGTGTGGAGTCTGCACATCCTCCCCATGTGTGCGAGGGTTTCCTCCGGGTGCTCCGGTTTCCTCCTACAGTCCAAAGATGTGCAGGTTAGGTGGATTGGCCATGATAAATTGCCCTTAGTGTCCAAAATTGCCCTTAGTGTTGGGTGGGGTTACTGGGTTATGGGGATAGAATGGAGATGTTGACCTTGGGTAGGGTGCTCTTTCCAAGAGCCGGTGCAGACTTGATGGGCCGAATGGCCTCCTTTTGCGCTGTAAATTCTATGATAATCTGTGATCTATCAGTCGCCAAGCCAATTTTGTATATAATTGGCTACCTCACCCTGGATTCTGTGAGATTTAACCTTTTGCAACAACCTACCATGCGGTACCTTGTCAAAGTCCTTGCTAAAGTCCATGTAGACAACGTCGACTGCACTGCCCTCACAGTCGGAGGCGGGCCGATTGGTGGGCAGAGGGGGCCTCATTCGGGACTGGGGGGTTTTCGTGCGGGCGGTCCGGGTCGGGAGAGCGGCTGATTGGAGGAACTATTTCCGCTGTCCAGGTCTGCGGGCTGAGTCCGCCATGGAGCACGGCACGGCAGCTGGAGACCCGGAAGTGCGGGGGGCCGTATCAGCAGCTGGAACTGCGAGCTCCACGATAACCGCCTGCTCGCCCTCTGCAAAGCAGTGATTCTGTGACCTTTTGATGCCAGTTTTCCTGGTGTAAAAGACCACAGTTTTCACGACGGCGCGGGGACATAGTCCCGAAAACAGAGAACCCAGCCCCAGGAATAGGAGGATAAGTCAGATGAATGCGTAGCTGGAGAGATGGTGTAGCTGGGAGGGATTATTTCTCCGACTATTACTTCCCTCTTGTTCTTACAGGCAAAACTTGGTCAACATATTTGCCTGTAAGAACAAGGCGGAATCTCTGGGGCTGGAGCATCCCTCCCCGATGAACTGAACAAGATCTATGCCTGCTTTGAACAGTTAGTCAATACATCAGTGCCACCCGCCACAACAGCCTTGGACACACCCATACCCACTATTACAGCCTCGGAGGTAAGAGCTGCCTTCTTGAAAGTAAACTCGCGGAAAGCGACGGGCCCCGACAGTTCCCTGGGCGAGCATTCAGAGCCTGCGCTGACCAGCTGGCGAGTGTATTCGCAGATATCTTCAACACCTCACTTCTCCGCTCTGAGTTCCCTACCTGCTTCAAGAAGACCTCCATAATACCAGTACCAAAGAAGAACAAGGTAGCATGCCTCAATGACTACTGATTGGTGGCCCTGCTGATGTCTTTTATCATTGTGGGGATACACCACTGTACTTCCCTAGCATTGTACATAGTTATATAATAGTTGTGTGTAATGTGGCCCTGTAATCCTGTGTATTGTACTGTGTATTGTACTGTAGCTCTGTAGAGGTTCGGTCACCTGTATGTAACCTGACCTGGCCACGGAGAGCTACGCCTTGGCCACTCCCCCGGGAGTAGGTATAAGACCCCGCTTCTGAGACCTGACCCATTTTGTCTGGGGTCGGCTGTGTCGGGTAAGCTTCCTATGAAGTGTATTAAAGCCTTGGTTAAAGTCTCACATGTCTTTGTGGTTCTTGACGCTTAGTGCATCAATTTAATACACTAGCTATAATGGAGGCTGCTCTGAAACCCGACAAGCTCTCGCTCGACCCTCACGCTCCACGCGCGAATCACCTTTTCAACTGCTGGCTCCGGTGTTTCGAGGCCTACCTGGAAGCATCCTCCGCCTTCGCCAAAACGGACGCTGACCGACTCAACCTCCTGTGCTCACGGCTCGACTACGGGCTTTTCGACCTCATCACGGGAACAATCACCTACGCCGATGCCATCGTGAAGCTCAAAAGCCGGTATGCACGAACTGTTAATTCTATTTACGCCCGCCACCGCCTCGCCTCCCGGCACCAGCAGCCGGGTGAACCCCTATCCGTGTTCGTTCGGGCCCTCCGTGCCCTCGCGTTCATCTGCAACGCGCCAGCAGTCTCCGCTGAGCAGAACACTGAGGCTCTGGCGCTCGATGCCTTTGTAGCCGGCATCGCTTCCGTCCCAATTCGCCAACTCCTACTGGCACAAACTACCCTGACTCTGGACACGGAAGTCACTATGGCAGAGGCCCAACAGGCAGCCTATGACAATAATGCATCCTACACGCCTGCCCAAACTTCCTATGCGCCTGCCCACGTTCCCTACGTGGCCGCTACCTCCCTGCCGCCCACCCAGCAACAACCCCTGCAAGTCACGGCCTACCCAGCCACACCAGCAGTAAAAAGAACGCCTGGGCCCCAGTGTTACTTTTGTGGCCAGGCAAAACACCCTAGGAAACACTGCCCTGCTAGAGATGCTACCTGTTCAGCCTGTGGCAAGAAAGGCCATTTTGCAAACGTCTGCCACTCCACCGCTGCCTTGGGGCCCAACACCCCGGCCTGCTACTCCTGGGTGCCGCCATCCTCCGTTCCCGGCTCGCTATTCGACACGTGCGACGCATGGGCGCGGCCATCTTTGACTATCCCCGGCCCGGCTTCCTTCACTTCCGGTCCGCCGTACGTCACTTCCGGTCCACCGCCGATCGACACTTCCGGTCCACCGCCGATCGTCACTTCCGGTCCACCGCCGATCGTCACTTCCGGTCCACCGGCGATCGTCACTTCCGGTCCACCGCCGATCGTCACTTCCGGTGCTGTGCACCCGACCGAAATGCTGCAAACAACTGAGATGCAGCCAACGACAGCAACCTGGCCTCCAACAGCAGCCTACGATGCCTGGGCGCCGCCACCTTCTTCCGCAGGCCGCTCCCCGGATCAGGCACCCTTCTCCAACAGCTCCACCATCGCATCCATCGTCCTCGACCAGGACCGACCACATCAGCTCGCCAGATCCACCATGGAGGACCAGGTAAATTGTTTCACTGTTACCTGCCTCTTCGACAGCGGCAGCACGGAGAGCTTCCTCCACCCGGACACCATGCGCCGCTGCTCCCTCAAGGTACTACCCACGCGCAGGCATATTTCCATGGCCTCCAACTCCCAGTCTGCCGAGGTTTCGGGCTTCTGCGTCGTCGCCCTCTCAGTGAACGGCGCGGTGTTCCAGGATTCCAAATTCATGGTCCTTCCTCACCTCTGCGCCGCCGCGATCCTCGGCCTGGACTTCCAATGCCATCTGCGCAGCCTCACCTTGCATTTTAACGGCCCCCTCCCCCCCCTCACGGTCTCCAACCCCCAGTTCTTCCCTGATCCCCCCCCCCAGGTCCCACCTGTAGTCTCTCCACACTCAGGATCCCCCCACTTCACTGCTTGCTAATCTCACCCCCGGCTGCAAGCCCGTGGCTACTAAAAGTCGGCGTTACAGTTTCGGGGACCGCCAATTCATTCGAGCGGAGATTAAGCGCCTTCTCTCGGAAAAGATCATTGCTCACAGCACCAGCCCCTGGCGAGCCCAAGTGGTGGTAGTCAAGTCTAGCGAGAAACACCGCATGGTCATTGACTACAGTCAGACCATCAACCGGTACACGCTGCTTGATGCGTATCCCATCCCCCGCATATCTGACATGGTCAACCAGATTGCCCAGTACCGGGTGTTCTCCAACATAGACTTGAAATCCGCCTACCACCAGCTCCCTATCCGCCCGGAGGACCGTAACTTCACGGCCTTCGAGGCGGACGGCCGCCTCTACCACTTTCTTAGGGTACCCTTTGGCGTCACCAATGGAGTCTCGGTCTTCCAACAGGAGATGGACCGAATGGTGGACCAGAACAGACTGCGGGCTACCTTCCCGTACCTGGACAACGTCACCATCTGCGGCCACAACCAGCAGGACCATGACATCAACCTCACTAAATTCCTCCAAACTGCCAAACGCCTCAATCTCACGTACAACGAGGCAAAATGTGTTTTCGGCACCACCCGCCTCGCCATACTCGGCTACGTGGTGGAGAACGGTGTCATCGGCCCCGATCCCGACCGTCTGCGCCCCCTTCTCGAACTCCCCATTCACACCTGCCCCAAAGAACTGAGGCGATGCCTCGGGTTCTTTGCCTACTATGCCCAGTGGGTGCCCGTGTACGCTGACAAGGCCCGACCCCTCCTCCGTTCCCCCTCATGCCCCCTCCCGCCTGAGGCCTGCCAGGCCCTCCACCTCCTAAAAACCGCTATCGCCAAAGCCGCCATGCATGCGGTAGACGAGTCTGCACCATTCCAAGTCGAGAGCGATGCTTCCGACTTTGCCCTGGGTGCCACCCTCAACCAGGCGGGCAGGCCCATCGCCTTCTTTTCCCGCACACTCCAAGGCCCCGAGATCCGCCACTCCTCTGTTGAGAAGGAGGCACAGGCCATAGTGGAAGCCATCCGGCACTGGAGGCACTACCTGGCCGGAAAGCCAATTACTCTCGTTACTGACCAACGATCAGTTGCGTTCATGTTCGACAACAAACAAGGAGGTAAAATCAAAAATGATAAGATATTACGGTGGAGGATCGAACTCTCCACCTACAATTATACTATCTTATACCGGCCAGGTAAGCTCAATGATCCTCCTGATGCCCTGTCCCGTAGTACTTGTGCCAACGCACAGGATGACCGACTGCGGGCACTACATAATGACCTCTGTCACCCGGGCGTCAGGCGGTTCTACCACTACATCAAAGGCCACAACCTGCCCTTCTCAGTCGAGGAGGTCAAGGCCGTGACTAGGAACTGCCAAGTCTGTGCGGAGTGCAAGCCGCAATTCTACAAGCCAGACAAGGCGCACCTAATCAAGGCTACCCGCCCCTTTGAACGTCTCAGCATTGACTTCAAAGGGCCCCTCCCCACCCACAACCGCAACACGTACTTCCTCAATGTCATCGACGAGTACTCGCGGTTCCCCTTCGCCATTCCCTGCCCCGACACGACCTCCGCCACCGTCACCAAAGCGTTGCACGACCTCTTCATGCTGTTCGGTTGTCCCAATTACGTTCACAGTGACCGGGGCTCCTCCTTCATGAGTGAGGAGCTGCGTCGGTACCTGCTCGCCAGGGGCGTTGCCTCGAGCAGGACGACCAGTTACAACCCCCGGGGGAACGGACAGGTGGAGAGGGAGAACGCGACAGTTTGGAAGGCCGTGCTGCTAGCCCTCAAGTCCAAGGGCCTACCAGTCTCCCGTTGGCAGGAGGCCCTCCCTGCCGCACTCCACTCCATCCGGTCCCTGTTGTGTACTGCAACGAATGCTACCCCTCATGAGCGGCTGTTTCTCTTCTCCAGGAGATCGGAATCCGTGACATCGCTTTCGTCCTGGCTCCTGTCCCCTGGAGACGTCCTGCTCCGCAAGCACGTGCGGACCTCTAAGGCGGAGCCCCTGGTGGAGAGAGTCCGTCTCCTCCCCGCCAACCCACAGTACGCGTACATAGCGTACCCCGACGGGCGTGAGGAGACCGACTCCATCAAGGACCTGGCCCCCTCTGGGGCCCCTGCTGCCCCCGCCCCGCAACCTCCACCCCGCTCCCTCTCTGCTCCCGTTGATCCCTCGGCCTGTTACTACTCCGTGCCAGCCGCTGTCATCCCGCAGTTTCGTCTCGAGCCAGCCGACGCGGTGGGGGACGTCATGCCGCCTCGCGACCCAGCACCACCGACTGCACGGATACCGCCGGACACTACCTCAGCGCCGCAGCTCCGACGTTCAAAGAGATCGACCAAACCCATCGTTCGTCTCGACCTCTGACGACACGGAACCTCCTGATGGGCTCTGTTCGTTACTCCCTGTTTGTTCACTGTGTTTGCTACTCCATATTTTCACCCCGGACTTCCTTCTAAACAAGGGGTGAATGTGGTGATACACCACTGTACTTCCCTAGCATTGTACATAGTTATATAATAGTTGTGTGTAACGTGGCCCTGTAATCCTGTGTATTGTACTGTGTATTGTACTGTAGCTCTGTAGAGGTTCGGTCACCTGACTGTAACCTGACCTGACCACGGAGAGCTCCGCCTTGGCCACTCCCCCGGGAGTTAGGTATAAGACATGGCTTCTGAGACCTGACCCATTTGTCTGGGGTCGTCTGTGTCGGGTAAGCTTCCTATGTAGTGTATTAAAGCCTTGGTTAAAGTCTCACATGTCTTTGTGGTTCTTGACGCTTAGTGCGTCAATCATGAAATGCTTTGAGCGGCTAGTCATGAGACGGATCAATACCAGCCTCCTAGACGGTCTTGATCCATTGTAGTTTGCCGACCGTGGCAACCGATCCACAGCAGATGCTATCTCTCTGGCTCTACAATCAACACTTGAACACCTCGACAACAAGGACACCTACGTGAGACTGCTGTTCATAGACTACAGCTCCGCATTAAACCCATGAACCCGATAAGGCTAATAACCAAACTCTGCAAACTTGGACTTGGCCCCTCCGTATGCAGCTGGATCTTTGACTCCCTCACCAACACAGTAAGAAGTCTTACAACACCAAGTTAAAGTCCAACAAGTTTGTTTCGAATCCCTCCCCGATGAACTGAACAAGTTCCATGCCCGCTTTGACCAGTCAGCCAATACATCAGTGCCACCCGCCACAACAGCCATGGACACACCGATACCCACTATTGCAGATGATACGACTGTGGTGGGTTGTATCTCAAACAACGACGAATCAGACTACAGAAGGGAGATAGATCACTTGGTTGCATGGTGTACCGAAAACAACCTCTCTCTAAATGCTGGAAAGACCAAGGAACTGATCATCAACTTCAGGAAGCGCAGCACGACACACACCCCTGTCTCCTGTGGTAATCACCACAGTTGGACATATTAGAAGATGTGTGGTAAGACTCCGTACTACAGGTACGGGGGTATTCCCTGCTTGCTGGCTCCGCCCAGTAGGCGGAGTATAAGTATGTGTGCTCCCGATACAGCAGCCATTTCGCCAGCTTCTGTAGGAGGCCACACATCTTAGAGTAATATAGCCTCAAACAAACTTGCATTCAACTCTCGTCTCTGTGCAATTGATCGTGCATCAATTTATTACTGTAAGATGTTCAGAAGATGGACCTCCGCATCAAGCCGGATCACCTGCAGCTGGAGCCGCAATCAAGCGACGCCAAAAAGGACTTTGAACATTGGCTAGCCTGTTTCGAAGCTTACATCAGGTCTGCACCAGACCCAATCCCGGAAGCTCAGAAGATCCAGGTACTCTACTCGCGGCTGAGCTCCAACGTCTTCCCTCTTATCCAGGACGCGCTGAACTACGCCGAAGCTACTGAAAGAGAATTACACCCAGCAGCCAAACACTCTTCGCCAGACACGTACTCTCTACTCGCAGTCAACTCCTTGGTGAGTCCGTAGAAGATTTCTAGCATGCCTTAATTCCCCTGGTCAGAGACTGTGACTGTCAGGCCGTCACGGCCACGGAACAGTCAAACCTCCTCATGCGGGACGCCTTCGTTACGGGGATAGGGTCAGACCTCATACGCCAGTGACTTTTAGAGGAGGCCACGCTTGACCTCGCAGCAACAAAAAAACTGGCGCTATCGATGACGGTCGCCTGGCGCAATATTCAGGCCTACACCCCCAGCCGCGAGGCCCACCCCTCCTACACATTGTGGACTCCGCAGACGGCCGCCCCACTGGGTGCCTCACCCAGCCAATACGCCTGTGCCACGTGCCAGCCAGCCAACCCCGGGGCCCCCCGAGGTTACTTCTGCGGGCAACAGAAACACCCCCACCAATGCTGCCCGGCCCGCACTGCCCTTTGCAAAGCCTGTGGCAAGAAGGGGCACTTCGCTGCGGTGTTCCAGGCCCGCTCAGTCGCCGCTATTGCCCCGACCCCCCTCGCGTACGGACAATGGGAGCCACCATCTTCACCTCCCGGACCACGCGCGGCCAGTGGACGCCGCCATCGTCTTCCCCTCAGACCACACGCGGCCAGTGGGCGCCGCCATCTTCCCCTTCTCGGACCACGTGCGGCCCATGGACGCCGCCATCTTGTCCACCCCAAGATCACCAGGCGCCGCCATCTTGTCTTCCCCATGGCACATGGGCACCACCATTGTTCCAGGACCCGTGCCCCCCGGGCACCCCATCGTTCGACACCAGCGACGACCAGTCACGACTCGCCTAGGTCACGAGTGACCAATCTCGCCCGCACAATCTAGCCACTGCCTCGACAAGCGTGAAGATCAATGGGCACGAGATCCCCTGTCTGCTGGACTCCGGGAGCACCGAAAGCTTCATCCACCCGGATACGGTAAGGCGCTGCTCCCTTGCGGTACACTCCAACAATCAAAAAATCTCCCTGGTCTCCGGATCCCACTCCGTGTCGATCTGGGGATACTGTACGGTCACATTCATGGTCCAGGGAGTAGAATTCAGCGGCTTCCGCCTCTACGTTCTCCCCAACCTCAGCGCTGCCCTGCTACTCAGCCTGAACTTCCAGTGTAACCTCCAGAGCCTAACCTTGAAATTCGGCGGGCCCCTACCACCCCTTACTGTGTGCGGCCTCGTGACCCTAAAGGTCGACCCACCTTCCCTATTCGCAAAACTAACCCCGGATTGCAAACCCGTCACCACCAGGAGAAGACAGTACAACGCCCAGGACAGGACCTTCATCAGGTCCGAGGTCCAGTGGCTGCTTCGGGAAGGCATCATCGAGGCCAGCACCAGCCCCTGGAGAGCCCAAGTGGTAGCAGTTAAAACTGGGGAGAAACACCGAATGGTCGTGGACTACAGCCAGACCATCAACAGGTACACGCAGCTCGACGCGTATCCCCTCCCACGCATATCTGATATGGTCAATCAGATTGCACAGTACCGGGTCTTCTCAACTGTCGACCTAAAATCCGCCTACCACCAGCTCCCCATCCGTAAGGCGGACCGTCCATTCACTGCCTTCGAGGCAGATGGCCGCCTCTACCATTTTCTTAGGGTTCCCTTTGGCGTCACCAACGGGGTCTCGGTCTTCCAAAGGGAGATGGACCGAATGGTTGACCGGTACGTGTTGAGGGCCACTTTCCCGTACCTAGACAATGTCACCATCTGCGGCCACGATCAGCAGGACCACGGTGCCAACCTTGCCAAATTTCTCCACACCGCCACTCTCCTAAACCTCACCTATAACAAGGAGAAGTGCGTGTTCAGCACAAACCGCTTAGCCATCCTCGGTTACGTGGTCCAGAACGGAGTTCTGGGGCCTGATCCCGACCGCATGCGCCCCCTCATGGAGCTCCCCCTTCCCCACTGCCCCAAGGCCCTCAAACGCTGCCTGGGGTTCTTCTCATACTACGCCCAGTGGGTCCCAAACTACGCGGACAAGGCTCGCCCACTCATCCAGTCCTTCTTTTTCCCCCTGATGGCCGAGGGTCAACTTCAACCGTATTAGACCTGATATCGCCAAGGCCGCGATGCACGCAGTGGACGAGACGCTGCCCTTTCAAGTAGAGAGCGACGCATCAGACGTCGCCCTAGCCGCCACCCTCAATCAGGCAGGCAGACCCGTGGCATTCTTTTCCCGCACCCTTCATGCCTCAAATTTCGGCACTCATCCGTCGAAAAAGAGGCCCAAGCCATCGTTGAAGCTGTGCGGCATTGGAGGCATTACCTGGCCGGCAGGAGATTCACTCTCCTCACTGGCCAACGGTCGGTAGCCTTCATGTTCAATAACACACAGCGGGGCAAGATCAAAAATGACAAAATCTTGAAATGAAAATGAAATGAAAATCGTTTATTGTCACAAGTAGGCTTCAAATGAAGTTACTGTGAAAAGTCCCTAGTCGCCACATTCCGGCGCCTGTACGGGGAGGCTGTTACGGGAAGGTTGAGGTGGAGGATCGAACTCTCCACCTACAACTACGAGATTATGTATCGCCCTGGTAAGCTCAACGAGCCCCCCGATGCCTTATCCCGAGGTACATGTGCCAGCGCACGGGTGGACCGTCTCCGGACCCTGCACGACAGCCTTTGTCACCCGGGAGTCACACGGTTGTACCATTTTATAAAGGTCCACAACCTACCTGCCCGACTCCGTCGAGGAAGTCAGGGCAATTCCAGGGACTGCCAGGTCTGTGCGGAGTGCAAATCGCACTTCTACCGGGCGGACCGCGCGCGCCTGGTGAAGGCCTCCCGCCCCTTTGAACGCCTCAGCGTAGATTTCAAAGGGCCCCTCCCGTCCACCGACCATAACACGTATTTCCTCAGTGTGGTCAATAAATACTCCAGATTTCCCTTCGCCATCCCATGCCCCGATATGACGTCTGCCACCGTCATCAAAGCCCTCAACACAATCTTCTCGCTGTTCGGCTTCCCCACCTACATCCACAGCGACAGGGGATCCTCATTCATGAGTGATGAGCTGCGTCAGTTCCTGCTCAGCAGGAGTATCGCCTCCAGCAGGACGACCAGCTATAACCCCCGGGGAAACGGGCAGGTGGAGAGGGAGAACGGGACGATCTGGAGGGCCGTCCAGCTGGCCCTACGGTCCAGAAATCTCCTGGCCTCCCGCTGGCAGGAGGTCCTCCCTGATGCACTCTACTCCATTCGGTCACTGCTGTGCACCGCCACTAACAACACACCCCATGAACGTCCCTTTGCCTTCCCCAGGAAATCCACATCCGGGGTGTCGCTCCCGAATTGGCTCGCAGCTCCAGGACCCGTACTCCTCCGTAAGCACGTCTGACTCCACAAGGCGGACCCGTTGGTTGAAACGGTGCAGTTACTCCACGCTAACCCCCAGTATGCCTACGTAGCGTAACCCGACGGCCACCAGGATACTGTCTCCCTCAGGGACCTGGCACCAGCAGGTTCCATACACACACACCCATCCGGCCCGGCTCCACCCCCCCTTCCCCAGCGCACCTAGCAGCAACCCCCCCGGGACCATCCGTCCTCCCCCTGCCCACGCCCGAGGTTGAAGAGGATTTCGGCACGCTTCCGGAGTCACCGAGGACCAGACCAACACCGGAATCACCGCCACCACTTCGTCGCTCCCAACGCCACATCAAGGCCCCGGACCGGCAAATCTATAATTAGTTCGGGACTATCAAACCACCTTGTGCTGGACTTCAGAAAGAAATATTTTTTTATCGCTTCTGTATGTTAAACTTGCTCTGTATACCGTTCTCCACCACCCCCGCCGGACTCAATTTTAACAGGGGGTGAATGTGGTAATCACCACTGTTGTATATATTAGGAGATGTGTGGTAAGGCCCTGTACTACAGTAGGCCCAGTAGGCAGAGTATAAATATGTGTGCTCCCTATGCAGCAGCCATTTCGCCAGCTGCTGTGGGAGGCCACACATCTTAGAGTAATAAAGCCTCAGTTGTATTCAACTCTCGTCTCTGTGCAATTGATCGTGCATCATCTACGTTAATGGCTCCGATGTGGAGATGGTTGATAGCTTTACGTTCCTGAAGGTCACCATCACCAACAGTCTGTCCTGGTCCACTCACGTTGATGCAACAGTCAAGAAGGCCCAACAACGTCTCTACTTCCTATGGAAGCTAAAGAAATTTGGCATGTCTGCATCGACTCTCATATATTTCTACAGATGTGCGACAGAGAGCATCCTATCCGGCTGCATTACAGCCTGGAATGGCAACTGCTCTTTCCAAGATTGCAAGAAACTGCACTGTGGTGAGCTCAGCCCAACGCATCACACAAGCTTGTGTTCCTCCCATTGAATCTGTCTACACCTCCCGCTGCCTCAGAAAGGCAGACAGCATTGTCAGAGACCCCTCACACCCAGGCTTTGCCCTCTTCCAGACCCTTCCATCAGGCAGAAGATACAAAAGTCTGAAGAGCCGCACATCTAGACATAGGAACAGCTTCTTCCCCACAGTTACTAGACTCCTCAACGACTCTCCCTTGGACTGATTTGTTGCCTGTAAGAACACTATTCACAGTGCCCTATGCTGCTCTTGTTAGGCCTTGTTCCGCATTGTAACCAATCACTATTTTGTTGATGCACCACTGTCAATGTTCTCTGTTGATTATTCTTTTGTCCACTATGTACGTACTGTGTACGTTCCCTTGGCCACAGAAAAATACTTTTCACTGTACTTTGGTATATGTGACAATAAATATCAATCAATCAATCAATCAATCGAGGGAGTTACATTTTCAAAAGCTGTCTCTCTCACTGTGTTTAGCCACTGCTAACCTACACATACGCTGTTGTGCAGATATGTAGCTGATAAGCCCGAGCTATTTTCTGCTTTACCAGTCTGCTCATCAGCAAAAACATGACAGTGCATGTTTACAGTTAGGGGTGGGCATGTAACGACCGTGAGCCAGTCAATCATGCTTTGGCGCATGGCTCTGTACTGTGTGATGCGCAATCAATTACACTCGAGACAAGGTGAGTCATAACTAATAGGCTTTAATCTGCTAGAACTGTTCCCCAGCAGCTTCGATACAGAAAGTGAAGGCTGCTGGGACGGCATTGGTTCTTATACCCCGCCTCTCAGGGCGGAGCTATGTACATCAGCCAATGGTAGACTCCTAGGTCTAGCCAATGGTCATCCACCTCTCAGGTACCGTAATACCTGGTATTACCACATTCACCCCCCTGTTAAAAAAAGAGCCCCGCGGGGTGATGGCCAGCGTCAATGTCGCCTTTCGCATGGTAGGACCAGGTATGGAGGTGCCGTGATGTCGAGGGTAATAGCAAAGTGTTCATGGTGCAGCAATCAGTCGATCGGGTGGCCTGGTCGTCCTTCTGGAGCGTCTGGGCTTCGGCGGTGATCCTGATAGGGGTCCCAGCGGTTAAGACTCCGGGAACGTGGTGTCGCCCTCCCTGGCATCTTTGTCACCCCTAGGCGGCGTTGTTGGGGCGAAAAGTGGGCAGGGGGAGGGGCGCCTGTAGGGGGTGTCGGTGCTTGTTCGGGCCTAGGCAGGGACGGCGGGAGTACTGACCCTCCGGTCAGGTGCTGCGGGGAGGGTGGGGGTGGGGGCACTGGTGCGGGTGCGCGTGGGGCTCCGGCGGGCGCCAGGTCCCGAAGGGAGACCGTGTCTTGGCGGCCATCAGGGAACGCTACATAGGCGTGCTGGGGGTTGGCGTGCAGCAGGTGGACCCTCTCGACCAACGGGTCCGACTTGTGCGCCCTCACATGTTTCCGAAGCAGGATGGGTCCGGGTGTCGCTAGCCAGGTTGGGAGCGAGGTCCCGGAGGAAGACTTCCTGGGGAAAACAAGGAGACGTTCATGAGGTGTCTGATTTGTGGTCGTACAGAGCAGCGACTGGATGGAGTGAAAGGCCACTGGGAGGACTTCCTGCCAGCGGGAGACTGGGAGATTCCTAGACCGTAGGGCCAGCAGGGCGGTCTTCCAGACCGTGCCGTTCTCCCTCTCAACCTCCCGTTTCCCCGGGGGTTGTAACTGGTCGTCCTGCTCGAGGCAATGCCTTTACTGAGCACGAATTGACGCAATGTGTCGCTCATAAAGGAGGACCTCCTATCACTGTGAATGTATGCGGGGAATTCGAACAGTATAAAGATACCCTGGAGGGCCTTGATGACGGTGGTTGTGGTCATGTCTGGGCAGGGGATGGTGAATGGGAACCGGGAGTACTCGTCAATCACGTTCAGGAAGTACGTGTTGCGGTTGGTGGAGGGGAGGTGGCCTTTGAAGTCCAGACTGAGGTGTTCAAAGGGACGGGAAGCCTTTACCAGATGCGCCCTCTCTGGCCGGTAGAAGTGCGGTTTGCACTCCGCGCAGATTTGGCAGTCCCTGGTGACGGACCTGACCTCCTCGATGGAGTAGGGCAGGTTGCAGGTCTTGATAAAATGAAAGAAAAGAGTGACCCCCGGGTGGCAGAGGTCCTCGTGGAGGGATCGGAGGCGGTCCACTTGTGCGGTGGCACAAGTGCCGCGGGACAGGGCATCAGGAGGCTCGTTCAGCTTCCCCGGACGGTACAAGATCTCGTAATTGTAGGTGGAGAGTTCTATCCTCCACCGCAAGATCTTGTCGTTCTTAATCTTGTCCCGCTGCGCATTATCGAACATGAAGGCAACCGACCGTTGGTCCGTGAGGAGAGTGAATCTCCTGCTGGCCAGGTAATGCCTCCAGTGACGCACAGCTTCTACTATGGCCTGGGCCTCCTTTTTGACCGAGGAGTGGCGAATTTCGGAAGCATGGAGAGTGCGGGAGCAGGAAGTCACGGGCCTGCCCGCTTGGTTGAGGGTGGCCGCCGGAGCTACGTCGGACGCATTGCTCTTGACCTGGAAGGGGAGGGACTCGTCGATGGCGCGCATCGTGGCTTTAGCGATGTCTGCTTTGATACGGCAGAAGGCCTGGCGGGCTGCCGTCGACAGGGGGAAGGTTGTGGACTGGATCACGGGTCGAGCCTTGTCTGCGTAATTGGGGACCCATTGTGCATAATAGCTGAAGAAGCCGAGGCAGCGCTTTAGGGCCTTGGGGCAGTGAGGGAGGGGGAACTCCATGAGGGGGCGCATGCGCTCAGGGTCGGGGCCTATGACTCCACTTCGCACTACGTAGCCTAGAATGGCTAGACGGTCGGTGCTAAACACGCATTTCTCCTTATTGTAGGTCAGATTAAGGATATTCGCGGTCTGGAGAAATTTTCGGAGGTTGGTGTCGAGGTCCTGCTGGTCATGGCCGCAGATGGTGACGTTATCAAGATACGGGAAGGTTGCGCGTAAGCCGTACCGGTCAACCATTCGGTCCATCTCTCGTTGGAAGACCGAGACCCCGTTCGTGACACCGAAGGGAACCCTTAAAAAGTGATAGAGCCGCCCATCTGCTTCGAAGGCAGTGTACTGGCGGTCACCATTACGGAGGGGTAGCTGGTGGTAGGTAGACTTGAGATCCACCGTGTAGAAAACCTTGTATTGCGCAATCCTGTTCACCAGGTCGGCTATACGGGGGAGAGGGTACGCGTACAGCTGCGTAAACCTGTTGATGGTCTGGCTGTAGTCAATGACCATCCTATGTTTCTCCCCGGTCTTTACCACCACTACTTGAGCTCTCCAGGGGCTGTTGCTCGCTTCGATGACCCTTTCCCTCAGCAAACTTTGGACCTCCGACCTGATAAAGGACCGGTCCTGGGCACTGTACCGTCTGCTCCTGGTGGCGACGGGTGTGCAATCCGGGATGAGGTTCGCAAACAGGGAAGGCGGATCGACCTTCAGGGTCACAAGGCCGCAGACAGTAAGGTGGGTATAGGGCCGCCAAATTTAAAAGTCAGTCTTTGCAGATGGCACTGGAAATCCAGCCCAAGGAGGGTGGCTGCGCAGAGGTGCGGCAGGACGTACAGACGGAAATTGTGGAATTCCCTGCCTTGGATAGTGAGGTTCGCTAGGCAGAACCCCTTTATCTCCACCACGTGTGACCCGGAGGCCAGGCAGATCCTTTGGTTTACGGGATGGGTGACAAGAGAACAGCGCCTTACCGTGTTGGGGTGATCAAAGCTTTCCGTGCTCCCAGAGTCGATCAAGTTGATGGAGATCGTTGTTGTAGCTTTCGCAAGCGTCCGGGGCCGACTCTGGTCCAGAGTACTGAGGCCAGGTGCAGTAATGGAGAGTTCTGGTCGGGCAGCGTGTAGTCGGCTGTGCTGGGGGCCCCATCCAAGATGGCGTCAGCCATGGGTCGCACGTGGAGTCCGGGGATGAAGAAGATGGCGGCGGCAACGGACAAAATGGCGGCGCCCATCCATCCAGCGTGGTGGCCGGGGTGCAAAATGGCCACGCCCGCGTGTCGCATACGGCCTGAGGATAGGGGGTGGCGGTGGGCGCTGGACGGCCGGGGCCTGAAAGGGGGGCTGCCGATAGTCGCTGGAGACCGCGGCCACGGCGCGGGTCTGGCAGACCCCGACATAGTGGTCCTTCTTGCCGCACCCTTTGCAGGTGGCGGTGCGGGCCGGCCAGCGCGGGCGGGGTTGATTCGCCTGCCCGCAGAAGAAACAGCGGTGTCTGGCGGCGCTAGCGGGCCATCTCGCTGCGCAGGTTCGCTAGGTCAGGGGAAAGGTCTGAGGGGCTGCCGCAATGGGGTGCCACGCAGCCCAGGGGGCCGCCGCGCGTCCGGGAGCAAACGCCAGCGCGTTTTTATACGCAACGTCCATGGACCCCGTCAGGGCCCGTGCCTCAGTAAGTCCCAGAGTGTCCATTTCTAGGAGCCTTCGGCGGATATCGGGGAGGTCATACCTGCCACGAAAGCAGCGCTGATCAAAAGTTCCATGTGCTCGTTCCCCGAAACTGGCGGGCAGCCACAGTTTCGGCCCAGCACCAGCAGCGCCCGGTAGAAGTCTTCCAACGTTTCCTCGGGGCTTTGCCTCCTAGTCGCCAGCAGGTGACGAGCGTAGACCTGGTTCACAGGGCGGATATAATGTCCTTCTAGCAGCTCGATCGCTGCAGCATAATTCTCCGCCTCCTTGATCAGAGGGTAGATCCCAGGGCTGACCCGCGAGTGGAGAACGTACATCTTTTGTCTTTCCGTGGGGGTGTCGGCTGCCGTGTCGAGGTAGCCCTTAAAGCACGCCAGCCAATGTTTGAAGATAGCAGCAGAGTTGTCCGCGTGGGGGCTGAGCTGAAGGCACTCCGGTTTGATATGGAGATCCATCCTTTCAACTGAAGTTGCAGCAGATTAAATTGATGCGCAATCAATTACTCTCGAGACAAGGTGAGTTATAACTAATCGGCTTTAATCTGCTAGAACTGTTCCCCAGCAGCTTCGATACAGAAAGTGAAGGCTGCTGGGACGGCATCGGTTCTTATACTCCGCCTCTCAGGGCGGAGCTATGTACATCAGCCAATGGTAGACTCCTGGGTCTAGCCAATGGTCATCCACCTCTCAGGTACCGGAATACCTGGTATTACCACACTGTGTATAAATGTGTGTTATTGTAACTACAACTTCGAGAGATCCTGCAGCTTTGAATCTCGCTCTGTGCTCACTCGTGATAAAGATTTCTTCATTTCACTGTTAAGGTAGCCTAACAGTTGTAATCTGACAATTTCAGACAATTTGCCGTCAGGAGCTCATCAAATGAAATTTCTTGATTGCGGCCCGTCAGCAGGGAAATAGCCTGTCTTTTATTTTCAAATCAATCTCGTCAGTGAGTCATTTGTTTCCTGTGGTCAGGAAGTCAGAGGCAGTTTTAAATAAAACAGATCTGCATTCACATTCAATTTCTGTCACTGATCGCAGCACATTTCAGAGAACAGCAGCTAAAGTAATGGACAATACTTCCGAGCAACCATGGACGGAGACAACAGATGTAAGAAACTTTATCTTTCATTTTTCTTCTTTAAATAATATTTCTGACTTATTAATATTTCTAAAGCTCCTTATTAACTCAGCTTTTCTTGGAGAAATTGATCAGCCAAACTTACCAAAACAATGTGACCAGAGTTATTAATATTTCAAAAATCGACTCCCACATTTTGTTGATTTAATGTTGCCTTTTAGAAATGAGCAGCTCAGAATCTCCTCATAATAATACATTGAACAGGACAGTATTGGTTTATGAGGAAACGATGCCTCTAAGTTACTGCGGTGGGCATCAGCAAGCAAACATTTTGTGCACATTTTATAGAATCACAGAATCCGACTCCACAAAAAGAGGCCATTCTTCCCTTTGGAGACTGTGCTGGCTCATTGAGAAATCTCTCCAATTAGTCCCCACTTTCTCCCCCTGCTCTTTCCTCCATATTCCTGCAATTTTTTTCCCCTTCCAGTATTTATCCAGTTCCCCCTTTTGAAAGTTCCTGTTGAATCTGCTTCCACCGGCCTTTCAGGAGCACCTTCCAGATCACGACAACTCGCTGTGTGAAACCGCCCCCCACCACCCCGGGTTCTTCTACCGATTCTCTTCAATCTGTGTTCCTCTGGTTACCAAGCCTCCTGCCACTGGAAACACTTTCTCCTTATTTATTCTCTCCAAACCCTTCAAGGTATATAACCTCATCATAGTAAAACATTCCAAGGAGCTTTACATGAGTGTACATTGGGCAAATTCTGACCCCGAGTCACATAAGGAGATAGGAGGGGCAGATGATCAAACGTTCCATCAAAGAGGTTTCTTTTAAGGTGTGTGTTATAGGAAGAGAGAGGGGGCGACACGGTAGCACAGTGGTTAGCATTGTCGCTTCACAGCTTCAGGGTCCCAGGTTCGATTCCCAGCTTGGGTCACTCTCTGTGCGGGGTCTGCACGTTCTCCCTGTGTGTGCGCGGGTTTCCTCTGGGTACTCCGGTTTCCTCCCACAGTCCAAAGATTTGCAGGTTGGGTGGATTGGCCATGCTAAATTGCCGTTAGTGTCCAAAAAGGTGAGGTGGGATTATTGGATTACGGGGATAGGGGGCAGGTGTGTGCTCAGGTAAGATGCTCTTTCCAAGGACCGATGCAGGTTCAATGGGCCAAATGGCCTCCTTCTGCACTGTAAATTCTATGATTCTATGATTCTATACAGGTGGAGAGGTTTAAGGATGGAATTCCAGAGCTCAGGACTCCCTGGAAGCTGAAGGCACTGCCGGCAATGGTGCGGCGATGGGACTTGGGGGATACTAAAGAGGCTGGAATTGGAGATCTCAGAGGGTTGTGGGGCTGCAGGAGGTTACAGAGATAGGGAGAGTTGTTGGGGCTGGAGGAGGTTACAGAGATAGGGAGTGATGTAGGGGCTGGAGGGGAATCCAGAAATAGGGAGAGTTCTTGGGGCTGGTGGTGGTTACAGAGATAAGGAGTGTTGTAGGGGCTGGAGGAGGTCACAGAGATAGGGAGAGTGTTGGGGCTGGAGGAGGTTACATCGATAGGGAGAGTTGTTGGGGCTGGCGGAGGTTAAGAGATAGGGAGTGTTGTAGGAACTGGAGAAGGTTACAGAGATAGGGAAAGTTGCTGAAGCTGGAGGAGGTTACAGAGATAGTGAAGGGATTGCAAGGTATTACAGGCAGAGTGAGAGTTGTATGAGGTTGGAGGATATTACAGAGATGGAAGGGTTGTAGGAGCCTAGATGAGGTTACACAGATAGGAGAGTTGTAGGAAGTTACAGAGACAGGGAGGGTTGTAGGGGACAGCAGGAAGTTACAGAACAAAGAACAATACAGCACAGGAACAGGCCCTTCGGCCCTCCAAGCCTGCGCCGACCATGGTACCTGCCTAAACTAAAACCGTCTGCACTAATGGAGTCCATATCCTTCCATTCCCACCCTATTCATATATTTGTCTAGATGCCTATAAATGCCGCTATCGTACCTGCTCCCAGACCTCCCCAGGCAGAGCGTTCCATATATTTATCACGCTCTGTGTAAAAAAACTTGTCTCGCACATCTGTTATAAACTTTTCCCCACGCACTTTACACCTATGTCCCTGATGCGCAATCAATTGCACAAAGACGCAGATTGGGTACAACTGTGGCTTTATTACAGTCAGATGCGTGGCCTCCTGCTGCAGCTGGCGAAATGGCAGGGCACCGGAGGTCATGCATATTTATACAGTTCTCCGTGGGCAGAGTCAGTCGGCAGGGGCTACCGGCGAACCTGTAGTGCAGGTCCTACCTTACGTCACCTAATACAGTGGATCACCACATTCACCCCCTGTTAAAAATGAGTCCGGCGGGGGTGATGTGAAACTATATACAATGAGTGGAATTATGTACAGTGTTAAGATGAAAAAAAGAAAGTCCATGTTGACGGTCCGGAGTCCGTCAAAGGTTCAGCCGATCCGGTGCTTTGGTGCTTCGTTGGGAGCGGCGTAACGGTGGCGGCGAAGTCGGTGCTGGTGGTGTGGAGGTGGCACCGACGGCGGTGGTGGCGGTGCTGATGCTGGCCAGTCATCGGGAACTCCGGGAGTGTGCCAAAGTCCTCTTCGTCCTCTTGTGCGGAAAGGGGGGGGGGGGGGGGGGGTGGTCTGGTGGGGTCAGTGTTGGCGGCGCGGTGGGGGGGGGGGGGGGCACATGGGTGGGGGAGTGTGTTGGGGTGGAGCCTGGCGGTTCCAGGTCCCTGAGTGAAACAGTATCTTGGCGGCCATCAGGGAACTCAACGTAGGCATATTGAGGGTTGGCGTGGAGCAGGTGAACCCTGTCCACCAAGGGGTCCGGCTTGTGGAGTCGGACGTGCCTATGGAGAAGGACCAGTCCTGGAGCTGCGAGCCAAGTCGGGAGCGACACCCCGGATGTGGACTTCCTGGGGAAGGTAAAAACACGTTCAT
The DNA here is from genome assembly GCF_047496885.1 of Scyliorhinus torazame. Lineage (NCBI taxonomy): Eukaryota > Metazoa > Chordata > Chondrichthyes > Carcharhiniformes > Scyliorhinidae > Scyliorhinus > Scyliorhinus torazame. The sequence continues at coordinate 90,647,307 of NC_092718.1, forward strand.
GGGGTGTGTTATTAGTGGCGGTGCACAAGAGTGACCGGATGGAATGTAGAGCGTCAGGGAGGACCTCCTGCCAGCGAGAGGCTGGGAGGTTCCTGGACCATAGGGCCAGCTGGATGGCCCTCCAAACTGGCCCATTCTACTTGCCCGTTTCCCCGGGGGTTGTAGCTGGTCGTCCTGCTGGAGGCTATACCCATGCTGAGCAGGAACTGATGCAGCTCATCGCTCATGAATGAGGATCCCCTGTCACTGTGGATGTAAGCGGGGAAACCGAACAGAGCGAAGATGGTGTTGAAGGCTTTAATGACGGAGGCAGACGTCATATCGGGGCATGGGATGGCGAAGGGGAATCTGGAGTACTCATCGACCACACTGAGAATGTACGTGTTACGGTCGGTGGAGGGGAGGGGCCCTTTGAAATCCACGCTGAGGCGTTCAAAGGGGCAGGAAGCCTTCACCAGGTGCGCACGGTCCGGCCGGTAGAAGTGCGGCTTGCACTCCGCACAGACCTGGCAGTCCCTGGTGACTGACCTTACTTCCTCGGCGGAGTAGGGCAGATTGCGAACTTTGACCAGATGGTACAATCGAGTGACTCCCGGGTGACAAAGGCTGTCATGTAGGGCCCGGAGTTGGTCCACTTGTGCGCTGGCACATGTACCTCGGGAGAGGGCATCTGAGGGCTCGTTGAGTTTACCGGGGCGATACAAGATCTCGTAATTATAGGTGGAGAGCTCGATTCTCCACCGCAAGATTTTATCATATTTGATCTTGACCCGCTGTGTTATTGAACATGAAGGCTACCAACCGTTGGTCAGTGAGGAGAGTGAATCTCTTACCGGCCAGGTAATGCCTCCAATGCCGCACAGCTTCAACGATAGCTTGAGCCTTCTTTTCGACGGATGAGTGTCGAATTTCAGAGGCATGAAGGGTGCGGGAAAAGAATGCCACGGGTCTGCCTGCCTGGTTTAGAGTGGCGGCAAGGGCGACGTCTGAAGCATCGCTTTCTACTGAAAAGGCAGCGACTCGTCCACTGTGCGCATCCCAGCCTTGGCGATGTCTGCTCTGATGCGGGCGAAAGCGTGTTGTGCCTCGGTCGCGAGGGGGAATTGGGTGGACTGAATGAGTGGGCGGGCCTTGTCCGCATAGTTTGGGACCCACTGGGCATAGTAGGAAGAGAACCCCAGGCAGCGTTTGAGGGCCTTGGGGCAGTGGGGGAGGGGAAGCTCCATGAGGGGGCGCATGCGGTCGGGGTCGGGCCCGAGAAGTCCGTTTTGGACCACATAGCTGAGAATGGCTAACCGGGTCGTGCTGAACACACACTTCTCTTTGTTATAGGTCAGGTTGAGAAGAGTGGCGGTGCGGAGGAATTTATCGAGGTTGGCATCGTGGTCCTGCTGGTAATGGCCGCAGATGGTGACATTATCTAAGTACGGAAAGATGGCCCGCAGACCGTACTGGTCGACCATTCGATCCACCTCCCTTTGGAAGACCGAGACCTCATTTGTGACGTCGAAAGGAATCCTGTGGCTTTGTGCAATTGATTGCGCATCAATTTATTGCAGTCAGATTTTTCCACAGAATGGATATCAGAATCAAACCCGATCGCCTGCAGCTGGATCCGCATTTCGCCAGCTGCAGCAGGAGGCCACGCATCTGACTGCAATAAATTGATGCGCAATCAATTGCACAAAGACGCAGATTGGGTACAACTGTGGCTTTATTGCAGTCAGATGCGTGGCCTCCTGCTGCAGCTGGCGAAATGGCAGGGCACTGGAGGTCATGCATATTTATACAGTTCTCCCTGGGCGGAGCCAGCCGGCAGGAGCTACCGGCGAACCTGTAGTGCAGGTCCTACCTTACATCCCCTAATACAGTGGTTCACCACAGTCCACTAGTACTTGACTCTTCTACCATAGGAAAGAGCATCTGACTGTCCACTCCGTCCATGCCACTCATAATCTTGTAGACCTCTATCAGGTCACCTCTAAACATCCTTCATTCCAGTGAGAATAGATTGAGTTTATCTAACCTCTCCTCAAAGCTAATGCCTTCCCGTACCAGGCAGCATCCTAGTAAAGCGCTTCTGTACCCCCTCCAAAGCATCCACATCCTTTTGGTAGTGTGATGACCAGAGTTGTACACAATATTCCAAATGAGGCCTAACTAAGGTCCTGTATAGCTGCAACATTACTTGTCAATTTTTATATTCAGTGCCCCAACCGATGAAGGCCAGCATGCCGTATGCCTTCTTGACCACCTTATCCACATGCATTGCTACTTTCAATGATCGGTGGACATGCACACCCAGGTCTCTCTGCCTGTCAATACTCACGAGAATTCTACCATTTATTGTGTAATTTCTACATGCATTCGACCTTCCAAAGTGCATTACCTCACACTTGTCCGGATTAAATTCCATCTGCTATTTCTCTGCCCAAGACTCGAACCAATTGAAATCCTGCTGTATCCTCTGACAATCCTCTTCACTATCCACAACTCCACCAATTTTTGCGTCGTCTGCGAACTTACTAATCAGACCAGCTACAATTTCTTCCAAATCATTTATATACACCACGAACAACAAAGGCCCCAGAACTGATCCCTGTGGAACGCCGCTAGTCATAGCCTTCCATTCAGAGAAGCATCCTTCTACTGCTACCCTCTGTCGTCTGTGCCCAAGCCAGTTCTGTATCCATCTTTCCAGCTCTCCTCTGATTCCATGTGACTTCACCTTTTGCACCAGTCTACCATGAGGTACCTTATCGTAGGGCAGCACGGTAGCATTGTGGATAGCACAATTGCTTCACAGCTCCAGGGTCCCAGGTTACAGAGATAGGGAGGGTTTGTCGGGTCTGGAGGAGGTTATGGAGATAGGGAGGATTGTAGGGAGGAGGTTACAGCGATAGGGAGAGTTGTAGGGGCTGGAGGAGGTTACATATATAAGGAAGGTTGTAGGTACTGGAGGAAGTTACAGAGATAGGGAGAGTTGGAGGGGCATGAGCAGCACGGTAGCACAAGTGGATAGCACTGTGGCTTCACAGCGGCAGGGTCCCAGGTTCGATTCCCCGCTGGGTCACTGTTTGTGTTGAGTTTGCATGTTCTCCCCGTGTGTGCGTGGGTTTCGTCCGGGTGCTCCGGTTTCCTCCCACAGTCCAAAGACGTGCAGGTTAGGTGGATTGGCCATGATAAATTGCCCTTAGTGCCCAAAATTGCCCTTAGTGTTGGGTGGGGTTACTGGGTTATGGGGATAGTGTGGAGGTGTTTCCAAGAGCCGGTGCAGACTCGATGGGCTGAATGGCCAAATTCTGCACTGTAAATTCTATGATAATCTATGGTAGGCTTTACTAAAATCCATGTATACAACATCTACTGCCTTTCCCTCATCTATAATCTTTGTCACTTCCTCGAAAAACCTGATCAAATTAGTGAGACACGACCTCCCCTTCACAAAACCACACTGTCCATCACTAATAAGTCCATTTGTTTCCAAATCGAGTCAATCCTATCTCTAAGAATCGTTTCCAATAATTTCCCAACCACTGACGTAAGGCTCACCGGCCTATAATTTCCTTGATTATCCCTGCTGCCCTTCTTAAACAATGGAACAACATTGGCTACTCTCCAGTCCTCTGGAACGTCACCTGTAGCTATTGAGGATACAAAGATTAATGTCAAGGCCCCAACAATTTCCTCCCTTGGCTCCCTCAGTATTCTGGGGTAGATCCCATCGGGCCCTGGGGACTTACCTACTTTAAAGCTTTTTAAGATGCCCAACACCTCCTCTTTATTAATATCAACATGACTCAGAATATCTACACAATCATCCTCCAAGTCCTGCTCCTTGGTGAATACTGAGGCAAAATATTCATTGAGTAACTCTCCAATTTCCTCTGGTTCCATACATAGATTCCCTCCAATATCCTTGAATGGACCAATCCTTTCTCTGGCTACCCGCTTGCTGTTCACAAACGTTTAAAACGCCTTAGGATTTTCCTTGACATTTTATTATTTTTTTAATAAAAATTTTTTATTGGGTTTTTGAACAAAGTATATTTGCCGTTATGTACACAGGATCAGATATATATATATTTAGAAGAAGAGAAGGGCACACACACACAAATCACAAAGAGAAAAAAAAAGAAAAAGAAAAAAGGTAACAACACGAGACAAATACAAAATCAATTATTTACACACATAAGTAGGCATCTGTTTGTGGGGGGTGGGGGTAGATATACATTTGGGTGCCGGAGAGACAGTTCCGGAGGGAATACTCGAATGGGTCTGGTACTGGTGTTGTCCCTTGCTTCTCCTGGACGGATGTCGCTGCCGTTGTCGCCTCGTGCTCACCTCCGCTTCAGCCGGCCCTTCGTCTTCTGCCTGTATTCTCCTTGTTCTCTGTTCCTGTGGATGCCAAGTTTGTTTACGTTTCCTTGCCCCCCCCTCCCCCCCCGCCCACCTCCCTGGCTCTCCTCTATTGTTCCCTGTCTCTTCCCCCCCCCCCCCCCCCCCGCCTCCTTCCCCCCCCCCCCCCCCCCCCCCACCTCCCTGGCTCTCCTCTATTGTTCCCTGTCTCTTCCCCCCCCTCCCCACCCCCCTCCCCCTGTGATTCACCTTTCCTTCCTCTTAGATTTAGCAGTCCCCGCCCTCCCCTCTCCCGGTCTATCTCTCCCCCCTCATGCTTTGGCTACTGTCCCCTGGTTCTTGGCTACCTGGCTATTCTTCTGTTTGTTTGTTGGCTACAAACAGGTCCCGGAACAATTGGGTGAATGGCTCCCACGTTCTGTGGAAGCCGTCGTCTGACCCTCGGATGGTGAATTTGATTTTCCCCATTTGGAGAGATTCCGAGAGGTCGGACAGCCAGTCTGCAGCTTTGGGTGGTGCTGCTGACCGCCAGCCGAACAGGATTCTACGGTGGGCGATCAGGGAGGCAAAGGCAAGGGTGCCCGCCCTCCTCCCCATGAATAGATCTGGCTGGTCTGAAACCCCGAGGATTGCCACTTTCGGGCATGGCTCCACCCTCAGCCAATGACATTCCATGACCCCTGTTAGCCTTCCTAACTCCTATTTTAAGTTCCTTCCTACTTGCTTTATGTTTTTCAAGGGCTTCATCCGTCCTTAGCCTTTTAGACCTTACGAATGCTTCCTTTATCTTTTTGACAATATTCATAATTTCCCTCGTTATCTCGGCTACCCTATACTTGCCACCCTTATCTTTCGTCCTCACAGGTACATCCGGTCCTGAATTCTAATCAACTGACATTTGAAAGCCTCCCACATGCCGGATGTTGATTGTCCCTCAAACAGCCTTGCCCAAGTCAACTCTCCAGATCCTTCCTCATGCTGTTGTAATTAGCCTTCCCCCATTTCCCAGCACCAGGTCTAATGTGGCCCCTTCCCGAAATGGGCTATTTACATATTGTTTCAAGAAACCCTCCTGGACACTCCTTACAAATTCTGCTCCATCCAAGCCTCTAGCAGTAAGTGTGTCCCAGTCAATATAGGGAAAGTTAAAATCACCCACCACAACAACCCTATTGTTTATGCATCTTTCCAAGATCTGTCTGCACATCTGCTCCTCTATCTGTAGTAAACCCCCAACATTGTGACAGCACCCTTCCTATTCCTGAGCTCTACCCATATTGCCTCGATGCCTGAACCCTCCAAGGTGTCCTCCCTCAGCACAGCTGTGATATTATCCTTAACGAATAATGCAACTCCCCCACCCCTTTTGCAATCCCCTCTATCCTGCCTGAAGTATCTAAATCCTGGAATGTTTAGTTGCCAATCCTGTCTCTCTTTCAACCAAGTTTCTGCAATAGCAACAACATCATAATTCCACGTACTAATCCAAGCTTTAAGTTCATCTGTCTTACCTGAAATACTCCTTGCATTGAAACTAAAGCACTTCAGCCCACCAGCCCTGCTCCATTGACCAACCACTCCCTGCCTGCTCTTCCTCCTAATCTTACTGGCCTTAGTCTGTAATTCTCCCTCAGTTATTTCTCCCGCTGACCCTGCTCTGGTTCCCATCTTCCTGCCATATTAGGTAGTTCAATCTCTTTCTCTGCCTTCCACTTTTCTCCTTGCTAGCTTTTGTTTCTGTCCCCTCTTTACTACCCTCTGTCTTTCTGCATTGGTTCCCATCCCCCTGCCACATTAGTTTAAACCCTCCCCAACAGCGCTAGCAAACAACCCCCATAGGACATTGATTCCAGTCCTGCCCAAATATAGACCATCCGATTTGTAATGGTCCCACCACTCAGAACCGGTTCCAATGTCCCAAAAATCTGAATCCCGCTCTCCTGCAACATCTCTCAAGCCATGCATTCATCCTGCCTATCATGTCATTCCTACTCTGACTAGTGTGTGGCACTGGTAGCAATCCTGAGATTACTACCTTTGAGTTCCTATTTTTAAATTTATTTCCTATCTCCCTAAATTCAGCATGTAGGACCTCTTCCTATTTTTTACCTATATCGTTGATGCCTATGTGCACCACGACAGCTGTTCACCCTCCCCCTTTAGAATGTCCTGCAGCCGCTCTGAGACATCCTTACCCTTGCACGCGGGAGAGAACATTCCTTCCTGGAGTCTCACTTACATCCGCAGAAATGCCTGTCTACTCCCCTTACTATCGAATCCCCTATCACTGTAGCCCTGCCATTCTTTTTCCTGCCCTTAGGGCAGCACGGCAATGCAAGTGGATAGCACTGTGGCTTCACAGCGCCAGCGTCCCAGGTTCGATTCCCCGCTGGGTCACTGTCTGTGTGGAGTCTGCACGTTCTCCCTGTGTCTGCATGAGTTTCTTCCGGGTGCTCCGGTTTCCTCTCACAGTCCAAAGACGTGCAGGTTAGGTGGATTGGCCATGATAAATTGCTCTTAGTGACCAAAAAGGTTAGGAGGGGTTATTGGGTTATTGGAAGTGAGGGCTCAAGTGGGTCCATGCAGACTCGATGGGCCGAATGGCCCCTTTCTGCACTGTGTGTTCTGTGTACTATGTCTATGCCCTCCTGCGCAGCAGAGCCAGCCACGGTGCCATGAACCTGGCTACTGCTGGCTTCCCCTGGTGAGCCATCTCCCTCAACAGTATCAAAAAAGGTATACCTGTTTTGCAGGGAGATGACCGCAGGGGATCCCTGCACTGCCTACCTACGCTTCCTCTGTCTGGTGGTCACCCATTTCCTATCTCGCGGAGTACTCTTTATCTGCGGTGTGACCAACTTGCTAAACGTGCTATCCACCACTCCCTCAGCACCGCAGAAGCGCCAAAGTGAGTCCATCCGGAGCTCCAGAGCCGTCAAGCGGTCTAACAGGAGCTGCATCTGGACACACTTCTTGCACATGAAGGAGCCAGGGACAGTGGAAATGTCCCTGAACTCCCACATCGCACACAAGATAGGATTGTAGGGGTAGCGGGAGGTTACAGACATAGGGAGAGTTGGATGAGGCTGGAGGAGGTTGTAGAGATAGGGAGGATTGTAGGGGCTGGAGGAGGTTTCAGAGATAGGAAGGGTTATAGGTGACTGGATGAGGTTTTGGAGATAGGGAAAGTTGAGGCTGGAGGGAGTTACAGACATAGGGAGAATTGTATGGGACTGGATGAGGTTACAGGGAGGGTTATATAGAGATGGGAGCAGGTCACAGAGATAGGCGGGGGGAGTTGTAGGGACCAGAGGTGATTACAGGGATAGAGAGGGTTGCAGGGACTGGAGGAGGTTACAGGGATAGGGAGGATTGTAGGTGTGAGAGGAGATTACAGAGATAGGGAGGGTTGTCGTGCCTGGAGGAAGTTCCAGAGATAGGGAGGGTTGTAGGGGCTGGAGGAGGTTACAGAGATAGGGAGGGTTGTCGTGCCTGGAGGAGGTTACAGAGATAGGGAGGGTTGTAGGGGCTGTCATATGTGCAGTTGAAAGGAACCTGCCCTTTTAGACAACAGGACCTGTGGCATCCAACATTCCTTGTGCAAGATCCAGTCACCTTGTTTCCTATTTAAGTGGCTGTATTGGCTCTCTCTGGGATTAGCCTCCTCTACCCGCACTCCACTTCCACAACAAGTGTTTGAGGTGAACACAATTGATGCATCTGATGGAAAAGGAACAGAAGGATTTTGGGTTGGGACGAATGTCCTTTTAGTGCACTGCAATATGCCACAGCAAAGTTGAATTTGAGTTGATGTGGCACTTTTCAATGTATGTTGTAGTCTGGAGCTTCAGCGGAGACTTCAACTTTCTTTCCACTGACCCGTATTCTCTCCTGCTCTTCCAGCCAGCCATTAGCTGGTGTTGGAAGGATTTTTCAGGCTGTAACTCAACTTGTTTTGGCTGCGTTATAAACATACCTTCCTTGGCCATCAAGGCAACCTCTGGCTCAGAGACAGAGATTGTGGGGAAGGGATAATAGTAATTCTTGCTCGTTGTAAATCTATAGATAGATGCACAGATGTCCTCTTTTACTGATCTGCCACAGAGTGATAACATCGTCCTTCACTCAGTTAAATTTGGGCTGTTGCAAAGTTACAGGAACAGATGTGTCCTCAAATGTGTCATTGAGCTGACAGTGCTTTCAAAATCTCTCGTGCCAGCTCCCAGTTTGATTGCTGCAATTGAGCTAAAATGAATCCATCTATTTTTGAGAGAGAGAGAGAGAGAGAGAGAGAAGCCAGCTGAGCATTGTTGACAGAATTGGGCACGCCAGTGTCAAGTATGAAACTAAGTCCTGGCTTGAGGTCAATTACAAAGGAAAAGTCCGATATAAAAACAGTCAGCATCAGTGGGGAGAGGAACAAGAATTACTGTTTCAGGTCTGTGACCTGTCAGACCTGCTAAACATCAGACATTTAATTTGTTAACTTTTGAAATATGTTTTTTTTTATAAGTGAGAGCAGAGACAAGAGATCAGGAGAAGGGGACGAAGGACACAATGGGTGATCTGTGAGGCATGATCAATTTGGCTGGAGACGAAGTTGAATTCAAACTGAGGCTTTATTAGTATCTGAAGTGTGGCCTCCTACAGCAGCTGACGAAATGGCTGCTAGCTGAAGGCCACGCATATTTATAACCCGGCTCCTGGGCGGAGCTAGCATGCAGGGGCTCAGGTGAACCTGTAGTGCAGGTTCTACCGTACAACCCTTAATATAAGAACACAGTGGTTGACCACATTCACCCCCTGTTAAGATTGAGTCCGGCGGGGGCGGTGGATAACTATATACAATTCGCAATCTTTAATATTTACAGAACAGTGAAAAAAAATGTCTCTGGTCATCCGGTGGGCCGGTCAGAGGTTCAGCCGGTCCGGCGCCTTGATCGTCCTCTGGGATTGACGAAGTGGTGACGGCGATGTTGGTGCTGTCGTGGTTGAAGTTGACTCCGGGAGCGTGCCGAAATCCTCTTCATCAACGGGGGTGGGCAGGGGGAGAACGGACAGTTCTAGGGGGGGTGATGGGGGCGGCGGGGGAGGGGAGGTTGGCGCCGCGGGCGATGGGGGTGGTGTGGGGGTGGAACCTGCTGGTGCCAGGGACCGGAGGGAGACGGTATCCTGGCGGCCGTCGGGGAATGCCACGTAGGCGTACTGGGGGTTTGCGTGGACCAGGTGCACCCTTTCCACCAACGGGTCCGCCTTGTGGAGCCGCACATGTTTACGGAGAAGAACGGTTCCTGGAGCTGTAAGCCAAGTTGGGAGTGATACCCCGGATGTGGGCTTCCTGGGGAAGGCAAAAAGACGTTCTTGCGGTGTACTGTTAATAGCAGTGCAGAGTAATGAGCGAATCAAATGTAGTGCATCAGGGAGGACCTCTTGTCAGCGGGAGGCCGGGAGATTCCTGGACTGTAGGGCCAGCTGGACGGCCCTCCATGCCGTCCCATTCTCCCTTTCTACCTGTCCATTTCCCCGGGGGTTGTAGCTCGTCGTTCTGCTGGAGGCGTTACCCCTGCTGAACAGGAACTGGCGTAGCTCATGACTCATGAATGAGGATCCCCTGTCACTGTGGATGTAGGCGGGGAAGCCGAACAGAGTGAAGATAGAATTAAGGGCTTTAATGATGGTGGCAGACGTCATGTCGGGGCAAGGGATGGCGAAGGGAAAATGGGAGTATTCATCGATCACACTGAGGAAATATGTGTGTCGGTCGGAGGAGGGGAGGGGGCCTTTGAAATCCACGCTGAGGCGTTCAAAGGGGCGGGAGGCCTTCACCAGGTGCGCGTGGTCCGGCCGGTAGAAGTGCGGTTTGCACTCCGCACAGACCTGGCAGTCCATGGTGATCGTCCTTACTTCCTCGACGGAGTAGGGCAAATTTCGGGCCTTAATGAAGCGGTACAACTGAGTGACCCCTGGGTGTCAACGGCTGTCGTGCAGGGTCCGGAGTCAGTCTACCTGTGTGCTGGCACATGTACCTCGGGATAGGGCGCCTGGGGGCTCGTTGAGTTTGCCAGGGCGATGCTTAATCTCGTAGTTATAGGTGGAGAGCTCGATTCTCCACCGCAAGATTTTGTCATTTTTGATCTTGCCCCGCTGTGTGTTGTTGAACCTGAAGGCAACCGACCGTTGGTCAGTGAGGAGAGTAAATCTCCTGCTGGCCAGGTAATGCCTCCAATGTCGCACAGCCTCAACAATAGCCTAGGCCTCCATTTCGACGGATGAGTGCCGAATTTCAGAGGCATGGAGGGTGCGGGAAAAGAATGCCACGGGCCTGCCTGCCTGGTTGAGGGTGACGGCAAGGGCGACATCCGATGCGTCGCTTTCTACTTGGAAAGGAAGTGTTTCGTCTACAGCATGCATTCCAGCTTTGGCAATATCAGCTCTGATCCGGGCGAAGGCCTGTTGGGCCTCGGCCGTCAGGGGGAAATGAGTGGACTGTATAAGTGGGCGGGCCTTGTCCGCATAGTTTGGGACCCACTGAGCATAATACGAGAAGAACCCCAGGCAACGTTTGAGGGCCTTGGGGCAGTGAGGGAGGGGAAGCTCCATGAGGGGGTGCATGCGGTCGGGATAGGGCCCCAGAACCCCGTTCTGGACTACGTAGCCGAGGATGGCTAAGCGGTTTTTTCATAGAATTTACAGTGCAAAAGGAGGCCATTCGGCCCATCGAGTCTGCACCAGCTCTTGGAAGAGCACCCTACCCAAGGTCAACACCTCCACCCTATCCCCATAACCCAGTAACCCCACCCAACATGAAGGGCAATTTTGGACATTAAGGGCAATTTATCATGGCCAATCCACCTAACCTGCACGCACATCTTTGGACAGTGGGAGGAAACCGGAGCACCCGGAGGAAACCCACGTACACACGGGGAGGATGTGCAGACTCCGCACAGGCAGTGACCCAAGCTGGAATCGAACCTGGGACCCTGGAGCTGTGAAGCAATTGTGCTATCCACAATGCTGCCGTGCCGTTTGTACGGAACACACACTTCTCCTTGTTATACGTGAGGTTGAGGAGAGTGGCGGTGTGGAGAAATTTACCGAGGTTGGCGTCGTGGTCCAGCTGATCATGGCCGCAGATGGTCACATTGTCTAGGTACGGAAACGTGGCCCGCAAGCCGTACCGGTGGACCATTCGGTCCATCTCCCTTTGGAAGACCGAAACCCCATTGGTGACGCCGAAGGGGACCCTAAGGAAGTGATATAGCTGGCCGTCTGCCTCGAAGGCGGTGTATGGCCGGTCCGATTTGCGGATGGGGAGCTGGTGGTAAGCGGATTTCAGGTCCACCGTTGAGAAGACCCGGTACTGTGCAATCTGGTTAACCATGTCAGATATGCGAGGGAGGGGGTACGCGTCGAGCTGCGTGCACCTGTTGATGGTCTGGCTGTAGTCCACGACCATTCGATTTTTCTCCCCAGCCTTAACCACTACCACTTGAGCTCTCCAGGGGCTGTTGCTGGCCTTGTTGTCTCCCTCCTGAAGCAACCGCTGGACCTCGGACCTGATGAAGGCCTTATCCTGGGTGCTGTACCGTCTGCTCCTGGTGGCGACGGGGTTGCAATCTGGAGTTAGATTGGCAAAGAGGGAAGGAGGATCGACCTTTAGGGTCGCGAGGCCACACACAGTGAGGGGTTGGAAAGGTCCACCGAATTTAAAGGTCAGGCTCTGGAGGTTGCACTGAAAATCCAGGCCAAGGATAAGTGCAGCGCAGAGGTTAGGGAGGACGTAGAGGCGAAAACCATGGAACTCTACGCCTTGGACTGTGAGCGTGACCGTGCAGTACCCCCGGATCGCTACGCGACGGGATCCGAAGGCCAGGGAGATACTTTGCTTGGTAGGGTGTACTTTAAGGGAACAGCGCCATACCGTATTTTGATGTACAAAGCTCTCGGTGCTCCCGGAGTCCAGTAGGCAGGAGGTCACGTGGCCGTTGACTTTCACGCTGGTGGATGCATTGGCCAGAGTGTGTGGTCTGGACTGGTCGATACCATGGATGCGAGTCGTGGTTGATCGTCGGGTAGTGAGGCGGCCGCAGTGTCGGGGTCCTGGAACGCCGTTGGTCTCCGTGTGCTGCGGGGTGGACAAGATGGAGGCGCCCGGAGGTCCTGGGGGTCACAAAATGGCGGCGCCCATGGACTGCACATTGCGGGTGTGGTGCAAGATGGCGGCGCCCATGAAACGCACGTGTTGTGCGGGGGAGAAGATGGCGGCGCCCATTGCTCGCACATGGCCGGGGGAGGAGGGGAGGATAGCGGCGCCCATTGTCTGTGACCCGGGGGTGGGGTGGGGGCGACCGCTGCCGCTGAGCGGGCCTGGCACACCACTGCGTAGTGGGCCCTTCTTCCCGCAGGCCTGACAAAGGGCAGCGTGGGCCGGGCAGCATTGGCGGGGCTGTCTTTGTTGGCCGCAAAATAGCATCGGGCCCCCCGGAGATCACTGGCTGGCGCATAGGGCGGGCGTATTGAGTGGGTAGCGCCCCCGCTGGGGCGGCTGCCTGTGTGGCCCATGAAGCGTAGGAGGAGTGGGCCGCGCGGTTGGGGGCGTAGGACTGTACATTGCGCAGGGCGACCGTCATGGAAAGCGCTAGTGTTTTAGTCTCTGCGAGGTCGCTCGTGGCCCCTTCTAGGAGCCGCTGCCTGATAACATCAGACCCAATCCCAGTTACAAAAGCGTCCCTCATAAGGAGATCTGAGTGCTCCTTAGCTGTAACATCCTGGCAGTCACAGTCCCGAACTAGTGGGACCAGGGCCCTCCAGAAGTCCTCGATTGACTCACCAGGTAGTTGAGTACGCGTTGCGAGCTCGTGTCTGGCGAAGAGCGTGTTCGTCTTCTGCTCATAACTCTCTTTGAGTTGAGTCATAGCGTCAGCGTAATTGGGCGCATCCTGGATCAGCGGGAAGACTTTGGAGCTGAGTCTGGAGTACAAGATTTGAATCTTCTGAGCCTCTGGAACAGGAGTCGGCGCCGCGTTGATATACGCTTCAAAACAAGCTAGCCAGTGCTGGAAGTCCTTTCTGGCGTCGCTTGAGTGTGGATCCAGCTGCAGTCGATCTGGTTTAATCTGGAGGTCCATCTTCTGAATCTGATACTAATAAATTGAGGCACGATCAATTTGGCTGGAGACGAAGTTGAATTCAAACTGAGGCTTTATTAGTATCTGATGTGTGGCCTCCCACAGCAGCTGACGAAATGGCTGCTAGCTGAAGGCCACGCATATTTATAACCCGGCTCCTGGGCTGAGCTAGCATGCAGGGGCCCCAGGTGAACCTGTAGTGCAGGTTCTACCGTACAACCCTTAATATAAGAACACAGTGGTTTACCACAGTCTGTGACAAGAAGTGGTAAAGGAACAAGAAGTGTGAATGGCAAACAACATTAGCTGTTGTTTGTCAGAGGGTGTGACAATTACGGTCTAAAGCTGTCAAACTCAGCACTGAGTCCAGTAGGCGATGAAGTGCCGACTTGATAGAGCTGGCAGAATCAAAAAGCACCTTTGTACTGTAGCGATGGGGTTGGGGCATTACAGCTCACCTGGGAAGGTGAAGTTTTAATCATGTGATCTGGGCATCCTTGTCTTGAAGGCCAGCGTTTGTTGTCCATCCTTAATTGCTCTTGAACTGAGTGGCTTGCTGGGTCATTCCAGAGGGCCCGTTAGGAGTCAACCACATTTCAGTGGGTCTGGAGTCACATGTATGCCAGACCAGATACCGAAAGCTGACTTCCCCCTCTAAAGGTTTTTTATTCATTTACGGGATGTGGGCATCGCTGGTTAGGCCAGCATTTATTGCCCATCCCTAGCTGCCCTGCAAAAGGGGGTGGTGAGTTGGCTCCTTGAACTGCTGCAGCCCTTGAGGTGTAGGTACACCCACTGTGCTGTTAGTGAGGAAGTTCCAGGATGTTGCTCCAGTGACAGTGAAGGAACGGCGATAGATTGCAAAGTCAGGATGGTGAGTGACTTGGAGAGGAACATCCAGGTGGTGGGGTTCCCAGCAATCTGCTGCTCTTGTCCTTCTAGATGGTAGTGGTCGTGGGTTTGGAAGGTGCTGCCTAAGAAACTTGGTGAGTTACTGCAGTGCATCTTGTAGATGGTACACATGCTGCCACTGTTTGTCGGTGGTTTGAATGTTCATGGAAGGGGGAGCAATCAAGCGGGGCTGCTTTGTTCTGGATGGTGTTGAGCTTCTTGAGTGTTGTTGGGGCTGCACTCATCCAGGCAAGTGGAGAGTATTCAATTACACTCTGGACTTCTGCCTTGTAGATGGTGGACAGGCTTTGGGGGGGTCAGGAGATGAGTTACTCGCCGTTTGATTCCTGGCCTTTGACCTGCCCTGGCAGCCACAGTATTAATGTGGTTATTCGAGTTCAGTTTCTGGTCAATGGTAACTCCCAGGATGTTGATTGTGGGGAATTCAGCAATGGCAATTCCATTGAATGTCAAGGTGCGGTGGTTAGATCCTCTCTTGCAGCAGATGGTCATTGCCTGACACTTGTGAGGCGTGAATGTAACTCTAAAGTGAGCCAGACAGGCTTTTATAACAATCGATGGTCACTGCTAATGAGACTAGCCTTACATTCCAGATTGATTGAGTTTGAATTCCACCAAATGCCAAGGTGCTACCTCCCCAACAATTCTCTTGGGCCTCTAGCCTACAGGTCCAGTTACCACTACATCACTGTCCCCATGTTGCTTGGCAACATGCATTTGTATATGTTGCAGCCAGGTGTTATGGATAGTGACTGGCAGCTTCAACTTTCTTGTCCGACCAGGGATCTCTCCCGCTCTTACCAATAATCTTGACGTGTTTGGAAGGATTTTGCAGGTTGACACACTGAGTCTGTTTGGCCGCGGTATGAACGCACCTTCCTTGGCCACCAAGCCCTGGGGTGGGACTCGAACCCGGTTCAGTCTCATGGTTCAGAGGCACAGACGCTACCGCACCGCGTCACAAGACCTCCTGTACCCCAGCACCGAAACACTACTCGCACACAGGTTGCCAGAGGAGTTCCTGTGTGGTGCTGTTCGCGATGCCGTGATGCTGGGCCGCTCCACACGGAAACACTGATCGAAGGCTGATACCACGGCGCTATCAATCGGATGAGACATTTGACCTTGGACCCCATTTCCGATTGATGGGAGCGATCCTGGCAACCGGCATCCCGAAAACAAGCAAGTTCTCACCACGCACCCTTCCCCCCCTCACCATGTCGTGGGGCCAATATTTAGCCTCAGCTTAACACCACTGGGAAAAAAACAGATGATCATTGTCAATTTACTGTTTGTGGGATCTTGCTGCATTGGCTGTAGAGTGCCAAGAGACACCCTGCGATTATGAAAGGCACTATATAAATGTAAGTTCCTTCCTGGCCCTTCGTTGCTTCAGACATTGTGTCAAAAGTTTTTCAGAGATTTGGGCTATTTTGAAGTTCTGGAAATTCAAATTCGAACAACTGGCCTGTATCCTATTGTTACTTCCTCCCAGCCACATTTCAATTTTCCTGTATTATCTTTTCTCTAATATAAATTTAGAGTACCCAATGGGCAGCACGGTAGCACAGTGGTTAGCACTATGGCTTCACAACACCAGGGTCCAGGTTCGATTCCCGGCTTGGGTCACTCTGTGTGGAGTCTGCACATTCTCCCCGTGTCTGCGTGGGCTTCCTCCGGGCGCTCCGGTTTCCTCCCACAAGTCCTGAAAGACGTGCTGTTAGGTGAATTGGACATTCTGAATTCTCCCTCAGTGTACCAGAACAGGCGCCGGAATGTGGCGACTCGGGGCTTTTCACAGTAGCTTCATTGCAGTGTTAATGTAAGCCTACTTGTGACAATAAAGATTATTATTATTATTTTCCCAATGAAGAAGTCACTGAGTTCTTCTGCTGTTTATAACTTTTACTTCATTTTAATTTTTCCAATTAAGGGCCAATTTAGCATGACCAATCCACCTAACCTGCTCATCTTTGGTTGTGGGGGTGAAACCCACGCAGTCACGGGGAGAATGTGCAAATTCCACAGTGGGCGACCTGGGGAATTGTCCTGTATTTTCACTGATGTCACAGTGGTGCAGTAGTTTGCCCTGCTGCCTCACGGCACCAAGGACCAGGGTTCAATCCTGGCGCCGGGTCACTGTCAGTGTGGAGTTTGCATATTCTCCCCATGTTTGCGTGGGTCTCACCCCCACAGTCCAAAGATGTGCAGGATAGGTGAATTGGTGATGCTACATTGTCCCTTAATTGGAAAAATTAAAATTAAGAAAAAGTTATAAACTGCAGAGGAAGTCAGTGACTATGCACATTAAGCGCTAATAGCATTCTGTTTACATGCTGAACTTTACATTGTTTCCACTGAATTTCTTTGAAGCGTGTCGATAGCATCTACCCACTGCACCACATTAGTCATAAGAGTCCTGCTAGGGGCAGAGAGATGGTAAGCCACAAGCAGAAACATTTCAGAGCCAGAAGCAATTGTCTAAGAAAAATTGAGACCAAACAACTTCAGTTTAAACAATATTAAGTGTTTAATTCCCAAAAGCTCAGTCCAAGAGGCTGGTTTTAAGGGAGAGAGTGAGAGAGGCGCAGATGTTTAGGGAGGGAATTCCAGAGCTCAGTGCACCCAGGCAGCTGAAGCCACGGCCGCCAATGGTGGAGCGAGGAAAAATGGGGAATACTCAAGAGACCGGAATTGGAGGAGCGCATTGATCTTGGAGAGTTGTGGGAGGAGGAGGTTACAGAGATGGGAAGGGTTGTAAGGGCTGGAGGAGGTTACAGAGATAGCGGGGGTTGTAGAGGCTGGAGGAGGTGACA
Source organism: Scyliorhinus torazame (assembly GCF_047496885.1). NCBI lineage: Eukaryota > Metazoa > Chordata > Chondrichthyes > Carcharhiniformes > Scyliorhinidae > Scyliorhinus > Scyliorhinus torazame. The sequence goes on from NC_092718.1 coordinate 90,664,522, forward strand.
GTGATAGGGAGGTTGTAGAGGCTGTAGGAGGTTACAGAGATAGGGAGGGTTGTTGGGGCTGGCGAAAGTGACATATCTAGGGAGAGTTGTAGGGTCTGGAGGAGTTGTAAGGGCTGGAGGAGGTTAGAGAGATAGGGAGGGTTGTCGAGGCTGGTGGAAGTGACAGAGATAGGGAGGGTTGTAGAGGCTGGTGGAGGTGACAGAGATAGGGAGGGTTGTAGAGACTGTAGGAGATTACAGAGATCGGGAGGGTTGTAGCGGCTGGAGGAGGTGACATATCTAGGGAGAGTTATAGGGTCTGGAGGAGTTTACAGAGAGAGGGAAGGTTGTAAGGGCAGGAGGAAGTGACTGAGATAGGGAGGGGTGTAGCGGCTGGAGATGGTGACAGACATAGGTATTTTTGTAGGGGCTGGAGGTACGTTACAGAGATAGAGAGTGTTGTAGAGGCAGAAGGAGGTGACAAAGATAGGGGGGTTGTAGGGATTGAGGGAGATGACAGAGATAAGGAAGGTTGTAGGTACCAGAGGAAGTTACAGAAATAGAGAGGGTCGAATGGGTTGTTATGGACCAGGGTTTAGAGGACCCCAAAGTGTATCATGGAGTTCACCTGAACCACAACTTTTAATAGATTGTGGTATGGGGAGCACACGGCCCACTCTACAGGTGTGGTACAGCAGAAATGGAAAAGTAGTTTTTAAAGCAAAACAATGTTTATTCTATGAACTCAAGTTAATGTTTTTAAAACATACAGTGAACATCTTAGCAACCATTAATTCAAATACAAACCCCAAAGAATACAACACTAAGTAATCCTTTAAGCTTTCCTTTTAACATCCATACGACTTAAAAACAAAACCTTTAACAGAAGCACATCAGGTCAAAGTCACTATTGAAACATTTATAATTCTGAATTCACCAAATGATCAAGAGATAGTCTTTTGATGGCAGAGAGAACAGCAGTCCACCTGCTTGGTCTGGCTTCAGCTCCAACACTGAAAACAAAACTAAAACACACCCTTCAGCCTGCTCAAAACCAAAAGTAAAATGCTGACAGACAGCAAAGCTCCACCCACTCTCTGACATCACTGCAGTAATAAACACCCATTTCTTAAAGGTACTCTCACTACAGATATTTATATACACACCCATTTATAAACACCCATTTCTTAAAGGTACTCTCACATGACAGGGTGGAGGTGGTGACAGAGATAGGGAGGGTTGTAGGGGCTGGAGGAGGTTACAGAGATAGGGAGAGTTGTGGGGGCTGGAGGAGGTTACAGAGATGGGGAGAGTTGTAGGGGCTGGAGGAGGTTACATATATAAGGAAGGTTGTAGGTACTGGAGGAAGTTACAGAGATAGGGAAGGTTGTAGGGGCATGAGCAGCACGGTAGCACAAGTGGATAGCACTGTGGCTTCACAGTGCCAGGGTCCCAGGTTCAATTCCCCGCTGGGTCACTGTTTGTGTGGAGTTTGCACATTCTCCCCGTGTCTGCGTGGGTTTCCTCCGGGTGCTCCGGTTTCCTCCCACAATCCAAAGATGTGCAGAGTAGGTGGGGTTACTGGGGTAGGTCGGGGTAGTGGATCTAGGTTAGGGTGCTCTTTCCGAGGGTGGGTTCAGACTAGATGGGCCGAGCAGCCTTCTGCTGCACTGTAGGGATTCTATGATTCTAACCCCACGTTCTCCAACCTGAACCTTGTAGTTAAAAAGCCCCACATCCCTGGACACTTTCTGGTAAATGCCCTTCCAGAACCTTCACACCCCTCCCCAAGTGAGATGATAAGAACTGGACACAATCCTCCAGCTGTGGACTAACCAGAGTTTTATAAAGAGTCAACATAAATTCCTTGCTTTTGTGCTCAATGCTTCTATTTCTGAAACCCAAGAGCCAAAATGTGTTGCTAACCGCTCTCTCAATATGTCCTGCCTATATGTCACATTGCAGGCAACTCATATCATTCTCTAATGAATGGTCATCCGGACTCGGAACGCTGGCCCCGTTACTCTCTCCGGAGATGCTGTCAGACCGACTGACATTTTCTGACATTTTCCTGTTTTTGTTTTAAAGTTCCAGCATCCGCAGTCATTTGCTTTTATCACATCATACTCTTCCTTTGCCGTTGCTCCAAGTTTGATGTCATTGGTCAATTTTGAAGTTCTACTTTGTTTCCAAGAAAGAAGCCATTTCTGTGTCGTGAAAGAAAGAAAGGAGTGGTCCTGCCCTAAATCTTATCCACCACCTTTCTGTCCAAAACGACAAGGCCAAAACGACAATGTTTCCTGTCCACAAGGCCGGTTTGTATCCAAGCCAACACTGACTGACTGTCCTATTTTAAGAGCTTTGATTTTGTAAACCAGCCTTTCATGTGGTACTTTATCAAATACTTTCTGAAATTTAATGGAGACAACATCCACTTCTTAATCAACCTTTTCTGTTGCTTCCTCAATAAATTCAGTCAGGTTAGAAACCTTAATTAACTCAAACCCTTCCAAATTATTGCTGATTTTCCCCTCAAATTATTGCTTTTAAAGTCGATAGAATCCATAGAATCCCTACAATGCAGAAGGAGGCCATTTGTCCCATTGAGTCTGCACCAACCCTCTAAAAGAGCGCCCTACTTAGGCCCATTCTCCTCAGCTTTCCCTGTAGCCCCACCTAAGATGCAGGTCTTTGGATTGTGGGAGGAAACCGGAGCACCCGGAGGAAACCCATGCAGACACGGGGACAAAGTTCAAACTCCACACAGTCATGCAAGGCTAGAATCGCACCCGGGTGCCTAGTGCTGTGAGACAGCAGTGCTAACCACTGTGCCACAGCACTGCCCCGTCATGCCATCCCGATGTTAAACTGACTGTATTATAGTTACTTGGAATGCCCTTCCGGCTTTGCTGAATAAGGTTGTCATATTTTCTATGTTCAGAAAATTCATTTATGGGATGTGGGTGTTGTTGGTTAGGCCAGCATTTATTGCCCATCCCTAGTTGCCCTCCAGAAGGTGGTGGTGAGTTGCCTTCTTGAAACGCTGCAGTCCATCAGGTGCAGGTACAGCCTCTGTGCTATTAGGGAGAGAGTTCCGGAATGTTGCCCCAGTGACAGTGAAGGAATGGCAATATATTTCCAAGTCAGGATAGTGAGTGACTTGAACGGTATCATCCAGGTGGTGAGGTTTCCAGGTATCTACTGCTCTTGTCCTTCTAGATGGCAGTGGCCAGGGTTTGGAAGGTGCTTCCTAAGGAACCTTGGTGAATTACTGTAGTACATTTTGTACGATTGTGCACAAGGCTGCCACTGTTCGTCGGTGGTGGAGGGATTGAATGTTTGTGTAAAGGAGGAGCAATCAAGCGGCTTTGTCCTGGATGGTATTGAGCTTCTTGAGTGTTGTTGGGGCTGCACTCATTCAGGCAAGTGGAGAGTATTCAATTACACTCTGGACTTCGGCCTTGTAGATAGTGGATAGGCTTTGGGGGCGTCAGAAGGCGAATTACTCGCCATAGAATTCCTAGCCTTTGACCTGCTCTGGTAGCCACAGTATTAATATGGCTAGTCCAGTTCAGTTTCTGATCGATGGTAACCCCCAGGATGTTGATTGTGGGGGATTCAGCGATGGTAAAGCCATTGAATGACAAGGGGCGATGGTTAGATCCTCTAATGTAGGAGATGGTCATTGCCTGGCACTTGTATGGCGCGAATGTAGCTTGCCACTTGTCAGACCAAGCCTGGATATTGTCCAGGTTTTGCTACATTTGGGCACGGACGGCTTCCAATCCTTCAGTACTCGTTCCGTATCTGGGGGAGATTGGAAAATCCATTTTTTAAATCTCCCTTTTCTTTCAGCAACTTGGGATGTAAGCCATCCGGACCAAGTGATTTATTGACTCTAAGTGCAGACAGCCTATCATCCTCCCAGTCTTCATCCCAACCATTACATCTGACATCTCTGCTTCTACTGATAGTTTGTCAGATTGCCTGTCCCCAGCATGCACCAATGCAAGGTATTTCTGAGATACCATCAAACAAAATGCTGCAAATGCTGGAAACCTGAAATAAAAACAGAAGAACTCTGGATAAGCTCAGCGGGTCTGGCAGCTTCTGTCTCTGTGTTTAAGGGACTGAGGTAGAAATTCAGATTCAGTCACCTGTGTAAATGGAACCTATATCCCTGATGCACAGTAGTTGATTCAGGCTACACAATAGCTGCTGAAACCATAAAAGAACCCTCTGGCAAAACACTACCCAGTGAATTAATGAAGGAGTGTTCTTTCTCTTGCTCCCTATTGCAAGACAGCAAAATTCCTGTTATCCCCGAGATAACATAAACCGGCAATTGTTGATTAACCAGAATTCTTGTTTTCAAAAGATTGGCAATGTCAGACTCACTGTGCCATCGTTATCGATGGCAAACCCTTGCTCCGGTTCCAGCCTCCCTCTCCTCAATAACACCCAGCTCCCTTCGGCTACTGAACCGGATTTCTGTGTGCCGCTCCCCGCGCCTCTTGCCAGACCTCAACAGCCGCCTGATTGGATGAAAGAGCAGAGTTCGCCTTGTGGCGTGGTTGACCGGCATTACGGAGCATATGTCCACTCTCCCATTCTCGGAGCATGTCAGATAACTGGAAATTCCCTACACCGGGCTAGAGCAGGCCAAGGGCAAGATTTTACTCTGCCCATATCTCTGCAATAAAGCGATTGTGGGGAGTAATGGTCATGAACAGAATCCTTTGGAGCAATGGGATGCAGGCTGTTTACTGTATCAGCACAAAAAAAGGAGCAGGCTATGATTTTCCACATTGCTAAACGGCTTTGATTTTTCCATTACTTTATTCTGTCCTGTGATGTGTGTTGCTGGCTGGGCCAGAATTAGCTGCCCAACCCTAATTGCCCCTCGAACTGAGTGGTTCACTTGGCCACTTGATTAGAACTGCTGTCTCATGGTGCCAGGGACCCAGGTTCGATTCCGGCCTTGGGTGACTGTCTGTGTGGAGTTTGCACTTTCTCCCCATGTTTCGTACGTTTCCTCCGGGTGCTCCAGTTTCCTCCCACAGTCCAAAGATGTGCAGGTTAGGTGCACTGGCTGTGCTACAATTGCCCCTTAGTGTTGGGGAGTGGGCCTAGGGTGGGGGAGTGGGCCTAGGTAGGGTGCTCTTTCAGCGGGTTGGTGAGGACCCAATGGGCTGATTGGCCTCCTTCTGCAACTGTAGGGATTCTTCTATGATTTCAGAGGACCCAGCAATGCAAACCACATTGTTATGGAGTCTGGAGCCACATGTAGGCCAGACTCCATTCTCCTAAATGATATTTGTGAACCAGATGAGCTGTTAGCAACAATGGATGATGGTTCCATGGTCACCCTTACTGAGACTCACACTCAATTCCAGATTTCACTGGCTGCCTGTGTAGGATTTGAATCCCCAAGTCCAGAGCATTCACCCCGGTCACTGGATTACGAGCCAAGCGATATGATTGCCTCCCTGGTACAAGGAGCTCTTTGTGTTTAACAGTTTCACAGCCTCTACAGGACCTGGCACCCCCCCCCCCCCCCCCAACACACACACAGCCGGCTTCCGTCAGAGAAATTCCCTTCCCTTACCGTGAGTCACGGCCCTGCTCACTTCAGACACATCGAACCCCCTCAACTGCTCTGAGCGTGAGTGAGTGCAGCACTCGCCAAGCTACATGGTGCCTGAACCATGTGGCTTCACCGACCCTATTGTGGCGTCACCCCGTCGGCCCGGCAATGTGTCTCCCACATTTCCAATGTTGGAGAGAAATAAATCTACACACAGCCTCTCTCCACTGTGGGTTGACCCCCAAAGGTGCATCACAGCCAATGAGGCGCTTCTCTTTTTTTGAAGTGTGGTACCACGGAGGGAATGCAGCAGGCCGTTGGGGGGCAGCGGGATCCCACAAGTGGCAACGCTGTAATAACCCAGAGCATCTGCCGTGAAGCGATGTTGGAGAGCTGGTGACCGTGGAGCCTATCTGCGATGGTGGGGAGGAGTGGCTCCTTGCTTTAATGAAAGACCACACCGCTGGTGGGGCAACCCTCCCTCAGGGCAGCAGCGGGAGCGGCAGCCTAGATCTTTTTTGAACGGGACCTGTTATATAAAAACGGGGATATTGAAAAAACGGGCAAGACTCGATCTTTGTTTGGAATAGAGTTTGTGCGGAGAGACTGGGAGAAGCTGGGATTGTTCTCACTGGAGCTGAGAAGGTTAAAGGGGAGGTTGAATGAAGACATTCAAAATCATAAGGGGGGTTTGAAGAGAGTATATGAGGTGAAAGTGTTTCTAGTTGGCAGGAGGGTGGGTAACCAAGGGATCTCAGATTGAAGAGAATCGGTAAAGGAACCAGAAGTGGGGGGAGATGAGGAGAATTTTTATTTACACAGCGAGTTGTTGTGATCTGGAAGGTGCTGCCTGAAAGGGCGGTGGAAGCAGATTCAATGGGAACTTTCAAAAGGGGGAACTGGATAAATAAGGGGAAGAATTTGCAGGAGTATGAGGGAAAGAGCAGGGGGAAGAGTGTCGGCTAATTGGAGAGATCTTTCAAAGAGCCAGCACAAAGCACAATGGGCTGAATGGGCTTATTCCGGGCTGTAAGATTCAGTGGTTTAAGACAAATAGTGCTCTGATGGATTCAGGTGTAACTTGAGCAGGCAGCCTCATTGACAATGGCAAAGGGAACATGATCCATTGTGTGTTGTTACGGTCAGGGAGTGCTAAATTTGCCAGATCTCACTGACATGGCAACATCTGGTCAGCTCTGAAACCACAGAAACGCAGAAGTGGGCTTTACTCAATAGTCTGCAGCCCTCAACGTGAAGGTTTCACATCACTTTATCTCCAAAGACAATCTCAAGAACACACTGACACTCCATCATACACGTTCACACACACAAACTCAATCACAAACACACACACAAATATACACTCACAAATGCACACTCACTCATAACTCACACACTCATTCACAAACACACATTCACACTCTCACTCATAAATATGCTCACACACAAACACACTCATACACACAGACACACACTCACATGTACTCACACGCACACATTCACACTCACTCACTCACACACACACTTGTACACACACACACACTCACAAACACACTCAAACACACAAACATTCACACTCACACATTCATACATACACTCATATACACTCACTCACAAACACATTCACAAAGACAAATCATTCACATTCACACTCACTCTCATACACACATTCATGCTCACTCATGAACACATCCACACTCACAAATACATACATTCACTCTCACACATATTCACACACAAATACTCACACACATTCATACATACCCTCATACACACACATATTCACACACAATCACATACACACACTCACAAACACACACAGCAAATAATTTGTGCATTGCAAGCTCCCACAAACAGCAATGTGCTAATGGGCAGATAACTTGCTACTTTGTGAGGGGTAAACATTGACCCCTAGTGACAGTGCAGCACTCCCTTAGTGCTGTGACAAGTGTTAAGCACTCGGTGACTGGAGTTGGGGGTCCTGGACTCGCACACATAACCCCCCTGAACAGTGTGAACAGCCCCAATGAGCCACAACTGCCAGTCTGAGAGTCAGTGTGGATTCAGCAGATGTTTCCTTATAACAAAGAGTGAGTTCCCAATCTCACTCAGCCGAGCATTAACATGGCCACTGTTCCAAGGAGCAACATCGCTCTCTCTCTCTCCCCTTGCTCTTTCCCCCACAGTCTTGCAAATCTTTCCCCTTTTGAAAGCTCTTATTGAATCTCTTTCATGATTTTGAACGCCTCGATTCAATCTCTCCCTTAACCTTCTCTGCTCTATGGAGATCAATCCCAGCTTTTCCCAGTCTCTCTGCATTAACTGAAATCCCTCATCCCAGAGAATGTTCTAGTAAATCTCCTCCACACCCTCCCCAAAGCCTTGACAAAGCCAGATATTGAGCAACTGTTTGCAGATCAAAGCCGTTGCTATGTATGACTCATTGTTTTGGGGATGGCGCCTTCAACATTTGGCCTCACTCGCACCACCCCCAACCTGGAACCCAATATCCCATGGCTCCCCCAGGAAGGGGTTTGAAGGGCGGCTTTCTCTTCCTGCACTGTTGGTTCCAGTGGGTTCGCTGTAGAGGCAGAGCTGCACTCGCCAGCCCCTCACAAAGTGAAGACAGGAACATTGAAGATATTGCCCAACATGAGAACAGACAGTGACGTGTGATGGCAGATGCTGCTCATGATGCAAGTGGGGTTTGTGTCAGATCCATTTATCTTCCATCATCAAATTTCTGACCAAACGCAACTACAAATATGAATTTCAGCGACGCAATTCCATCCCCTCACTTCCACTTTTTCATAAAGACTGGAAGACTCAACAAGTCAGGGTGAAGTTACTTAATTTACTGCTTCTCCGCATTATTTTCCAAATTCCTGATAGTGATTGATGCTGGTGTCAGCTCCCAGTACAGCTACAGCACGGGATTAGATACAGAGTAAAGCTTCCTCTACACTGTCCCCATCAAACACCCCCAGGACAGGTACAGCACGGGGTTAGATGCAGAGTAAAGCTTCCTCTACACTGTCCCCATCAAACACTCCCAGGACAGGTACAGCATGGGGTTAGATACAGAGTAAAGCTCCCTCTACATTGTCCCCATCAAACACTCCCAGGACAGGTACAGCACGGGGTTAGATACAGAGCAACGCTCCCTCTACATTGTCCCCATCAAACACTCCCAGGACAGGTACATCACCGAGTTAGATACAGAGTAAAGCTTCCTCTACACTGTCCCCATCAAACACTCCCAGGACAGGTACAGCACGGGGTTAGATACAGAGTAAAGCTCCCTCGACATTGTCCCCATCAAACACTCCCAGGACAGGTACAGCACGGGGTTAGATACAGAGTAAAGCTCCCTCGACATTGTCCCCATCAAACACTCCCAGGACAGGTACAGCACAGGGTTAGATACAGAGTAAAGCTCCCTCGACATTGTCCCCGTCAAACACTCCCAGGACAGGTACAGCACGGGGTTAGATACAGAGTAAAGCTCCCTCGACATTGTCCCCATCAAACACTCCCAGGACAGGCACAGCACGGGGTTAGATACAGAGTAAAGCTCCCTCGACATTGTCCCCATCAAACACTCCCAGGACAGGTACAGCACGGGGTTAGATACAGAATAAAGCTCCCTCGACATTGTCCCCATCAAACACTCCCAGGACAGGTACAGCACGGGGTTAGATACAGAGTAAAGCTCCCTCGACACCGTCCCTATCAAACACTCCCAGGACAGGTACAGCACGGGGTTAGATACAGAGTAAAGCTCCCTCGACATTGTCCCCACCAAACGCTCCCAGGACAGGTACAGCACGGGGTTTTCATTGCCTTGTGTACTGAGGTATCGTAAAAGTATTGTTCTGCGTACAGTCCAGGCAGATCGTTCCATCGATGAAAAGCATAAGCAATATGATAAATACACAATGAAAATACATAGACATTGGGTGGAGCGTACGAATGTGTAGTGTTACACGGTAGAGAAGATGGGCTGGATTTTCCGTTTTGGAGACTAAGTCCCCCACGCCGGCGTGAAAACTGTGGTCTTTTACGGCAGGAAAACTGACGTCAAAAGGCCACCGATTCCCCGTCTTGCTGGGGGCTATCAGGGAGCCAGCAGAGGGCTGGCAGCTCTTGCTGCCGATACGGTTCCCAGCACGTCCGGTTCAGAGGCCGGCATGAGCATGACGGCGGCCGTGGTCCATGGTGGACTCAGCCAAATGGACCTGGACCGCCAAAGTAGTACCCCCCATCGGCCGCTCGCACGCCCCGGACCGCCAAAGTAGTACCCCCCATCGGCCCCTCGCGCGCCCCGGACCGCCAAAGTAGTACCCCCCATCGGCCCCTCGCACGCCCATGACCGCCAAAGTAGTACCCCCCATCGGCCCCTCGCACGCCCCGGACCGCCAAAGTAGTACCCCCCATCGGCCCCTCGCACGCCCCGGACCGCCAAAGTAGTAACCCCCATCGGCCGCTCGCGCGCCCCGGACCGCCAAAGTAGTACCCCCCATCGGCGGCTCGCACGCCCCGGACCGCCAAAGTAGTACCCCCCATCGGCCCCTCGCACGCCCCGGGCCGCCAAAGTAGTACCCCCCATCGGCCGCTCGCACGCCATTGTCCGCCAAAGTAGTACCCCCCATCGGCCGCTCGCACGCCCCGGACTGCCAAAGTAGTACCCCCCATCGGCCGCGCGCACGCCCCGGACTGCCAAAGTAGTACCCCCCATCGGCCCCTCGCACGCCCCGGACTGCCAAAGTAGTACCCCCCATCGGCCGCTCGCACGCCCCGGACTGCCAAAGTAGTACCCCCCATCGGCCGCTCGCACGCCCCGGACTGCCAAAGTAGTACCCCCCATCGGCCGCTCGCATGCCCCGGACCGCCAAAGTAGTACCCCCCATTGGCCGCTCGCACTCCCCGGACCGCCAAAGTAGTACCCACCATTGGCCGCTCGCACTCCCCGGACCGCCAAAGTAGTACCCCCCATCGGCCGCTCGCACGCCCCGGACTGCCAAAGTAGTACCCCCCATTGGCCGCTCGCACTCCCCGGACCGCCAAAGTAGTACCCCCCATCGGCCGCTCGCACGCCACGGACCGCCAAAGTAGTACCCCCCATCGGCCCCTCGCACGCCCCGGACCGCCAAAGTAGTACCCCCCATCGGCCGCTCGCAAGCCCCGGACCGACAAAGTGGTACCCCCCATCGGCCCCTCGCACGCCCCGGACCGCCAAAGTAGTACCCCCCATCGGCCGCTCGCACGCCACGGACCGCCAAAGTAGTACCCCCCATCGGCCCCTCGCACGCCCCGGACCGCCAAAGTAGTACCCCCCATCGGCCGCTCGCACGTCCCGGACCGCCAAAGTAGTACCCCCCATCGGTCCCTCGCACGCCCCGGACCGCCAAAGTAGTACCCCCCATCGGCCCCTCGCACGCCCCGGACCGACAAAGTAGTACCCCCCATCGGCCGCTCGCACGCCCCGGACCGCCAAAGTTGTACCCCCATCGGCCGCTCGCACGCCCCGGACCGCCAAAGTAGTACCCCCCATCGGCCGCTCGCACGCCCCGGACCGCCAAAGTAGTACCCCCCATCGGTCCCTCGCACGCCCCGGACCGCCAAAGTAGTACCCCCCATCGGCCGCTCGCACGCCCCGGACCGCCAAAGTTGTACCCCCATCGGCCGCTCGCACGCCCCGGACCGCCAAAGTAGTACCCCCCATCGGCCGCTCGCACGCCCCGGACCGCCAAAGTAGTACCCCCCATCGGTCCCTCGCACGCCCCGGACCGCCAAAGGAGTACCCCCCATCGGCCGCTCGCACGCCCCGGACCGCCAAAGTAGTATCCCCCATCGGCCGCTCGCACGCCCTGGACCGCCAAAGTAGTACCCCCCATCGGCCGCTCGCACGCCCTGGACCGCCAAAGTAGTACCCCCCATCGGCCGCTCGCACGCCCCGGACTGCCAAAGTAGTACCCCCCATCGGCCGCTCGCGCGCCCCGGACCGCCAAAGTAGTACCCCCCATCGACCGCTCGCACGCCCTGGACCGCCAAAGTAGTACCCCCCATCGGCCGCTCGCGCGCCCCGGACCGCCAAAGTGGTACCCCCCATCGGCCGCTCGCACGTCCCGGACCGCCAAAGTAGTACCCCCCATCGGCCCCTCGCACGCCCCGGACCGCCAAAGTAGTACCCCCCATTGGCCGCTCGCACGCCCCGGACCGCCAAAGTAGTACCCCCCATCGGCCGCTCGCGCGCCACGGACCACCAAAGCAGTACCCCCCATCGGCCGCTCGCACGCCCCGGACCGCCAAAGTAGTACCCCCCATCGGCCCCTCGCACGCCCCGGACCGCCAAAGTAGTACCCCCCATCGGCCGCTCGCACGCCCCGGACCGCCAAAGTAGTACCCCCCATTGGCCGCTCGCACTCCCCGGACCGCCAAAGTAGTACCCCCCATCGGCCGCTCGCACGACCCGGACTGCCAAAGTAGTACCCCCCATCGGCCGCTCGCACGCCCCGGACCACCAAAGTTGTACCCCCCATCGGCCCCTCGCACGCCCCGGACCGCCAAAGTAGTACCCCCCATCGGCCACTCGCACGCCCCGGACCGCCAAAGTAGTACCCCCCATCGGCCCCTCGCACGCCCCGGACCGCCAAAGTAGTACCCCCCATCGGCCGCTCGCACGCCCCGGACCGCCAAAGTAGTACCCCCCATCGGCCGCTCGCACGCCCCGGACCACCAAAGTTGTACCCCCCATCGGCCCCTCGCACGCCCCGGACCGCCAAAGCAGTACCCCCCATCGGCCACTCGCACGCCCCGGACCGCCAAAGTAGTACCCCCCATCGGCCCCTCGCACGCCCCGGACCGCCAAAGTAGTACCCCCCATCGGCCCCTCGCACGCCCCGGACCGCCAAAGTAGTACCCCCCATCGGCCCCTCGCACGCCCCGGACCGCCAAAGTAGTGCCCCCCATTGGCCGCTCGCACTCCCCGGACCGCCAAAGTAGTACCCCCCATCGGCCGCTCGCACTCCCCGGACCGCCAAAGTAGTACCCCCTCATCGGCCCCTCGCACGCCCCGGACCGCCAAAGTAGTACCCCCCATCGGCCGCTCGCACGCCCCGGACTGCCAAAGTAGTACCCCCCATCGGCCCCTCGCACGCCCTGGACCGCCAAAGTAGTACCCCCCATCGGCCGCTCACACGCCCCGGACCGCCAAAGTAGTACCCCCCCATCGGCCGCTCGCACGCCCCGGACTGCCAAAGTAGTACCCCCCATCGGCCCCTCGCACGCCCCGGACCGCCAAAGTAGTACCCCCCATCGGCCGCTCGCACGCCCCGGACCGCCAAAGTAGTACGCCCCATCGGCCGCTCGCACGCCCCGGACCGCCAAAGTAGAACGCCCCATCGGCCGCTCGCACGCCCCGGACCGCCAAAGTAGTACCCCCCATCGGCCGCTCGCACGCCCAGGACCGCCAAAGTAGTACGCCCCATCGGCCGCTCGCACGCCCAGGACCGCCAAAGTAGTACCCCCCATCGGCCCCTCGCACGCCCCGGACCGCCAAAGTAGTACCTCCCATCGGCCCCTCGCACGCCCCGGACCGCCAAAGTAGTACCCCCCATCGGCCCCTCGCACGCCCCGGACCGCCAAAGTAGTGCCCCCCATTGGCCGCTCGCACTCCCCGGACCGCCAAAGTAGTACCCCCCATCGGCCGCTCGCACTCCCCGGACCGCCAAAGTAGTACCCCCGATCGGCCCCTCGCACGCCCCGGACCGCCAAAGTAGTGCCCCCCATTGGCCGCTCGCACTCCCCGGACCGCCAAAGTAGTACCCCCTCATCGGCCCCTCGCACGCCCCGGACCGCCAAAGTAGTACCCCCCATTGGCCGCTCGGACTCCCCGGACCGCCAAAGTAGTACCCCCCATTGGCCGCTCGCACGCCCCGGACTGCCAAAGTAGTACCCCCCATCGGCCCCTCGCACGCCCTGGACCGCCAAATTAGTACCCCCCATCGGCCGCTCACACGCCCCGGACCGCCAAAGTAGTACCCCCCCATCGGCCGCTCGCACGCCCCGGACTGCCAAAGTAGTACCCCCCATCGGCCCCTCGCACGCCCCGGACCGCCAAAGTAGTACCCCCCATCGGCCGCTCGCACGCCCCGGACAGCCAAAGTAGTACGCCCCATCGGCCGCTCGCACGCCCCGGACCGCCAAAGTAGAACGCCCCATCGGCCGCTCGCACGCCCCGGACCGCCAAAGTAGTACCCCCCATCGGCCGCTCGCACGCCCAGGACCGCCAAAGTAGTACGCCCCATCGGCCGCTCGCACGCCCAGGACCGCCAAAGTAGTACGCCCCATCGGCCGCTCGCACGCCCCGGACCGCCAAAGCAGCACCCCCCATCGGCCGCTCGCGTGCCCCGGACCGCCAAAGTAGTACGCCCCATCGGCCGCTCGCACGCCCAGGACCGCCAAAGTAGTACCCCCCATCGGCCGCTCGCGCGCCCCGGACCGCCAAAGTAGTACGCCCCATCGGCCGCTCGCACGCCCCGGACCGCCAAAGTAGTACCCCCCATCGGCCGCTCGCGCGCCCCGGACCGCCAAAGTAGTACCCCCCATCGGCCGCTCGCACGCCGCGGACCGCCAAAGTAGTACCCCCCATCGGCCGCTCGCGCGCCCCGGACCGCCAAAGTAGTACCCCCCATCGGCCCCTCGCACGCCCCGGACCGCCAAAGTAGTACCCCCCATCGGCCGCTCGCACGCCCCGGACTGCCAAAGTAGTACCCCCCATCGGCCCCTCGCACGCCCTGGACCGCCAAAGTAGTACCCCCCATCGGCCGCTCACACGCCCCGGACCGCCAAAGTAGTACCCCCCCATCGGCCGCTCGCACGCCCCGGACTGCCAAAGTAGTACCCCCCATCGGCCCCTCGCACGCCCCGGACCGCCAAAGTAGTACCCCCCATCGGCCGCTCGCACGCCCCGGACCGCCAAAGTAGTACGCCCCATCGGCCGCTCGCACGCCCCGGACCGCCAAAGTAGAACGCCCCATCGGCCGCTCGCACGCCCCGGACCGCCAAAGTAGTACCCCCCATCGGCCGCTCGCACGCCCAGGACCGCCAAAGTAGTACGCCCCATCGGCCGCTCGCACGCCCAGGACCGCCAAAGTAGTACCCCCCATCGGCCCCTCGCACGCCCCGGACCGCCAAAGTAGTACCTCCCATCGGCCCCTCGCACGCCCCGGACCGCCAAAGTAGTACCCCCCATCGGCCCCTCGCACGCCCCGGACCGCCAAAGTAGTGCCCCCCATTGGCCGCTCGCACTCCCCGGACCGCCAAAGTAGTACCCCCCATCGGCCGCTCGCACTCCCCGGACCGCCAAAGTAGTACCCCCGATCGGCCCCTCGCACGCCCCGGACCGCCAAAGTAGTGCCCCCCATTGGCCGCTCGCACTCCCCGGACCGCCAAAGTAGTACCCCCTCATCGGCCCCTCGCACGCCCCGGACCGCCAAAGTAGTACCCCCCATTGGCCGCTCGGACTCCCCGGACCGCCAAAGTAGTACCCCCCATTGGCCGCTCGCACGCCCCGGACTGCCAAAGTAGTACCCCCCATCGGCCCCTCGCACGCCCTGGACCGCCAAATTAGTACCCCCCATCGGCCGCTCACACGCCCCGGACCGCCAAAGTAGTACCCCCCCATCGGCCGCTCGCACGCCCCGGACTGCCAAAGTAGTACCCCCCATCGGCCCCTCGCACGCCCCGGACCGCCAAAGTAGTACCACCCATCGGCCGCTCGCACGCCCCGGACAGCCAAAGTAGTACGCCCCATCGGCCGCTCGCACGCCCCGGACCGCCAAAGTAGAACGCCCCATCGGCCGCTCGCACGCCCCGGACCGCCAAAGTAGTACCCCCCATCGGCCGCTCGCACGCCCAGGACCGCCAAAGTAGTACGCCCCATCGGCCGCTCGCACGCCCAGGACCGCCAAAGTAGTACGCCCCATCGGCCGCTCGCACGCCCCGGACCGCCAAAGCAGTACCCCCCATCGGCCGCTCGCGTGCCCCGGACCGCCAAAGTAGTACGCCCCATCGGCCGCTCGCACGCCCAGGACCGCCAAAGTAGTACCCCCCATCGGCCGCTCGCGCGCCCCGGACCGCCAAAGTAGTACGCCCCATCGGCCGCTCGCACGCCCCGGACCGCCAAAGTAGTACCCCCCATCGGCCGCTCGCGCGCCCCGGACCGCCAAAGTAGTACCCCCCATCGGCCGCTCGCACGCCGCGGACCGCCAAAGTAGTACCCCCCATCGGCCGCTCGCACGCCCCGGACCGCCAAAGTAGTACCCCCCATCGGCCGCTCGCACGCCCCGGACCGCCAAAGTAGTACCCCCCATCGGCCGCTCGCGCGCCCCGGACCGCCAAAGTAGTACCCCCCATCGGCCGCTCGCGCGCCCCGGACCGCCAAAGTAGTACCCCCCATCGGCCGCTCGCACGCCCCGGACCGCCAAAGTAGTACCCCCCATCGGCCGCTCGCACGCCCCGGACCGCCAAAGTAGTACGCCCCATTGGCCGCTCGCACGCCCTGGACCGCCAAAGTAGTACCCCCCATCGGCCCCTCGCACGCCCCGGACCGCTAAAGTAGTACCCCCCATCGGCCGCTCGCACGCCCCGGACCGCCAAAGTAGTACCCCCCATCGGCCGCTCGCGTGCCCCGGACCGCCAAAGTAGTACCCCCCATCGGCCGCTCGCACGCCCTGGACCGCCAAAGTAGTACCCCCCATCGGCCGCTCGCGCGCCCCGGACCGCCAAAGTAGTACCCCCCATCGGCCGCTCGCACTCCCCGGACCGCCAAAGTAGTACCCCCCATCGGCCGCTCGCGCGCCCCGGACCGCCAAAGTAGTACCCCCCATCGGCCGCTCGCACGCACCGGACCGCCAAAGTAGTACCCCCTATCGGCTGCTCGCACGCCCCGGACCGCCAAAGTAGTACCCCCCATCGGCCGCTCGCGCGCCCCGGACCGCCAAAGTAGTACCCCCCATCGGCCGCTCGCACGCCCCGGACCGCCAAAGTAGTACCCCCATCGGCTGCTCGCACGCCCCGGACCGCCAAAGTAGTACCCCCCATCGGCTGCTCGCACGCCCCGGACGGCCAAAGTAGTAGCCCCCATCGGCCGTTCGCACTCCCCGGACCGCCAAAGTAGTACCCCCCATCGGCCGCTCGCGCGCCCCGGACCGCCAAAGTAGTACCCCCCATCGGCCGCTCGCACGCCCCGGACCGCCAAAGTAGTACCCCCTGTCGGCTGCTCGCACGCCCCGGACCGCCAAAGTAGTACCCCCCATCGGCCGCTCGCGCGCCCCGGACCGCCAAAGTAGTACCCCCCATCGGCCGCTCGCAAGCCCCGGACCGCCAAAGTAGTACCCCCATCGGCTGCTCGCACGCCCCGGACCGCCAAAGTAGTACCCCCCATCGGCTGCTCGCACGCCCCGGACGGCCAAAGTAGTAGCCCCCATCGGCCGTTCGCACGCCCCGGACCGCCAAAGTAGTACCCCCCATCGGCCCATCGCACGCCCCGGACCGCCAAAGTAGTAGCCCCCATCGGCCCATCGCACGCCCCGGACCGCCAAAGTAGTACCCCCCATCGGCCCATCGCACGGCCCGGACCGCCAAAGTAGTACCCCCCATCGGACGCTCGCACTCCCCGGACCGCCAAAGTAGTACCCCCCATCGGCCCCTCGCATGCCACGGATCGCCAAAGTAGTACCCCCCATCGGCCCCTCGCACGCCCCGGACCGCCAAAGTAGTACACCCCATCGGCCCCTCGCACGCCACGGATCGCCAAAGTAGTAACCCCCATCGGCCCCTCGCACGCCCCGGACCGCCAAAGTAGTACCCCCCATCGGCCCCTCGCACGCCCTGGACCGCCAAAGTAGTACCCCCCATCGGCCCCTCGCACGCCCCGCACCGCCAAAGTAGTACCCCCCATCGGCCGCTCGCGTGCCCCGGACCGCCAAAGTAGGACCCCCCATCGACCCCTCGCACGCCCCGGACCGCCAAAGTAGTACCCCCCATCGGCCCCTCGCACGCCCCGGACCGCCAAAGTAGTACCCCCCATCGGCCGCTCGCACGCCCCGGACTGCCAAAGTAGTACCCCCCATCGGCCGCTCGCGTGCCCCGGACCGCCAAAGTAGTACCCCCCATCGGCCGCTCGCACGCCCCGGACCGCCAAATTAGTACCCCCCATCGGCCGCTCGCACGCCCCGGGCCGCCAAAGTAGTACCCCCCATCGGCCGCTCGCACTCCCCGGACCGCCAAAGTAGTAACCCCCATCGGCCGCTCGCGCGCCCCGGACCGCCAAAGTAGTACCCCCCATCGGCGGCTCGCACGCCCCGGACCGCCAAAGTAGTACCCCCCATCGGCCCCTCGCACGCCCCGGGCCGCCAAAGTAGTACCCCCCATCGGCCGCTCGCACGCCATTGACCGCCAAAGTAGTACCCCCCATCGGCCGCTCGCACGCCCCGGACTGCCAAAGTAGTACCCCCCATCGGCCGCGCGCACGCCCCGGACTGCCAAAGTAGTACCCCCCATCGGCCCCTCGTACGCCCCGGACTGCCAAAGTAGTACCCCCCATCGGCCGCTCGCACGCCCCGGACTGCCAATGTAGTATCCCCCATCGGCCGCTCGCACGCCCCGGACTGCCAAAGTAGTACCCCCCATCGGCCGCTCGCACGCCCCGGACCGCCAAAGTAGTACCCCCCATTGGCCGCTCGGACTCCCCGGACCGCCAAAGTAGTACCCCCCATTGGCCGCTCGCACTCCCCGGACCGCCAAAGTAGTAACCCCCATCGGCCGCTCGCACGCCCCGGACTGCCAAAGTAGTACCCCCCATTGGCCGCTCGCACTCCCCGGACCGCCAAAGAAGTACCCCCCATCGGCCGCTCGCGTGCCCCGGACCGCCAAAGTAGTACACCCCATCGGCCCCTCGCACGCCCCGGACCGCCAAAGAAGTACCCCCCATCGGCCGCTCGCACGCCACGGACCGCCAAAGTAGTACCCCCCATCGGCCCCTCGCACGCCCCGGACCGCCAAAGAAGTACCCCCCATCGGCCCCTCGCACGCCCCGGACCGCCAAAGTAGTACACCCCATCGGCCCCTCGCACGCCCCGGACCGCCAAAGAAGTACCCCCCATCGGCCCCTCGCACGCCCCGGACCGCCAAAGTAGTACCCCCCATCAGCCGCTCGCAAGCCCCGGACCGACAAAGTGGTACCCCCCATCGGCCCCTCGCACGCCCAGGACCGCCAAAGTAGTACCCCCCATCGGCCGCTCGCACGCCACGGACCGCCAAAGTAGTACCCCCCATCGGCCCCTCGCACGCCCCGGACCGCCAAAGTAGTACCCCCCATCGGCCGCTCGCACGTCCCGGACCGCCAAAGTAGTACCCCCCATCGGTCCCTCGCACGCCCCGGACCGCCAAAGTAGTACCCCCCATCGGCCCCTCGCACGCCCCGGACCGACAAAGTAGTACCCCCCATCGGCCGCTCGCACGCCCCGGACCGCCAAAGTTGTACCCCCATCGGCCGCTCGCACGCCCCGGACCGCCAAAGTAGTACCCCCCATCGGCCGCTCGCACGCCCCGGACCGCCAAAGTAGTACCCCCCATCGGTCCCTCGCACGCCCCGGACCGCCAAAGGAGTACCCCCCATCGGCCGCTCGCGCGCCCCGGACTGCCAAATTAGTACCCCCCATCGGCCCCTCGCACGCCCCGGACTGCCAAAGTAGTACCCCCCATCGGCCCCTCGCGCGCCCCGGACTGCCAAAGTAGTACCCCCCATCGGCCCCTCGCACGCCCCGGACCGCCAAAGTAGTACCCCCCATCGGTCCCTCGCACGCCCCGGACCGCCAAAGGAGTACCCCCCATCGGCCGCTCGCGCGCCCCGGACTGCCAAAGTAGTACCCCCCATCGGCCCCTCGCACGCCCCGGACCGACAAAGTAGTACCCCCCATCGGCCGCTCGCACGCCCCGGACCGCCAAAGTTGTACCCCCATCGGCCGCTCGCACGCCCCGGACCGCCAAAGTAGTACCCCCCATCGGCCGCTCGCACGCCCCGGACCGCCAAAGTAGTACCCCCCATCGGTCCCTCGCACGCCCCGGACCGCCAAAGGAGTACCCCCCATCGGCCGCTCGCACGCCCCGGACCGCCAAAGTAGTACCCCCCATCGGTCCCTCGCACGCCCCGGACCGCCAAAGTAGTACCCCCCATCGGTCCCTCGCACGCCCCGGACCGCCAAAGGAGTACCCCCCATCGGCCGCTCGCACGCCCCGGACCGCCAAAGTAGTATCCCCCATCGGCCGCTCGCACGCCCTGGACCGCCAAAGTAGTACCCCCCATCGGCCGCTCGCACGCCCTGGACAGCCAAAGTAGTACCCCCCATCGGCCGCTCGCACGCCCTGGACCGCCAAAGTAGTACCCACCATCGGCCGCTCGCACGCCCCGGACCGCCAAAGTAGTACCCCCCATCGGCCGCTCGCGCGCCCCGGACCGCCAAAGTAGTACCCCCCATCGACCGCTCGCACGCCCTGGACCGCCAAAGTAGTACCCCCCATCGGCCGCTCGCGCGCCCCGGACCGCCAAAGTGGTACCCCCCATCGGCCGCTCGCACGTCCCGGACCGCCAAAGTAGAACGCCCCATCGGCCGCTCGCACGCCCCGGACCGCCAAAGTAGTACCCCCCATCGGCCGCTCGCACGCCCAGGACCGCCAAAGTAGTACGCCCCATCGGCCGCTCGCACGCCCAGGACCGCCAAAGTAGTACCCCCCATCGGCCCCTCGCACGCCCCGGACCGCCAAAGTAGTACCCCCCATCGGCCCCTCGCACGCCCCGGACCGCCAAAGTAGTACCCCCCATCGGCCCCTCGCACGCCCCGGACCGCCAAAGTAGTGCCCCCCATTGGCCGCTCGCACTCCCCGGACCGCCAAAGTAGTACCCTCCATCGGCCGCTCGCACTCCCCGGACCGCCAAAGTAGTACCCCCGATCGGCCCCTCGCACGCCCCGGACCGCCAAAGTAGTGCCCCCCATTGGCCGCTCGCACTCCCCGGACGACCAAAGTTGTACCCCCCATCGGCCCCTCGCACGCCCCGGACTGCCAAAGTAGTACCCCCCATCGGCCACTCGCACGCCCCGGACCGCCAAAGTAGTACCCCCCATCGGCCCCTCGCACGACCCGGACCGCCAAAGTAGTACCCCCCATCGGCCGCTCGCACGCCCCGGACCGCCAAAGTAGTACCCCCCATCGGCCGCTCGCACGCCCCGGACCACCAAAGTTGTACCCCCCATCGGCCCCTCGCACGCCCCGGACCGCCAAAGTAGTACCCCCCATCGGCCACTCGCACGCCCCGGACCGCCAAAGCAGTACCCCCCATCGGCCCCTCGCACGCCCCGGACCGCCAAAGTAGTACCCCCCATCGGCCCCTCGCACGCCCCGGACCGCCAAAGTAGTACCCCCCATCGGCCCCTCGCACGCCCCGGACCGCCAAAGTAGTGCCCCCCATTGGCCGCTCGCACTCCCCGGACCGCCAAAGTAGTACCCCCCATCGGCCGCTCGCACTCCCCGGACCGCCAAAGTAGTACCACCCATCGGCCCCTCGCACGCCCCGGACCGCCAAAGTAGTGCCCCCCATTGGCCGCTCGCACTCCCCGGACCGCCAAAGTAGTACCCCCTCATCGGCCCCTCCCACGCCCCGGACCGCCAAAGTAGTACCCCCCATCGGCCGCTCGCACGCCCCGGACTGCCAAAGTAGTACCCCCCATCGGCCCCTCGCACGCCCTGGACCGCCAAAGTAGTACCCCCCATCGGCCGCTCACAGGCCCCGGACCGCCAAAGTAGTACCCCCCCATCGGCCGCTCGCACGCCCCGGACTGCCAAAGTAGTACCCCCCATCGGCCCCTCGCACGCCCCGGACCGCCAAAGTAGTACCCCCCATCGGCCGCTCGCACGCCCCGGACCGCCAAAGTAGTACGCCCCATCGGCCGCTCGCACGCCCCGGACCGCCAAAGTAGAACGCCCCATCGGCCGCTCGCACGCCCCGGACCGCCAAAGTAGTACCCCCCATCGGCCGCTCGCACGCCCAGGACCGCCAAAGTAGTACGCCCCATCGGCCGCTCGCACGCCCAGGACCGCCAAAGTAGTACCCCCCATCGGCCCCTCGCACGCCCCGGACCGCCAAAGTAGTACCCCCCATCGGCCCCTCGCACGCCCCGGACCGCCAAAGTAGTACCCCCCATCGGCCCCTCGCACGCCCCGGACCGCCAAAGTAGTGCCCCCCATTGGCCGCTCGCACTCCCCGGACCGCCAAAGTAGTACCCCCAATCGGCCGCTCGCACTCCCCGGACCGCCAAAGTAGTACCCCCGATCGGCCCCTCGCACGCCCCGGACCGCCAAAGTAGTGCCCCCCATTGGCCGCTCGCACTCCCCGGACCGCCAAAGTAGTACCCCCTCATCGGCCCCTCGCACGCCCCGGACCGCCAAAGTAGTACCCCCCATCGGCCGCTCGCACGCCGCGGACTGCCAAAGTAGTACCCCCCATCGGCCCCTCGCACGCCCTGGACCGCCAAAGTAGTACCCCCCATCGGCCGCTCACACGCCCCGGACCGCCAAAGTAGTACCCCCCCATCGGCCGCTCGCACGCCCCGGACTGCCAAAGTAGTACCCCCCATCGGCCCCTCGCACGCCCCGGACCGCCAAAGTAGTACCCCCCATCGGCCGCTCGCACGCCCCGGACCGCCAAAGTAGTACGCCCCATCGGCCGCTCGCACGCCCCGGACCGCCAAAGTAGAACGCCCCATCGGCCGCTCGCACGCCCCGGACCGCCAAAGTAGTACCCCCCATCGGCCGCTCGCACGCCCAGGACCGCCAAAGTAGTACGCCCCATCGGCCGCTCGCACGCCCAGGACCGCCAAAGTAGTACGCCCCATCGGCCGCTCGCACGCCCCGGACCGCCAAAGCAGTACCCCCCATCGGCCGCTCGCGTGCCCCGGACCGCCAAAGTAGTACGCCCCATCGGCCGCTCGCACGCCCAGGACCGCCAAAGTAGTACCCCCCATCGGCCGCTCGCGCGCCCCGGACCGCCAAAGTAGTACGCCCCATCGGCCGCTCGCACGCCCCGGACCGCCAAAGTAGTACCCCCCATCGGCCGCTCGCGCGCCCCGGACCGCCAAAGTAGTACCCCCCATCGGCCGCTCGCACGCCCCGGACCGCCGAAGTAGTACCCCCCATCGGCCGCTCGCACGCCCCGGACCGCCAAAGTAGTACCCCCCATCGGCCCCTCGCACGCCCCGGACCGCCAAAGTAGTACCCCCCATCGGCCCCTCGCACGCCCCGGACCGCCAAAGTAGTGCCCCCCATTGGCCGCTCGCACTCCCCGGACCGCCAAAGTAGTACCCCCCATCGGCCGCTCGCACTCCCCGGACCGCCAAAGTAGTACCCCCGATTGGCCCCTCGCACGCCCCGGACCGCCAAAGTAGTGCCCCCCATTGGCCGCTCGCACTCCCCGGACCGCCAAAGTAGTACCCCCTCATCGGCCCCTCGCACGCCCCGGACCGCCAAAGTAGTACCCCCCATCGGCCGCTCGCACGCCCCGGACTGCCAAAGTAGTACCCCCCATCGGCCCCTCGCACGCCCTGGACCGCCAAAGTAGTACCCCCCATCGGCCGCTCACACGCCCCGGACCGCCAAAGTAGTACCCCCCCATCGGCCGCTCGCACGCCCCGGACCGCCAAAGTAGTACCCCCCATCGGCCCCTCGCACGCCCCGGACCGCCAAAGTAGTACCCCCCATCGGCCGCTCGCACGCCCCGGACCGCCAAAGTAGTACGCCCCATCGGCCGCTCGCACGCCCCGGACCGCCAAAGTAGAACGCCCCATCGGCCGCTCGCACGCCCCGGACCGCCAAAGTAGTACCCCCCATCGGCCGCTCGCACGCCCAGGACCGCCAAAGTAGTACGCCCCATCGGCCGCTCGCACGCCCAGGACCGCCAAAGTAGTACGCCCCATCGGCCGCTCGCACGCCCCGGACCGCCAAAGCAGTACCCCCCATCGGCCGCTCGCACGCCCCGGACCGCCAAAGTAGTACCCCCCATCGGCCGCTCGCACGCCCAGGACCGCCAAAGTAGTACGCCCCATCGGCCGCTCGCACGCCCAGGACCGCCAAAGTAGTACCCCCCATCGGCCCCTCGCACGCCCCGGACCGCCAAAGTAGTACCCCCCATCGGCCCCTCGCACGCCCCGGACCGCCAAAGTAGTACCCCCCATCGGCCCCTCGCACGCCCCGGACCGCCAAAGTAGTGCCCCCCATTGGCCGCTCGCACTCCCCGGACCGCCAAAGTAGTACCCCCCATCGGCCGCTCGCACTCCCCGGACCGCCAAAGTAGTACCCCCGATCGGCCCCTCGCACGCCCCGGACCGCCAAAGTAGTGCCCCCCATTGGCCGCTCGCACTCCCCGGACCGCCAAAGTAGTACCCCCTCATCGGCCCCTCGCACGCCCCGGACCGCCAAAGTAGTACCCCCCATCGGCCGCTCGCACGCCCCGGACTGCCAAAGTAGTACCCCCCATCGGCCCCTCGCACGCCCTGGACCGCCAAAGTAGTACCCCCCATCGGCCGCTCACACGCCCCGGACCGCCAAAGTAGTACCCCCCCATCGGCCGCTCGCACGCCCCGGACTGCCAAAGTAGTACCCCCCATCGGCCCCTCGCACGCCCCGGACCGCCAAAGTAGTACCCCCCATCGGCCGCTCGCACGCCCCGGACCGCCAAAGTAGTACGCCCCATCGGCCGCTCGCACGCCCCGGACCGCCAAAGTAGAACGCCCCATCGGCCGCTCGCACGCCCCGGACCGCCAAAGTAGTACCCCCCATCGGCCGCTCGCACGCCCAGGACCGCCAAAGTAGTACGCCCCATCGGCCGCTCGCACGCCCAGGACCGCCAAAGTAGTACGCCCCATCGGCCGCTCGCACGCCCCGGACCGCCAAAGCAGTACCCCCCATCGGCCGCTCGCGTGCCCCGGACCGCCAAAGTAGTACGCCCCATCGGCCGCTCGCACGCCCAGGACCGCCAAAGTAGTACCCCCCATCGGCCGCTCGCGCGCCCCGGACCGCCAAAGTAGTACGCCCCATCGGCCGCTCGCACGCCCCGGACCGCCAAAGTAGTACCCCCCATCGGCCGCTCGCGCGCCCCGGACCGCCAAAGTAGTACCCCCCATCGGCCGCTCGCACGCCCCGGACCGCCGAAGTAGTACCCCCCATCGGCCGCTCGCACGCCCCGGACCGCCAAAGTAGTACCCCCCATCGGCCCCTCGCACGCCCCGGACCGCCAAAGTAGTACCCCCCATCGGCCCCTCGCACGCCCCGGACCGCCAAAGTAGTGCCCCCCATTGGCCGCTCGCACTCCCCGGACCGCCAAAGTAGTACCCCCCATCGGCCGCTCGCACTCCCCGGACCGCCAAAGTAGTACCCCCGATTGGCCCCTCGCACGCCCCGGACCGCCAAAGTAGTGCCCCCCATTGGCCGCTCGCACTCCCCGGACCGCCAAAGTAGTACCCCCTCATCGGCCCCTCGCACGCCCCGGACCGCCAAAGTAGTACCCCCCATCGGCCGCTCGCACGCCCCGGACTGCCAAAGTAGTACCCCCCATCGGCCCCTCGCACGCCCTGGACCGCCAAAGTAGTACCCCCCATCGGCCGCTCACACGCCCCGGACCGCCAAAGTAGTACCCCCCCATCGGCCGCTCGCACGCCCCGGACTGCCAAAGTAGTACCCCCCATCGGCCCCTCGCACGCCCCGGACCGCCAAAGTAGTACCCCCCATCGGCCGCTCGCACGCCCCGGACCGCCAAAGTAGTACGCCCCATCGGCCGCTCGCACGCCCCGGACCGCCAAAGTAGAACGCCCCATCGGCCGCTCGCACGCCCCGGACCGCCAAAGTAGTACCCCCCATCGGCCGCTCGCACGCCCAGGACCGCCAAAGTAGTACGCCCCATCGGCCGCTCGCACGCCCAGGACCGCCAAAGTAGTACGCCCCATCGGCCGCTCGCACGCCCCGGACCGCCAAAGCAGTACCCCCCATCGGCCGCTTGCGTGCCCCGGACCGCCAAAGTAGTACGCCCCATCGGCCGCTCGCACTCCCAGGACCGCCAAAGTAGTACCCCCCATCGGCCGCTCGCGCGCCCCGGACCGCCAAAGTAGTACGCCCCATCGGCCGCTCGCACGCCCCGGACCGCCAAAGTAGTACCCCCCATCGGCCGCTCGCGCGCCCCGGACCGCCAAAGTAGTACCCCCCATCGGCCGCTCGCACGCCCCGGACTGCCAAAGTAGTACCCCCCATCGGCCCCTCGCACGCCCTGGACCGCCAAATTAGTACCCCCCATCGGCCGCTCACACGCCCCGGACCGCCAAAGTAGTACCCCCCCATCGGCCGCTCGCACGCCCCGGACTGCCAAAGTAGTACCCCCCATCGGCCCCTCGCACGCCCCGGACCGCGAAAGTAGTACCCCCCATCGGCCGCTCGCACGCCCCGGACAGCCAAAGTAGTACGCCCCATCGGCCGCTCGCACGCCCCGGACCGCCAAAGTAGAACGCCCCATCGGCCGCTCGCACGCCCCGGACCGCCAAAGTAGTACCCCCCATCGGCCGCTCGCACGCCCAGGACCGCCAAAGTAGTACGCCCCATCGGCCGCTCGCACGCCCAGGACCGCCAAAGTAGTACGCCCCATCGGCCGCTCGCACGCCCCGGACCGCCAAAGCAGTACCCCCCATCGGCCGCTCGCGTGCCCCGGACCGCCAAAGTAGTACGCCCCATCGGCCGCTCGCACGCCCAGGACCGCCAAAGTAGTAACCCCCATCGGCCGCTCGCGCGCCCCGGACCGCCAAAGTAGTACGCCCCATCGGCCACTCGCACGCCCCGGACCGCCAAAGTAGTACCCCCCATCGGCCGCTCGCGCGCCCCGGACCGCCAAAGTAGTACCCCCCATCGGCCGCTCGCACGCCCCGGACCGCCAAAGTAGTACCCCCCATCGGCCGCTCGCACGCCCCGGACCGCCAAAGTAGTACCCCCCATCGGCCGCTCGCACACCCCGGACCGCCAAAGTAGTACCCCCCATCGGCCGCTCGCGCGCCCCGGACCGCCAAAGTAGTACCCCCCATCGGCCGCTCGCGCGCCCCGGACCGCCAAAGTAGTACCCCCCATCGGCCGCTCGCACGCCCCGGACCGCCAAAGTAGTACCCCCCATCGGCCGCTCGCACGCCCCGGACCGCCAAAGTAGTACGCCCCATTGGCCGCTCGCACGCCCTGGACCGCCAAAGTAGTACCCCCCATCGGCCCCTCGCACGCCCCGGACCGCTAAAGTAGTACCCCCCATCGGCCGCTCGCACGCCCCGGACCGCCAAAGTAGTACCCCCCATCGGCCGCTCGCGTGCCCCGGACCGCCAAAGTAGTACCCCCCATCGGCCGCTCGCACGCCCTGGACCGCCAAATTAGTACCCCCAATCGGCCGCTCGCGCGCCCCGGACCGCCAAAGTAGTACCCCCCATCGGCCGCTCGCACTCCCCGGACCGCCAAAGTAGTACCCCCCATCGGCCGCTCGCGCGCCCCGGACCGCCAAAGTAGTACCCCCCATCGGCCGCTCGCACGCCCCGGACCGCCAAAGTAGTACCCCCTATCGGCTGCTCGCACGCCCCGGACCGCCAAAGTAGTACCCCCCATCGGCCGCTCGTGCGCCCCGGACCGCCAAAGTAGTACCCCCCATCGGCCGCTCGCACGCCCCGGACCGCCAAAGTAGTACCCCCATCGGCTGCTCGCACGCCCCGGACCGCCAAAGTAGTACCCCCCATCGGCTGCTCGCACGCCCCGGACGGCCAAAGTAGTAGCCCCCATCGGCCGTTCGCACTCCCCGGACCGCCAAAGTAGTACCCCCCATCGGCCGCTCGCGCGCCCCGGACCGCCAAAGTAGTACCCCCCATCGGCCGCTCGCACGCCCCGGACCGCCAAAGTAGTACCCCCTATCGGCTGCTCGCACGCCCCGGACCGCCAAAGTAGTACCCCCCATCGGCCGCTCGCGCGCCCCGGACCGCCAAAGTAGTACCCCCCATCGGCCGCTCGCACGCCCCGGACCGCCAAAGTAGTACCCCCATAGGCTGCTCGCACGCCCCGGACCGCCAAAGTAGTACCCCCCATCGGCTGCTCGCACGCCCCGGACGGCCAAAGTAGTAGCCCCCATCGGCCGTTCGCACGCCCCGGACCGCCAAAGTAGTACCCCCCATCGGCCCATCGCACGCCCCGGACCGCCAAAGTAGTAGCCCCCATCGGCCCATCGCACGCCCCGGACCGCCAAAGTAGTACCCCCCATCGGCCCATCGCACGGCCCGGACCGCCATAGTAGTACCCCCCATCGGCCGCTCGCGCGTCCCGGACCGCCAAAGTAGTACCCCCCATCGGCCCCTCGCACGCCCCGGACAGCCAAAGTAGTACCCCCCATCGGACGCTCGCACTCCCCGGACCGCCAAAGTAGTACCCCCCATCGGACCCTCGCATGCCACGGATCGCCAAAGTAGTACCCCCCATCGGCCCCTCGCACGCCCCGGACCGCCAAAGTAGTACACCCCATCGGCCCCTCGCACGCCACGGATCGCCAAAGTAGTAACCCCCATCGGGCCCTCGCACGCCCCGGACCGCCAAAGTAGTACCCCCCATCGGCCCCTCGCACGCCCTGGACCGCCAAAGTAGTACCCCCCATCGGCCCCTCGCACGCCCCGCACCGCCAAAGTAGTACCCCCCATCGGCCGCTCGCGTGCCCCGGACCGCCAAAGTAGGACCCCCCATCGACCCCTCGCACGCCCCGGACCGCCAAAGTTGTACCCCCCATCGGCCCCTCGCACGCCCCGGACCGCCAAAGTAGTACCCCCCATCGGCCGCTCGCACGCCCCGGACTGCCAAAGTAGTACCCCCCATCGGCCGCTCGCGTGCCCCGGACCGCCAAAGTAGTACCCCCCATCGGCCGCTCGCGTGCCCCGGACCGCCAAAGTACTACCCCCCATCGGCCGCTCGCACGCCCCGGACCGCCAAATTAGTACCCCCCATCGGCCGCTCGCACGCCCCGGGCCGCCAAAGTAGTACCCCCCATCGGCCGCTCGCACTCCCTGGACCGCCAAAGTAGTAACCCCCATCGGCCGCTCGCGCGCCCCGGACCGCCAAAGTAGTACCCCCCATCGGCGGCTCGCACGCCCCGGACCGCCAAAGTAGTACCCCCCATCGGCCCCTCGCACGCCCCGGGCCGCCAAAGTAGTACCCCCCATCGGCCGCTCGCACGCCATTGACCGCCAAAGTAGTACCCCCCATCGGCCGCTCGCACGCCCCGGACTGCCAAAGTAGTACCCCCCATCGGCCGCGCGCACGCCCCGGACTGCCAAAGTAGTACCCCCCATCGGCCCCTCGTACGCCCCGGACTGCCAAAGTAGTACCCCCCATCGGCCGCTCGCACGCCCCGGACTGCCAAAGTAGTACCCCCCATCGGCCGCTCGCACGCCCCGGACTGCCACAGTAGTACCCCCCATCGGCCGCTCGCACGCCCCGGACCGCCAAAGTAGTACCCCCCATTGGCCGCTCGCACTCCCCGGACCGCCAAAGTAGTACCCCCCATTGGCCGCTTGCACTCCCCGGACCGCCAAAGTAGTACCCCCCATCGGCCGCTCGCACGCCCCGGACTGCCAAAGTAGTACCCCCCATTGGCCGCTCGCACTCCCCGGACCGCCAAAGAAGTACCCCCCATCGGCCGCTCGCGTGCCCCGGACCGCCAAAGTAGTACACCCCATCGGCCCCTCGCACGCCCCGGACCGCCAAAGAAGTACCCCCCATCGGCCGCTCGCACGCCACGGACCGCCAAAGTAGTACCCCCCATCGGCCCCTCGCACGCCCCGGACCGCCAAAGAAGTACCCCCCATCGGCCCCTCGCACGCCCCGGACCGCCAAAGTAGTACACCCCATCGGCCCCTCGCACGCCCCGGACCGCCAAAGAAGTACCCCCCATCGGCCCCTCGCACGCCCCGGACCGCCAAAGTAGTACCCCCCATCGGCCGCTCGCAAGCCCCGGACCGACAAAGTGGTACCCCCCATCGGCCCCTCGCACGCCCAGGACCGCCAAAGTAGTACCCCCCATCGGCCGCTCGCACGCCACGGACCGCCAAAGTAGTACCCCCCATCGGCCCCTCGCACGCCCCGGACCGCCAAAGTAGTACCCCCCATCGGCCGCTCGCACGTCCCGGACCGCCAAAGTAGTACCCCCCATCGGTCCCTCGCACGCCCCGGACCGCCAAAGTAGTACCCCCCATCGGCCCCTCGCACGCCCCGGACCGACAAAGTAGTACCCCCCATCGGCCGCTCGCACGCCCCGGACCGCCAAAGTTGTACCCCCATCGGCCGCTCGCACGCCCCGGACCGCCAAAGTAGTACCCCCCATCGGCCGCTCGCACGTCCCGGACCGCCAAAGTAGTACCCCCCATCGGTCCCTCGCACGCCCCGGACCGCCAAAGTAGTAGCCCCCATCGGCCGCTCGCACGCCCCGGACCGCCAAAGTTGTACCCCCATCGGCCGCTCGCACGCCCCGGACCGCCAAAGTAGTACCCCCCATCGGCCGCTCGCACGCCCCGGACCGCCAAAGTAGTACCCCCCATCGGTCCATCGCACGCCCCGGACCGCCAAAGGAGTACCCCCAATCGGCCGCTCGCACGCCCCGGACCGCCAAAGTAGTATCCCCCATCGGCCGCTCGCACGCCCTGGACCGCCAAAGTAGTACCCCCCATCGGCCGCTCGCACGCCCTGGACAGCCAAAGTAGTACCCCCCATCGGCCGCTCGCACGCCCTGGACCGCCAAAGTAGTACCCCCCATCGGCCGCTCGCACGACCCGGACTGCCAAAGTAGTACCCCCCATCGGCCGCTCGCGCGCCCCGGACCGCCAAAGTAGTACCCCCCATCGACCGCTCGCACGCCCTGGACCGCCAAAGTAGTACCCCCCATCGGCCGCTCGCGCGCCCCGGACCGCCAAAGTGGTACCCCCCATCGGCCGCTCGCACGTCCCGGACCGCCAAAGTAGTACTTCCCATCGGCCCCTCGCACGCCCCGGACCGCCAAAGTAGTACCCCACATTGGCCGCTCGCACGCCCCGGACCGCCAAAGTAGTACCCCCCATCGGCCGCTCGCGCGCCACGGACCACCAAAGCAGTACCCCCCATCGGCCGCTCGCACGCCCCTGACCGCCAAAGTAGTACCCCCCATCGGCCCCTCGCACGCCCCGGACCGCCAAAGTAGTACCCCCCATCGGCCGCTCGCATGCCCCGGACCGCCAAAGTAGTACCCCCCATTGGCCGCTCGCACTCCCCGGACCGCCAAAGTAGTACCCCCCATCGGCCGCTCGCACGACCCGGACTGCCAAAGTAGTACCCCCCATCGGCCGCTCGCACGCCCCGGACCACCAAAGTTGTACCCCCCATCGGCCCCTCGCACGCCCCGGACTGCCAAAGTAGTACCCCCCCATCGGCCACTCGCACGCCCCGGACCGCCAAAGTAGTACCCCCCATCGGCCCCTCGCACGACCCGGACCGCCAAAGTAGTACCCCCCATCGGCCGCTCGCACGCCCCGGACCGCCAAAGTAGTACCCCCCATCGGCCGCTCGCACGCCCCGGACCACCAAAGTTGTACCCCCATCGGCCCCTCGCACGCCCCGGACCGCCAAAGTAGTACCCCCCATCGGCCGCTCGCATGCCCCGGACCGCCAAAGTAGTACCCCCCATTGGCCGCTCGCACTCCCCGGACCGCCAAAGTAGTACCCCCCATCGGCCGCTCGCACGACCCGGACTGCCAAAGTAGTACCCCCCATCGGCCGCTCGCACGCCCCGGACCACCAAAGTTGTACCCCCCATCGGCCCCTCGCACGCCCCGGACTGCCAAAGTAGTACCCCCCATCGGCCACTCGCACGCCCCGGACCGCCAAAGTAGTACCCCCCATCGGCCCCTCGCACGACCCGGACCGCCAAAGTAGTACCCCCCATCGGCCGCTCGCACGCCCCGGACCGCCAAAGTAGTACCCCCCATCGGCCGCTCGCACGCCCCGGACCACCAAAGTTGTACCCCCATCGGCCCCTCGCACGCCCCGGACCGCCAAAGCAGTACCCCCCATCGGCCCCTCGCACGCCCCGGACCGCCAAAGTAGTACCCCCCATCGGCCCCTCGCACGCCCCGGACCGCCAAAGTAGTACCCCCCATCGGCCCCTCGCACGCCCCGGACCGCCAAAGTAGTGCCCCCCATTGGCCGCTCGCACTCCCCGGACCGCCAAAGTAGTACCCCCCATCGGCCGCTCGCACTCCCCGGACCGCCAAAGTAGTACCACCCATCGGCCCCTCGCACGCCCCGGACCGCCAAAGTAGTGCCTGCCATTGGCCGCTCGCACTCCCCGGACCGCCAAAGTAGTACCCCCTCATCGGCCCCTCGCACGCCCCGGACCGCCAAAGTAGTACCCCCCATCGGCCGCTCGCACGCCCCGGACTGCCAAAGTAGTACCCCCCATCGGCCCCTCGCACGCCCTGGACCGCCAAAGTAGTACCCCCCATCGGCCGCTCACACGCCCCGGACCGCCAAAGTAGTACCCCCCCATCGGCCGCTCGCACGCCCCGGACTGCCAAAGCAGTACCCCCCATCGGCCCCTCGCACGCCCCGGACCGCCAAAGTAGTACCCCCCATCGGCCGCTCGCACGCCCCGGACCGCCAAAGTAGTACGCCCCATCGGCCGCTCGCACGCCCCGGACCGCCAAAGTAGAACGCCCCATCGGCCGCTCGCACGCCCCGGACCGCCAAAGTAGTACCCCCCATCGGCCGCTCGCACGCCCAGGACCGCCAAAGTAGTACGCCCCATCGGCCGCTCGCACGCCCAGGACCGCCAAAGTAGTACCCCCCATCGGCCCCTCGCACGCCCCGGACCGCCAAAGTAGTACCCCCCATCGGCCCCTCGCACGCCCCGGACCGCCAAAGTAGTACCCCCCATCGGCCCCTCGCACGCCCCGGACCGCCAAAGTAGTGCCCCCCATTGGCCGCTCGCACTCCCCGGACCGCCAAAGTAGTACCCCCCATCGGCCGCTCGCACTCCCCGGACCGCCAAAGTAGTACCCCCGATCGGCCCCTCGCACGCCCCGGACCGCCAAAGTAGTGCCCCCCATTGGCCGCTCGCACTCCCCGGACCGCCAAAGTAGTACCCCCTCATCGGCCCCTCGCACGCCCCGGACCGCCAAAGTAGTACCCCCCATCGGCCGCTCGCACGCCCCGGACTGCCAAAGTAGTACCCCCCATCGGCCCCTCGCACGCCCTGGACCGCCAAAGTAGTACCCCCCATCGGCCGCTCACACGCCCCGGACCGCCAAAGTAGTACCCCCCCATCGGCCGCTCGCACGCCCCGGACTGCCAAAGTAGTACCCCCCATCGGCCCCTCGCACGCCCCGGACCGCCAAAGTAGTACCCCCCATCAGCCGCTCGCACGCCCCGGACCGCCAAAGTAGTACGCCCCATCGGCCGCTCGCACGCCCCGGACCGCCAAAGTAGAACGCCCCATCGGCCGCTCGCACGCCCCGGACCGCCAAAGTAGTACCCCCCATCGGCCGCTCGCACGCCCAGGACCGCCAAAGTAGTACGCCCCATCGGCCGCTCGCACGCCCAGGACCGCCAAAGTAGTACGCCCCATCGGCCGCTCGCACGCCCCGGACCGCCAAAGCAGTACCCCCCATCGGCCGCTCGCGTGCCCCGGACCGCCAAAGTAGTACGCCCCATCGGCCGCTCGCACGCCCAGGACCGCCAAAGTAGTACCCCCCATCGGCCGCTCGCGCGCCCCGGACCGCCAAAGTAGTACGCCCCATCGGCCGCTCGCACGCCCCGGACCGCCAAAGTAGTACCCCCCATCGGCCGCTCGCGCGCCCCGGACCGCCAAAGTAGTACCCCCCATCGGCCGCTCGCACGCCCCGGACCGCCGAAGTAGTACCCCCCATCGGCCGCTCGCACGCCCCGGACCGCCAAAGTAGTACCCCCCATCGGCCCCTCGCACGCCCCGGACCGCCAAAGTAGTACCCCCCATCGGCCCCTCGCACGCCCCGGACCGCCAAAGTAGTGCCCCCCATTGGCCGCTCGCACTCCCCGGACCGCCAAAGTAGTACCCCCCATCGGCCGCTCGCACTCCCCGGACCGCCAAAGTAGTACCCCCGATCGGCCCCTCGCACGCCCCGGACCGCCAAAGTAGTGCCCCCCATTGGCCGCTCGCACTCCCCGGACCGCCAAAGTAGTACCCCCTCATCGGCCCCTCGCACGCCCCGGACCGCCAAAGTAGTACCCCCCATCGGCCGCTCGCACGCCCCGGATTGCCAAAGTAGTACCCCCCATCGGCCCCTCGCACGCCCTGGACCGCCAAAGTAGTACCCCCCATCGGCCGCTCACACGCCCCGGACCGCCAAAGTAGTACCCCCCCATCGGCCGCTCGCACGCCCCGGACTGCCAAAGTAGTACCCCCCATCGGCCCCTCGCACGCCCCGGACCGCCAAAGTAGTACCCCCCATCGGCCGCTCGCACGCCCCGGACCGCCAAAGTAGTACGCCCCATCGGCCGCTCGCACGCCCCGGACCGCCAAAGTAGAACGCCCCATCGGCCGCTCGCACGCCCCGGACCGCCAAAGTAGTACCCCCCATCGGCCGCTCGCACGCCCAGGACCGCCAAAGTAGTACGCCCCATCGGCCGCTCGCACGCCCAGGACCGCCAAAGTAGTACGCCCCATCGGCCGCTCGCACGCCCCGGACCGCCAAAGCAGTACCCCCCATCGGCCGCTCGCGTGCCCCGGACCGCCAAAGTAGTACGCCCCATCGGCCGCTCGCACGCCCAGGACCGCCAAAGTAGTACCCTCCATCGGCCGCTCGCGCGCCCCGGACCGCCAAAGTAGTACGCCCCATCGGCCGCTCGCACGCCCCGGACCGCCAAAGTAGTACCCCCCATCGGCCGCTCGCGCGCCCCGGACCGCCAAAGTAGTACCCCCCATCGGCCGCTCGCACGCCCCCGGACCGCCGAAGTAGTACCCCCCATCGGCCGCTCGCACGCCCCGGACCGCCAAAGTAGTACCCCCCATCGGCCGCTCGCACGCCCCGGACCGCCAAAGTAGTACCCCGCATCGGCCGCTCGCGCGCCCCGGACCGCCAAAGTAGTACCCCCCATCGGCCGCTCGCGCGCCCCGGACCGCCAAAGTAGTACCCCCCATCGGCCACTCGCACGCCCCGGACCGCCAAAGTAGTACCCCCCATCGGCCCCTCGCACGCCCCGGACCGCCAAAGTAGTACCCCCCATCGGCCCCTCGCACGCCCCGGACCGCCAAAGTAGTACCCCCCATCGGCCCCTCGCACGCCCCGGACCGCCAAAGTAGTGCCCCCCATTGGCCGCTCGCACTCCCCGGACCGCCAAAGTAGTACCCCCCATCGGCCGCTCGCACTCCCCGGACCGCCAAAGTAGTACCACCCATCGGCCCCTCGCACGCCCCGGACCGCCAAAGTAGTGCCCCCCATTGGCCGCTCGCACTCCCCGGACCGCCAAAGTAGTACCCCCTCATCGGCCCCTCGCACGCCCCGGACCGCCAAAGTAGTACCCCCCATCGGCCGCTCGCACGCCCCGGACTGCCAAAGTAGTACCCCCCATCGGCCCCTCGCACGCCCTGGACCGCCAAAGTAGTACCCCCCATCGGCCGCTCACACGCCCCGGACCGCCAAAGTAGTACCCCCCCATCGGCCGCTCGCACGCCCCGGACTGCCAAAGTAGTACCCCCCATCGGCCCCTCGCACGCCCCGGACCGCCAAAGTAGTACCCCCCATCGGCCGCTCGCACGCCCCGGACCGCCAAAGTAGTACGCCCCATCGGCCGCTCGCACGCCCCGGACCGGCAAAGTAGAACGCCCCATCGGCCGCTCGCACGCCCCGGACCGCCAAAGTAGTACCCCCCATCGGCCGCTCGCACGCCCAGGACCGCCAAAGTAGTACGCCCCATCGGCCGCTCGCACGCCCAGGACCGCCAAAGTAGTACCCCCCATCGGCCCCTCGCACGCCCCGGACCGCCAAAGTAGTACCCCCCATCGGCCCCTCGCACGCCCCGGACCGCCAAAGTAGTACCCCCCATCGGCCCCTCGCACGCCCCGGACCGCCAAAGTAGTACCCCCCATCGGCCGCTCGCGCGCCCCGGACCGCCAAAGTAGTACGCCCCATCGGCCGCTCGCACGCCCCGGACCGCCAAAGTAGTACCCCCCATCGGCCGCTCGCGCGCCCCGGACCGCCAAAGTAGTACGCCCCATCGGCCGCTCGCACGCCCCGGACCGCCAAAGTAGTACCCCCCATCGGCCGCTCGCGCGCCCCGGACCGCCAAAGTAGTACCCCCCATCGGCCGCTCGCACGCCCCGGACCGCCAAAGTAGTACCCCCCATCGGCCGCTCGCACGCCCCGGACCGCCAAAGTAGTACCCCCCATCGGCCGCTCGCACGCCCCGGACCGCCAAAGTAGTACCCCCCATCGGCCGCTCGCGCGCCCCGGACCGCCAAAGTAGTACCCCCGATCGGCCCCTCGCACGCCCCGGACCGCCAAAGTAGTGCCCCCCATTGGCCGCTCGCACTCCCCGGACCGCCAAAGTAGTACCCCCTCATCGGCCCCTCGCACGCCCCGGACCGCCAAAGTAGTACCCCCCATCGGCCGCTCGCACGCCCCGGACTGCCAAAGTAGTACCCCCCATCGGCCCCTCGCACGCCCTGGACCGCCAAAGTAGTACCCCCCATCGGCCGCTCACACGCCCCGGACCGCCAAAGTAGTACCCCCCCATCGGCCGCTCGCACGCCCCGGACTGCCAAAGTAGTACCCCCCATCGGCCCCTCGCACGCCCCGGACCGCCAAAGTAGTACCCCCCATCGGCCTCTCGCACGCCCCGGACCGCCAAAGTAGTACGCCCCATCGGCCGCTCGCACGCCCCGGACCGCCAAAGTAGAACGCCCCATCGGCCGCTCGCACGCCCCGGACCGCCAAAGTAGTACCCCCCATCGGCCGCTCGCACGCCCAGGACCGCCAAAGTAGTACGCCCCATCGGCCGCTCGCACGCCCAGGACCGCCAAAGTAGTACGCCCCATCGGCCGCTCGCACGCCCCGGACCGCCAAAGCAGTACCCCCCATCGGCCGCTCGCGTGCCCCGGACCGCCAAAGTAGTACCCCCCATCGGCCGCTCGCACGCCCCGGACCGCCGAAGTAGTACCCCCCATCGGCCGCTCGCACGCCCCGGACCGCCAAAGTAGTACCCCCCATCGGCCGCTCGCACGCCCCGGACCGCCAAAGTAGAACGCCCCATCGGCCGCTCGCACGCCCCGGACCGCCAAAGTAGTACCCCCCATCGGCCGCTCGCACGCCCAGGACCGCCAAAGTAGTACGCCCCATCGGCCGCTCGCACGCCCAGGACCGCCAAAGTAGTACCCCCCATCGGCCCCTCGCACGCCCCGGACCGCCAAAGTAGTACCCCCCATCGGCCCCTCGCACGCCCCGGACCGCCAAAGTAGTACCCCCCATCGGCCCCTCGCACGCCCCGGACCGCCAAAGTAGTGCCCCCCATTGGCCGCTCGCACTCCCCGGACCGCCAAAGTAGTACCCCCCATCGGCCGCTCGCACTCCCCGGACCGCCAAAGTAGTACCCCCGATCGGCCCCTCGCACGCCCCGGACCGCCAAAGTAGTGCCCCCCCCATTGGCCGCTCGCACTCCCCGGACCGCCAAAGTAGTACCCCCTCATCGGCCCCTCGCGCGCCCCGGACCGCCAAAGTAGTACCCCCCATCGGCCGCTCGCACGCCCCGGACTGCCAAAGTAGTACCCCCCATCGGCCCCTCGCACGCCCTGGACCGCCAAAGTAGTACCCCCCATCGGCCGCTCACACGCCCCGGACCGCCAAAGTAGTACCCCCCCATCGGCCGCTCGCACGCCCCGGACTGCCAAAGTAGTACCCCCCATCGGCCCCTCGCACGCCCCGGACCGCCAAAGTAGTACCCCCCATCGGCCGCTCGCACGCCCCGGACCGCCAAAGTAGTACACCCCATCGGCCGCTCGCACGCCCCGGACCGCCAAAGTAGAACGCCCCATCGGCCGCTCGCACGCCCCGGACCGCCAAAGTAGTACCCCCCATCGGCCGCTCGCACGCCCAGGACAGCCAAAGTAGTACGCCCCATCGGCCGCTCGCACGCCCAGGACCGCCAAAGTAGTACCCCCCATCGGCCGCTCACACGCCCCGGACCGCCAAAGTAGTACCCCCCCATCGGCCGCTCGCACGCCCCGGACTGCCAAAGTAGTACCCCCCATCGGCCCCTCGCACGCCCCGGACCGCCAAAGTAGTACCCCCCATCGGCCTCTCGCACGCCCCGGACCGCCAAAGTAGTACGCCCCATCGGCCGCTCGCACGCCCCGGACCGCCAAAGTAGAACGCCCCATCGGCCGCTCGCACGCCCCGGACCGCCAAAGTAGTACCCCCCATCGGCCGCTCGCACGCCCAGGACCGCCAAAGTAGTACGCCCCATCGGCCGCTCGCACGCCCAGGACCGCCAAAGTAGTACGCCCCATCGGCCGCTCGCACGCCCCGGACCGCCAAAGCAGTACCCCCCATCGGCCGCTCGCGTGCCCCGGACCGCCAAAGTAGTACCCCCCATCGGCCGCTCGCACGCCCCGGACCGCCGAAGTAGTACCCCCCATCGGCCGCTCGCACGCCCCGGACCGCCAAAGTAGTACCCCCCATCGGCCGCTCGCACGCCCCGGACCGCCAAAGTAGAACGCCCCATCGGCCGCTCGCACGCCCCGGACCGCCAAAGTAGTACCCCCCATCGGCCGCTCGCACGCCCAGGACCGCCAAAGTAGTACGCCCCATCGGCCGCTCGCACGCCCAGGACCGCCAAAGTAGTACCCCCCATCGGCCCCTCGCACGCCCCGGACCGCCAAAGTAGTACCCCCCATCGGCCCCTCGCACGCCCCGGACCGCCAAAGTAGTACCCCCCATCGGCCCCTCGCACGCCCCGGACCGCCAAAGTAGTGCCCCCCATTGGCCGCTCGCACTCCCCGGACCGCCAAAGTAGTACCCCCCATCGGCCGCTCGCACTCCCCGGACCGCCAAAGTAGTACCCCCGATCAGCCCCTCGCACGCCCCGGACCGCCAAAGTAGTGCCCCCCCATTGGCCGCTCGCACTCCCCGGACCGCCAAAGTAGTACCCCCTCATCGGCCCCTCGCGCGCCCCGGACCGCCAAAGTAGTACCCCCCATCGGCCGCTCGCACGCCCCGGACTGCCAAAGTAGTACCCCCCATCGGCCCCTCGCACGCCCTGGACCGCCAAAGTAGTACCCCCCATCGGCCGCTCACACGCCCCGGACCGCCAAAGTAGTACCCCCCCATCGGCCGCTCGCACGCCCCGGACTGCCAAAGTAGTACCCCCCATCGGCCCCTCGCACGCCCCGGACCGCCAAAGTAGTACCCCCCATCGGCCGCTCGCACGCCCCGGACCGCCAAAGTAGTACACCCCATCGGCCGCTCGCACGCCCCGGACCGCCAAAGTAGTACCCCCCATCGGCCGCTCGCACGCCCAGGACCGCCAAAGTAGTACGCCCCATCGGCCGCTCGCACGCCCAGGACCGCCAAAGTAGTACGCCCCATCGGCCGCTCGCACGCCCCGGACCGCCAAAGCAGTACCCCCCATCGGCCGCTCGCGTGCCCCGGACCGCCAAAGTAGTACCCCCCATCGGCCGCTCGCACGCCCCGGACCGCCGAAGTAGTACCCCCCATCGGCCGCTCGCACGCCCCGGACCGCCAAAGTAGTACCCCCCATCGGCCGCTCGCACGCCCCGGACCGCCAAAGTAGAACGCCCCATCGGCCGCTCGCACGCCCCGGACCGCCAAAGTAGTACCCCCCATCGGCCGCTCGCACGCCCAGGACCGCCAAAGTAGTACGCCCCATCGGCCGCTCGCACGCCCAGGACCGCCAAAGTAGTACCCCCCATCGGCCCCTCGCACGCCCCGGACCGCCAAAGTAGTACCCCCCATCGGCCCCTCGCACGCCCCGGACCGCCAAAGTAGTACCCCCCATCGGCCCCTCGCACGCCCCGGACCGCCAAAGTAGTGCCCCCCATTGGCCGCTCGCACTCCCCGGACCGCCAAAGTAGTACCCCCCATCGGCCGCTCGCACTCCCCGGACCGCCAAAGTAGTACCCCCGATCAGCCCCTCGCACGCCCCGGACCGCCAAAGTAGTGCCCCCCCATTGGCCGCTCGCACTCCCCGGACCGCCAAAGTAGTACCCCCTCATCGGCCCCTCGCGCGCCCCGGACCGCCAAAGTAGTACCCCCCATCGGCCGCTCGCACGCCCCGGACTGCCAAAGTAGTACCCCCCATCGGCCCCTCGCACGCCCTGGACCGCCAAAGTAGTACCCCCCATCGGCCGCTCACACGCCCCGGACCGCCAAAGTAGTACCCCCCCATCGGCCGCTCGCACGCCCCGGACTGCCAAAGTAGTACCCCCCATCGGCCCCTCGCACGCCCCGGACCGCCAAAGTAGTACCCCCCATCGGCCGCTCGCACGCCCCGGACCGCCAAAGTAGTACACCCCATCGGCCGCTCGCACGCCCCGGACCGCCAAAGTAGAACGCCCCATCGGCCGCTCGCACGCCCCGGACCGCCAAAGTAGTACCCCCCATCGGCCGCTCGCACGCCCAGGACAGCCAAAGTAGTACGCCCCATCGGCCGCTCGCACGCCCAGGACCGCCAAAGTAGTACGCCCCATCGGCCGCTCGCACGCCCCGGACCGCCAAAGCAGTACCCCCCATCGGCCGCTCGCGTGCCCCGAACCGCCAAAGTAGTACGCCCCATCGGCCGCTCGCACGCCCAGGACCGCCAAAGTAGTACCCCCCATCGGCCGCTCGCGCGCCCCGGACCGCCAAAGTAGTACGCCCCATCGGCCGCTCGCACGCCCCGGACCGCCAAAGTAGTACCCCCCATCGGCCGCTCGCGCGCCCCGGACCGCCAAAGTAGTACCCCCCATCGGCCGCTCGCACGCCCCGGACCGCCGAAGTAGTACCCCCCATCGGCCGCTCGCGCGCCCCGGACCGCCAAAGTAGTACCCCCCATCGGCCACTCGCACGCCCCGGACCGCCAAAGTAGTACCCCCCATCGGCCCCTCGCACGCCCCGGACCGCCAAAGTAGTACCCCCCATCGGCCCCTCGCACGCCCCGGACCGCCAAAGTAGTACCCCCCATCGGCCCCTCGCACGCCCCGGACCGCCAAAGTAGTGCCCCCCATTGGCCGCTCGCACTCCCCGGACCGCCAAAGTAGTGCCCCCCATTGGCCGCTCGCACTCCCTGGACCGCCAAAGTAGTACCCCCCATCGGCCGCTCACACGTCCCGGACCGCCAAAGTAGTACCCCCCCATCGGCCGCTCGCACGCCCCGGACTGCCAAAGTAGTACCCCCCATCGGCCCCTCGCACGCCCCGGACCGCCAAAGTAGTACCCCCCATCGGCCGCTCGCACGCCCCGGACCGCCAAAGTAGTACGCCCCATCGGCCGCTCGCACGCCCCGGACTGCCAAAGTAGAACGCCCCATCGGCCGCTCGCACGCCCCGGACCGCCAAAGTAGTACCCCCCATCGGCCGCTCGCACGCCCAGGACCGCCAAAGTAGTACGCCCCATCGGCCGCTCGCACGCCCAGGACCGCCAAAGTAGTACCCCCCATCGGCCCCTCGCACGCCCTGGACCGCCAAAGTAGTACCCCCCATCGGCCCCTCGCACGCCCCGGACCGCCAAAGTAGTACCCCCCATCGGCCCCTCGCACGCCCCGGACCGCCAAAGTAGTACCCCCCATCGGCCGCTCGCGCGCCCCGGACCGCCAAAGTAGTACGCCCCATCGGCCGCTCGCACGCCCCGGACCGCCAAAGTAGTACCCCCCATCGGCCGCTCGCGCGCCCCGGACCGCCAAAGTAGTACCCCCCATCGGCCGCTCGCACGCCCCGGACCGCCAAAGTAGTACCCCCCATCGGCCGCTCGCACGCCCCGGACCGCCAAAGTAGTACCCCCCATCGGCCGCTCGCACGCCCCAGACCGCCAAAGTAGTACCCCCCATCGGCCGCTCGCGCGCCCCGGACCGCCAAAGTAGTACCCCCCATCGGCCGCTCGCGCGCCCTGGACCGCCAAAGTAGTACCCCCCATCGGCCGCTCGCACGCCCCGGACCGCCAAAGTAGTACCCCCCATCGGCCGCTCGCACGCCCCGGACCGCCAAAGTAGTACCCCCCATCGGCCGCTCGCGCGCCCCGGACCGCCAAAGTAGTACCCCTCATCGGCCGCTCGCACGCCCCGGACTGCCAAAGTAGTAACCCTCATCGGCCGCTCGCACGCCCCGGACCGCCAAAGTAGTACCCCCCATCGGCCGCTCGCGCGCCCCGGACCGCCAAAGTAGTACCCCCCATCGGCCGCTCGCACGCCCCGGACTGCCAAAGTAGTAACCCTCATCGGCCGCTCGCACGCCCCGGACCGCCAAAGTAGTACCCCCCATCGGCCGCTCGCACGCCCCGGACTGCCAAAGGAGTACCCCCCATCGGCCGCTCGCACACCTCGGACTGCCAAAGTAGTACCCCCCATCGGCCGCTCGCGCGCCCCGGACTGCCAAAGTAGTACCCCCCATCGGCCGCTCGCACGCCCCGGACCGCCAAAGTAGTAACCCCATCTGCCGCTCGCGCGCCCCGGACTGCCAAAGTAGTACCCCCCATCGGCCCCTCGCACGCCCCGAACCGCCAAAGTAGTACCCCCCATCGGCCGCTCGCGCGCCCCGGACCGCAAAAGTAGTACCCCCCATCGGCCCCTCGCACGCCCCGGACCGCTAAAGTAGTACCCCCCATCGGCCCCTCGCACGCACCGGACTGCCAAAGTAGTACCCCCCATCGGCCCCTCGCACGCCCCGAACCGCCAAAGTAGTA
This sequence comes from Scyliorhinus torazame, assembly GCF_047496885.1. Lineage (NCBI taxonomy): Eukaryota > Metazoa > Chordata > Chondrichthyes > Carcharhiniformes > Scyliorhinidae > Scyliorhinus > Scyliorhinus torazame. The sequence continues at coordinate 90,707,140 of NC_092718.1, forward strand.
CCCCCCATCGGCCGCTCGCGCGCCCCGGACTGCCAAAGTAGTACCCCCCATCGGCCCCTCGGACGCACCGGACTGCCAAAGTAGTACCCCCCATCGGCCCCTCGCACGCACCGGACTGCCAAAGTAGTACCCCCCATCGGCCCCTCGCACGCCCCGAACCGCCAAAGTAGTACCCCCCATCGGCCGCTCGAAGGCCCCGAACCGCCAAAGTAGTACCCCCCATCGGCCGCTCGAAGGCCCCGGACTGCCAAAGTAGTACCCCCCATCGGCCCCTCGCACGCACCGGACCGCCAAAGTAGTACACCCATCGGCCTCTCGCACGCCCCGGACCGCCAAAGTAGTACCCCCCCATCGGCCGCTCGCACGCCCCGGACTGCCAAAGTAGTACCCCCCATCGGCCCCTCGCACGCCCCGGACCGCCAAAGTAGTACCCCCCATCGGCCGCTCGCACGCCCCGGACCGCCAAAGTAGTACGCCCCATCGGCCGCTCGCACGCCCCGGACCGCCAAAGTAGAACGCCCCATCGGCCGCTCGCACGCCCCGGACCGCCAAAGTAGTACCCCCCATCGGCCGCTCGCACGCCCAGGACCGCCAAAGTAGTACGCCCCATCGGCCGCTCGCACGCCCAGGACCGCCAAAGTAGTACGCCCCATCGGCCGCTCGCATTCCCCGGACCGCCAAAGCAGTACCCCCCATCGGCCCCTCGCACGCCCCGGACCGCCAAAGTAGTGCCCCCCATTGGCCGCTCGCACTCCCCGGACCGCCAAAGTAGTACCCCCTCATCGGCCCCTCGCACGCCCCGGACCGCCAAAGTAGTACCCCCCATCGGCCGCTCGCACGCCCCGGACTGCCAAAGTAGTGCCCCCCATCGGCCCCTCGCACGCCCTGGACCGCCAAAGTAGTACCCCCCATCGGCCGCTCACACGCCCCGGACCGCCAAAGTAGTACCCCCCCATCGGCCGCTCGCACGCCCCGGACTGCCAAAGTAGTACCCCCCATCGGCCCCTCGCACGCCCCGGACCGCCAAAGTAGTACCCCCCATCGGCCGCTCGCACGCCCCGGACCGCCAAAGTAGTACGCCCCATCGGCCGCTCGCACGCCCCGGACCGCCAAAGTAGAACGCCCCATCGGCCGCTCGCACGCCCCGGACCGCCAAAGTAGTACCCCCCATCGGCCGCTCGCACGCCCAGGACCGCCAAAGTAGTACCCCCCATCGGCCGCTCGCACGCCCCGGACCGCCAAAGTAGTACACCCCATCGGCCCCTCGCACGCCACGGATCGCCAAAGAAGTAACCCCCATCGGCCCCTCGCACGCCCCGGACCGCCAAAGTAGTACCCCCCATCGGCCCCTCGCACGCCCTGGACCGCCAAAGTAGTACCCCCCATCGGCCCCTCGCACGCCCCGCACCGCCAAAGTAGTACCCCCCATCGGCCGCTCGCGTGCCCCGGACCGCCAAAGTAGGACCCCCCATCGACCCCTCGCACGCCCCGGACCGCCTAAGTAGTACCCCCCATCGGCCCCTCGCACGCCCCGGACCGCCAAAGTAGTACCCCCCATCGGCCGCTCGCACGCCCCGGACTGCCAAAGTAGTACCCCCCATCGGCCGCTCGCGTGCCCCGGACCGCCAAAGTACTACCCCCCATCGGCCGCTCGCACGCCCCGGACCGCCAAATTAGTACCCCCCATCGGCCGCTCGCACGCACCGGGCCGCCAAAGTAGTACCCCCCATCGGCCGCTCGCACTCCCCGGACCGCCAAAGTAGTAACCCCCATCGGCCGCTCGCGCGCCCCGGACCGCCAAAGTAGTACCCCCCATCGGCGGCTCGCACGCCCCGGACCGCCAAAGTAGTACCCCCCATCGGCCCCTCGCACGCCCCGGGCCGCCAAAGTAGTACCCCCCATCGGCCGCTCGCACGCCATTGACCGCCAAAGTAGTACCCCCCATCGGCCGCTCGCACGCCCCGGACAGCCAAAGTAGTACCCCCCATCGGCCGCGCGCACGCCCCGGACTGCCAAAGTAGTACCCCCCATCGGCCCCTCGCACGCCCCGGACTGCCAAAGTAGTACCCCCCATCGGCCGCTCGCACGCCCCGGACTGCCAAAGTAGTACCCCCCGTCGGCCGCTCGCACGCCCCGGACTGCCAAAGTAGTACCCCCCATCGGCCGCTCGCACGCCCCGGACCGCCAAAGTAGTACCCCCCATAGGCCGCTCGCACTCCCCGGACCGCCAAAGTAGTACCCCCCATTGGCCGCTCGCACTCCCCGGACCGCCAAAGTAGTACCCCCCATCGGCCGCTCGCACGCCCCGGACTGCCAAAGTAGTACCCCCCATTGGCCGCTCGCACTCCCCGGACCGCCAAAGAAGTACCCCCCATCGGCCGCTCGCGTGCCCCGGACCGCCAAAGTAGTACACCCCATCGGCCCCTCGCACGCCCCGGACTGCCAAAGAAGTACCCCCCATCGGCCGCTCGCACGCCACGGACCGCCAAAGTAGTACCCCCCATCGGCCCCTCGCACGCCCCGGACCGCCAAAGTAGTACCCCCCATCGGCCGCTCGCAAGCCCCGGACCGACAAAGTGGTACCCCCCATCGGCCCCTCGCACGCCCCGGACCGCCAAAGTAGTACCCCCCATCGGCCGCTCGCACGCCACGGACCGCCAAAGTAGTACCCCCCATCGGCCCCTCGCACGCCCCGGACCGCCAAAGTAGTACCCCCCATCGGCCGCTCGCACGTCCCGGACCGCCAAAGTAGTACCCCCCATCGGTCCCTCGCACGCCCCGGACCGCCAAAGTAGTACCCCCCATCGGCCCCTCGCACGCCCCGGACCGACAAAGTAGTACCCCCCATCGGCCGCTCGCACGCCCCGGACCGCCAAAGTTGTACCCCCATCGGCCGCTCGCACGCCCCGGACCGCCAAAGTAGTACCCCCCATCGGCCGCTCGCACGCCCCGGACCGCCAAAGTAGTACCCCCCATCGGTCCCTCGCACGCCCCGGACCGCCAAAGTAGTACCCCACATCGGCCGCTCGCACGCCCCGGACCGCCAAAGTTGTACCCCCATCGGCCGCTCGCACGCCCCGGACCGCCAAAGTAGTACCCCCCATCGGCCGCTCGCACGCCCCGGACCGCCAAAGTAGTACCCCCCATCGGTCCCTCGCACGCCCCGGACCGCCAAAGGAGTACCCCCCATCGGCCGCTCGCACGCCCCGGACCGCCAAAGTAGTATCCCCCATCGGCCGCTCGCACGCCCTGGACCGCCAAAGTAGTACCCCCCATCGGCCGCTCGCACGCCCTGGACCGCCAAAGTAGTACCCCCCATCGGCCGCTCGCACGCCCTGGACCGCCAAAGTAGTACCCCTCATCGGCCGCTCGCACGCCCCGGACTGCCAAAGTAGTACCCCCCATCGGCCGCTCGCGCGCCCCGGACCGCCAAAGTAGTACCCCCCATCGACCGCTCGCACGCCCTGGACCGCCGAAGTAGTACCCCCCATCGGCCGCTCGCGCGCCCCGGACCGCCAAAGTGGTACCCCCCATCGGCCGCTCGCACGTCCCGGACCGCCAAAGTAGTACCCCCCATCGGCCCCTCGCACGCCCCGGACCGCCAAAGTAGTACCCCCCATTGGCCGCTCGCACGCCCCGGACCGCCAAAGTAGTACCCCCCATCGGCCGCTCGCGCGCCACGGACCACCAAAGCAGTACCCCCCATCGGCCGCTCGCACGCCCCGGACCGCCAAAGTAGTACCCCCCATCGGCCCCTCGCACGCCCCGGACCGCCAAAGTAGTACCCCCCATCGGCCGCTCGCACGCCCCGGACCGCCAAAGTAGTACCCCCCATTGGCCCCTCGCACTCCCCAGACCGCCAAAGTAGTACCCCCCATCGGCCGCTCGCACGACCCGGACTGCCAAAGTAGTACCCCCTATCGGCCGCTCGCACGCCCCGGACCACCAAAGTTGTACCCCCCATCGGCCCCTCGCACGCCCCGGACCGCCAAAGTAGTACCCCCCATCGGCCACTCGCACGCCCCGGACCGCCAAAGTAGTACCCCCCGTCGGCCCCTCGCACGCCCCGGACCGCCAAAGTAGTACCCCCCATCGGCCGCTCGCACGCCCCGGACCGCCAAAGTAGTGCCCCCCATTGGCCGCTCGCACTCCCCGGACCGCCAAAGTAGTACCCCCTCATCGGCCCCTCGCACGCCCCGGACCGCCAAAGTAGTACCCCCCATCGGCCGCTCGCACGCCCCGGACTGCCAAAGTAGTACCCCCCATCGGCCCCTCGCACGCCCTGGACCGCCAAAGTAGTACCCCCCATCGGCCGCTCACACGCCCCGGACCGCCAAAGTAGTACCCCCCCATCGGCCGCTCGCACGCCCCGGACTGCCAAAGTAGTACCCCCCATCGGCCCCTCGCACGCCCCGGACCGCCAAAGTAGTACCCCCCATCGGCCGCTCGCACGCCCCGGACCGCCAAAGTAGTACGCCCCATCGGCCGCTCGCACGCCCCGGACCGCCAAAGTAGAACGCCCCATCGGCCGCTCGCACGCCCCGGACCGCCAAAGTAGTACCCCCCATCGGCCGCTCGCACGCCCAGGACCGCCAAAGTAGTACGCCCCATCGGCCGCTCGCACGCCCAGGACCGCCAAAGTAGTACCCCCCATCGGCCCCTCGCACGCCCCGGACCGCCAAAGTAGTACCCCCCATCGGCCCCTCGCACGCCCCGGACCGCCAAAGTAGTACCCCCCATCGGCCCCTCGCACGCCCCGGACCGCCAAAGTAGTGCCCCCCATTGGCCGCTCGCACTCCCCGGACCGCCAAAGTAGTACCCCCCATCGGCCGCTCGCACTCCCCGGACCGCCAAAGTAGTACCCCCGATCGGCCCCTCGCACGCCCCGGACCGCCAAAGTAGTGCCCCCCATTGGCCGCTCGCACTCCCCGGACCGCCAAAGTAGTACCCCCTCATCGGCCCCTCGCACGCCCCGGACCGCCAAAGTAGTACCCCTCATCGGCCGCTCGCACGCCCCGGACTGCCAAAGTAGTACACCCCATCGGCCCCTCGCACGCCCTGGACCGCCAAAGTAGTACCCCCCATCGGCCGCTCACACGCCCCGGACCGCCAAAGTAGTACCCCCCCATCGGCCGCTCGCACGCCCCGGACTGCCAAAGTAGTACCCCCCATCGGCCCCTCGCACGCCCCGGACCGCCAAAGTAGTACCCCCCATCGGCCGCTCGCACGCCCCGGACCGCCAAAGTAGTACGCCCCATCGGCCGCTCGCACGCCCCGGACCGCCAAAGTAGAACGCCCCATCGGCCGCTCGCACGCCCCGGACCGCCAAAGTAGTACCCCCCATCGGCCGCTCGCACGCCCAGGACCGCCAAAGTAGTACGCCCCATCGGCCGCTCGCACGCCCAGGACCGCCAAAGTAGTACGCCCCATCGGCCGCTCGCACGCCCCGGACCGCCAAAGCAGTACCCCCCATCGGCCGCTCGCGTGCCCCGGACCGCCAAAGTAGTACGCCCCATCGGCCGCTCGCACGCCCAGGACCGCCAAAGTAGTACCCCCCATCGGCCGCTCGCGCGCCCCGGACCGCCAAAGTAGTACGCCCCATCGGCCGCTCGCACGCCCCGGACCGCCAAAGTAGTACCCCCCATCGGCCGCTCGCGCGCCCCGGACCGCCAAAGTAGTACCCCCCATCGGCCGCTCGCACGCCCCGGACCGCCAAAGTAGTACCCCCCATCGGCCGCTCGCACGCCCCGGACCGCCAAAGTAGTACCCCCCATCGGCCCCTCGCACGCCCCGGACCGCCAAAGTAGTACCCCCCATCGGCCGCTCGCGCGCCCCGGACCGCCAAAGTAGTACCCCCCATCGGCCGCTCGCGCGCCCCGGACCGCCAAAGTAGTACCCCCCATCGGCCGCTCGCACGCCCCGGACCGCCAAAGTAGTACCCCCCATCGGCCGCTCGCACGCCCCGGACCGCCAAAGTAGTACGCCCCATTGGCCGCTCGCACGCCCTGGACCGCCAAAGTAGTACCCCCCATCGGCCCCTCGCACGCCCCGGACCGCTAAAGTAGTACCCCCCATCGGCCGCTCGCACGCCCCGGACCGCCAAAGTAGTACCCCCCATCGGCCGCTCGCGTGCCCCGGACCGCCAAAGTAGTACCCCCCATCGGCCGCTCGCACGCCCTGGACCGCCAAAGTAGTACCCCCCATCGGCCGCTCGCGCGCCCCGGACAGCCAAAGTAGTACCCCCCATCGGCTGCTCGCACGCCTCGGACCGCCAAAGTAGTACCCCCCATCGGCCGCTCGCACGCCCTGGACCGCCAAAGTAGTACCCCCCATCGGCCGCTCGCGCGCCCCGGACTGCCAAAGTAGTACCCCCCATCGGCCGCTCGCACGCCCCGGACTGCCAAAGTAGTAACCCTCATCGGCCGCTCGCACGCCCCGGACCGCCAAAGTAGTACCCCCCATCGGCCCCTCGCACGCCCCGGACTGCCAAAGTAGTACCCCCCATCGGCCGCTCGCACGCCCCGGACTGCCAAAGTAGTAACCCTCATCGGCCGCTCGCACGCCCCGGACCGCCAAAGTAGTACCCCCCATCGGCCGCTCGCGCGCCCCGGACCGCCAAAGTAGTACCCCCCATCGGCCGCTCGCGCGCCCCGGACCGCCAAAGTAGTACCCCCCATCGGCCGCTCGCACGCCCCGGACCGCCAAAGTAGTACCCCCTATCGGCTGCTCGCACGCCCCGGACCGCCAAAGTAGTACCCCCTATCGGCCGCTCGCGCGCCCCGGACCGCCAAAGTAGTACCCCCCATCGGCCGCTCGCACGCCCCGGACCGCCAAAGTAGTACCCCCATCGGCTGCTCGCACGCCCCGGACCGCCAAAGTAGTACCCCCCATCGGCTGCTCGCACGCCCCGGACGGCCAAAGTAGTAGCCCCCATCGGCCGTTCGCACGCCCCGGACCGCCAAAGTAGTACCCCCCATCGGCCCATCGCACGCCCCGGACCGCCAAAGTAGTAGCCCCCATCGGCCCATCGCACGCCCCGGACCGCCAAAGTAGTACCCCCCATCGGCCCATCGCACGGCCCGGACCGCCATAGTAGTACCCCCCATCGGCCGCTCGCGCGTCCCGGACCGCCAAAGTAGTACCCCCCATCGGCCCCTCGCACGCCCCGGACAGCCAAAGTAGTACCCCCCATCGGACGCTCGCACTCCCCGGACCGCCAAAGTAGTACCCCCCATCGGCCCCTCGCACGCCACGGATCGCCAAAGTAGTACCCCCCATCGGCCGCTCGCACGCCCCGGACCGCCAAAGTAGTACACCCCATCGGCCCCTCGCACGCCACGGATCGCCAAAGTAGTAACCCCCATCGGCCCCTCGCACGCCCCGGACCGCCAAAGTAGTACCCCCCATCGGCCCCTCGCACGCCCTGGACCGCCAAAGTAGTACCCCCCATCGGCCCCTCGCACGCCCCGCACCGCCAAAGTAGTACCCCCCATCGGCCGCTCGCGTGCCCCGGACCGCCAAAGTAGGACCCCCCATCGACCCCTCGCACGCCCCGGACCGCCAAAGTAGTACCCCCCATCGGCCCCTCGCACGCCCCGGACCGCCAAAGTAGTACCCCCCATCGGCCGCTCGCACGCCCCGGACTGCCAAAGTAGTACCCCCCATCAGCCGCTCGCGTGCCCCGGACCGCCAAAGTAGTACCCCCCATCGGCCGCTCGCGTGCCCCGGACCGCCAAAGTACTACCCCCCATCGGCCGCTCGCACGCCCCGGACCGCCAAATTAGTACCCCCCATCGGCCGCTCGCACGCCCCGGGCCGCCAAAGTAGTACCCCCCATCGGCCGCTCGCACTCCCCGGACCGCCAAAGTAGTAACCCCCATCGGCCGCTCGCGCGCCCCGGACCGCCAAAGTAGTACCCCCCATCGGCGGCTCGCACGCCCCGGACCGCCAAAGTAGTACCCCCCATCGGCCCCTCGCACGCCCCGGGCCGCCAAAGTAGTACCCCCCATCGGCCGCTCGCACGCCATTGACCGCCAAAGTAGTACCCCCCATCGGCCGCTCGCACGCCCCGGACAGCCAAAGTAGTACCCCCCATCGGCCGCGCGCACGCCCCGGACTGCCAAAGTAGTACCCCCCATCGGCCCCTCGCACGCCCCGGACTGCCAAAGTAGTACCCCCCATCGGCCGCTCGCACGCCCCGGACTGCCAAAGTAGTACCCCCCATCGGCCGCTCGCACGCCCCGGACTGCCAAAGTAGTACCCCCCATCGGCCGCTCGCACGCCCCGGACCGCCAAAGTAGTACCCCCCATAGGCCGCTCGCACTCCCCGGACCGCCAAAGTAGTACCCCCCATTGGCCGCTCGCACTCCCCGGACCGCCAAAGTAGTACCCCCCATCGGCCGCTCGCACGCCCCGGACTGCCAAAGTAGTACCCCCCATTGGCCGCTCGCACTCCCCGGACCGCCAAAGAAGTACCCCCCATCGGCCGCTCGCGTGCCCCGGACCGCCAAAGTAGTACACCCCATCGGCCCCTCGCACGCCCCGGACCGCCAAAGAAGTACCCCCCATCGGCCGCTCGCACGCCACGGACCGCCAAAGTAGTACCCCCCATCGGCCCCTCGCACGCCCCGGACCGCCAAAGTAGTACCCCCCATCGGCCGCTCGCAAGCCCCGGACCGACAAAGTGGTACCCCCCATCGGCCCCTCGCAAGCCCCGGACCGCCAAAGTAGTACCCCCCATCGGCCGCTCGCACGCCACGGACCGCCAAAGTAGTACCCCCCATCGGCCCCTCGCACGCCCCGGACCGCCAAAGTAGTAACCCCCATCGGCCGCTCGCACGTCCCGGACCGCCAAAGTAGTACCCCCCATCGGTCCCTCGCACTTCCCGGACCGCCAAAGTAGTACCCCCCATCGGCCCCTCGCACGCCCCGGACCGCCAAAGTAGTACCCCCCATCGGTCCCTCGCACGCCCCGGACCGCCCAAGTAATACCCCCCATCGGCCCCTCGCACGCCCCGGACCGACAAAGTAGTACCCCCCATCGGCCGCTCGCACGCCCCGGACCGCCAAAGTTGTACCCCCATCAGCCGCTCGCACGCCCCGGACCGCCAAAGTAGTACCCCCCATCGGCCGCTCGCACGCCCCGGACCGCCAAAGTAGTACCCCCCATCGGTCCCTCGCACGCCCCGGACCGCCAAAGTAGTACCCCACATCGGCCGCTCGCACGCCCCGGACCGCCAAAGTTGTACCCCCATCGGCCGCTCGCACGCCCCGGACCACCAAAGTAGTATCCCCCATCGGCCGCTCGCACGCCCCGGACCGCCAAAGTAGTACCCCCCATCGGTCCCTCGCACGCCCCGGACCGCCAAAGGAGTACCCCCCATCGGCCGCTCGCACGCCCCGGACCGCCAAAGTAGTATCCCCCATCGGCCGCTCGCACGCCCTGGACCGCCAAAGTAGTACCCCCCATCGGCCGCTCGCACGCCCTGGACCGCCAAAGTAGTACCCCCCATCGGCCGCTCGCACGCCCTGGACCGCCAAAGTAGTACCCCCCATCGGCCGCTCGCACGCCCCGGACTGCCAAAGTAGTACCCCCCATCGGCCGCTCGCGCGCCCCGGACCGCCAAAGTAGTACCCCCCATCGACCGCTCGCACGCCCTGGACCGCCGAAGTAGTACCCCCCATCGGCCGCTCGCGCGCCCCGGACCGCCAAAGTGGTACCCCCCATCGGCCGCTCGCACGTCCCGGACCGCCAAAGTAGTACCCCCCATCGGCCCCTCGCACGCCCCGGACCGCCAAAGTAGTACCCCCCATTGGCCGCTCGCACGCCCCGGACCGCCAAAGTAGTGCCCCCCATCGGCCGCTCGCGCGCCACGGACCACCAAAGCAGTACCCCCCATCGGCCGCTCGCACGCCCCGGACCGCCAAAGTAGTACCCCCCATCGGCCCCTCGCACGCCCCGGACCGCCAAAGTAGTACCCCCCATCGGCCGCTCGCACGCCCCGGACCGCCAAAGTAGTACCCCCCATTGGCCGCTCGCACTCCCCGGACCGCCAAAGTAGTACCCCCCATCGGCCGCTCGCACGACCCGGACTGCCAAAGTAGTACCCCCCATCGGCCGCTCGCACGCCCCGGACCACCAAAGTTGTACCCCCCATCGGCCCCTCGCACGCCCCGGACCGCCAAAGTAGTACCCCCCATCGGCCACTCGCACGCCCCGGACCGCCAAAGTAGTACCCCCCATCGGCCCCTCGCACGCCCCGGACCGCCAAAGTAGTACCCCCCATCGGCCCCTCGCACGCCCCGGACCGCCAAAGTAGTACCCCCCATCGGCCCCTCGCACGCCACGGACCGCCAAAGTAGTGCCCCCCATTGGCCGCTCGCACTCCCCGGACCGCCAAAGTAGTACCCCCCATCGGCCGCTCGCACTCCCTGGACCGCCAAAGTAGTACCCCCCATCGGCCCCTCGCACGCCCCGGACCGCCAAAGTAGTGCCCCCCATTGGCCGCTCGCACTCCCCGGACCGCCAAAGTAGTACCCCCTCATCGGCCCCTCGCACGCCCCGGACCGCCAAAGTAGTACCCCCCATCGGCCGCTCGCACGCCCCGGACTGCCAAAATAGTACCCCCCATCGGCCCCTCGCACGCCCTGGACCGCCAAAGTAGTACCCCCCATCGGCCGCTCACACGCCCCGGACCGCCAAAGTAGTACCCCCCCATCGGCCGCTCGCACGCCCCGGACTGCCAAAGTAGTACCCCCCATCGGCCCCTCGCACGCCCCGGACCGCCAAAGTAGTACCCCCCATCGGCCGCTCGCACGCCCCGGACCGCCAAAGTAGTACCCCCCATCGGCCGCTCGCGCGCCCCGGACCGCCAAAGTAGTACCCCCCATCGGCCGCTCGCGCGCCCCGGACCGCCAAAGTAGTACCCCCCATCGGCCGCTCGCACGCCCCGGACCGCCAAAGTAGTACCCCCCATCGGCCGCTCGCACGCCCCGGACCGCCAAAGTAGTACGCCCCATTGGCCGCTCGCACGCCCTGGACCGCCAAAGTAGTACCCCCCATCGGCCCCTCGCACGCCCCGGACCGCTAAAGTAGTACCCCCCATCGGCCGCTCGCACGCCCCGGACCGCCAAAGTAGTACCCCCCATCGGCCGCTCGCGTGCCCCGGACCGCCAAAGTAGTACCCCCCATCGGCCGCTCGCACGCCCTGGACCGCCAAAGTAGTACCCCCCATCGGCCGCTCGCGCGCCCCGGACCGCCAAAGTAGTACCCCCCATCGGCCGCTCGCACGCCCTGGACCGCCAAAGTAGTACCCCCCATCGGCCGCTCGCACGCCTCGGACCGCCAAAGTAGTACCCCCCATCGGCCGCTCGCACGCCCTGGACCGCCAAAGTAGTACCCCCCATCGGCCGCTCGCGCGCCCCGGACTGCCAAAGTAGTACCCCCCATCGGCCGCTCGCACGCCCCGGACTGCCAAAGTAGTAACCCTCATCGGCCGCTCGCACGCCCCGGACCGCCAAAGTAGTACCCCCCATCGGCCCCTCGCACGCCCCGGACTGCCAAAGTAGTACCCCCCATCGGCCGCTCGCACGCCCCGGACTGCCAAAGTAGTAACCCTCATCGGCCGCTCGCACGCCCCGGACCGCCAAAGTAGTACCCCCCATCGGCCGCTCGCGCGCCCCGGACCGCCAAAGTAGTACCCCCCATCGGCCGCTCGCACGCCCCGGACTGCCAAAGTAGTAACCCTCATCGGCCGCTCGCACGCCCCGGACCGCCAAAGTAGTACCCCCCATCGGCCGCTCGCGCGCCCCGGACCGCCAAAGTAGTACCCCCCATCGGCCGCTCGCGCGCCCCGGACTGCCAAAGTAGTAACCCTCATCGGCCGCTCGCACGCCCCGGACCGCCAAAGTAGTACCCCCCATCGGCCGCTCGCGCGCCCCGGACCGCCAAAGTAGTACCCCCCATCGGCCGCTCGCACGCCCCGGACTGCCAAAGTAGTAACCCTCATCGGCCGCTCGCACGCCCCGGACCGCCAAAGTAGTACCCCCCATCGGCCGCTCGCGCGCCCCGGACCGCCAAAGTAGTACCCCCCATCGGCCGCTCGCACGCCCCGGACTGCCAAAGTAGTAACCCTCATCGGCCGCTCGCACGCCCCGGACCGCCAAAGTAGTACCCCCCATCGGCCGCTCGCGCGCCCCGGACCGCCAAAGTAGTACCCCCCATCGGACGCTCGCACGCCCCGGACTGCCAAAGTAGTAACCCTCATCGGCCGCTCGCACGCCCCGGACCGCCAAAGTAGTACCCCCCCATCGGCCGCTCGCACGCCCCGGACTGCCAAAGTAGTACCCCCCATCGGCCGCTCGCGCGCCCCGGACTGCCAAAGTAGTACCCCCCATCGGCCGCTCGCACGCCCCGGACCGCCAAAGTAGTAACCCCATCTGCCGCTCGCGCGCCCCGGACTGCCAAAGTAGTACCCCCCATCGGCCCCTCGCACGCCCCGAACCGCCAAAGTAGTACCCCCCATCGGCCGCTCGCGCGCCCCGGACCGCAAAAGTAGTACCCCCCATCGGCCCCTCGCACGCCCCGGACCGCTAAAGTAGTACCCCCCATCGGCCCCTCGCACGCACCGGACTGCCAAAGTAGTACCCCCCATCGGCCCCTCGCACGCCCCGAACCGCCAAAGTAGTACCCCCCATCGGCCGCTCGCGCGCCCCGGACTGCCAAAGTAGTACCCCCCATCGGCCCCTCGCACGCACCGGACTGCCAAAGTAGTACCCCCCATCGGCCCCTCGCACGCACCGGACTGCCAAAGTAGTACCCCCCATCGGCCCCTCGCACGCCCCGAACCGCCAAAGTAGTACCCCCCATCGGCCGCTCGAAGGCCCCGAACCGCCAAAGTAGCACCCCCCATCGGCCGCTCGAAGGCCCCGGACTGCCAAAGTAGTACCCCCCATCGGCCCCTCGCACGCACCGGACCGCCAAAGTAGTACACCCATCGGCCGCTCGCACGCCCCGGACCGCCAAATTAGTACCCCCCATCGGCCGCTCGCACGCCCCGGACTGCCAAAGTAGTACCCCACATCGGCCGCTCGCACGCCCCCGACCGCCAAAGTAGTACCCCCCATCGGCCGCTCGCGCGCCCCGGACCGCCAAAGTAGTACCCCCATCGGCCGCTCGCACTCCCCGGAACGCCAAACTAGTACTCCCCATCGGCCCCTCGCACGCCCCGGACCGCCAAAGTAGTAACCCCCATCGGCCCCTCGCACGCCCCGGACCGCCAAAGTAGTAACCCCCATCGGCCGCTCGCCGCCCCGGACCGCCAAAGTAGTACCCCCCATCGGCCGCTCGCACGCCCCGGACCGCCAAAGTAGTACCCCCCATCGGCCCCTCGCACGCCCCGGACCGCAAAAGTAGTACCCCCCATCGGCCGCTCGCACGCCCCGGACCGCCAAAGTAGTACCACCCATCGGCCGCTCGCACGCCCCGGACCGCCAAAGTAGTACCCCCCATCGGCCGCTCGCACGCCCCGGACCGCCAAAGTAGTATCCCCCATCGGCCCCTCGCATGCCCCGGACCGCCAAAGTAGTATCCACCATCGGCCCCTCGCATGCCCCGGACCGCCAAAGTAGTACCCCCCATCGGCCCCTCACACGCCCTGGACCTCCAAAGTAGTACCCCACATCGGCCCCTCGCATGCCCCGGACCGCCAAAGTAGTACCCCCGATCGGCCCCTCTCACGCCCCGGACCGCCAAAGTAGTGCCCCCCATTGGCCGCTCGCACTCCCCGGACCGCCAAAGTAGTACCCCCTCATCGGCCCCTCGCACGCCCCGGACCGCCAAAGTAGTACCCCCCATCGGCCGCTCGCACGCCCCGGACTGCCAAAGTAGTACCCCCCATCGGCCCCTCGCACGCCCTGGACCGCCAAAGTAGTACCCCCCATCGGCCGCTCACACGCCCCGGACCGCCAAAGTAGTACCCCCCCATCGGCCGCTCGCACGCCCCGGACTGCCAAAGTAGTACCCCCCATCGGCCCCTCGCACGCCCCGGACCGCCAAAGTAGTACCCCCCATCGGCCGCTCGCACGCCCCGGACCGCCAAAGTAGTACGCCCCATCGGCCGCTCGCACGCCCCGGACCGCCAAAGTAGAACGCCCCATCGGCCGCTCGCACGCCCCGGACCGCCAAAGTAGTACCCCCCATCGGCCGCTCGCACGCCCAGGACCGCCAAAGTAGTACGCCCCATCGGCCGCTCGCACGCCCAGGACCGCCAAAGTAGTACGCCCCATCGGCCGCTCGCACGCCCCGGACCGCCAAAGCAGTACCCCCCATCGGCCGCTCGCGTGCCCCGGACCGCCAAAGTAGTACGCCCCATCGGCCGCTCGCACGCCCAGGACCGCCAAAGTAGTACCCCCCATCGGCCGCTCGCGCGCCCCGGACCGCCAAAGTAGTACGCCCCATCGGCCGCTCGCACGCCCCGGACCGCCAAAGTAGTACCCCCCATCGGCCGCTCGCGCGCCCCGGACCGCCAAAGTAGTACCCCCCATCGGCCGCTCGCACGCCCCGGACCGCCAAAGTAGTACCCCCCATCGGCCGCTCGCACGCCCCGGACCGCCAAAGTAGTACCCCCCATCGGCCGCTCGCACGCCCCGGACCGCCAAAGTAGTACCCCCCATCGGCCGCTCGCGCGCCCCGGACCGCCAAAGTAGTACCCCCCATCGGCCGCTCGCGCGCCCCGGACCGCCAAAGTAGTACCCCCCATCGGCCGCTCGCACGCCCCGGACCGCCAAAGTAGTACCCCCCATCGGCCGCTCGCACGCCCCGGACCGCCAAAGTAGTACGCCCCATTGGCCGCTCGCACGCCCTGGACCGCCAAAGTAGTACCCCCCATCGGCCCCTCGCACGCCCCGGACCGCTAAAGTAGTACCCCCCATCGGCCGCTCGCACGCCCCGGACCGCCAAAGTAGTACCCCACATCGGCCGCTCGCGTGCCCCGGACCGCCAAAGTAGTACCCCCCATCGGCCGCTCGCACGCCCTGGACCGCCAAAGTAGTACCCCCCATCGGCCGCTCGCGCGCCCCGGACCGCCAAAGTAGTACCCCCCATCGGCCGCTCGCACGCCCTGGACCGCCAAAGTAGTACCCCCCATCGGCCGCTCGCACGCCTCGGACCGCCAAAGTAGTACCCCCCATCGGCCGCTCGCACGCCCTGGACCGCCAAAGTAGTACCCCCCATCGGCCGCTCGCGCGCCCCGGACAGCCAAAGTAGTACCCCCCATCGGCCGCTCGCACGCCCCGGACTGCCAAAGTAGTAACCCTCATCGGCCGCTCGCACGCCCCGGACCGCCAAAGTAGTACCCCCCATCGGCCCCTCGCACGCCCCGGACTGCCAAAGTAGTACCCCCCATCGGCCGCTCGCACGCCCCGGACTGCCAAAGTAGTAACCCTCATCGGCCGCTCGCACGCCCCGGACCGCCAAAGTAGTACCCCCCATCGGCCGCTCGCGCGCCCCGGACCGCCAAAGTAGTACCCCCCATCGGCCGCTCGCACGCCCCGGACTGCCAAAGTAGTAACCCTCATCGGCCGCTCGCACGCCCCGGACCGCCAAAGTAGTACCCCCCATCGGCCGCTCGCGCGCCCCGGACCGCCAAAGTAGTACCCCCCATCGGCCGCTCGCACGCCCCGGACTGCCAAAGTAGTAACCCTCATCGGCCGCTCGCACGCCCCGGACCGCCAAAGTAGTACCCCCCATCGGCCGCTCGCACGCCCCGGACTGCCAAAGTAGTACCCCCCATCGGCCGCTCGCACGCCCAGGACTGCCAAAGTAGTACCCCCCATCGGCCGCTCGCGCGCCCCGGACTGCCAAAGTAGTACCCCCCATCGGCCGCTCGCACGCCCCGGACCGCCAAAGTAGTAACCCCATCTGCCGCTCGCGCGCCCCGGACTGCCAAAGTAGTACCCCCCATCGGCCCCTCGCACGCCCCGAACCGCCAAAGTAGTACCCCCCATCGGCCGCTCGCGCGCCCCGGACCGCAAAAGTAGTACCCCCCATCGGCCCCTCGCACGCCCCGGACCGCTAAAGTAGTACCCCCCATCGGCCCCTCGCACGCACCGGACTGCCAAAGTAGTACCCCCCATCGGCCCCTCGCACGCCCCGAACCGCCAAAGTAGTACCCCCCATCGGCCGCTCGCGCGCCCCGGACTGCCAAAGTAGTACCCCCCATCGGCCCCTCGCACGCACCGGACTGCCAAAGTAGTACCCCCCATCGGCCCCTCGCACGCACCGGACTGCCAAAGTAGTACCCCCCATCGGCCCCTCGCACGCCCCGAACCGCCAAAGTAGTACCCCCCATCGGCCGCTCGAAGGCCCCGAACCGCCAAAGTAGTACCCCCCATCGGCCGCTCGAAGGCCCCGGACTGCCAAAGTAGTACCCCCCATCGGCCCCTCGCACGCACCAGACCGCCAAAGTAGTACACCCATCGGCCGCTCGCACGCCCCGGACCGCCAAATTAGTACCCCCCATCGGCCGCTCGCACGCCCCGGACTGCCAAAGTAGTACCCCCCATCGGCCGCTCGCACGCCCCCGACCGCCAAAGTAGTACCCCCCATCGGCCGCTCGCGCGCCCCGGACCGCCAAAGTAGTACCCCCATCGGCCGCTCGCACTCCCCGGAACGCCAAACTAGTACTCCCCATCGGCCCCTCGCACGCCCCGGACCGCCAAAGTAGTAACCCCCATCGGCCCCTCGCACGCCCCGGACCGCCAAAGTAGTAACCCCCATCGGCCGCTCGCCGCCCCGGACCGCCAAAGTAGTACCCCCCATCGGCCGCTCGCACGCCCCGGACCGCCAAAGTAGTACCCCCCATCGGCCCCTCGCACGCCCCGGACCGCAAAAGTAGTACCCCCCATCGGCCGCTCGCACGCCCCGGACCGCCAAAGTAGTACCACCCATCGGCCGCTCGCACGCCCCGGACCGCCAAAGTAGTACCCCCCATCGGCCGCTCGCACGCCCCGGACCGCCAAAGTAGTATCCCCCATCGGCCCCTCGCATGCCCCGGACCGCCAAAGTAGTATCCACCATCGGCCCCTCGCATGCCCCGGACCGCCAAAGTAGTACCCCCCATCGGCCCCTCACACGCCCTGGACCTCCAAAGTAATACCCCACATCGGCCCCTCGCATGCCCCGGACCGCCAAAGTAGTATCCCCCATCGGCCCCTCGCATGCCCCGGACCGCCAAAGTAGTACCCCCCATCGGGCCCTCGCACGCCCCGGACCGCCAATGTAGTACCCCCCATCGGCCGCTCGCACGCCCCGTACCGGCAAAGTAGTAACCCCCATCGGCCCCTCGCGTCCCCCGGACCGCCAAAGTAGTACCCCCCATCGGCCGCTCGCACACCCCGGACCGGCAAAGTAGTACCCCCCATCGGCCGCTCGCACGCCCCGGACCGCCAAAGTGGTACCCCCCATCGGCTGCTCGCGTGCCCCGGACCGCCAAAGTAGTACCCCCCATCGTCCCCTCGCACGCCCCGGACTGCCAAAGTAGTACCCCCCATCGGCCCCTCGCGTCCCCCGGACCGCCAAAGTAGTACCCCCATCGGCCGCTCGCACGCCCCGGACCGCCAAAGTGGTACCCCCCATCGGCTGCTCGCACGCCCCGGACCGCCAAAGTAGTACCCCCCATCGGCCGCTCGCACGCCCCGGACCGCCAAAGTAGTACCCCCCATCGGCCGCTCGCACGCCCCGGACCGGCAAAGTAGTACCCCCCATCGGCCCCTCGCGTCCCCCGGACCGCCAAAGTAGTACCCCCATCGGCCCCTCGCGTCCACCGGACCGCCAAAGTAGTACCCCCCATCGGTCCCTCACACGCCCCGGACCGCCAAAGTGGTACCCCCCATCGGCCGCTCGCACGCCCCGGACCGCCAAAGTGGTACCCCCCATCGGCTGCTCGCACGCCCCGGACCGCCAAAGTGGTACCCCCCATCGGCCGCTCGCACGCCCCGGACCGCCAAAGTAGTACCCCCCATCGGCCGCTCGCACGCCCCGGACCGCCAAAGTAGTACCCCCCATCGGCCGCTCGCACGCCCCGGACCGCCAAAGTGGTACCCCCCATCGGCTGCTCGCACGCCCCGGACCGCCAAAGTAGTACCCCCCATCGGCCGCTCGCACGCCCCGGACCGCCAAAGTAGTACCCCCCATCGGCCCCTCGCGCGCCCCGGACCGGCAAAGTAGTACCCCCCATCGGCTCCTCGCACGCCCCAGACCGCCAAAGTAGTACCCCCCATCGGCCCCTCGCACGCCCCGGACCGCCAAAGTAGTACCCCCCATCGGCCGCTCGCACGCCCCGGACCGCCAAAGTAGTACCCCCCATCGGCCGCTCGCGCGCCCCGGACCGCCAAAGTAGTACCCCCATCGGCCCCTCGCGTCCCCCGGACCGCCAAAGTAGTAACCCCCATTGGCCGCTCGCACTCCCCGGACCGCCAAAGTAGTACCCCGCATCGGCCCATCGCTCGCCCCGGACCGCCAAAGTAGTACCCCCCATCGGCCGCTCGCGCGCCCCGGACCGCCAAAGTAGTACCCCCCATCGGCCGCTCGCGCGCCCCGGACCGCCAAAGTAGTACCCCCCATCGGCCGCTCGCGCGCCCCGAACCGCCAAATTAGTACCCCCCATCGGCCGCTCGCGCGCCCTGGACCGCCAAAGTAGTACCCCCCATCGGCCGCTCGCGCGCCCCGGACCGCCAAAGTAGTACCCCCCATCGGCCGCTCGCGCGCCCCGGACCGCCAAAGTAGTACCCCCCATCGGCCGCTCGCGCGCCCCGGACCGCCAAATTAGTACCCCCCATCGGCCGCTCGCACGCCCCGGACCGCCAAAGTAGTACCCCCCATCGGCCGCTCGCACTCCCCGGACCGCCAAAGTAGTACCCCCGATCGGCCCCTCGCACGCCCCGGACCGCCAAAGTAGTGCCCCCCATTGGCCGCTCGTACTCCCCGGACCGCCAAAGTAGTACCCCCTCATCGGCCCCTCGCACGCCCCGGACCGCCAAAGTAGTACCCCCCATCGGCCGCTCGCACGCCCCGGACTGCCAAAGTAGTACCCCCCATCGGCCCCTCGCACGCCCTGGACCGCCAAAGTAGTACCCCCCATCGGCCGCTCACACGCCCCGGACCGCCAAAGGAGTACCCCCCCATCGGCCGCTCGCACGCCCCGGACTGCCAAAGTAGTACCCCCCATCGGCCCCTCGCACGCCCCGGACCGCCAAAGTAGTACCCCCCATCGGCCGCTCGCACGCCCCGGACCGCCAAAGTAGTACGCCCCATCGGCCGCTCGCACGCCCCGGACCGCCAAAGTAGAACGCCCCATCGGCCGCTCGCACGCCCCGGACCGCCAAAGTAGTACCCCCCATCGGCCGCTCGCACGCCCAGGACCGCCAAAGTAGTACGCCCCATCGGCCGCTCGCACGCCCAGGACCGCCAAAGTAGTACGCCCCATCGGCCGCTCGCACGCCCCGGACCGCCAAAGCAGTACCCCCCATCGGCCGCTCGCGTGCCCCGGACCGCCAACATAGTACGCCCCATCGGCCGCTCGCACGCCCAGGACCGCCAAAGTAGTACCCCCCATCGGCCGCTCCCGCGCCCCGGACCGCCAAAGTAGTACGCCCCATCGGCCGCTCGCACGCCCCGGACCGCCAAAGTAGTACCCCCCATCGGCCGCTCGCGCGCCCGGGACCGCCAAAGTAGTACCCCCCATCGGCCGCTCGCACGCCCTGGACCGCCAAAGTAGTACCCCCCATCGGCCGCTCGCGCGCCCCGGACCGCCAAAGTAGTACCCCCCATCGGCCGCTCGCACGCCCTGGACCGCCAAAGTAGTACCCCCCATCGGCCGCTCGCACGCCTCGGACCGCCAAAGTAGTACCCCCCATCGGCCGCTCGCACGCCCTGGACCGCCAAAGTAGTACCCCCCATCGGCCGCTCGCGCGCCCCGGACTGCCAAAGTAGTACCCCCCATCGGCCGCTCGCACGCCCCGGACTGCCAAGTAGTAACCCTCATCGCCGCTCGCACGCCCCGGACCGCCAAAGTAGTACCCCCCATCGGCCCCTCGCACGCCCCGGACTGCCAAAGTAGTACCCCCCATCGGCCGCGTCGCACGCCCCGGACTGCCAAAGTAGTAACCCTCATCGGCCGCTCGCACGCCCCGGACCGCCAAAGTAGTACCCCCATCGGCCGCTCGCGCGCCCCGGACCGCCAAAGTAGTACCCCCCATCGGCCGCTCGCACGCCCCGGACTGCCAAAGTAGTAACCCTCATCGGCCGCTCGCACGCCCCGGACCGCCAAGTAGTACCCCCCATCGGCCGCTCGCGCGCCCCCGGACCGCCAAAGCAGTACCCCCCCATCGGCCGCTCGCACGCCCCCGGACTGCCAAAGTAGTAACCCCTCATCGGCCCGCTCGCACGCCCCCGGTCCGCCAAAGTAGTACCCCCCCATCGGCCGCTCGCGACGCCCCGGACTGCCAAAGTAGTACCCCCCATCGGCCGCTCGCACGCCCCGGACTGCCAAAGTAGTACCCCCCATCGGCCGCTCGCGCGCCCCGGACTGCCAAAGTAGTACCCCCCATCGGCCGCTCGCACGCCCCGGACCGCCAAAGTAGTAACCCCATCTGCCGCTCGCGCGCCCCGGACTGCCAAAAGTAGTACCCCCCATCGGCCCCTCGCACGCCCCGAACCGCCAAAGTAGTACCCCCCATCGGCCGCTCGCGCGCCCCGGACCGCAAAAGTAGTACCCCCCATCGGCCCCTCGCACGCCCCGGACCGCTAAAGTAGTACCCCCCATCGGCCCCTCGCACGCACCGGACTGCCAAAGTAGTACCCCCCATCGCCCCTCGCACGCCCCGAACCGCCAAGTAGTACCCCCCATCGCCGCTCGGCCCCGGGCAAGTAGTACCCCCCATCGGCCCTCGCACGCACGGACTGCCAAAGTAGTACCCCCCCATCGGCCCCTCGCACGCACCGGACTGCCAAAGTAGTACCCCCCATCGGCCCCTCGCACGCCCCGAACCCGCCAAAGTAGTACCCCCCATCGCCGCTCGAAGGCCCCGAACCGCCAAAGTAGTACCCCCCATCGGCCGCTCGAAGGCCCCGGACTGCAAAGTAGGACTGCCAAGTAGTACCCCCCATCGGCCCCTCGCACGCACCGGACCGCCAAAGTAGTACACCCATCGGCCGCTCGCACGCCCCGGACCGCCAAATTAGTACCCCCCATCGGCCGCTCGCACGCCCCGGACTGCCAAAGTAGTCCCCCCCATCGGCCGCTCGCACGCCCCCGACCGCCAAAGTAGTACCCCCCATCGGCCGCTCGCGCGCCCCGGACCGCCAAAGTAGTACCCCCATCGGCCGCTCGCACTCCCCGGAACGCCAAACTAGTACTCCCCATCGGCCACTCGCACGCCCCGGACCGCCAAAGTAGTAACCCCCATCGGCCCCTCGCACGCCCCGGACCGCCAAAGTAGTAACCCCCATCGGCCGCTCGCCGCCCCGGACCGCCAAAGTAGTACCCCCCATCGGCCGCTCGCACGCCCCGGACCGCCAAAGTAGTACCCCCCATCGGCCCCTCGCACGCCCCGGACCGCAAAAGTAGTACCCCCCATCGGCCGCTCGCACGCCCCGGACCGCCAAAGTAGTACCACCCATCGGCCGCTCGCACGCCCCGGACCGCCAAAGTAGTACCCCCCATCGGCCGCTCGCACGCCCCGGACCGCCAAAGTAGTATCCCCCATCGGCCCCTCGCATGCCCCGGACCGCCAAAGTAGTATCCACCATCGGCCCCTCGCATGCCCCGGACCGCCAAAGTAGTACCCCCCATCGGCCCCTCACACGCCCTGGACCTCCAAAGTAGTACCCCACATCGGCCCCTCGCATGCCCCGGACCGCCAAAGTAGTATCCCCCATCGGCCCCTCGCATGCCCCGGACCGCCAAAGTAGTACCCCCCATCGGCCCCTCGCACGCCCCGGACCGCCAATGTAGTACCCCCCATCGGCCGCTCGCACGCCCCGTACCGGCAAAGTAGTAACCCCCATCGGCCCCTCGCGTCCCCCGGACCGCCAAAGTAGTACCCCCCATCGGCCGCTCGCACACCCCGGACCGGCAAAGTAGTACCCCCCATCGGCCGCTCGCACGCCCCGGACCGCCAAAGTGGTACCCCCCATCGGCTGCTCGCGTGCCCCGGACCGCCAAAGTAGTACCCCCCATCGTCCCCCTCGCACGCCCCGGACTGCCAAAGTAGTACCCCCCATCGGCCCCTCGCGTCCCCCGGACCGCCAAAGTAGTACCCCCATCGGCCGCTCGCACGCCCCGGACCGCCAAAGTGGTACCCCCCATCGGCTGCTCGCACGCCCCGGACCGCCAAAGTAGTACCCCCCATCGGCCGCTCGCACGCCCCGGACCGCCAAAGTAGTACCCCCCATCGGCCCGCTCGCACGCCCCGGACCGGCAAAGTAGTACCCCCCATCGGCCCCTCGCGTCCCCCGGACCGCCAAAGTAGTACCCCCATCGGCCCCTCGCGTCCCCCGGACCGCCAAAGTAGTACCCCCCATCGGCCCCTCACACGCCCCGGACCGCCAAAGTGGTATCCCCCATCGGCCGCTCGCACGCCCCGGACCGCCAAAGTGGTACCCCCCATCGGCTGCTCGCACGCCCCGGACCGCCAAAGTGGTACCCCCCATCGGCCGCTCGCACGCCCCGGACCGCCAAAGTAGTACCCCCCATCGGCCGCTAGCACGCCCCGGACCGCCAAAGTAGTACCCCCCATCGGCCGCTCGCACGCCCCGGACCGCCAAAGTGGTACCCCCCATCGGCTGCTCGCACGCCCCGGACCGCCAAAGTAGTACCCCCATCGGCCGCTCGCACGCTCCGGACCGCCAAAGTAGTACCCCCCATCGGCCCCTCGCGCGCCCCGGACCGGCAAAGTGGTACCCCCCATCGGCTCCTCGCACGCCCCGGACCGCCAAAGTAGTACCCCCCATCGGCCCCTCGCACGCCCCGGACCGCCAAAGTAGTACCCCCCATCGGCCGCTCGCACGCCCCGGACCGCCAAAGTAGTACCCCCCATCGGCCGCTCGCACGCCCCGGACCGCCAAAGTAGTACCCCCCATCGGCCCCTCGCGTCCCCCGGACCGCCAAAGTAGTACCCCCATCGGCCCCTCGCGTCCCCCGGACCGCCAAAGTAGTACCCCCCATCGGCCGCTCGCACTCCCCGGACCGCCAAAGTAGTACCCCCCCATCGGCCGCTCGCGCGCCCCGGACCGCCAAAGTAGTACCCCCATCGGCCCCTCGCGTCCCCCGGACCGCCAAAGTAGTAACCCCCATCGGCCGCTCGCACTCCCCGGACCGCCAAAGTAGTACCCCGCATCGGCCCATCGCTCGCCCCGGACCGCCAAAGTAGTACCCCCCATCGGCCGCTCGCGCGCCCCGGACCGCCAAAGTAGTACCCCCCATCGGCCGCTCGCGCGCCCCGGACCGCCAAAGTAGTACCCCCCATCGGCCGCTCGCGCGCCCCGGACCGCCAAATTAGTACCCCCCATCGGCCGCTTGCGCGCCCTGGACCGCCAAAGTAGTACCCCCCATCGGCCGCTCGCGCGCCCCGGACCGCCAAAGTAGTACCCCCCATCGGCCGCTCGCGCGCCCCGGACCGCCAAAGTAGTACCCCCCATCGGCCGCTCGCGCGCCCCGGACCGCCAAATTAGTACCCCCCATCGGCCGCTCGCACGCCCCGGACCGCCAAAGTAGTACCCCCCATCGGCCGCTCGCACTCCCCGGACCGCCAAAGTAGTACCCCCGATCGGCCCCTCGCACGCCCCGGACCGCCAAAGTAGTGCCCCCCATTGGCCGCTCGCACTCCCCGGACCGCCAAAGTAGTACCCCCTCATCGGCCCCTCGCACGCCCCGGACCGCCAAAGTAGTACCCCCCATCGGCCGCTCGCACGCCCCGGACTGCCAAAGTAGTACCCCCCATCGGCCCCTCGCACGCCCTGGACCGCCAAAGTAGTACCCCCCATCGGCCGCTCACACGCCCCGGACCGCCAAAGTAGTACCCCCCCATCGGCCGCTCGCACGCCCCGGACTGCCAAAGTAGTACCCCCCATCGGCCCCTCGCACGCCCCGGACCGCCAAAGTAGTACCCCCCATCGGCCGCTCGCACGCCCCGGACCGCCAAAGTAGTACGCCCCATCGGCCGCTCGCACGCCCCGGACCGCCAAAGTAGAACGCCCCATCGGCCGCTTCGCACGCCCCGGACCGCCAAAGTAGTACCCCCCATCGGCCGCTCGCACGCCCAGGACCGCCAAAGTAGTACGCCCCATCGGCCGCTCGCACGCCCAGGACCGCCAAAGTAGTACGCCCCATCGGCCGCTCGCACGCCCCGGACCGCCAAAGCAGTACCCCCCATCGGCCGCTCGCGTGCCCCGGACCGCCAAAGTAGTACGCCCCATCGGCCGCTCGCACGCCCAGGACCGCCAAAGTAGTACCCCCCATCGGCCGCTCGCCGCGCCCCGGACCGCCAAAGTAGTACGCCCCATCGGCCGCTCGCACGCCCCCGGACCGCCAAAGTAGTACCCCCCATCGGCCGCTCGCGCGCCCCCGGACCGCCAAAGTAGTACCCCCCATCGGCCGCTCGCACGCCCCGGACCGCCAAAGTAGTACCCCCCATCGGCCGCTCGCACGCCCCGGACCGCCAAAGTAGTACCCCCCATCGGCCGCTCGCACGCCCCGGACCGCCAAAGTAGTACCCCCCATCGGCCGCTCGCGCGCCCCGGACCGCCAAAGTAGTACCCCCCATCGGCCGCTCGCGCGCCCCGGACCGCCAAAGTAGTACCCCCCATCGGCCGCTCGCACGCCCCGGACCGCCAAAGTAGTAGCCCCCATCGGCCGCTCGCACGCCCCGGACCGCCAAAGTAGTACGCCCCATTGGCCGCTCGCACGCCCTGGACCGCCAAAGTAGTACCCCCCATCGGCCCCTCGCACGCCCCGGACCGCTAAAGTAGTACCCCCCATCGGCCGCTCGCACGCCCCGGACCGCCAAAGTAGTACCCCCCATCGGCCGCTCGCGCGCCCCGGACCGCCAAAGTAGTACCCCCCATCGGCCGCTCGCACGCCCCGGACCGCCAAATTAGTACCCCCCATCGGCCCCTCGCACGCCCCGGACCGCCAAAGTAGTACCCCCCCATAGGCCCCTCGCACCGCCAAATTAGTACCCCCCATCGGCCCCTCGCGCGTCCGGACAGCCAAAGTAGTACCCCCCATCGCCGCTCGCGCGCCCAGGACCGCCAGAGTAGTACCCCCCATCGGCCGCTCTCGCGCCCCGGACCGCCAAAGTAGTACCCCCCATCGGCCGCTCGCGCGCCCCGGACCGCCAAAGTAGTACCACCCATCGGCAGCTCGCACGCCCCGGACCGCCAAAGTAGTACCCCCCATCGGCCCCTCGCGCGCCCCGGACCGCCAAAGTAGTACCCCCCATCGGCCGCTCGCACGCCCCGGACCGCCAAAGTAGTACCCCCCATCGGCCCCTCGCGCGTCCGGACCGCCAAAGTAGTACCCCCCATCGGCCGCTCGCACGCCCCGGACCGCCAAAGTAGTACCCCCCATCGGCCGCTCGCACGCCCCGGACCGCCAAAGTAGTACTCCCCATCGGCCGCTCGCACGCCCCGGACCGCCAAAGTAGTACCCCCCATCGGCCGCTCGCGCGCCCCGGACTGCCAAAGTAGTACCCCCCATCGGCCGCTCGCACGCCCCGGACCGCCAAAGTAGTACCCCCCATCGGCCGCTCGCACGCCCCGGACCGCCAAAGTAGTACCCCTCATCGGCCCCTCGCACGCCCTGGACCGCCAAAGTAGTACCCCCCCCATCGGCCGCTCGCACGCCCCGGACTGCCAAAGTAGTACCCCCCATCGGCCCCTCGCACGCCCTGGACCGCCAAAGTAGTACCCCCTCATCGGCCCCTCGCACGCCCTGGACCGCCAAAGTAGTACCCCCATCGGCCCCTCGCACGCCCCGGACCGCCAAAGTAGTACCCACCATCGGCCGCTCGCGACCCCCGGACCGCCAAAGTAGTACCCCCATCGGCCCCTCGCACGCCCTGGACCGCCAAAGTAGTACCCCTCATCGGCCCCTCGCACGCCCTGGACCGCCAAAGTAGTACCCCCATCGGCCACTCGCACGCCCCGGACCGCCAAAGTAGTACCCCCATCGGCCCCTCGACGCCCCGGACCGCCAAATTAGTACCCACCATCGGCCCCTCGCACGCCCCGGACCGCCAAAGTAGTACCCCACATCGGCCCCTCGCACGCCCCGGACCGCCAAAGTAGTACCCCCCATCGGCCCCTCGCACGCCCCGGACCGCCAAAGTAGTACCCCCCATCGGCCCCTCGCACGCCCCGGACCGCCAAAGTAGTACCCCTCATCGGCCCCTCGCACGCCCTGGACCGCCAAAGTAGTACCCCCCATCGGTCCATCGCACGCCCCGGACCGCCAAAATAGTACCCCCCATCGGCCGCTCGCGCGCCCCGGACCGCCAAAGTAGTACCCCCCATCGGCCGCTCGCGCGCCCCGGACCGCCAAAGTAGTACCCCCCATCGGCCGCTCGCACGCCCCGGACTGCCAAAGTAGTACCCCCCATCGGCCCCTCGCGCGTCCGGACCGCCAAAGTAGTACCCCCCATCGGCCGCTCGCACGCCCCGGACCGCCAAAGTAGTACCCCCCATCGGCCGCTCGCACGCCCCGGACCGCCAAAGTAGTACCGCCCATCGGCCCCTCGCACGCCCCGGACCGCCAAAGTAGTACCCCCCATCGGCCCCTCGCACGCCCCGGACCGCCAAAGTAGTACCCACCATCGGCCGCTCGCGTCCCCCGGACCGCCAAATTAGTACCCACCATCGGCCCCTCGCACGCCCCGGACCGCCAAAGTAGTACCGCCCATCGGCCCCTCGCACGCCCCGGACCGCCAAAGTAGTACCCCCCATCGGCCCCTCGCACGCCCCGGACCGCCAAAGTAGTACCCCCCATCGGCCCCTCGCACGCCCCGGACCGCCAAAGTAGTACCCACCATCGGCCGCTCGCGTCCCCCGGACCGCCAAATTAGTACCCACCATCGGCCCCTCGCACGCCCCGGACCGCCAAAGTAGTACCGCCCATCGGCCCCTCGCACGCCCCGGACCGCCAAAGTAGTACCCCCCATCGGCCCCTCGCACGCCCCGGACCGCCAAAGTAGTACCCCCCATCGGCCCCTCGCACGCCCCGGACCGCCAAAGTAGTACCCCCCATCGGCCCCTCGCACGCCCCGGACCGCCAAAGTAGTACCCACCATCGGCCGCTCGTGTCCCCCGGACCTCCAAAGTAGTACCCCCCATCGGCCCCTCGCACTCCCCGGACCGCCAAAGTAGTACCCCCCATCGGCCGCTCGCACTCCCCGGACCGCCAAAGTAGTACCCCCCATCGGCCGCTCGCACGCCCCGGACCGCCAAAGTAGTACCCCCCATCGGCCCCTCGCACGCCCAGGACTGCCAAAGTAGTACACCCCATCGGCCGCTCGCGCGCCCCGGACTGCCAAAGTAGTACCCCCCATCGGCCGCTCGCACTCCCCGGACCGCCAAAGTAGTACTCCCCATCGGCCCCTCGCACGCCCCGGACCGCCAAATTAGTACCCCCTCATCGGCCGCTCGCGCGCCCCGGACCGCAAAGTAGTACCCCCCATCGGCCGCTCGCGCGCCCCGGACCGCCAAATTAGTACGCCCCATCGGCCGCTCGCACGCCCCGGACCGCCAAAGTAGAACCCCCCATCGGCCGCTCGCACGCCCCGGACCGCCAAAGTAGAACCCCCCATCGGCCCCTCGCACGCCCCGGACCGCCAAATTAGTACCCCCCATCGGCCGCTCGCGCGCCCCGGACCGCCAAAGTAGTACCCCCCATCGGCCGCTCGCACGCCCCGTACCGCCAAAGTAGTACCCCCCATCGGCCCCTCGCGCGCCCCGGACCGCCAAAGTAGTACCCCCCATCGGCCGCTCGCGCGCCCCGGACCGCCAAAGTAGTACCCCCCATCGGCCCCTCGCACGCCCCGGACCGCCAAAGTAGTACCCACCATCGGCCGCTCGCGTCCCCCGGACCGCCAAAGTAGTACCCCCCATCGGCCCCTCGCACGCGCCGGACCGCCAAAGTAGTGCCCCCCATTGGCCGCTCGCACGTCCGGACCGCCAAAGTAGTACCCCCCATCGGCCGCTCGCACGTCCGGACCGCCAAAGTAGTACCCACCATCGGCCGCTCGCGCGCCCCGGACCGCCAAAGTAGTACCCCCCATCGGCCCCTCGCACGTCCGGACCGCCAAAGTAGTACCCCCCATCGGCCCCTCGCACGCCCCGGACCGCCAAAGTAGTACCCCCCATCGGCCGCTCGCACGCCCCGGACCGCCAAAGTAGTACGCCCCATCGGCCGCTCGCACGCCCCGGACCGCCAAAGTAGTACCCCCCATCGGCCCCTCGCACGCCCCGGACCGCCAAAGTAGTACCCCCCATCGGCCCCTCGCACGCCCCGGACCGCCAAAGTAGTACCCCCCATCGGCCCCTCGCACGCCCCGGACCGCCAAAGTAGTACCCCCCATCGGCCGCTCGCACGCCCCGGACCGCCAAAGTAGTACCCCCCATCGGCCCCTCGCACGCCCCGGACCGCCAAAGTAGTACCCCCCATCGGCCCCTCGCACGCCCCGGACCGCCAAAGTAGTACCCCCCATCGGCCCCTCGCACACCCCGGACCGCCAAAGTAGTACCCCCCATCGGCCCCTCGCACGCCCCGGACCGCCAAAGTGGTACCCCCCACCGTCCCTCGCACGCCCCGGACCGCCAAAGTAGTACCGCCCATCGGCCGCTCGCACGCCCCGGACCGCCAAAGTAGTAACCCCCATCGGCCCCTCGCACGCCCTGAACCGCCAAAGTAGTACCCCCCATCGGCCGCTCGCTCGCCCCGGACCGCCAAAATAGTACCCCCCATCGGCCCATCGCACGCCCCTGACCACCAAAGTAGTACCCCCCATCGGCTGCTCGCACGCCCCGGACCGCCAAAGTAGTACCCCCCATCTGCCCCTCGCACGCCCCGGACCGCCAAAGTAGTACCCCCCATCGGCCGCTCGCTCGCCCCGGACCGCCAATATAGTACCCCCCATAGGCCCATCGCACGCCCCTGACCACCAAAGTAGTACCCCCCATCGGCTGCTCGCGCGCCCCGGACCGCCAACGTAGTACCCCCCATCGGCCCCTCGCACGCCCCGGACCGCCAAAGTAGTACCCCCCATCGGCCGCTCGCACGCCTCGGACCGCCAAAGTAGTACCCCCCATCGGCCGCTCGCACGCCCCGGACCGCCAAAGTAGTACCCCCCATCGGCCGCTCGCACGCCTCGGACCGCCAAAGTAGTACCCCCCATCGGCCCCTCGCACGCCCCGGACCGCCCAAGTAATACCCCCCATCGGCCGCTCGCACGCCCCGGACCGCCAAAGTAGTACCCCCCATCGGCCGCTCGCACTCCCCGGACCGCCAAAGTAGTACCCCCCATCGGCCGCTCGCACGCCCCGGACCGCCAAAGTAGTACCCCCCATCGGCCCCTCGCACGCCCCGGACCGCCAAAGTAGTACCCCCCATCGGCCCCTCGCACGCCCCGGACCGCCAAAGTCGTACCCCCCACCGTCCCTCACACGCCCCGGACCGCCAAAGTAGTACCGCCCATCGGCCGCTCGCACGCCCCGGACCGCCAAAGTAGTAACGCCTATCGGCCCCTCGCACGCCCTGGACCGCCAAAGTAGTACCCCCCATCGGCCGCTCGCTCGCCCCGGACCGCCAAATTAGTACCCCCCATCGGCCGCTCGCACGCCCCTGACCACCAAAGTAGTACCCCGCATCGGCCGCTCGCTCGCCCCGGATCGCCAAAATAGTACCCCCCATCGGCCCATCGCACGCCCCGGACCGCCAAAGTAGTACCCCCCATCGGCCCCTCGCACGCCCCGGACCGCCAAAGTCGTACCCCCCACCGTCCCTCACACGCCCCGGACCGCCAAAGTAGTACCGCCCATCGGCCGCTCGCACGCCCCGGACCGCCAAAGTAGTAACCCCTATCGGCCCCTCGCACGCCCTGGACTGCCAAAGTAGTACCCCCCATCGGTCGCTTGCACGCCCCGGACCGCCAAAGTAGTACCCCCCATCGGCTGCTCGCGTGCCCCGGACCGCCAAAGTAGTACCCCCCATCGGCCGCTCGCACGCCCCGGACTGCCAAAGTAGTACCCCCCATCGGCCCCTCGCACGACCCGGACCGCCAAAGTAGTACCCCCCATCGGCCCCTCGCACGCCCTGGACCGCCAAAGTAGTACCCCCCATCGGCCCCTCACACGCCCTGGACCTCCAAAGTAGTACCCCCCATCGGCCCCTCGCACGCCCCGGACCGCCAAAGTAGTACCCCCCACCGTCCCTCACACGCCCCGGACCGCCAAAGTAGTACCCCCCATCGGCCCCTCGCACGCCCCGGACCGCCAAAGTAGTACCCCCCATCGGCCGCTCGCACGCCCCGGACCGCCAAAGTAGTACCCCCCATCGGCCCCTCGCACGCCCCGGACCGCCAAAGTAGTACCCCCCATCGGCCCCTCGCACGCCCCGGACCGCCAAAGTAGTACCCCCCATCGGCCGCTCGCGCGCCCCGGACCGCCAACGTAGTACCCCCCATCGGCCCCTCGCACGCCCCGGACCGCCAAAGTAGTACCCCGCATCGGCCGCTCGCACGCCCCGGACCGCCAAAGTAGTACCCCCCATCGGCCGCTCGCACGCCCCGGACCGCCAAAGTAGTACCCCCCATCGGCCCCTCGCACGCCCCGGACCGCCAAAGTAGTACCCCCCATCGGCCGCTCGCACGCCCCGGACCGCCAAAGTAGTACCCCCCATCGGCCGCTCGCACGCCTCGGACCGCCAAAGTAGTACCCCCCATCGGCCCCTCGCACGCCCCGGACCGCCCAAGTAATACCCCCCATCGGCCGCTCGCACGCCCCGGACCGCCAAAGTAGTACCCCCCATCGGCCGCTCGCACTCCCCGGACCGCCAAAGTAGTACCCCCCATCGGCCGCTCGCACGCCCCGGACCGCCAAAGTAGTACCCCCCATCGGCCCCTCGCACGCCCCGGACCGCCAAAGTAGTACCCCCCATCGGCCCCTCACACGCCCCGTACCGCCAAAGTAGTACCCCCCATCGGCCGCTCGCACGCCCCGGACCGCCAAAGTAGTACCCCCCATCGGCCCCTCGAACGCCCCGGACCGCTAAAGTAGTACCCACCATCGGCCGCTCGCACGCCCCGGACCGCCAAAGTAGTACCCCCCATCGGCCGCTCGCGCGCCCCGGACCGCCAAATTAGTACCCCCCATCGGCCGCTCCCGCGCCCCGGACCGCCAAAGTAGTACCCCCAATCGGCCGCTCGCACTCCCCGGACCGCCAAAGTAGTACCCCCCATCGGCCGCTCGCACGCCCCAGACCGCCAAAGTAGTACCCCCCATCGGCCGCTCGCACGCCCCGGACCGCCAAAGTAGTACCCCCCATCGGCCGCTCGCACGCCCCAGACCGCCAAAGAAGTACCCCCCATCGGCCGCTCGCACGCCTCGGACCGCCAAAGTAGTACCCCGCATCGGCCGCTCGCACGCCCCGGACCGCCAAAGTAGTACCCCCCATCGGCCGCTCGCACGCCCCGGACCGCCAAAGTAGTACCCCCCATCGGCCCCTCGCACGCCCCGGACCGCCAAAGTAGTACCCCCCATCGGCCGCTCGCACGCCCCGGACCGCCAAAGTAGTACCCCCCATCGGCCGCTCGCACGCCTCGGACCGCCAAAGTAGTACCCCCCATCGGCCCCTCGCACGCCCCGGACCGCCCAAGTAATACCCCCCATCGGCCGCTCGCACGCCCCGGACCGCCAAAGTAGTACCCCCCATCGGCCGCTCGCACTCCCCGGACCGCCAAAGTAGTACCCCCCATCGGCCGCTCGCACGCCCCGGACCGCCAAAGTAGTACCCCCCATCGGCCCCTCGCACGCCCCGGACCGCCAAAGTAGTACCCCCCATCGGCCCCTCACACGCCCCGGACCGCCAAAGTAGTACCCCCCATCGGCCGCTCGCACGCCCCGGACCGCCAAAGTAGTACCCCCCATCGGCCCCTCGAACGCCCCGGACCGCTAAAGTAGTACCCACCATCGGCCGCTCGCACGCCCCGGACCGCCAAAGTAGTACCCCCCATCGGCCGCTCGCGCGCCCCGGACCGCCAAATTAGTACCCCCCATCGGCCGCTCCCGCGCCCCGGACCGCCAAAGTAGTACCCCCAATCGGCCGCTCGCACTCCCCGGACCGCCAAAGTAGTACCCCCCATCGGCCGCTCGCACGCCCCAGACCGCCAAAGTAGTACCCCCCATCGGCCGCTCGCACGCCCCGGACCGCCAAAGTAGTACCCCCCATCGGCCGCTCGCACGCCCCAGACCGCCAAAGTAGTACCCCCCATCGGCCGCTCGCACGCCCCGGACCGCCAAAGTAGTACCCCCCATCGGCCGCTCGCACGCCCCGGACCGCCAAAGTAGTACCCCCCATCGGCCGCTCGCGCGTCCCGGACCGCCAAAGTAGTACCCCCCATCGACCGCTCGCACTCCCCGGACCACCAAAGTAGTAGCCCCCATCAGCCGCTCGCGCGCCCCCGGACCGCCAAAGTAGTACCCCCCATCGGCCGCTCGCGCGCCCCGGACCGCCAAAGTAGTACCACCCATCGGCCGCTCGCACTCCCCGAACCGCCAAAGTATACCCCCCATCGGCCGTTCGCGCGCCCCGGACTGCCAAAGTAGTACCCCCCATCGGCAGCTCGCGCGCCACGGACCGCCAAAGTAGTACCCCCCATCGGCCGCTCGCGCGTCCCGGACCGCCAAAGTAGTACCCCCCATCGACCGCTCGCACTCCCCGGACCACCAAAGTAGTAGCCCCCATCGGCCGCTCGCGCACCCCGGACCGCCAAAGTAGTACCCCCCATCGGCCGCTCGCGCGCCCCGGACCGCCAAAGTAGTACCACCCATCGGCCGCTCGCACTCCCCGGACCGCCAAAGTAGTACCCCCCATCGGCCGTTCGCGCGCCCCGGACTGCCAAAGTAGCACCCCCCATCGGCAGCTCGCGCGCCACGGACCGCCAAAGTAGTACCCCCCATCGGCCGCTCGCACGCCCCGGACCGCCAAAGTAGTAACGCCTATCGGCCCCTCGCACGCCCTGGACCGCCAAAGTAGTACCCCCCATCGGCCGCTCGCTCGCCCCGGACCGCCAAAATAGTACCCCCCATCGGCCCATCGCACGCCCCTGACCACCAAAGTAGTACCGCCCATCGGCCGCTCGCTCGCCCCGGACCGCCAAAATAGTACCCCCCATCGGCCCATCGCACGCCCCGGACCGCCAAAGTAGTACCCCCCATCGGCCGCTCGCGCGCCCCGGACCGCCAACGTAGTACCCCCCATCGGCCCCTCGCACGCCCCGGACCGCCAAAGTAGTACCCCCCATCGGCCGCTCGCACGCCCCGGACCGCCAAAGTAGTACCCCCCATCGGCCCCTCGCACGCCCCGGACCGCCAAAGTAGTACCCCCCATCGGCCGCTCGCACGCCCCGGACCGCCAAAGTAGTACCCCCCATCGGCCGCTCGCACGCCTCGGACCGCCAAAGTAGTACCCCCCATCGGCCCCTCGCACGCCCCGGACCGCCCAAGTAATACCCCCCATCGGCCGCTCGCACGCCCCGGACCGCCAAAGTAGTACCCCCCATCGGCCGCTCGCACTCCCCGGACCGCCAAAGTAGTACCCCCCATCGGCCGCTCGCACGCCCCGGACCGCCAAAGTAGTACCCCCCATCGGCCCCTCGCACGCCCCGGACCGCCAAAGTAGTACCCCCCATCGGCCCCTCACACGCCCCGGACCGCCAAAGTAGTACCCCCCATCGGCCGCTCGCACGCCCCGGACCGCCAAAGTAGTACCCCCCATCGGCCCCTCGAACGCCCCGGACCGCTAAAGTAGTACCCCCCATCGGCCGCTCGCACGCCCCGGACCGCCAAAGTAGTACCCCCCATCGGCCGCTCGCGCGCCCCGGACCGCCAAATTAGTACCCCCCATCGGCAGCTCGCACGCCCCGGACCGCCAAAGTAGTACCCCCCATCGGCCCCTCGCACGCCCCGGACCGCCAAAGTAGTACCCCCCATCGGCCGCTCGCACGCCCCGGACCGCCAAAGTAGTACCCCCCATCGGCCGCTCGCACGCCTCGGACCGCCAAAGTAGTACCCCCCATCGGCCCCTCGCACGCCCCGGACCGCCCAAGTAATACCCCCCATCGGCCGCTCGCACGCCCCGGACCGCCAAAGTAGTACCCCCCATCGGCCGCTCGCACTCCCCGGACCGCCAAAGTAGTACCCCCCATCGGCCGCTCGCACGCCCCGGACCGCCAAAGTACTACCCCCCATCGGCCCCTCGCACGCCCCGGACCGCCAAAGTAGTACCCCCCATCGGCCCCTCACACGCCCCGGACCGCCAAAGTAGTACCCCCCATCGGCCGCTCGCACGCCCCGGACCGCCAAAGTAGTACCCCCCATCGGCCCCTCGAACGCCCCGGACCGCTAAAGTAGTACCCCCCATCGGCCGCTCGCACGCCCCGGACCGCCAAAGTAGTACCCCCCATCGGCCGCTCGCACTCCCCGGACCGCCAAAGTAGTACCCCCCATCGGCCGCTCGCACGCCCCGGACCGCCAAAGTAGTACCCCCCATCGGCCCCTCGCACGCCCCGGACCGCCAAAGTAGTACCCCCCATCGGCCCCTCACACGCCCCGGACCGCCAAAGTAGTACCCCCCATCGGCCGCTCGCACGCCCCGGACCGCCAAAGTAGTACCCCCCATCGGCCCCTCGAACGCCCCGGACCGCTAAAGTAGTACCCCCCATCGGCCGCTCGCACGCCCCGGACCGCCAAAGTAGTACCCCCCATCGGCCGCTCGCGCGCCCCGGACCGCCAAATTAGTACCCCCCATCGGCCGCTCCCGCGCCCCGGACCGCCAAAGTAGTACCCCCAATCGGCCGCTCGCACTCCCCGGACCGCCAAAGTAGTACCCCCCATCGGCCGCTCGCACGCCCCAGACCGCCAAAGTAGTACCCCCCATCGGCCGCTCGCACGCCCCGGACCGCCAAAGTAGTACCCCCCATCGGCCGCTCGCACGCCCCAGACCGCCAAAGTAGTACCCCCCATCGGCCGCTCGCACGCCCCGGACCGCCAAAGTAGTACCCCCCATCGGCCGCTCGCACGCCCCGGACCGCCAAAGTAGTACCCCCCATCGGCCGCTCGCGCGTCCCGGACCGCCAAAGTAGTACCCCCCATCGACCGCTCGCACTCCCCGGACCACCAAAGTAGTAGCCCCCATCGGCCGCTCGCGCGCCCCGGACCGCCAAAGTAGTACCCCCCATCGGCCGCTCGCGCGCCCCGGACCGCCAAAGTAGTACCACCCATCGGCCGCTCGCACTCCCCGGACCGCCAAAGTAGTACCCCCCATCGGCCGTTCGCGCGCCCCGGACTGCCAAAGTAGTACCCCCCATCGGCAGCTCGCGCGCCACGGACCGCCAAAGTAGTACCCCCCATCGGCCGCTCGCGCGTCCCGGACCGCCAAAGTAGTACCCCCCATCGACCGCTCGCACTCCCCGGACCACCAAAGTAGTAGCCCCCATCGGCCGCTCGCGCGCCCCGGACCGCCAAAGTAGTACCCCCCATCGGCCGCTCGCGCGCCCCGGACCGCCAAAGTAGTACCACCCATCGGCCACTCGCACTCCCCGGACCGCCAAAGTAGTACACCCCATCGGCCGTTCGCGCGCCCCGGACTGCCAAAGTAGTACCCCCCATCGGCAGCTCGCGCGCCACGGACCGCCAAAGTAGTACCCCCCATCGGCCGCTCGTATGCCCCGGACCGCCAAAGTAGTACCCCCTCATCGGCCCCTCGCACGCCCTGGACCCCCAAAGTAGTACCCCCCATCGGCCGCTCGCACTCCCCCGACCGCCAAAGTAGTACCCCCCATCGCCGCTCTCGCGCCCCGGACCGCCAAAGTAGTACCCCCCATCGGCCGCTCACGCGCCCCGGACCGCCAAAGTAGTACCCCCCATCGGCCGCTCGCGCGCCCCGGACCGCCAATGTAGTACCCCCCATCGGCCGCTCGCACGCCCCGGACCGCCAAAGTAGAACTCCCCATCGGCCGCTCGCACGCCCCGGACCGCCAAAGTAGTACCCCCCATCGGCCCCTCGCACGCCCTGGACCGCCAAAGTAGTACCCCCCATCGGCCCCTCGCACGCCCTGGACCTCCAAAGTAGTACCCCCCATCGACCCCTCGCACGCCCAGGACCGCCAATGTAGTACCCCCCATCGGCCGCTCGCACGCCCCGGACTGCCAAAGTAGTACCCCCCATCGGCCGCTCGCACGCCCCGGATCGCCAAAGTAGTACCCCACATCGTCCGCTCGCACGCCCCGGACCGCCAAAGTAGTACCCCCCATCGGCCGCTCGCACGCCCCGGACCGCCAAAGTAGTACACCCCATCGACCCCTCACACGCCCTGGACCGCCAAAGTAGTACCCCCCATCGGCCGCTCACACGCCCCGGACCGTCAAAGTAGTAGCCCCGATCGGCCCCTCGCACACCCCGGACCGCCAAAGTAGTACCCCCCATCGGCCGCTCGCACGCCCCGGACCGCCAAAGTTGTACCCCCCATCGGCCGCTCGCACACCCCGGACCGCCAAAGTAGTACCCCCCATCGGCCCCTCGCACGCCCCGGACCGCCAAAGTAGTACCCCCCATCGGCCCCTCGCATGCCCCGGACCGCCAAAGTAGTACCCCCCATCGGCCCCTCGCACACCCCGGACCGCCAAAGTAGTACCCCCCATCGGCCGCTCGCGCGCCCCGGACCGCCAAAGTAGTAACCCCCATCGGCCCCTCGCACGCCCCGGACCGCCAAAGTAGTACCCCCCATCGGCCCATCGCACGGCCCGGACCGCCAAAGTAGTACCCCCCATCGGCTGCTCGCACGCCCCGGACCGCCAAAGTAGTACCCCCCATCGGCGGCTCGCACTCCCCGGACCGCCAAAATAGTGCCCCCCATCGGCTGCTCGCACGCCCCGGACCGCCAAAGTAGTACCCCCCATCGGCCGCTCGCACGCCCCGGACAGCCAAAGTAGTACTCCCCATCGGCCCCTCGCACGCCCCGGACTGCCAAAGTAGTACCCCCCATCGGCCCCTCACACGCCCTGGACCTCCAAAGTAGTACCCCCCATCGGCCCCTCGCACGCCCCGGACCGCCAAAGTAGTACTCCCCATCGGCCCCTCGCACGCCCCGGACTGCCAAAGTAGTACCCCCCATCGGCCCCTCGCACGCCCTGGTCCTCCAAAGTAGTACCCCCCATCGGCCCCTCACACGCCCTGGTCCTCCAAAGTAGTACCCCCCATCGGCCCCTCGCACGCCCTGGTCCTCCAAAGTAGTAACCCCCATCGGCCCCTCACACGCCCTGGTCCTCCAAAGTAGTACACCCCATCGGCCGCTCGCGCACCCCGGACCGCCAAAGTAGTACCCCCCCATCGGCCGCTCGCGCGCCCCGGACTGCCACTGTAGTACCCCCCATCGGCCGCTCGCGCGCCCCGGACCGCCAAAGTAGTACCCCCCATCGGCCGCTCGCACGCCCCGGACTGCCAAAGTAGTACCCCCCATCGGCCGCTCGCATGCCCCGGATCGCCAAAGTAGTACCCCCCATCGGCCGCTCGCGCGCCCCGGACTGCCAAAGTAGTACCCCCCATCGGCCGCTCGCGCGCCCCGGACCGCCAAAGTAGTACTCCCCATCAACCGCTCGCACGCCCCGGACCGCCAAAGTAGTACCCCCCATCGGCCCCTCGCACGCCCCGGACCGCCAAAGTTGTAACCCCATCGGCCGCTCGCACGCCCCGGACCGCCAAAGTAGTACCCCCCATCGGCCGCTCGCACGCCCCGGACCGCCAAAGTAGTACCCCCCATCGGCCCCTCGCACGCCCCGGACCGCCAAAGTAGTACTCCACATCGGCCGCTCGCACGCCCCGGAGCGCCAAAGTAGTACCCCCCATCGGCCGCTCGCACGCCCCGGACCGCCAAAGTAGTACCCCCCATCGGCCGCTCGCACGCCCCGGACCGCCAAAGTACTACCCCACATCGGCCGCTCGCACGCCCCAGACCGCCAAAGTAGTTCCCCCCATCGGCCGCTCGCGCACCCCGGACCGCCAAATTAGTATCCCCCATCGGCCGCTCGCGCGCCCCGGACCGCCAAAGTAGTACCCCCCATCGGCCGCTCGCGCGCCCCGGACCGCCAAAGTAGTAGCCCCCATCAGCCGCTCGCACGCCACGGACCGCAAAGTAGTACCCCCCATCGGCCGCTCGCGCGCCCCGGACTGCCAAAGTAGTACCCCCCATCGGCCGCTCGCACGCCCCGGACCGCCAAAGTAGTATCCCCCATCGGCCGCTCGCGCGCCCCGGACCGCCAAAGTAGTACCCCCCATCGGCCGCTCGCGCGCCCCGGACCGCCAAAGTAGTATCCCCCATCGGCCGCTCGCGCGCCACGGACCGCAAAGTAGTACCCCCCATCGGCCGCTCGCGCGCCCCGGACCGCCAAAGTAGTACCCCCCATCGGCCCCTCGCACGCCCCGGACCGCCAAAGTAGTACCCCCCATCGGCCCCTCGCACGCCCCGGACCGCCAAAGTAGTATCCCCCATCGGCCGCTCGCGCGCCACGGACCGCAAAGTAGTACCCCCCATCGGCCGCTCGCGCGCCCCGGACCGCCAATGTAGTATCCCCCATCGGCCGCTCGCGCGCCCCGGACCGCCAAAGTAGTACCCCCCATCGGCCGCTCGCGCGCCCCGGACCGCCAAAGTAGTATCCCCCATCGGCCGCTCGCGCGCCACGGACCGCAAAGTAGTAGCCCCCATCGGCCGCTCGCGCGCCCCGGACTGCCAATGTAGTACCCCCCATCGGCCGCTTGCGCGCCCCGGACCGCAAAAGTAGTAACCCCATCGGCCCCTCGCGTGCCCCGGACCGCCAAAGTAGTACCCCCCATCGGCCGCTCGCACGCCCCGGACCGCCAAAGTAGTACCCCCCATCGGCCGCTCGCGCGCCCCGGACCGCAAAAGTAGTACCCCCCATCGGCCGCTCGCACGCCCCGGACCGACAAAGTAGTACCCCTCATTGGCCGCTCGCACGCCCCGGACCGCCAAAGTAGTACCCCCCATCGGCCGCTCGCGCGCCCCGGACTGCCAATGTAGTACCCCCCATCGGTCGCTCGCGTGCCCCGGACCGCCAAAGTAGTACCCCCCATCGGCCGCTCGCGCGCCCCGGACTGCCAATGTAGTACCCCCATCGGCCGCTCGCGCGCCCCGGACCGCAAAAGTAGTACCCCCCATCGGCCCCTCGCACGCCCCGGACCGCCGAAGTAGTACCCCCCATCGGTCGCTCGCGCGCCCCGGACTGCCAAAGTAGTACCCCCCATCGGCCCCTCGCACGCCCCGGACCGTCGAAGTAGTACCCCCCATCGGTCGCTCGCGTGCCCCGGACTGCCGTCCCACATTGTCCCCAGCCCCGAATGAAGCCCCCCCCGCTCGCTGATCGGCCCTCCCCCCGACTGTGGTGGCACCGGACTGAGTCCGCAGCTGTAACGCGAGCTTCCCGGATGGAGCACACGTAACCCAATGGCCTGAGGCGGTGGGTAATTCAAAAACCGGCGCTGCTCCCAATTTTGACGCCAATGCGGATTCTCCGCCCCCAATGCGATTTAGGTGTCGGGGAGCAGAGAATCCAGCCCCATGTGTGAAGAGATCAGGTCAGTCCATAAGGGGGTCATCCAGGACTCTGGTAACAGTGTGGAAGAAGCTGTTTTTGAATCTGTTAGTGAGTGTTCTCAGACTTTGTATCGATGGAAGAGTTTGGAAGAGAGAATATCCTGGATGTGACGGGTCTTTGATTATGGGAGGGGTCTTTGACAATGGGCAGGGTCTTTGTGTAAACTGAAGTGTGATTTCTACTCCCTGGTATTCTAGGTCTCGAGATTGAAAGGCCAGCATTCCATGAACCTTTTTCTTTGTTTTCTGTTTCTGCTCATGATATTTTTGTGGCGCACAAAGACTCCGTGAGACGAATAGAGTGAAGTCGATGAGGCTTTATTAAGCGTGTCTGTTCCCCAGCAGCCCGATAGTAAACTGGCCTGCGGGGGAAGGCACCGGCTTCTTATACTTCGCCTTCAGGGCGGAGTATGAGGTCAACGGCCAACCAGGACCCGGGATCTGTCAGCCAATGACATTAGGGCTTCCAGTCCCACATGACCCCCAATACATACTACCACATTCACCCCTTGTCAAAAATGAACCCGGCGGGGTGATGCTTCGTATGGTGGTAAGGGTTTACAGGGCTGGTCCTGGGAGGATAGAACAGTTACATGGTAGTACAGTATTGGACAGTATCGTCCTGTTACAACTATTTACATAGGGTATAGGAAAAACAAAATGTTCATTGGACAGTCCATCTTTGTTTTACATCGACGCCACGAGTCGGTCGGGCGGTCTGGTCGTCCGTGTCGATCGCCTCGGCCCCGGCGGTGGTGGTGGTGCTTGTACCAGCGTTGTCGCCTCCTGGAGCCGCACGGTTTCAGCTGTCGGCGCAAAGGGGAGGGGGACTGATCCTCCTGGGAAGGGGGCGGTCGCGGGGTGCGGCGGTGGCAGGAAGGGGGGCGGTTGGGTTGATGGTGTCGGGGGGGTGTGCGTGGTGCCGGCGGGCGCCAGATCCCGCAGGGAGACCATGTCCTGTCGGCCGTCGGGGTACACCACGTAGGCATACTGGGGGTTTGCGTGGAGGAGGTGAACCCTTTCGACCAACGGGTCCGCCTTATGTGCCCGCACGTGCTTTCGGAGCAGGATGGGTCCTGGGGCTGCCAGCCAGGTCGGCAGCGACGTTCCAGAGGAGGACCTCCTAGGGAAGACAAGGAGACGCTCGTGAGGCGTTTGATTAGTGCTTGTACATAATAACGACCGGATGGAATGGAGAGCGTCCGGGAGGACCTCCTACCACCGTGAAACTGGGAGATCCCTGGACCGTAGGGCCAGTAGGACGGCCTTCCAGACCGTGCTGTTCTCCCTTTCTACTTGCCCGTTCCCCCGGGGGTTGTAGCTGGTCGTCCTGCTTGAAGCTATGCCCTTGCTGAGCAGGAACTGGCGCAGCTCGTCACTCATGAAAGAGGACCCCCTGTCGCTGTGGACGTATGCGGGGTAACCGAACAGCGTGAAGATGCTGTTCAGGGCTTTAATGACTGTGGCCGCGGTCATGTCGGAGCAGGGAATGGCAAAAGGGAAGCGGGAGTATTCGTCCACTACATTAAGGAAATACGCGTTGCGGTCGGTGGAGGGGAGGGGCCCTTTGAAATCGAGACTGAGGCGTTCAAAGGGGCGGGAAGCCTTAATCAGGTGCGCTCCATCTGGCCTGAAAAAATGCGGTTTGCATTCTGCGCAGACGTGGCAGTCCCTTGTGACTGTACGGACCTCCTCTAAGGAGTATGGGAGATTGCGGGACTTGATGAAGTGGTAAAACCGAGTGACCCCCGGGTGGCAGAGGTCCTCGTGGAGGGCTTGGAGGCGGTCAATTTGTGCGTTGGCGCATGTGCCGCGGGATAGGGCATCGGACGGCTCGTTCAGCTTTCCGGGCCGGTACAAGATCTCATAGTTGAAGGTGGAGAGTTCGATTCTCCACTGCAAGATCTTGTCGTTCTTGATATTGCCCCGCTGTGCATTATCGAACATGAAGGCTACCGACCGTTGGTCAGTGAGGAGAGTGAATCTCCTGCCGGCTAGGTAATGCCTCCAATGTCGCACAGCTTCCACTATGGCTTGGGCTTCCTTTTCCACTGAGGAGTGGCGGATTTCTGAGGCGTGGAGGGTTCGGGAGAAGAAGGCCACGAGTCTGCCCGCTTGGTTAAGGGTAGCCGCTAGAGCTACGTCAGAGGCGTCGCTCTCGACCTGGAAGGGGAGGGACTCGTCGATGGCGCGCATCGTGGCCTTTGCGATGTCCGCTTTGATGCGGCTGAAAGTCTGGCAAGCCTCTGTCGACAGCGGGATAGTCATGGTCTGTATTAGGGGGCGGGCCTTGTCTGCGTACTGGGGACCCACTGGGCGTAGTACGAAAAGAACCCCAGGCAGCGTTTCAGGGCTTTTGGGCAGTGCGGGAGGGGAAATTCCATGAGGGCGCGCATACGTTCGGGGTCGGTGCCTATTATCCCATTGCGCACTATGTAGCCCAGAATGGCTAGCCGATCGGTGCTAAAAACGCACTTGTCCTCGTTGTACGTGAGGTTCAAGGCTTTAGCGGTCTGGAGGAATTTTTGGAGGTTGGCGTCGTGGTCCTGCTGATTGTGGCCGCAGATGGTTACATTGTCGAGGTACGGGAACGTGGCCCGTAACCCATGTTGATCAACCATTCGGTCCATCTCCCGTTGGAAGACCGAGACCCCGTTTGTGACGCCAAAAGGGACCCGTAGGAAATGGTATAATCGCCCGTCTGCCTCGAAGGCTGTGTACTTGCGGTCACTTGGGCAGATGGGGAGCTGATGGTAAGCGGACTTGAGGTCCACGGTGGTGAAGACTTTATACTGGGCAATCCGATTGACCATGTCGGATATGCGGGGGAGAGGGTACGCGTCTAGTTGTGTATACCTGTTGATGGTCTGGCTATAGTCAATGACCATCCTTTGTTTCTCCCCTGTCTTCACTACTACCACCTGCGCTCTCCAGGGACTATTGCTGGCCTGGATTATGCCCTCCTTTAGTAGCCGCTGGACTTCGGACCGAATGAAGGTCCGGTCCTGGGCGCTGTACCGTCTGCTCCTAGTGGCGACGGGTTTGCAATCCGGGGTGAGGTTCGCAAACAAGGACGGGGGTTGCACCTTGAGGGTGGCGAGGCCGCAGATAGTGAGTGGGGGTATGGGGCCGCCGAATTTAAACGTAAGGCTCTGTAGGTTACATTGAAAATCTAAGCGCAGCA
This sequence comes from Scyliorhinus torazame, assembly GCF_047496885.1. Lineage (NCBI taxonomy): Eukaryota > Metazoa > Chordata > Chondrichthyes > Carcharhiniformes > Scyliorhinidae > Scyliorhinus > Scyliorhinus torazame. The sequence continues at coordinate 90,750,260 of NC_092718.1, forward strand.
AGGTGGGGGCACAGAGTTGGGGAAGGACGTTAAGTTTGTAGTTTTTGAATTCCCTCCCCTGTACCGTTAGGGTAACTATGCAGAATCCCTGGATCTGTACGGAGTGGGATCCTGCAGCTAGGCAAATCTTTTGTGCGCTGGGGAAGGTAGTTAAGGAACAGCGTCTTACCGTGTCGGGATGTATAAAAACTTTCCGTGCTCCCGGAGTCGACTAGGCATGGCGTCTCGTGGCCGTTAATTAGGACCGTTGTCGTCGTCGTCTGGAGAGTCCGGGGCCGAGCCTGATCGAGTGTAACCGAAGCGAGCCGTGGTTGTAGTAGTGGGGTGGGGTCCGTTGTTGCCGTCCAAGATGGCGTCGGGGATGGACAAAATGGCCACCCCCATACACCGCACGTGGCTGAGGGGTCACAAGATGGCATCGGGGGTGGACAAAATGGCCGCCCCCATGCGTCGTACAGGTCGGGGGCGGTCCAAGATGGCGGCGCCCCTCCTCCCCTCGTGGTGGTCGGGACCCAAAATGGCGGCGTCTGCGGGTCGCACATGGTGTGCTGGGGGGTCTGGGGAGCGCTAGGACCGTGCAGAGTTCCTGCATTGCGAGCGCCCGGGCCGCGGGTGCTAGGACCGCACGGAGTTCCTTGACTGCGAGCGCCAGGGCCGCGGGCGCTAGGACCGCGCGGAGCTCCCTCGCCGGGGACAGCAGTGGAAGACTGGGCCTAATATGTAGAGCGGATGAAGTACTTCCTTGGAGCAAACGATATAATTCCGGATGAAAAGCAACGGGTCATTCGGCTGACCATGTGTGGGCCAGCAGCCTTTGCCATTATGCACAGCCTCACTTTTCCGGAGGCACCGGACACGAAAACTTTCCAGGAATTGGCGGACTTAGTAAAAGTGTACTATGACCCTAAGCCAGCTCTGATCCTGCGAAGGTACCGGTTTTACTCAGCATTCCAAGACACTGGGGAATCAGTTACAAACTTTTTAACAAGATTAAGGCGATTCGCAGAGGCTTGCGAATTTGGCCTGACGCTAATGAGACACTCCGAGACCGTTTGGTATGTGGAATAAATAATTTAGCAATACAGAAACATCTGTTAGCAGAGGCCGAGCTGGATTGCGAACAAGCATTGCAGCTGGCTTTGTCCTTAGAAAAAGCGGCAAGCGGAGCGCATGAGTTACAGGGCACTCCGATGGAGATAGACGCCCGTACCAGTGAAACTGAGTTAAGGGACTACCGCTGGGGGATATGCAACTGCATAGCCACTCTCAGGAAGGACTCGGGTACTAAGTTAACCAGGCCCACTCGCAGAAGCCCTCCCAAGCAAGGGAAAATTAGGTCCAGACAGACGGCAGCCCCTGCAGTCTTTCGCCCGGCAAAATATTGTAGTTGTTGCCAGAGCTCGGAGCCAGAAAGGAGAAATAGAAGCCCAAAACCAACATCTTGGAGAAGGTCACGTAGACCGGGTTACAGGAGAATGCATACCCTAGAAGCCCCACCTACCTCCGACGAGGAACAACTAAATTGAGTAACGATGGTGAAATCAAAACCTATTAAATTATCCATAAGGTTGAATAGATGTCCCACACTGATGGAAGTCGACACTGGAGCAGCCGTATCAGTGATAGGGGAAACAGTATTCAATAAAATTCGTACTGGACTCCAACCCTTATCCCTAACCAGGACCTCGGCAAAACTGAGAACGTACACGGGGGAACCACTGAGAGTGTTGGGCACACCACATGTAACCGTGGCTTATGGAGAGCAACTGGTTAGGCTGCCTTTAATGGTAGCAAAAGGTGTGGGGCCAAGCTTATTGGGACAAAACTGGCTAAAAGAGATCCAGCTGGATTGGGTAAACATTTTCCAGTTGGAAAATGGCCGCCTGAGCAAACTCCTGTGCAAATACCCAGAGGTTTTCCGAGAAGGGAACGGAGCAATAAAGGGAGCAAAGGCGTCATTACGTGTAGATCCAGAGGCAGTCCTAAAATTCTACAACGCCCGACCAGTACCTTTTGCATTAAGGCAGAAAGTCGATATGGAAATAAAACGATTAGAGCGTGAGGGAATAATAAAACTGCTCCAGTTTGCAGAGTGGGTGGCACACGTGGTGCCTGTCCTTAAGCTGGAAGGCTTGGTTCGCCTTTGTGGAGATTTCAAACAAATGATTAATCGTTACTCACAACTGGACGAATACCCAATTCCCCGGATTGAGGATTTGTACGCATAGTTGGCTGGAGGACTCCTATTCTCAAAGCTGGATATAAGCCACACATATCTACAGCTGAAGCTGGCGAAGAGTCCCAAAAATTCTCAACGATAAACACCCTGAAGAGCCTTTTTCAATATACAAGATTACCCTTCGGGATATCGTCAGCTTGTGCTATATTCCAGAGGACAATGGAGAATATATTGCAAGGGCTACCACAAGTCGCTATTTACCTGGACGACGTCCTCATTACAGGAAAAACAAAGGCAGAACACCTGCAAAACCTGGAGGAAGTCCTTAGGAGGTTTTCAGCAGCAGGCGTGCACCTAAAGAGGGAGAAATGTGTTTTCCTCGCACCTCAAGTAACCTATCTGGGGAACAAGGTTGACAAATCAGGGCGACACCCTTTGGAGGATCGGGTGAGGGCGATTAAAGAGGCTTCGTCCCCCACCGCAATCCCGAAGTGAAGGTCTTTTTTAGGACTGGTCACATATTATGGAAAGTTCATACAGAACAGAGCTTCCATCTTGGACCCCCTACACCAATTACTAAAAAAGGGGCAAGCCTGGGAGTGGTCCACCCGCCAAGACGATTTCAAGAAGATAAAAGAACAGCTTTCCTCAGAGAACGCCTTGGCACACTACAACCCCAGGAAAGAGTTGGTGCTCACGTGCGACGTGTCTCCATATGGCGTTGGTGCAGTTTTGGCAAACATAGGGCAAAATGGACAGCAACGCTCCCAGCAGCAGAACGAAAGTACGCCCAAATCGAAAAGGAAGGACTGGCTGTGATCTTTGCGGTGAAGAAATTTCACCAATACTTGTACGGGCGGAAATTCACTTTAATTACAGACCACAGCCATTGCTGGGTTTATTGAAAGAAGACAAAGCAATACCACCAAAAGCTTCGGCCCGGATCCAACGCTGGGCCCTACTACTGGCGGCGTACCAGTATCAACTGGAGCATCGGCCAGGACCCTGGGTGGCAAACGCCGATGCACTAAGCAGGCTCCCATTACCGGGCGCCCCGCCATTAGTACCCAGAATAGAGGAAACGGTAATGACGTTACATTTCCTGGACACCCTTCCTGTGGCCGCACAAAACATTCGTTTATGGACCCAAAGGGACCTGGTTTTATCAAAAATACAACACATGGTGCTACCTGGGGAGATGGAAAGACCGGTCCAGGCGGAATTCCACTCTTACTGGGGCAGAACAGAGCAGATCACCGTGGAAGACGGGATCCTGCTGTGAGGGGCTTGAGTAATAGTTCCAAGTCAAGGCCGTCGAGCCATACTGACTAAACTACATCATGGGCACCCTGGAGTCTCAAACATGAAGATGCTGGCCAAAAGCTATGTCTGGTGGCTGGGCCTGGACACAGACATAGCGGCATTGGTAGGTCGGTGCCAAGAATGCCAACAAGGGCAGAAGGTGCCACCGCTGCACCCATGGGAATGGCCAGGTAGACCATGGTCGCGACTTCATGTCGATTTTGCAGGCCCGTTTATGTGTTCAATGTTTTTTATAATAGTAGAAGCTCATTCCAAATGGCTAGACTTCTACAAAATGAACTCTGCAAATTCAACAACTACCATTGAAAAACTCCGCACCTCGTTCGCAACTCATGGTATCCCGGAGGTGTTAGTTTCGGATAATGGATCGGTTTTCACCAGCCAGGACTTCACAAAATTTATGAAGTCGAATGGCATTCGGCACATTAAGGACTCCACCATACCACCCGGCATCGAATGGTTTGGCGGAGGGAGCTGTCCAGACCTTAAAAATCGGGTTGAAGAAACAGTCAGCAGCATCATTGGATACCAAACTGTCGCGCTGGCTATTTGACGACAGAACAACCCCACACGCCACAACGGGAATAGCACCAGCGGAGCTACTCATGGGCAGACGACTCCGAACCTGGCTGAGTCTACTATTCCCAAATTTAGGTGGCAGAATAGAGCGACACCAAGAGGCCCAATGCAGGGGCCACGACAACACTCGCCGAGAAAGGCAGTTCAACACGGGTGAAAATGTATGGGTCAGAAATTATGCAAATGGCCCCACATGGGGAGCAGGAACAGTCGAGGCCAGGACAGGACCTGTGTCGTATGAGATGCGTGTGGGGAAACATGTAATAAAGAAACACCTGGACCAGGTGCGGGCCTCAGATTAGTTTCCCTCCCGGGGCTGACTCAGACCAGCAGACCAAGGACCGTGGCGAGTCCTCCCCGACAAACTATTCACGCCCCTCCGACACCAGTGGTGAGGACATCAGACTCGGATATGGACACCATGGATGATGCCGCAGTTGTACCCTAGCTGCCGGAGGAAAGGGGTGAACCGCCCCTTAGGCGCTCACATCGGAAAAGACGGGCGCCTAGCCGTTATACCTACATCGGAGGCCGAAGTGGAATAGCCGGACCCGGCGCAAAAACGAAGCAGGAGACCCGTGAGTCACGAGGACCATGGGGGCTCCTCAGACTTTGGCGGGGGGGGGGGGGGGATGTAATGACTTAGGCCAGGCCTTTGAGATTGGCCAATTAGAATATGAGTTCCCTAATCAGGGAACCCCTTTTTGTGTGTATAACAGGGAGAGCCAGATCCGCTGCACTCCCGGTGTAGACAGCAGACTGAATGATCATGGTTATTCAGCTGTTGGGTTTGTGAATAAAAGGAATTCTGGTGACGGGACGTCTGCCTCCGTGGACTTATTACAGAGTCCCTTTGGAGATCCTCGATTGAACCTGCCGTCCCAACACTCTCGGGCAGTGCGTTCCTGATCCTAACCACTCTCTGGATGATTAAGTTTCCCCTCGTGCCCCCATTGCATTTTTCACCAATCACCTAAAATCTGTGTCCCCTCTGCTTCCCGATCCTTCCCCCAATGGGTACAGTTTATCTCTCTATCCCCTCTATCCAGACCATCCCCCGCCTCGTGATTGTGAAGACCTTGATCAAATCTCCCTCTCCACCTTCTCCTGAGGAAAACAGTCCCAGATTCTCCAATCGATCCGAGTCACTGAAGCCCCTCACCCCCGGAATAAGAACAAGAAATCCTCAAAAGGTTTTTCCAGCATTTTCTGTTTTTCGTTTGAGGATTCCAGCATCCGACGGTCTTTGCTTTTGTGTCTCATCCCTGAAAACATTGTCCTTAATCGTTCTCTGCAATCCCCCCATCCCCCTCCTTCCTAAATTGTGGCCCCTTGAACTGGATGCAATACTCCAGTCGAGACTAAATAGTGTTTGGTAAAGATTTACTCTAACCTCCTGACTTTCCATGCCCTGCACTGCCCCCGCCTCTCCCCCTCTTTAATCTGTTCCTTTGGATGTGGGTCTCTGATCAGGCTTTTTGTTATCTTCCTGATTTCTCCTTCTGTGACTTGGTGTCAAATAATGCCGATGAATTTCCTGGATGCTGTACTCCCTGAAATAAGCTGTAGAAAGAGGGTGTCGTAAACTCACTGACCACCAGGGATGCTGTTTGCCCAATATAAAGGCCAGTGCCGACGGGGGAAATGTGATGGTTGGAATTCAGGAATATTTCTGCTAAATCCAGTTGGAAAGAGACTAGCTTGTCCCCCAGATACTAAACTGCTCAGACCCAGGACTGGTTTCCAGTGAGTGTCCACGACAGGCTGCAGGGTCTGGGTTGGGGGAGAGAAAAACAGACTGGGCACATTTGGAAATCAGACATCCTGAAGTTGTAAATTATTTCAGAAAAAGGTGATGTTGATTCATTCCTTGTGCTCTGGCTTCCCCGCCTCCTGCCAATGGCACGAGTTCTCATGATGGGCACATTTATGTTAGTGCGTGTGAGTGTGTGTGAGGGAGTATGAGTGTAGGTGTGTGTCTGTGAGTGCGTATGAGGGAGTGTGTGTGGATGAGGGTGTGCGTGTGAGAGTATGTAAATGTGTTTGTGTAAGTGTGTGTGAAGGTGTGTATGAGGGTGCATGTGTTGGTGAGCAAGTGTGCGAATATGTGTGCATATGTGTGAATGTGTGTGTGTAAGTGTCTCTGAGTGCATGTGTATGTTTGTTTGTGTGTGTGTGATTATATTTATGTGTGTGTTTGGGTGTGTGCGTGAGTCTGTGAGTCTGTGTGAGGGAGTGTGTGAGTGAGTGTGTGAATGAGTGTGCATAAGTGTGTTTGTGTGAGTGAGTGTGTGTGCATAAGAAAGAGCATGTGTGTGAATTTGAGTGCGTGCTGTGTGTTTGTGTGAGTGTGTGTATGTAAGAGTGTGTGTGTGCATGTGTGAACATAAGACCATAAGATATAGGGGCAGAATTTTGCCACTTGGTCCATTGAGCCTGGTCTGCCATTCAATCATGGCTGGTATTTTCCTCATCCCCATTCTCCTGCCTTCTTCCCATAACCCCTGATCCCCTTATGAATCAAAAACCTATCTATCTCTGTCTTAAAGACACTCAGTGATTTGGCCTCCACAGCCTTCTGCGGCAAAGAGTTCCACAGATTCACCACCCTCTGGTTGAAGAAATTCCTCCTCATCTCTGTTTTAAAGGATCATCCCTTTAGTCTGAGATTGTGCCCACTGGTTAGTTTTTTCTAGTAGTGGAAACTCCTCTCCACGTCCACTCTGTCCAGGCCTCGCAGTATCCTGTAAGTTTCAATAAGATCCCCTCTCATCCTTCTAAACTTCAATGAGTACAGACCCAGAGCCCTCAAGCGTTCCTCATACGGCAAGTTCTTCATTCCAGGTATCATTCTTGTGAACCTCCTCTGGATCCTTTCCAAGGCCAGCACATCCTTCCTTAGATACGGGGCCCAAAACTGCTCACATTACTTCAAATGGGGTCTGACCAGAGCCTTATACAGACTCAGAAGTACATCCCTGGTATTGTATTCTAGCCCTCTTGACATGAATGCTAACATTGCATTTGCCTTCTTAACTGCCGACTGAACCTGCATGAGAATCTCAAGAGAATCGTGAACAAGGACTCCCAAGTCTCTTTGTGCTTCTGATTTCCTAAGCATTTCCCAATTTAGAAAATTGTGTATGCCTAAATTCCTCCTTCCAAAGCGCATAACTTCCCACTTTTCCACATTGTATTTCATCTGCCACTTATTTGCCCACTCTCCTAGCCTGTCCAAATCCTTCTTGTTCAAGGAACAGCTACTGCGTGTCCTTGATAAGTATGTACCTGTCAGGCAGGGAGGAAGTGGTCGAGCAAGGGAACCGTGGTTTGCTAAAGCAGTCAAAACACTTGTCAAGAGGAAGAAGGAGGCTTATGTAAAGATGAAACATGAAGGTTCAGTTAGGGCGCTCAAGAGTTACAAGTTAGCTCGGAAGGACTGAAAGAGAGAGCTAAGAAGAGCCAGGAGGGGACATGAGAAATCTTTGGCAAGTAGAATCAAGGATAACCCTAAAGCTTTCTATAGATATGTCAGGAATAAACAAATGACTAGGGTAAGAGTAGGGCCAGTCAAGGACAGTAGTGGGAAGTTGTGCGTGGAGTCCGAGGAGATAGGAGAGGTGCTAAATGAATATTTTTCATCAGTATTCACACAGGAAAAAGACAATGTTGTCGAGGAGAATACTGAGATTCAGGCTACCAGACTAGAAGGGCTTGAGGTTCATAAGGAGGAGGTGTTAGCAATTCTGGAAAGTGTGAAAATACATAAGTCCCCTGGGCCGGATGGGATTTATCCTAGGATTCTCTGGGAAGCTAGGGAGGAGATTGCTGAGCCTTTGGCTTTGATCTTTAAGTCATCTTTGTCTACATGAATAGTGCCAGAAGACTGGAGGATAGCAAATGTTGTCCCTTGTTCAAGAAGGGGAGTAGAGACAACCCAGGTAACTATAGATCAGTGAGCCTTACTTCTGTTTGGGGCAAAATCTAGGAAAGGTTTATAAGAGATAGGATGTTTAATCATCTGGACTGGAATGATTTGATTAGAGATAGTCAACACGGTTTTGTGAAGGGTAGATGAAAATGAAATGAAAATCGCTTATTGTCGCAAGTAGGCTTCAAATGAAGTTACAGTGAAAAGCCCCTAGTCGCCACATTCCGGCACCTGTTCGGGGAGGTTGGTACGGGAATTGAACCGTGCTGCTGGCCTGCCTTGGTCTGCTTTCAAAGCCAGCGATTTAGCCCTGTGCTAAACCAGCCCCCACGATGTCTTGTCGTGCCTCACAAACCTTATTGACTTCTTTGAGAAGGTGACCAAACAGGTGGATGAGGGTAAAGCAGTTGATGTGGTGTATATGGATTTCAGTAAAGTTCCCCATGGTCGGCTACTACAGAAAATACGGAGGCATGGGATTCAGGGTGATTTAGCAGTTTGGAACAGAAATTGGCTAGCTGGAAGAAGTCAAAGGGTGGTGGTTGATGGAAAATGTTCAGGCTGGAGTCCAGTTACTAGTGGTGTACCACAAGGATCTGTTTTGGGGCCACTGCTGTTTGTCATTTTTAATAAATGACCTGGAGGAGGGCGTAGAAGGATGGTGAGTAAATTTGCAGATGACACTAAAGTCGGTGGAGTTGTGGACAGTGCAGAAGGATGTTACAAGTTACAGAGAGACATAGATAAGCTGCAGCGCTGGGCTGAGAGGTGGAAAATGGTGTTTAATGCAGAAAAGTGTGAGGTAATTCATTTTGGAAGGAATAAAAGGAAGACAGAGTACTGGGCTAATGTAAGATTCTTGGCAGTGTGGATGAGCAGAGAGATCTCGGTGTCCATGCACATAGATCCCTGAAAGTTGCCACTCAGGTTGAGAGGGTTGTTAAGGCGTACGGTGTGTTAGCTTTTATTGGTAGAGGGATTGAGTTTTGGAACCATGAGGTCATGTTGCAGCTGTACAAAACTCTGGTACGGCCGCATTTGGAGTATTGCGTGCAATTCTGGTCACTGCATTATAGGAAGGATGTGGAAGCATTGGAAAGGGTGCAGAGGAGATTTACCAGAATGTTGCCTGGTATGGAGGGAAGATCTTATGAGGAAAGGCTGAGGGACTTGAGGCTGTTTTTGTTAGAGAGAAGAAGGTTAAGAGGTGCCTTAATTGAGGCGTACAAGATGATCAGAGGATTGGATAAGGTGAACAGTGAGAGCCTTTTTCCTCGGATGGTGATGTCTAGCATGAGGGGACATAGCTTTAAATTGAGGGGAGATAGATAGAGGACAGATGTCAGAGGTAGATTCTTTACTCAGAGAGTAGTAAGGGCGTGGAATGCCCTACCTGCAACAGTAGTGGACTCGCCAACACGAAGGGCATTCAAATGGTCATTGGATTGATATATGGACAATAAGGGAATAGGGTAAATGGGCTTTAGAGTGGTTTCACAGGTCGGCGCAACATCGAGGGCCGAAGGGCCTGTACTGCGCTGTAATGTTCTATGTTCTATGTTCTGCAGCCCCCCCTGCTTCCTCAATATTACCTGTCCCTCTACATATCTTTATATAATCTGCAAACTTAGCAACAGTGCTTTCAGTTCCTTCCTCCAGACCATTACTGTATGTTGTGAAAAGCACCGACCCCTGAGCACACCACTAGCCACCGGCTGCCATCCTGAAAAAGACCACTTTATCCCCAGTCTCTGCCTCCTGCCAGTCAGCCAGTCTTCTATCTATGCCAGGATCGAAGCCTTAACACCATGGGCTCTTAACTTATTTAACAGTCTCCTTTGCGGCACCTTGTTAAAGGCCTTCTGGAAATCTAAATCTAAATAAATCATGTCCACTGGTTTTCCTTTGTCTAACTTCCTTCTTACCTCCTCAAAGTACAGGGGCGGAATTCTCTGCAATCGGCGCGATGTCCGCTGACCGGCGCCAAAAACGGCGCGAATCAGTCCGGCATCGCGCCGCCCCAAAGGTGCGGAATCCTCCACATCTTGAGCGGCCGAGCCCTAACCTTGAGTGGCTAGGCCGGAGCCGGACTGATTTCCGCCCCACCAGCTGGCGGGAACGGCCTTTGGTGCCCCGGCAGCTGAGCGCGGAAATGACTTTGCCGGGCGGCGCATGCGTGGGAGCGTCAGCGGCCGCTCACGGCATCCCCGCGCATGCGCAGTGGAGGGTGTCTCTTCCGCCTCCGCCATGGTGGAGACCGTGGCGAAGGCGGAAGGGAAAGAGTGCCCCCACGGCACAGGCCCGCCCGCAGATCGGTGGGCCCCGATCACGGGCCAGGCCACCGTGGGGGCACCCCAGATCGCCCCGCGCCACCCCCAGGACCCTGGAGCCCGCCCGCGCCGCCTTGTCCCTCCGGTAAGAGAGGTGGTTTAATCCACGCCGGCGGGACAGGCATTCCAGCAGCAGGACTTCGGCCCATCCGGGCCGGAGAATCGCCGGGGGGGGGGGCCCGCCAACCGACGCGGCGCGATTCCCGCCCCCGCCCAATATCAGACATGACTTCCCCTTGATGAAGTCATGTGTTATGTGTGTGCATTTGAGTATGTGTTTGTATGTGTGAGTGTGTGCATAGGTATGAGGGAGTGTGTGTGTGACTGAGTGTCTGCGTATGTGTGAGTGTGTGTATGTGTGTTTGGGTGTATGAGTGTTTGTGTGTCCGTGAGTGAACGGGAAATGGGTGTGTGTGTGTAAATTGTGTGTATGTGTTTGTGTGAGTGTCAGTGTGTGTGAGTGTGTGAAGGTGTATGTGAATGTGTGTGAGGGTGCTCGTGTGTGAGCATGTGTATGTGTGTGAATGTATGTGTGAGTGTCTCTGAATGTCTGCGTCTGTGTGTGAATGCATGTGAGTCTGAGCATTTGTGTGAGTGTGCGTGTTTGGATGTGCGTGTGAGTGAGTGTGTGTGAAGGTGTGTGAGAGTGTCTTAGTGTGTGTGTAAGTGTGTGTGTAAGTGTGAGGATAAGTGTGTGTAAATATGTGTGTATGAATGTGTGTGAGGGTGTTTGTATGAGCGTGTGTGAATCTGCGTGTGTCTCTGAGTGCATGTGTGTACATGTGTGAGATTGTGTGTGTATGAATATGTATGGGTGCGTGACTGTTTGTGCGTGTGAGAGTGTGTGTGGGTTGAGTGTGTGGGAGGGACTGTGAGTGTGCATGTAGGTGTGTGTGAGTGCACAATTGTGTGTAAATGTGTCTGTGTCTGAGTGCATGTGTGTGTGAATGTTTGTGTTTGTGTGAGTGAGTCTGTGTTAGTGAATGTGTGTGTGTGAGGATGACTGTGTGTGAGGATGAGTGTGTGAGTGTGTGTGAGTGAGTATGAGTAAGTGTGTGTGTGATTGTGTATGTGTAAGTGTGTGTGTCTGTGTGAGCTTGTGTGTGAGTGTGCGTGATTGTGTGTGTGTATGAATGTGAGTGTGTGGGCATATGTGTTAGTATGTGTAATTGCGTGTGTAAATGCATGTATAGGTTATGTGAATCTGTGTGTAAATGTGTATGTGTGTGTGAAAGAGTGCATGTGGTGAGTGTGTGTGTGTCTCTTTTGTGTGAGTGAGTGTGTTTGTGTGTGCGATTGTCTGTGTGTAAGCGAGTGTTTATGTGTAAATGTGTGTCTGTGTGTGCAGGTGTGTGTGAGTAAGTGTGTGTGAGTTTGTGTGAAAGTATGTGTAAGCATTTGAAGGTGTGTGAATGCGTGAAGATGTGTGTGAATTCATGTGTGTGTCAATGTGTTTGTGTGTGTGAATGTGTGTGTGCATGAGAGTGTGTGCCTGCGTGTGTATGTTTGTGTGCGAGTTTGAGTGCGTGTTGTGTGTGGGCGATTGTGTATGTATGTACGGGTTTGCACACTCTTCCCGTGTCTACATGGGTTTCACCCCCCACAATCCAAACATGTGCAGGTTCGGTGAATTGGTCACGCTAAATTGCCCCTTAATTGGAAAAAAATAATTGGGTACTCTAAAAAAAATTTTTAAAGTATGTGTGTGTGTTTGTGTGTGAGTTGTGTTTGTGCGTGAGTGATTGTGAATGAGTGTGTGTGAGTTTGTGTGAAGATGTGTGTGTGTAAAGGTGTGTGTGAATGTGTGAAGTTGTGTATGTGTGTGAGATTGTGTGTGACTGTGTGTAACTATGTGTATGGATGCGTGGCTCTGTGAGCCTGTGAATGTGTGTTTAAATGTGTGTGTAAGTGTGTGCATGTTGACGTGTGAATGTTTGTGATTCTGTATGTGTGTTTATGAGTGTGTGTGTGTGTGAGAGTGTGTGAGGGAGTATGTGAGTGTGTGTGTATATGTGTTGAGTGTGTGAGTGTGTGTGTATATGTGTGTGAGTGTGTGAGGGAGTATGTGTGAGTGTGTGTGTATATGTGAGGGAGTATGTGTGTGTGTGTGTGTGTGTGTATGTGTGTGAGTGTGTGAGGGAGTATGTGTGTGTGTATGTGCGAGTGTGTGTGTATATGTGAGGGAGTATGTGTGTGTGTATGTGTGTGAGTGTGTGAGGGAGTATGTGTGTGTGTATGTGCAAGTGTGTGTGTCTATGTGAGGGAGTATGTGTGTGTGTGCATATGTGGGAATGGGACACAATTATTCTCATAATTATAGTATTTCCCTCCCACACAGTCATACACCCTGCTGACAACAGCCTAGTAACACGGGAACTGTGGCCCATTGAGATCGTGAGTCGATCCCAGCCTTTAGTTTGGTCTAGTCTGATCTGAATCGTAAGACCATCCACCACTTTGGTTCTGTAACCTTTAATCCTCTCGCCAGGTGGAAATCGGTCTTTCTCAGCAGAATGATCAATTCACTTCCCAGCCTCAAACTCCCAGCCTTCCTGATTTTAATTCCCATGTGTGTAAAGAAAGTGCTCCGCCTTCTCCCTGGAATGGCCAATTTGAAGATTCTGACTCCTTGCTCTGGGCGCCCCCTCACCAGAAGACCACGGTTTTTCTCCACAGAGCCTATTGAATCCTTTAATCATCTTAAGCAGCTCGGTTAGATCACCCACTTAATCTTCTGGGATCAAGGGAATAAAGGCCTGGCCTGTGTTGTCTTCCCTCAGAACTGAACAGTTTTGGTCTGTCACACTGTTCGGCAGAAAATCTACCCGGCCTGAGTAAGGTACAGGAAGGGACTTCCCCAGAGAAAGTCACACATCTCTTCAAATAGCAGGCAAGGCATTCAGGGAATGGAGGAAGTGCATGAAGCTAAATCAAAGGCCCAATGCGTGAAGTAATATTTGTTTTCTGTTTTTTTTCAAGACTTACGAGTATGATGAGGGAGAATTTGATACTGCTTTGCTTAACGCCAAACCATGCAGGCCCATCGTAGTTGAAAGGTTTGCCCGCGTCTTTGTGCCTGTGCTGTACTCCTTCGTCCTCCTCTTGGGCATTCTGGGTAATGCACTGGTGATTCTCATCCTTGGCCGCTACAAGAGAGCTCGGAGAACCATCACAGATACTTTCATCCTGCACTTGGCCATCGCCGATCTCCTCCTGGTCTTCACCCTCCCCTTCTGGGCAGTGGAGGCGGTGAACGGTTGGATCTTTGGCCATGTCATGTGCAAGCTGATTGGCGCCATCTTTGCTCTCAACCTGTACAGCAGCATCCTCTTCCTGGTGTGCATCAGCTTCGACCGTTACCTGGCCATCGTCCATGCCATCCATATGTACAAGAGACGCAAGCCTGTCTACATCCATGCCACCTGCCTCCTCGTCTGGGTCTTTTGTCTCCTCCTGGCGCTTGTTGATCTCATCTTTCGTGAAGAGTACAACTCCACCTACCTCAACTCGACAGTTTGCACCTACATATTTCACCCAGAAAGCGCCAATACCTGGAAAATGACCCTCCGTATTTCCCATCACATCGTTGGCTTCTTTGGCCCCATGGCGGCCATGTTGTATTGCTACTGCATGATCTTCAAGACACTGTGTCACGCCCAGATGTTCGAGAGGCAGAAGACCCTGAAGGTGGTAATCGCCATCGTGGTTGTCTTTGTGGTCTGCTGGCTGCCCTACAACGCCGTGCTTTTTGTCGACACCCTTGAGTCGCTGGGCGCCATCTCGACCTACTGTGCCATGCTGAACATCCTGGACATCAGCCGCACAATCACCCAGGCCCTCGGGCTCGTCCACTCCTGCTTGAACCCCCTCCTTTATGCCTTCATCGGGGTCCGGTTCCGCCATGAGGTGTCGAGGGTGCTGTTGGACATCGGTTGCTTGAAGAAGAATCTGGTCACCAACCGCCGGCCCGGGAAAAGTAAACGGGCATCTTCCGCCATCTCGGATTCGGAAACATCCACCTCCTACTCAACGATATGGTAGAGAGTCTACAAGCTCCATGGACCCCTGGCCAACAATTGATTTCCCAATCAAAGGCTTTGGTGAGGAGTGTGGTTGCGAAGAAATACTGAACTTGTGCTCATCTCCACACAAAAGCTCCCCCCGTGTGATTTTCAATGACTTTCAGTAAGCATTAGCCATCTGGCAAACCATGTACTTCAGGGATATTAATTGAATGACTGATTAAATCTGCTTTTCTCCTTCTCTGTTCTTCTCATGAGGTGTAGGTGTCAGCATCTGTTGCCCCATCCCTAATTTCCCAAACTGAGCGACTTTCTCAGTTGTCCCAGAGGGGCAGTTAAGAGGCAGTAACTCTACACGTAGGCCGGACAGGGTACCAGGATACCTGAATTTCTGGGTCCGGCTTTACATCTTGAATCCCGCCCTACTGCCAACCCTTCCCATTTTATCCAGGGTGGAGACTGACACCAGTGCCAGGGGTTTTACCCCCACAGCCAATAATTCCTGGAGCGGGATTGGCTTGGTGGTTTTCTGTCTCAGACGCAAGAGAGCGATTCACTGAGCCACTCCACGTCCCAATGAGAGGAGCTTTTATTTTTACAATCCATGGTCACCATGACAGAGACTAGAGGCTGGATTCTCCCAAAATGAGACTATGTCCCCACGCCAGCGTAAAAATGATGGAGTTTTACTCCAGAAGTTCCTGCAGATAAGTTCAATGAATTGATCGCACTGCAGGGGGCTAACAGGAACCCGGAGTGAATCTCGCAGCTTTTGCTGTGGACACCTGCACTTCCAGGTCAGAGGCCGCGCATGCGCAGGGGGGCGACCTCCAGTGGCCGCACCGTGCTCCGTGGCGGACTCGGTCCGCAGAGCCACACCGAAGAAAGAGACCCCCTGATCGGCTGCGTGCTCGAGCCTCAAACCCCGCACATTTAATCGCCGCCCGCCTATAAGGCCCCCCTGGTCTCCGATCGCCCGCCCGTGTCTAGAAGGGCCACGGACTGAGTCCGCAGCCGCCCCGCGAGCTTCCCGACCGGCATTAGGTGCATTGCTCCACGTCGTCGGGAACTCGGCCGGTCAGGAGCGGAGGTTTGCTCAGCGGGCCTCTGGCAATGGCCCCCAGCGGCGCGGCGTACCCCACAGTGACGCAGATTTTCGGTGCCCGGAGAATTGCCGAACCAGCGCCGGGCCCGATTCCGGCGTCAAACTGGATTCTCCACCTCGGTGCCGGCCGCGATTTGGCGTGGGGCTGTGGAAATTCCATCCCTAGATTTTAATTCAGAAAATTGAATTTGTACCAGGGGCCATGGTGGGATTTGAACCTGGGCCCCAGAAAATGAGACTCTTTGGATTACGAGTCCACAGTGTCACAGGGCTGGTATCTCTGATGGGGAACGTTTAAGGCGTTTGGAAAACGCTAGAAATCCTTTGGAGCGAGAGATATTTCATCAAATCATCCTCATAGGGTTCAACGTTCATCCTCCTTACCCAGTGCTCACCCCCCCTCCGATTTGCATCTCCCACAATGCCCCCATCTCCCCAATCCAGCACTCCATCCCTCCCACACCCAGCCCTCACTCTCCCCCCCACAACCAGCCCTCACTCTCCCCCCCACATCCAGCCCTCCCTCCCTCCCACATCCAGCCCTCCCTCTCCCCCCCACAACCAGCCCTTCCTCTCCCCCCATCCAGCCCTCCCTCTCCCCCCCCTCCAGCCCTCCCACTCCCCCCCCATTCAGCCCTGCCTCTCCCCCCCATCCAGCCCTCCCTCCCCTCCCCTCCAGCCCTCCCTCTCCCCCCCATCCAGACCTCCCTGGCCCCCCCCATCCAGCACTCCCTCTCCCCCCCATCCAGCCCTCCCTCTCCCTCCCCCTCCAGCCCTCCCTCTCCCCCCCTCCAGCCCTCCCTCTCCCCCCCCCCATTCAGCCCTGCCTCTCCCCCCCATCCAGCCCTCCCTTCCCCCCCCCTCCAGCCCTCCCTCTCCCCCCCATCCAGACCTCCCTGGCCCCCCCATCCAGCACTCCCTGCCCACCCCACATCCAGCCCTCCCTCTTCCCCCACAACCAGCCCTCCCTCTCCCCCCCCGATCCAGCCCTCCCTCTCTCCCCATCCAGCCCTCCCTCTCCCCCCCCATCCAGCCCCCCCTGCCCCCCCATCCAGCACTCCCTGCCCCCCCCACATCCAGCCCTCTCCCCCCCATCCAGCCCTCCCTCTCCCCCCCACATCCAGCCCTCTCCCCCCCATCCAGCACTCCCTCCCTCCCACATCCAGCCCACCCTCTCCCCCCACAACCAGCCCTCCCTCTCCCCCCCAGATCCAGCCCTCCCTCTCCCCCCCCATCCAGCCCTCCCTCTCCCCCCCCATCCAGCCCTCCCTGCCCCCACATCCAGCACTCCCTGCCCCCCCCACATCCAGCCCTCTCCCCCCATCCAGCCCTCCATCTCCCCCCCCCCACATCCAGCCCTCTCCCCCCATCCAGCCCTCCATTTCCCCCCACATCCAGCCCTCACCCCCCCACATCCAGCCCTCACTCTCACCCCCACATCCAGCGCTCTCCCCCCCATCCAGCCCTCCCTCTCCCTCCCCCATCCAGCCCTCCCTCTCCCCCCACACCCAGCCCTCCCTCTTCCTCCCCCCATCCAGCCCTCGCTCTCCCACCCCCATCCAGCACTCGGTCTCCCCCCCCAATCCAGCCCCCTCTCTCCCCCCCCATCCAGCCCTCCCTCTCCCCCCCATCCAGCCCTCGCTCTCCCCCCCAATCCAGCCCTCCCTCTCCCCCCATCCAGTCCTCCCTCTCCCCCCCATCCAGCCCTCCCTCTCCCCCCACATCCAGCCCTCCCTCTCCCCCCCATCCAGCCCTCCATCTCCCCCCCACATCCAGCCCTCCATCTCCGCCCCCCATTCAGCCCTCCCTCCCCCCCCACATCCAGCCGTCCCTCTCCCCCCTATGCAGCCCTCCCTCTCCCCCCATCCAGTTCTCCCTCACCCCCCCATCCAGCCCTCTCTCTCTCCTATCCAGCCCTCCCTCTCCCCCCTATCCAGCCCTCCCTCTCCCCCTATCCAGCCCTCCCTCTACCCCCCATCCAGCCCTCTCTCTCCCCCTATCCAGCCCTCCCTCACCCCCCATCCAGCCCTCCCACTCCTCCACATCCAGCCTTTTCCCACATCCAGCCCTCCCTCTCCCCCCATCCAGCTCTCCCTCTCCCCCATCCAGCCCTCCCTCTCCCCCATCCAGCCCTCCCTGCCCCCCCATCCAGCCCTCCCTCTCCCCCCATCCAGCCCTCCCTGCCCCCATCCAGCTCTCCCTCTACCCCCCATCCAGCCCTCCCTCCCTCCATCCAGCTCTCCCTCTCCCCCCATCCAGCCCTCTCTCTACCCCCATCCAGCCCTCCCTCTCCCCCCATCCAGCCATCTCCCCCCACATCCAGCCCTCCCTCTCCCCTCCCATCCAGCCATCCCTCTTTCCACCACTGCGTCCTCCTTCTCCCCCCCCCATTTAGTCCTCCCTCTCCCCCCCCCATCCAGCCCTCCTTCTCCCCCCCATCCAGCCCTCCTTCTCCCCCCCATCCAGCCCTCCTTCTCCCCCTCCTGCCATCCAGGCCTCCCTCTCCCCCCATCCAGCCCTCCTTCTCCCCACCATCCAGCCCTCCCTCTCCCCCCCATCCAGCCCTCCTTCTCCCGCCCCTGCCATCCAGTCCTCCCTCTCCCCCCATCCAGCCCTCCATCTCCACCACCCCCGCCATCCCTCTCCCCCCCATCCAGAAGTCCTTCTCCCCCCCACGCCATCCAGTCCTCCCTCTCCCCCCATCCAGCCCTACTTCCCCCCCCCCCGGCCATCCAGCCCTCCTTCCCCCCTCCCCTGAAACTTTTTATTGTTTCATTTTTTAAAATTAGAACACACAATTGTTTGTTTCCAACTAAGGGGCAATTTAGCGTGGCCAAATTGCGGGGGTGAGACCCACGCAGCCACGGGGAGAATATGCAAACTCCACACGGACAGTTACCTGGGGCCGGGATTGAACCTGGGTTCTCGGCGGCGTGAGACGGCAGTGCAAACCGCTACACCACTGTGCTGCCCTCCCCCTCCCCCACCCCCAATCCAGCCTTTTTCACCCCTTCCCCCAATCCAGCCCCCGCCCCCCCCCCCCCCCACCCCCCGCCAATGTACTCATCTTTCCTGCTGAGAAACCTGCACCAGTCGACCAAAGAGACAGGGAGAGATTAGGAGAATTTCTATTTCACACAGTAAGTTGTGATCTGGAAGGTGCTGCCTGAAAGGGCGGTGGAAGCAGATTCAACAGGAACTTTCAAATTGGATAAATATTGGAGATGGGAAAGTTTGGAAGGATATATGGGGGCAAGAGTGGGGGAGGGTGGGGGGAGAGAGTGGGACAAGTTGGATAGCACTGTCTGAGGGCAGGTATGGTCATGATGGGCTGAATGACTTCCTCTGGTGCTGCAAATTAGATTGTTAGGGTACAGCACTTAAACACTTCAAATCATAAAGAGAGCTTCATTAACAGAACATTTCTAACTTTTTTGTGGAAAACATTTTTAGCCTAAAACCTCTGTCTTGAAACTGCCTTTCCTGTGCATCTCCCAGATCCTCGAACTTAGCAATGTGAATAAAGCTAATTTAACCTTCGCCCGTCACATCCTTCGCAGAATGTAATCAATGGCACTGTATAGATATGATATGTTCATTTTCACTGCAATATACTTTCGATGTATGTGTAATAAAACAATTATTGATGTCAATCTGACTCCTTTGTCATAATACAAATACTGTCAGCTTTAAAGAGAGAGCTGCCCCGCGGGCAGCACGGTGGAGCAGAGCGCTCGCCCTGCTGCCTCACGGCGCCGAGATCCCAGGTTCAATTCCGGCTCTGGGTCACTGTCCGTGTGGAGTTTGCACATTCTCCCCGTCTTTGTGTGGGTTTCGCCCCCACAACCCAAAAGATGTGCAGGGTAAGTGGATTGGCCATGCTAAATTGCCCCTTAATTGAAAAAAAAATGAATTGATACTCAAAATTTATTTTTAAAAAAGAGAGTGCTGCCTAGTGATTGTTACAGTGACTTAAAACACAAGAAGATGCACACTGAGCTTTACTCTGCATCTAACCCCGTGCTGTACCTGTGCTGGGAGTGTTTGATGAGGACAGTGTAGAAGGAGCTTCACACTGCATCTAACCCCGTGCTGTACCTGTCCTGGGAGAGTTTGATGGGGGCAGTGTTTAGGGAGCTTTACTCTATACATATCCCCGTGCTGAACCTATCCTGGGAGTGTTTGATGGGGTCAGTGTAGAGGGAGCTTTACTCTGTATCTAACCCCGTGCTGTACCTGCCCTGGGAGTGTTTGATGGGGACAGTGTAGAGGGAGCTTTACTCTGTATGTAACCCCGTGCTGTACCTGCCCTGGGAGTGTTTGATGGGGCATTGTAGAGGGAGCTTTACTCTGTATCTAACCCCGTGCTCCACCTGTCCTGGGAGTGTTTGATGGGGATAATGCAGAGGGAGCTTCACTCTGTATCTTGCCCCGTGACTTATATGTCCTGGGAATTTGATGGGGACCGTGTAGAGGCAGCTTTACTCTGTATCTAACCCTGTGCTTTACCTGTCCTGGGAGTATTTAATGGGGACAGTGTATCTAACCCTGTGCTGTACCTGTCCTGGGAGTTTTTAATGGGGACAGTGTAGAGGGAGCTTTACTCTGTATCTAACCCCGTGCTGTGCCTGTCCTGGGAGTGTTTGATGGGGACAGTGTAGAGGGAGCTTTACTCTGCATGTAACCCGTGCTGTACCTGTCCTGGGAGTGTTTGATGGGGTGTAGAGGGAGCTGCACTCTATTTAACACTGTTCCGTTACTGTTCCGGGAGTGTTTGATGGGAACAGTGGAGAGGGAGCTTTACTCTATACATAACCCTGTGCTGTACCTGCCCTGGGAGTGTTTGATGGGGACAGTGTAGAAGGAGCTTTACTCTGCATCTAACCCCGTGCTGTAGCTGTCCTGGGAGAGTTTGATGGGGGCAGTGTTTAGGGAGCTTTACTCTATACTTATCCCCGTGCTGTACCTGCCCTGGGAGTGTTTGATGGAAAGTATAGAGGGAGCTTTACTCTGTATCTAACCCCGTGCTGTACCTGTCCTGGGAGTGTTTGATGGAAAGTATAGAGGGAGCTTTACTCTGTATCTAACCCCGTGCTGTACCTGCCCTGGGAGTGTTTGATGGGGGCAGTGTTTAGGGAGCTTTACTCTGTATCTAACCCCGTGCTGTACCTGTCCTGGGAGTGTTTGATGGCGACAGTTAGAGGGAGCTTTACTCTGTATCTAACCCCGTGCTGTACCTGCCCTGGGAGTGTTTGATGGGAACAGTGTAGAGGGAGCTTTACTCTGTATCTAACCCCGTGCTGTACCTGTCCTGGGAGTGTTTGATGGGAACAGTGTAGAGGGAGCTTTACTCTGTATCTAACCCCGTGCTGTAACTGTCCTGGGAGTGTTTGATGGGAACAGTGTAGAGGGAGCTTTACTCTGTATCTAACCCCGTGCTGTAGCTGTCCTGGGAGTGTTTGATGGGGACAGTGTAGTGGGTGCTTTACTCTGTATCTAACCCCGTGCTGTAGCTGTCCTGGGAGTGTTTGATGGGGACAGTGTAGTGGGAGCTTTACTCTGTATCTAACCCTGTGCTGTACCTGTCCTGGGAGTGTTTGATGGGGACAGTGTAGTGGGAGCTTTACTCTGCATCTAACCCCGTGCTGTAGCTGTCCTGGGAGTGTTTGATGGGGGCAGTGTTTAGGGAGCTTTACTCTATACTTATCCCCGTGCTGTACCTGCCCTGGGTGTGTTTGGTTGGGGCATTGTAGAGGGAGCTTTACTCTGTATCTAACCCCGTGCTCCACCTGTCCTGGGAGTGTTTGATGGGGATAATGCAGAGGGAGCTTTACTCTGTATCTTGCCCCGTGACTTATATGTCCTGGGAATTTGATGGGGACCGTGTAGAGGCAGCTTTACTCTGTATCTAACCCCATGCTGTACCTGTCCTGGGAGTATTTAATGGGGACAGTGTAGAGGGAGCTTTACTCTGTATCTAACCCTGTGCTGTACCTGTCCTGGGAGTATTTAATGGGGACAGTGTATCTAACCCTGTGCTGTACCAGTCCTGGGAGTTTTTAATGGGGACAGTGTAGAGGGAGCTTTACTCTGTATCTAACCCCGTGCTGTACCTGTCCTGGGAGTGTTTGATGGGGACAGTGTAGAGGGAGCTTTACTCTGTATGTAACCCGTGCTGTACCTGTCCTGGGAGTGTTTGATGGGGTGTAGAGGGAGCTGCACTCTATTTAACACTGTTCCGTTACTGTTCCGGGAGTGTTTGATGGGAACAGTGGAGAGGGAGCTTTACTCTATACATAACCCCGTGCTGTACCTGCCCTGGGAGTGTTTGATGGGGACAGTGTAGAGCGAGCTTTACTCTGTATGTAACCCCGTGCTGTACCTGCCCTGGGAGTGTTTGGTTGGGGCATTGTAGAGGGAGATTTACTCTGTATCTAACCCCTTGCTGTACGTGTCCTGGAAGTGTTTGATGGGGAAAGTGTAGCAGGAGCGAAACTCTATTTAACACCATTATGTAACTGCCTTGGCAATGTTTGATTGGAAAGTGAAGCCGGAGATTTACTCTGTATCTAAATCATGCTCTGTCGGTCCTGGGAGTGTTTGATGAGGACAGTGTAGAGGGAGCTTTACTCTGTGTCTAAACCCATGCTCTACCTGTCCATTCAAATCTATGAACTCAAGTTAACCTTTGTAAAACATACAGTGAACATCTTAGCAACCATGAATTCAAATACAACCCCAAAAGAATACAACACTAAGTAATCCTTTAAACTTTCCTTTTAACATCCATAAGATTTAAAATAACTTTTACCAGAAGCACATCAGGTTAAAGTCACTACTGTTATTAGTTTTAAATCACCAGGATCGATTTGCAGTCTTTAGATTACAAAGAGAGATTCATACACCTTCTGGCTGTGACTGCAGCTATCCAGCTCTGAAAACGAATCTAAAACACATCCTGCAGCAAACAGCCTAAAACGAAAGTAGAAAGCTGACAGACAGCCCAGCTCCACCCACACACTGACATCACTGATAAACACCCATTTCTTAAAGGTACATTTCTTAAACACACATTTCTTAAAGGTACTCTCACAAGACACCTCCCCCCAAGTAAAAGAAATAAACCATCAACTTCAAGATGGTTTCATTTTTCACCTTTTCACCATTCTTTACGAAATTCACACAGTAAATATACTTTTCCGTTTCAAAAAACAACACATGCAAACAGGTATAATAATATAATCCATTTTCTTTTTCGTTCTTCTTCCTCCAACTGAAATCCGTTTTAAATGTTCTTTCCATGCCTGGCTGAAAATTACCAGATCGTCGATGTATACCGCACAGTTGGGTAATTCTGAAACAACTGTATTTGTTAACCGTTGAAATGTTGCTGGGGCGTTTTTCATGCCAAATGGCATAACTTTGAATTGGCATATACCATCTGGAGTCACAAAAGCTGAAATCTCCTTCACCCTTTCGGATAAAGGTACCTGCCAGTAACCTTTAAGTAAATCCAGTTTGGAAATCAAAGCTGATTGCGGAATGCAAGCCGCACTTCTGCCGGCCGGACCGTGCACGCCTGGTGAAGGCCTCCCGCCCCTTTGAACGCCTCAGCGTGGATTTCAAAGGCCCCCTCCCGTCCACCGATCGTCACACATATTTCCCCAGTGTGATCGACGAATACTCCCGGTTCCCCTTCGTCATCCCTTGCCCCGACATGACGTCTGCCACCGTCATTAAAGCCCTCAATTCAATCTTCACTCTGTTCGGTTTCCCCGCCTACATCCACAGTGACAGGGGATCCTCATTCATGGGCGATGAGCTGCGTCAGTTCCTGCTCAGCAGGGGTATCGCCTCCAGCAGAGAGTGTAGAGGGTGCCATCTCCGCTACTCCACTACTGGGCCGATATCTGGGGTTTGAATATCTGTGTGTGTCTCTCTCCAGCTGGCACTGAAACTTCAGAGGCCAGGGGATGTCGCACTGGGACACTTCCACTGAAGAGAGCACTGATTCACGCCTGCCGTTTATTCCTAACCGACAGCCTGAGACTTATATCACACAGATCTCCAGACCCCTACCAATACCCAGGTGATTCTCTCTCTTGCCGGTGGTGCAACACCCACCCGGTTCCTACTCCACTAGAGTAGCTTTCCCAAGAGAGAGAATAGGACACTGCTGTTTATTTCCTAACCAGCAGTCTGTCCTGAGTTAATCGCTCAAGATGAGCCTCGATTCTTGAACCCGGAATTAAGGTGAGGAGTATTTTAACAATGACTTGGTCAGAGATCGCTGGTGAAAGATTGAAGAATTTAAACGACTCCAATTATCATCAAATCAAGGTTTATTGCAAAACCCAGGTCAAAATCATCAACAGAAGAAACACAATAAAATCTTATGCTCTAATACAAACTAAGTCTATTCAAAAGTAATATAGCGGACACAACGAAAATTCTTATGATTACACAGTTTTTAGCAATATCACAAGGCACAAAACAAGTTCCCTTCCCCAAAGCCTCAACCACTATTAAAGTCAAGGGAGTTTCGCAAGCTGCTGCAGGGTACTTACGGTCACAGGCTGCAGAGGTCAAGTCAGGGGTGCAGAGGTCGAGCCAAGAACGAAGAGACCCCCAATCGAAAACACAGCCCCTTTTATATTGTTTTACCTGGCTTTGTCCTGTGATCGGCCAGCCCCTTTTGCATTGAAAAAGGTAAGATTTAAAGTTCCCGCTGGTCCCGCCCCCTTTGAGCCGGTCAGACCTGTCGAGATGGGAGTACCTCCCCTAGGTCCGCCTCCAGTCTGTTTTTTGAGATAACGAGGTTGAGCTCCCTTGAAGATTTTCAAAGACTTCCATCTGCTCCGGAGATAGCTGCTATGTTGATGGGGTGTTGATTGGATTCTGCTCTGGTGGAGGCCAGGTCATTTACATTTGCATGGGGCTATGACCATCCCATTGTCCTGCTTGCAGGCAGGCCCCCTGTGTATTCCCGTGCCCCTTGGTCTGTGTTTTGATCTTATCTCGTTGTCTGGCTCCTTCTTCCTTGTAGCTCCTAGGGGGGGGGTTTGTAAATACTTATGTACTTATGTCCCTACTCAGCTCAGCGGACCAAGCCTGCTGGGAAAACTGGTTCTGTTCTCTTGGCTGAAAAGTCAGTTTACAGTCTCTGAGTTTTTATTCTTGGGCAGTTCCAAAAAGGTCGAATTGCCCGAAAACCTTACAGATGCCCCTTCGATACGTCCCTACCTGCTTGGACCGTATCGACACAGGTGAAGGGCAATCATTTCCTCTTGTGTGGACCGTAGGCCCCCCCCCCAACAACATGCGAAATTACAATTCCCAAGACAGTTCCCTTAATCTAGGCTGCCCCTGATTTCAATGAGAGGGAAAGACAAGACCATACTTAATTCAAGCAGACAGTAACATATACACATTTCACCGGAACCCCAAACGTAAGGGTCCCTGTACATATATCACAATCAAGTACACATTTCACCGGGACCCCAAACGTAAGGGTCCCTGTACATATATCACAATCAAGTACACATTTCACGCGAATCCATACAACTATTTACAATTGCATCTGTTTATTTCACCAAGGATCCTCCTTTCTTGGCTGCACTTCGCTTCTTCCCGTTGAGGGCTCTTCATTTATCCTCCATCGTCGATACCTGCAGCTGAAAGGTTTAGTCCAACTGAGGCGACAGCATAATGTACCCCCTGTACAACATTTCCTTTGTGGGGGCAAACACTAAACCATTCTCAGGCCCCCCCCTGGTGGTGATCGGACAGTTGTGAGGGTCGATCGGTTGGGCTGTGGGCAGGGGTCGCTTTACCTGAACCAGCAGTTCGGTAGCTTCTACAGTCATCCCTTCCCTGGGCGTTACACATCCCTCCCCACTGCGGTCAATTTATCCCGTTCCCTGGGTTCTGCCACCACCTTACAAAAGTGATTAATGCCCCTTGTGGACATGCCTTGGTAGATCCCCATGAACACAAATAAATGCCCTGGTCAGAAGCCCACCACTTATCCCAGCAAACGGTGATCCTACCCGGTGACCCCGTGATGGTCCGTTAGGTGTTGGTGTCCAGGCGTTCCCAGTCCGAGGACCGATCCCTCATGTCCAGCCTCAGCTTCCTGGGCCACCACCATCTCCCCAAAGGAACGTCCCCCTCACAGGTTAAACACACCCGCCTGCCCTCAGTCACCCTAACCCGGTCAGTCGCCACCTGTATCTCCTCGCAGAGTACCGAGGCCTCTCCATAGGTGAAGCTCTGGTGGCTGGAGTACCTGGTCGAGTTCGACCCCAGCCACCCCGGCCACCTCCCCAGGTGTGAGTAGCGGGCCTGCTCTATGGCCACCTGGTTTCCCTGTCCGGTAGTGACCAGGGGGCTCTGCCGCCAGAACACCCATAGACAAAGGACTCTTCTGTCTCTCCTCTGCGGAGTTCTCCCGGTCCCACCATCGCCAGGATCAGCAAACTCCACATCGTCGGGTGCCCCATCTGTAAGAAAAACAAAACACATCCTTGCCTCTACAGCCCTACCTACCTTAAAGTGCATGGGTTCTATCCAGCGGCAGCAGCAGCTCCCGCTTTGAAGTTGCCGCAGCCTGTCTGTGATTCTGTGTTTACAGCCCGGCTCCCCAGGGTCCTAGTGCCTGCCGCTATCCGGCGGCAGCAGCAGCTCCCGCTTTGAAGTTGCCGCAGCCTGTCTGTGATTCTGTGTTTACAGCCCGGCTGCACCAGGGTCCTAGTGCCTGGTGCTTCATCATTTTACCATTGCACCAGGCGCTTCTGTGTTCCCACGATCCTAAATACTTCACACACAACTACACACTAATTAGAACTAACAGGGGGGGAATGCTATATACAATGCCACCCGTCTCCGGGTGGCCAAATTAAAACTGTGCCCCGCTAAACTGGGGCAGTTCACCTGTTTGGTCCAACGGCTCGGGCCAGACCGTCCCCTCCCGGGGGTTCGGGCTGCCCCTTGCCTCTCCTTTCCCAACAGGGTTCGGTGATCCCTCATCGCTCCCTTCTACTCGGGCCCCCTTACTGCGGGACCGGGTGACAGGGAGGTGTGATGGGGACCATCTTACCGGGGGCTTGGAGACCCGATTGCTCCTTCGTCCCCTGACTGGTTCCCAAACCCAAGGTGATACCTCCACTTCCTCCGCCTCCTTAGCCTCTATACTAAGGCAGGCCACCTGACCCACAGGTAAGGGCTTGGGAATCGTTACTGTCCCTGGGCTGGGTGCTTGCAGCACCGTCGGTCTCTTTGGGACTGCCCCTTCGGGACAGCACCTTGTCACCGGTTGTGTGATCGTGGAGTCAGGGACCTTCCCCACCGTCGTTAATTCTACGGGGGGTTTCTCCACTACCACCCCCAGTCTTCCCCCCACCTTGCTCTTTCTTGCCCTTATGGGGTGGAACAATTTAAATTGACTGATGTGGCGTTCGCATGGGTCCCACCTTAAGGGATTTAAACTGCAAATAGCCGCTGAGGCAGCCTCCAGAATGGGACCCTGCACCTGGACCGGACCAGGGTCTGGGGCTAGAACTACCCCTGCGCTCCCTTTTTCCTGAGGCTGCTCCCTGGGTAGTCATACGGGTTCTTGTGGTGTGGGTGCGGGCAAGCCCTGGCCCGTTGCCATTGCCACCTGTCCCGACCCAGCTGCTAGGCTCTGCAAAAAGGCTAAAAGTTTCTTTACCTCGAAGGTTTCCGGGGCAGCTGCTCCTGCCGCCGGGGTCTGACTCTCTACTGCGGGAGCCCTCTCCTCCTTGCTAGGGTTTTTACATTCCCTCTTGAAATGCCCGGCCTTCCCACACCCGTAGCATAAGTATTCCTCATGCTTCCACTCTCTCTTAGGGGCTGCTGGCGCGATTTCATGCACCCTACCCTTAAGGGGCTTGTCCTCACCCCTCTCCCCATTACGATATGCGAGGGTAAGTTTCCTAAGGACCTCTTCCTCATTAAGGGCCGGGGTCTGCGGGTCGAACCAGTGTTCGGCTTTTGCCCTAACGTTAGGGAGACAGTTGGCAACTAGGGTCTTCAGCCAGTGGGCGGTTCTTTCCCCTAAATTCCGTCTATCCGCGGGAACCCCGCATGCCTCCATATAGACAGTCCACAGTCTGTCTGCGAACATGGTGGGAGATTCTCCTGGTTGCTGCTTGGTTTCCCCCACCCTCATGAAAGGGCTCCCCAGATTTAAGCCCATCGCCTCCAGAACAGCAGTCTGTGCTGCCGCCCATGTGTCAGGTCTTCCCCCATTCCCAGAGGTCACTGTCCTGCATAGCTGTGCATCTAGGGTCATCAGGAGCATCTTTATTTGCTCCCCTTCGTCGCAGTCATTGATGCTGGCTGCCTGTTCCACCTCCATAAAATGAAGCGACGGATCCCCTTTTGGAGTTAGTCTGGGAACGTGGGCCACCATCCCCCTGAGCTCGGATGCCCCATGAGGAACGATAATGTCGCCCTCAACCGGTCCCCTATTTGCCATCCCCGCCGGGGGACCATACCTTCGTTGCCTGACAGGGCACATCTGCCCTACCTGGGGTTCCTGCTCCTCCTCCCCACTGTCCAGCTCTCCTGCCCCGTTGGGTAGCCCCCCTGTCCCCGGGCTAGCTACCCATATAGGAGACGCCGCTATCTGGGGATACACCACTGACCCCCCTTGGACCTGCCCCTGACCGGGCGGTCCAAACCCTACCTGCTGACCCGGCCCCATCACCGGCATCCCAGGCAGCGGTCTGTCCCCATCCCATGGGGACCCACATACGAAACCAGGCGGACACGCCTCCAGCTGGGGGTACCCTGCCGACCCCCCTTGGACTTGCCCCTGAACGTGCAGTCCGTTCCCCGCCTGCCGACCCGGGCACGATCCCGGTGCCTCAGGAGGCGGTCTATTCCCCTTGGCCTGTGGGGAATCATCCGCTGCGAGGAGCACCTTGCCCCTTGGGGACCCCCCTGGACCTACCAGGTGTATCTGTCCCCTGACCTTGGACAAGGCCTCCTCCAACTCCGTTATTCGTGCCTGGCACGGCCCATGGGCACAGTCCCCTACTTCCTCGCGAGCCACTCGGTACGCTGCCTGGATGTCCCGGAACTTCCCCTCCAGCTTCCTACACTGCTCTGTACTCCGAGCATAGAGTTCCTGGAGCCTCCGTTCCTTTTCTTTACCCTCCACTATCTGGCAGTGGAGATAGTCCTTCTCACACCGGTTAGACTCGCTTTCCTGTTTCATTTCTGCCATTTCTTCCCGCAGTCGTTCCGCTGCGCTAGCGCTGTCCCCTGCGCTGGCCCTCACTTCTCTCAACTCCTGCTCTAACTCTTCGACCCTATCCTCTGTCTTGACTACCTGCTCGGACAGGCAAACCAGCCAAACTGCCTTCTCCAAGTGCCTTTTGTGCGCCTTGCTTTCTGTCCATGCAGCCGCTGCCATTACCGGTTGCTCCGCATTGATCAATTCTGAGACCCAAGGTTTGGTGAGGTTGACCTTTTGCCACAAATACGAGGATATTCTCTCCTCCATTTTGCTTCGTTCCCTCACCCCCTCTGCCAAGTCACATACTCCAAACCACCGGGCTCCTGCCTGACTCGCCATTGTAGAGGGTGCCATCTCCGCTACTCCACTACTGGGCCGATATCTGGGGTTTGAATATCTGTGTGTGTCTCTCTCCAGCTGGCACTGAAACTTCAGAGGCCAGGGGATGTCGCACTGGGACACTTCCACTGAAGAGAGCACTGATTCACGCCTGCCGTTTATTCCTAACCGACAGCCTGAGACTTATATCACACAGATCTCCAGACCCCTACCAATACCCAGGTGATTCTCTCTCTTGCCGGTGGTGCAACACCCACCCGGTTCCTACTCCACTAGAGTAGCTTTCCCAAGAGAGAGAATAGGACACTGCTGTTTATTTCCTAACCAGCAGTCTGTCCTGAGTGAATCGCTCAAGATGAGCCTCGATTCTTGAACCCGGAATTAAGGTGAGGAGTATTTTAACAATGACTTGGTCAGAGATCGCTGGTGAAAGATTGAAGAATTTAAACGACTCCAATTATCATCAAATCAAGGTTTATTGCAAAACCCAGGTCAAAATCATCAACAGAAGAAACACAATAAAATCTTATGCTCTAATACAAACTAAGTCTATTCAAAAGTAATATAGCGGACACAACGAAAATTCTTATGATTACACAGTTTTTAGCAATATCACAAGGCACAAAACAAGTTCCCTTCCCCAAAGCCTCAACCACTATTAAAGTCAAGGGAGTTTCGCAAGCTGCTGCAGGGTACTTACGGTCACAGGCTGCAGAGGTCAAGTCAGGGGTGCAGAGGTCGAGCCAAGAACGAAGAGACCCCCAATCGAAAACACAGCCCCTTTTATATTGTTTTACCTGGCTTTGTCCTGTGATCGGCCAGCCCCTTTTGCATTGAAAAAGGTAAGATTTAAAGTTCCCGCTGGTCCCGCCCCCTTTGAGCCGGTCAGACCTGTCGAGATGGGAGTACCTCCCCTAGGTCCGCCTCCAGTCTGTTTTTTGAGATAACGAGGTTGAGCTCCCTTGAAGATTTTCAAAGACTTCCATCTGCTCCGGAGATAGCTGCTATGTTGATGGGGTGTTGATTGGATTCTGCTCTGGTGGAGGCCAGGTCATTTACATTTGCATGGGGCTATGACCATCCCATTGTCCTGCTTGCAGGCAGGCCCCCTGTGTATTCCCGTGCCCCTTGGTCTGTGTTTTGATCTTATCTCGTTGTCTGGCTCCTTCTTCCTTGTAGCTCCTAGGGGGGGGTTTGTAAATACTTATGTACTTATGTCCCTACTCAGCTCAGCGGACCAAGCCTGCTGGGAAAACTGGTTCTGTTCTCTTGGCTGAAAAGTCAGTTTACAGTCTCTGAGTTTTTATTCTTGGGCAGTTCCAAAAAGGTCGAATTGCCCGAAAACCTTACAAGAGGCAAGCTACAACCCCCGGGGAAACGGACAGGTAGAAAGGGAGAATGGGGCGGTATGGAGGGCCGTCCAGCTGGCCCTACAGTCCAGAAATCTCCCGGCCTCCCGCTGGCAAGAGGCCCTCCCTGATGCACTACACTCCATTCGCTCGTTACTCTGCACTGCCACTAACAATACACCGCATGAACGTCTTTTTGCCTTCCCCAGGAAGTCCACATCTGGGGTGTCGCTCATGACTTGGCTCACAGCTCCAGGAACCGTGCTTCTCCGTAAACATTTGCGGCTCCACAAGGCGGACCCGTTGGTGGAGAGGGTACACTTGCTCCACGCAAACCCCCAGTACGCCTACGTGGCGTTCCCCGACGGCCGCCAGGATACTGTCTCCCTCAGGGACCTGGCACCAGCAGGTTCCACCCCCGCACCATCCCCGTCGCCCCCCGGCGCCACCCTCCCCTCCCCCGTCGCTCACAACACCCCACCCCACAGGACCGTCCGTCCTCCCCCTGCCCACGCCCGTCGATGAAGAGGATTTCAGCACGCTCCCGGAGTCACCTTCGACCAGGTCAGCACCAACATCGCCGTCACCACTTCGTCGCTCTCAAAGGACCATCAAGGCCCCGGACCGGCTGAACCTCTGACCGGTCCACCAGGCGCCTAGAGACATTTGATTTGCTCTGTAAATATTAAAATCATGATTGTTTCTAGTTATTCACCCGCCCCCCCGCCGGACGCAATTTTAACAGGGGGTGAATGTGGTAAACCACTGTTGTACTTATATTTGAGGATGTACGGTAGAACCTGCACTACAGATTCGCCTGTGGCCCCTGCCTGCTGGCTCTGCCCAGGAGGCGGGGTATATATATGCGTGTCCTCCACCTCGCAGCCATTTCACCAGCTGCTGTGGGAGGCCACACATCTGATACCAATAAAGCCTCAGTTTGGATTCAACTTTCGTCTTTAGTCAAATTGATCGTGCCTCAGTGGGATAGGATAAGAGTCCGTTCTTGTAACTGCATAAACCTTTCTATAGTCCACACACTCTGGATTTGGTTGGGTACCGTCTGGTTTAGGTACCATCACTATGGGTGAGCTCCATTGCCTGCAACCCACTTCAATTATGCCATTTTTAAGCATACTCTCAATCTCTTTGTTAACCTGTGCCAATTGTAAGGGTTAAGTCTTAATGGATATTGTTTGATTGGAACAGAATTTCCCACATCTACATCATGTATAGCCATTTTAGTACTTCCCAATTTATCGCTACAAACTTGCCCATGTGATATCAATAACTCTTTCAGGTCAGTTCGTTTTTCCTCTGGAAGGTAACTCAACAATTTATCCCAATTTTTAAGAACATCCTCATTTTCAAATTTAATTTGAGGTATGTCAAATTCACAGTCATCTGGATTTGGTTCGTCACTCTGAGTTAGAATCATTAAAACCTCCTCCTTTTTCTCTCTTTCCCTTTCAAAGTACCTTTTAAGCATATTCACATGACACACTCGGTGAGTCTTCTGGTGTTTTTACCACATAATTCACCTCACTTAATTTCCTTTCAATCTGATAAGGTCCACAAAACCTAGCTTTTAAAGGTTCACCTACCACTGGTAACAATACTAAAACTTTATCACCACTGGCAAAACTACGAACTTTGGATTTCTTTTCCGCTACCCGTTTCATCACATTTTGTGCAACTTTTAACTGTTGTCTAGCCAATTCACCTGCTCTATTTAATCGTTCCCTAAAATTTGACACGTAATCCAATAATGTAATTTCTGATTTCTCACTCACCAATTTTTCCTTAATCAATTTAAGTGGTACTCTTACCTCATGACCAAAAATTAGTTCAAAAGGACTAAATTTGGTTGACTCATTAGGTGCATCCCTAATTGCAAACAGTACGAATGGAATTCCTGTATCCCAATCCTCTGGATAATCGTGACAATAAGCCCTCAACATTGTCTTTAATGTCTGATGCCACCTTTCTAACGCTCCCTGCAATTCTGGATGATATGCAGTTGATTTAAATTGCTTTATTCCTAAGCTATCCATAACTTCTTTGAATAACCTTGAGGTAAAGTTCGATCCTTGATCCGATTGTATTTCTGTGGGTAGTCCACATATAGTAAAGAATTTAAGTAACTCCTCCACAATCCTTTTAGCTGTAATATTACGTACTGGAATGGCCTCTGGAAACCTAGTAGACACATTCATCATCATCAAAAGATATTGATTCCCACTTTTTGTTTTCGGAAGCGGTCCTACGCAATCAATTAGGACCCTTTTAAAAGGTTCCTCAAATGCTGGAATGGGTATTAAGCACGCTGGTTTTATCACTGCTTGAGGTTTCCCTATCACTTGACACGTGTGACATGATTGACAAAGTTTAACTACATCTTTATGTAGTTCAGGCCAATAAAAATGTTTTGTATTTTAGCTTGAGTTTTCCTTATTCCCAAATGACCTCCAACTGGTACCTCATGTGCAACTCACAACACCTCCTTTCTATACCCTACCGGCAATACTACTTGATGAACTTCTGCCCACTTTTCATCCACCTGCATATGTAAAGGGGCTGTTTAGCACATGGCTAAATCGCTGGCTTTGAAAGCAGACCAAGGCAGGCCAGCAGCACAGTTCAATTCCCGTACCAGCCTCCCCGAACAGGTGCCGGAATGTGGCGACTAGGGGCTTTTCACAGTAACTTCATTTGAAGCCTACTTGTGACAATAAGTGATTTTCATAAAGGCCTCCATTTTCTCATCAAGTCATCACTTTTACGGTAATAACACTCTGGTATACACTCAGATTCCTCTTCTGTATATACTTGCTGATGCATCCGTTTTATTTCTATATCTTTTTGGTGTAACTCTGCCAATTTTCCTGAACTAAAAATATCCGCCTCATCCTCCACCTTTTCTTGTTCTTTTTCAACCATCTGATCAAAAATCATTTCTGATAATTGCACTTCAACTTCATCTTCACTCTTTGATTTCTCCTCTTGCCTTAACCTGTGACTTTGCGACCTTGTTACTACAGCATCTGGAAAAATCCCAGGATATTCGTCCTTCAACACTTCAGTTGTCTGATTTTCCAATGGCTTATCAACCACAGTAGACATCACTCCCACCTGCGATCCAGCTATATCATTACCCAAGATAAACTGTATTCCTGGACAAGATAGTTTCTCTATTACTCCTACTACCACTTCACCACTCTTCACTGGACTTTCCAACCTTACCTTATATAATGGAACACTACTCCTCTCACCCTGAATTCCACATATTACCAACTTTTCTGGCAACATTCGTCCCAAACTACATAACTCCTCATCTCTTGCCATTAAAGATTGACTAGCTCCTGTATCTCTTAAAATTGTGACTTCTTTGCCTGCTCCTCCTGATACACATGAGTAAACTTTACCCACACAAGTAAATTCTTTAAAGAGATCTGGCACCTTCTTATCAATCACCTCTTGATCAGGCTGTACAATCTTTTGCACCTCCTTCACTTCACTTGGGCTTTTCTTTACCACTTTAACAAACCCCACTGTCTTATCCTGTTTTACCACGTCAGCCTTCCCAATGTTTTTCTTCAACTACCAACACTGTGAACTTCACATGGCCTAGTTTATTACAGTGAAAACATTTGAAACTTTTCATGTCTCTTCCACCCTCCTGGATTTCTTTTTTAATCTGAGGTACACTCTCCTTATTATCTCCCATCAGATCACCTTTACCTTTACCACTTAAATATTTCTCATGTCCCCAGTTTCTATCCCTCACCGGCTGAAACTGATGTCGGAAACCAATGTTTGATTTAATAACTAATTCATAGTCATCTGCCATTTCTGCTGCTAACCTCGCAGTTTTAACCCTCTGCTCTTCCACATGAGTTCTCATTACATTAGGAATTGAATTTTTAAACTTCTCCAAAAGTATAATTTCTCTGAGAGCTTCATACGTTTGGTCTACTTTCAAAGCCCTTATTCACCCATCAAAATTACTCTGTTTGGTCCTTTCAAACTCCATGTTTGTTTGACCAAATTCTTTCCTTAAATTTCTAAACCTTTGTCTGCTGGCTTCAGGCACTAGTTCATATGCACCTAAGATGGATTTTTTCACCTCCTCATACAACTCAGATACCTCCTCCGGTAGTGATGCAAACACTTCACGAGCCCTACCTACCAGCTTTGTTTGAATCAGTAATACCCACATGTCCTGTGGCCATTTCATTTGTTTAGCCACCTTTTCAAATGAAATGAAAAAGGCTTCCACCTCCTTCTTGTCAAACCTTGGACATATTTAAATAGATTCCCACCAAGCCTTCGACTTTGTCGCTCTTTCTCACTATCCTCAACAGTATCATCTAACCGTAAGTTTCCCTTTACGCCTGCCAATTTTAACTGACTGTCCTGTTTCATGGCCATTTTCTGAAGTTCAAACTCTCTCTCTTTATCTTTTCCCCTGATCTGCATCTCCCTTTCTCTTTCTTTTTGTTCAGCGAGGGCTATTCTTTCTGTTTTCCTTTCTTCTCTCTCTTTTTTCTCTCTCTCTCTTTCTCTTTCTCTTTCTTTTTCCTCTCTCTCTCTTTCTCTTTCTTTTTCCTCTCTCTCTCTTTCGTATTCAAGCTGCTCTAATTCTTTCTCATGTTCCATTTGTTTAATTCGTAACTGAATTTTTAATATTTCCAATGAGTCAAACTGTATGTCAGGCAACTTTAAATGCTTAGCCACCACCATAATGACCTCATCTTTTCGCATTTTGTCAGGTAATGTTAACTGCAATGTTTCTGTCAAATCTAACAATCTGCTTTTAGTCTCTGTCCATAAGGTACTGCGTGTGACCGTCTCCACCCCCAAAAACCTCAGAGCCTCTGAAAGAGCCATTGTCCACAACGCGCTCCCTACTTAAACTGGAATACCACACCTGAAAAGCACCCACAATATGCTCACCCCTCACTCTCTTTAAGTTCACTAAGCCAATCCAATAGATAGACTTTTATCCCCCTCGAGCCCCCAATTTGTTATGGGCCAGGGTTTAGAGAACCCTAAAATGTATCATGGAGTTCACCTGACCCACAACTTTTAATAGATTGTTGTACGGGGAGCACATGGCTCACTCTACAGGTGTGGTACAGCAGATTGGAAAAGTATTTTTGAAAGCAAAACAATGTTTATTCTATGAACTCAAGTTAACCTTTTTAAACAATACAGTGAACATCTTAGCAACGATTAATTCAAATACAACCCCCAAAGAATACAACACTAAGTAATCCTTTAAGCTTTCCTTTTAACATCCATAAGATTTAAAACACCTTTTACCAGAAGCACATCAGGTTAAAGTCACTGCTGTTATTAGTTTGAAATCACCAGGATCGGTTTACAGTCTTTAGATTACAGAGGGAGATTCATACACCTTCTGGCTATAACTGTCCAGCTCTGAAAACGAAACTAAAACACACCCTGCAGAAAACAGCCTAAAATGAAAGTAAAAAGCTGACAGACAGCCCAGCTCCGCCCACACTCTGACATCACTGATAAACACCCATTTCTTAAAGGTACATTTCTTTAACACCTATTTTTTAAAGGTACTCTCACATGACAATGGTGACAGCATAGACGGAGCTTTACTCTGTAGACGGAGCTTTACTCTGTATGTAACCCCGTGCTGTACCTGTCCTGGGAGTGTTTGATGGGGACAGTGTAGAAGGAGCTTTACTCTGTATCTAACCCCGTGCTGTACCTATCCTGGGAGTGTTTGATGGGGGAAGTGTAGAGGGAGCTTTACTCTGTATATAAACCCATTCTGTACCTGTCCTGGGAGTGTTTAATGGGGACAGTGTAGAGGGAGCTTACTCTGTATATAACCCCATTCTGTACCTGTCCTGGGAGTGTTTAATTGGGATTGTGTTGAGTGAGCTTTACTCTGCATCGTACCCAAGTTTTGATCTCACTGGCCATGTATCAGGAATATTGTGAATGTTGGACGAGTTCCATTTTCTTAAAAACATTGTAAAGCTGATAAACATTTAATATGCTGTTCTGAATCGATGAAGGGTGCAAATCAATTGTTGTTACATAATGGTGGTCTCCTTTTTTTAAAGGATTATTTCGATTTTCCAACTGGCTTTCCGTTCCCTCAACCTTGCAAACCCATAATGATAGGACAATTCAACAGCCTCTTTATCCCAATCATCTACTCCATTGTCTTTCTGCTGGGAGTGTTTGGTAATGGGATGCTGATCTTCATCATCGCTCGTCACAAACAAGGCAAGACCCTCACGGACACTTTCATCCTGCACTTGGCCATCGCAGACTTGCTCCTGGTCTTCACTCTCC
The DNA here is from genome assembly GCF_047496885.1 of Scyliorhinus torazame. Lineage (NCBI taxonomy): Eukaryota > Metazoa > Chordata > Chondrichthyes > Carcharhiniformes > Scyliorhinidae > Scyliorhinus > Scyliorhinus torazame. The sequence continues at coordinate 90,787,023 of NC_092718.1, forward strand.
CCTTTTGGATGGTTGAGGCAGTCAGCGGTTGGGTCTTTGGGAATGCCATGTGCAAAATAACCGGTGGGGTCTTCGCTCTCAACCTGTACAGCAGCATCCTCTTCCTGGTGTGCATCAGCTTTGACCGTTACCTGGCCATTGTCCACGCCATCCACATGTACAGGAGACGCAAGCCACTTCACATCCACGGCATCTGCCTCCTCATCTGGGTCTTCTGTCTCCTCCTGGCTTTAGTTGATCTCATCTTCCGTGACGTTTACGAGCCAAGCTATTTGGAGATGAAAGCCTGCACTTACTCATTTGGGGTGGAGAGCGCGAAGGCCTGGAAGATATTTTTGCGCCTGTTCCATCACTCCATGGGCTTCTTCCTCCCAGTGGCAGCCATGTTGTATTGCTACTGCATGATCTTCAGGACCCTTTGGCACAGTAATGTGTTTGAGAGGCAAAAGTCCCTGAAGGTGGTCGTCACCATTGTGGTGGTCTTCGTAGTCTGCTGGCTGCCCTACAACGCCGTGCTCTTTGTCGACACCCTCGAATCGCTGGACGCCATCCGGGCCAATTGCGCCATGCTGAATACCCTGGACATCAGCCGCACCGTCACTCAGAGCCTCGGGCTCGTCCACTCCTGCTTGAACCCCCTCCTTTACGCCTTCATCGGGGTCCGGTTCCGTGGAGAGATGCTGAGGGTATTAGCAGATGTTGGCTCTCTGAAAGTGCCTAAAATTATCAGTCGCCAGGGCAGCAGAGAGGGAGGAACTTCCTCAGATTTCTGAGTGAACTCAGCCAGCCGAAGCATGGCACACTTCAAGGGAAAGTGGACTTTACCTCATGCCAGGCTGTGCCAGGGTGAGCTCTGCCTCATTCATTCATTCATCATCAAATTCCTACACAAAACACCAATCTTCAGCTTCGAAAAACCTTGAATTATCCAAAACTAATTGCCACTGCATCCAACTCTTCAATCATCCTCTGTCACTCATAGAATCCAGTTACCAATCACCACACACATCCCGCATCCCACTTTGCAAACCTCCCTATCTCTGTCATCTCCTCCAACCCCTACAACCCTCATCTTTGTAGCCTCATCCAGCCCCTGCAATTTTCCTTATCTCGGTCACCTCTTCCAGCCCCTACAACCCTCCCTATATCTGTGCCTCCTCCAGCCCCTAGAAACCTCCCTCATCTCTGTAACATCCTCTAGCCCCTACAACCCTCCCTATCTTCGTAACCTCCTCCAAACCCGACAATCTTCCCCTCTCTGTAGCCTCCTCCAGCCCCTACAAACCTCCATATCTCTGTAAAGTCCTCCAGCCCCTACAACCCTCCCTATCTCTGTAATAACCTACAGCCTCTACACCCCTCCCTCTCTGTAACTTCCTGCAGATGCTACACCCGCCCCATCTCCGTAACCTCCTCCAGCTCCTACAACCCTCCCTATCCCTGTACCGCCTCCATCCCCTACAGCCCGATCTATCTCTGTAACCTCCTCCATCCCCTACAACCTTCCCTATCTCTGTAACCTCCTCCAGCCCCGAGAACACTCCATATCTCAGTAACCTCTTCCAGCCCCTAAAACCCTCCCCATCTCTGTAATCCCCTCCATCTCCCACAACCCTCCCTATCTCTGTAACCTCCTCCCACCCCTGCAATGCTCTCTATCTCTGTAACTTCCTCCAGCCGCTACGACGTTCTCTATCTCTGTAACCTCCTTCAGCCCCTAGAACCCTCCTTATATCTGTAACTTCCTCCAGCCCCTACAACCCTCCCCATCTCTGTAACCTCCTCCAGCCTCTACAACCCTCCCCATCTCTGTAACCTCCCCCAGCCACTACACAATCATCTGTCCCTCATACCTCCAGATGTGGCTTTGCGGGGTTATATTTAGTTTGATAAGTGGTCCTGTAAAACACCTTGGTGTGCTTTGCAATATTAAAGGTGCCGTAATAAATCAAGGTTTGGTCCTGGTCCATTTGTATATTATGATTTTGTCACTCTTCTGCTGGTGTCAATGACAGTCAATCTCTTGTTATGAGGAGCATGGACAGGGTTGATCGGGAACAGCTGTTTCCCTTAGTTGAAGGGTCAGTTAACAGAGAGCATACAAGTTCAAGGGAGGGGCAGGTGTGGTTTAGGGTGGATTTGAGGAAAACCTTTTTTTAACTGGGGAGGGGGGGGGGGATGGTCTGGAATGTACTGCTCGAGAGGGTGGTAGAGGCTGGGTGTCTCACATCCGATATAAAGAACTTGAATGAGCACTTGTCACGTCAACATTCAGGGCTATGGACCAAATGCTGGCAAATGGGATTAGGTAGGTATATCAGATGTTTTTTTCAAGCGTCGTTGCAGACTCGATTGGCAAAGGGCCACTTCTGCACTGTGTTCAATTCTGTGATGTGCCAATTAGGGAAAGGCTCATTCTTGTGTGTTTGATTGAAGTGAAGATGCAATGGAGTTGCTGCTTCAACTCTTGGTTTATGACAGGTTTCCCCCTCTCAATTGGGAGTGGGCAGCGTGGAGAGACATTCTCACACAAAAGAATATCAGGAATAGGAGCTGGAGGCCTTCTGACTCTTCAAATCTGCTCCCCGATTCAATAGGATCATGGCTGGTCTCCTGCCTCAACTTCCCCCCTCTGTCCCCTTCACTTCTGTTTTTTTTATAAATTTAGAGGAGCCAATTATTTTTTTTCCCAATTAAGGGGCAATTTAGCGTAGCCAATCCACGTAACCTGCACATCGATGTGTTGTGGGGGTGAGACCCACGCAGACACGATGTAAGGTTTTCGGGCAATTCGGCCCTTTTGGAGAAACTCAGAGACTGTAAACCGACTTTCCAGCCAAGGGAACAGAACCAGTTTTCCCAGCAGGCTTGGCCCGCTGAGCTGAGTAGGGACATAAATACATAAATATTCACAAACACCCCCCTAGGAGCTACAAGGAAGAAGGAGCCAGACAACAAGATAACATCAAAACACAGACAAAGGGGCACAGGAATACACAGGAGGCTTGCATGCAAGCAGGACAATGGGATGGTCATAGCCCCATGCAAATGTAAATGACCTGGCCTCCACCAGAGCAGAATCCAATTAACACCCCATCAACATAGCGAGGTGAGAATAGCAGCCATCTCCGGAGCAGCTGGAAGACACTGAAATTCTCCACAGAAGAGCCTAACCTCGTTAAACTAGAAATCAGACTGTCTGAGTCCAGCATATTGCGCTGGAAAAGCCCCTAGAAAATCAGCGGTAGAGAAAAACCAAGTTGGAGGCGGACCTGGGGGAGGTACTCCAATCTTGACAGGAGCTACCGGCAGAAACTCACTGGGAGGAGGGGGGCGGAGCCAGCGCCAAATTCAAATCGCGCAGGTCTGAAAAAAAACAAGTTGGAGGCGGACCTGGGGGAGGTACTCCAAGCTTGACAGAAGCTACCGGCAGAAAAACCAAGTTGGAGGCGGACCTGGGGGAGGTACTCCAAGCTTGACAGAAGCTGCCGGCAGAAACTCACTGAAAGAAGGGGGCGGAGCCAGCGCCAAATTCAAATCGCGCAGGTCTGCCTAGCTGGAAGAAGCGGACCTGCAAGGAATACCCGGAAACATACAGCTCTGACCGGCTCAAAAGGGGCGGGACCAGCGGGAACTTTAAAACTTACCTTTTCAATGCAAAAGGGGCTGGCCGATCACAGAACAAAGCCAGGTATAACTATATAAAAGGGGCTGTGTTTTCGAGCAGGGGCTCTTCGTTCTTGGCCCGACCTCTGCACCCCTGACTTGACCTCTGCAGCCTGTGACCGTAAGTAACCCGCAGCAGCTTGCGAAACTCCCTTGATTTTAATAGTGGTTGAGGCTTTGGGGAAGGGAACTTGTTTTGTGCCTTGTGATTTTGCTAAAACCTGTGTAACCATAAGAATTTTCGTTGTGTCCGCTATATTACCTTTTGAATAGACTTAGTTGTATTAGAGCATAAGATTCTATTGTGTTTCTTCTGTTGATGATTTTGACCTGGGTTTTACAATAAATCTTGATTTGATGCTAATTGGAGTCGTTTAAATTCTTCAATCCTTCACCAGCGATCTCTGACCAAGTCATTGTTAAAAATACTCCTCACCTTAATTCCGGGTTCAAGAATCGAGGGTCATCTTGAGCGATTCACTCAGGACAGACTGCTGGTTAGGAAATAAACAGCAGTGTCCTATTCTCTCTCTTGGGAAAGCTACTCTAGGGGAGTAGGAACCGGGTGGGTGTTGTACCACCGGCAAGAGAGAGAATCACCTGGGTATTGGTAGGGGTCCGGAGATCTGTGTGATATAAGTCTCAGGCTGTCGGTTAGGAATAAACGGCAGGCTTGAATCAGTGCTCTCTTCAGTGGAAGTGTCCCAGTGCGACATCCCCTGGCCTCTGAAGTTTCAGTGCCGGCTGGAGAGAGACACACACAGATATTCAAACCCCAGATATCGGCCCAGTAGTGGAGTAGCGGAGATGGCACCCTCTACAATGGCGACCGCGGCAGGAGCCCGGTGGTTTGGAGTATGTGACGTGGCAGAGGGGGTGAGGGAACGAAGCAAAATGGAGGAGAGAATATCCTCATATTTGTGGCAAAAGGTCAACCTCACCAAACCTTGGGTCTCAGAATTGATCAATGCGGAGCAACCGGTAATGGCAGCGGCTGCATGGACAGAAAGCAAGGCGCACAAAAGGCACTTGGAGAAGGCAGTTTGGCTGGTTTGCCTGTCTCAGCAGGTAGTCAACGCAGAGCAAAGGATCGAAGAGTTAGAGCAGGAGGCTAGCGCAGCGGAACGACTGCGGGGGGAAGTGGCAGAAATGAAACAGGAAAGCGAGTCTAACAGATGTGAGAAGGACTATCTCCACTGCCAGATAGTGGAGGGTAAAGAAAAGGAACGGAGGCTCCAGGAACTCTATGCTCGGAGTACAGAGCAGTGTAGGAAGCTGGAGGGGAAGTTCCGGGACATCCAGGCAGCGTACCGGGTGGCTCGCGAGGAAGTAGGGGACTGTGCCCATGGGCCGTGCCAGGCACGAATAACGGAGTTGGAGGAGACCTTGTCCAAGTTCAGGGGACAGATACACCTGGTAGGTCCAGGGGGGGTCCCAAGGGGCAAGGTGCTCCTCGCAGCGGATGATTCCCCAAAGGCCAAGGGGAATAGACTGCCTCCTGAGGCACCGGGATCGTGTCCGGGTCGGCAGGGGGGGATCGGGCTGCACGTTAAGGGGCAAGTCCAAGGGGGGTCGGCAGTGTATCCCCAGGTAGCGGCGTCTCCTATATGGGTAGCTAGCCCGGGGACAGGGGGGCTACCCAACGAGGCAGGAGAGCTGGACAGTGGGGAGGAGGAGCAGGAACCCCAGGTAGGGCAGATGTGCCCTGTCAGGCAAAGGAGGTATGGTCCCCCGGCGGGGATGGCAAATAGGGGACCGATTGAGGGCGACATTATCGTTCCTCATGGGGCATCCGCGCTCAGGGGGATGGTGGCCCACGTTCCCAAACTAACTCAGAAGGGGGACCCATCGCTGCATTTTATGGAGGTAGAACAGGCAGCCCACATCAATGACTGCGACGAAGGGGAGCAAATAAAGATGCTCCTGATAACCCTAGATGCCCAGCTATGCAGGACAGTGACCTCTGGGAATGGGGGAAGACCCGACACCTGGGCGGCAGCACAGACTGCTGTTCTGGAGGCAATGGGTTTGAATCTGGGGAGCCCTTTCATGAGGGTGGGGGAAACCAAACAGCAACCAGGGGAATCTCCCACCATGTTCGCAGACAGACTGTGGACTGTCTATATGGAGGCATGCGGGGTTCCCGCGGATAGACGGAATCTAGGGGAAAGAACCGCCCACTGGCTGAAAACCCTAGTTGCCAATTGCCTCCCCAACGTTAGGGCAAAAGCCGAACACTGGTTCGACCCGCAGACCCCGGCCCTTAACGAGGAAGAGGTCCTCAGGAAACTTACCCTCGCCTATCGCAATGGGGAGAGGGGTGAGGACAAGCCCCTTAAGGGTAAAGTGCACGAAATCGTGCCAGCAGCCCCTAAGAGAGAGTGGAAGCACGAGGGCACCCGGACCTCCGACAAGAAACCGGTATGCTACGGGTGTGGGAAGGCCGGGCATTTCAAGAGGGAATGTAAAAACCCCAACAAACAGGAGAGGGCTCCCGCAGTAGAGAGTCAGACCCCGGTGGCAGGAGCAGCTGCCCCGGGAACCATCGAGATAAGTAAGATCTTAGCCCTTTTGCAAGGCTCAGGACAGGTGGCTATGGCAACGGGCCAGGGGCAGCCCGCCCCCGCACCCAGGGAAGCCGCCGAATGACTAGCCCCTCAGCCACCCACCTTTCTATGCCCACTGGAATATGGCCCGTGCGGGAGACCCTGGGTAAAAATGGAGGTCCAGGATACGGTCGGGAGTTACCTACTGGACACCGGTGCTTCCAGTACTATAGTCCACACGGACAATCCCCGAGCATCCCCTCTGTCTAGCGGGGTACCCTATAGCCTCATTGGTTTTACCGGGAACGAAAAAATGGGCTTTTTCTCTGTTCCCCTGTCTATCAGGTTAGGGGCACTCCAGGCGCACTGGAAATGCGTCCTGATGAGATGGGAACAGGAGGGAAAAGGGATCCTAGGAGCTGATTTCATAGTGGCTCATCAGATCCTGGTGGACCTAAGAAATCACTGCCTGTGGGGTGCAGCAACGGAAGGGACTGAAAGGGAATTGAGAGTAATAGACAGAGCCCAGGAGAAGGGAGCTTTGTGTGTGGTACAGCCAAAGGAAGGGTACGATCTAGAAGCCCTGGAGAGGAATACCCCGGAAGAGTTCAGGGAGTATGTCCGCAAGAATCTGGCTGCTTTTGCCACCCACAAGCATGATTGTGGGAGAGTTACTGGGACAGAGGTCAGGGTAGATGGGGACCCCATGTCCCAGCCCCAGAAACAGTACCGCTTCCCCCGGGAAGCAGAGGCAGACTTGGAGGTGGCCCTAAACTCACTGGTGCGGCAAGGAGTGTTGAGGACAATTGCCACCCATGTAAACTCCCCGCTCTGGCCGGTGAGGAAGCCGGACAACTCCTGGAGGGCCACCGTGGACTACAGAGTCCTGAATAAACACATTCCAGCCTGCGCCCCAACGGTGGCGGCCGTGGCAGACTTGCTAGGAGAAATTCCAGCATCCGCCTCAATTTTTACGGTGCTGGATATTTCGAATGGATTTTGGTCAGTCCCGGTCAGAAGGGAAGACCAATACAAGTTTGCATTTACTTTTAAGGGGCAACAATACACCTGGACCTGTCTCCCGCAGGGATTCCACAACAGCCCGAGCATTTTCCATCAATGTATGGCAGAATGCTTAAAGGGTTTCAGTGAGCCACACAAGCTGGTGCAGTATGTGGACGACATCCTGTTGTTCACCAGTACTAGGGAGGAGCATGGGCCCCTAGTGGACGAGCTGTTGGGGATGTTACACAAAGGAGGGCTGAAAGTTAACCCTAAAAAGGCACAAATCGGGCTAGGAGAGGTGAAGTTCCTGGGGTTAACCCTGAGAGCTGGGGAGAGAGGGATTGACACCGCCAGGAGGCAAACAGTGCAGGAACTCCCAGTCCCCGTAGATGTAAAGGGGATACGGTCCTTTTTAGGAATCACCGGCTACTGCAGGGATTTCATTGAGGACTATGCCACCACAGCAGCGCCTCTGCTTAGGCTGCTGCACAAGGGGGTGGAGTGGGACTGGGACAGCAAATGTGAGACGGCGTTCGTCCAACTCAAGCAGGACTTGCAGAAAGCCCCAGCCCTGGGAGCCATTAACCCCCGGGAGGAGTTTTTCCTGGAGGTGGCCGCAGGCAGCGATGGCCTGAGTGCTGTGCTCCTCCAGACCCGACATGGCAAATTGAGGCCGGTGGTGTACTCCTCTCGGGTCCTCACAGACGTGGAGCGGGCATACTCCAACTGTGAGAGGCATCTGCTGGCCACCCACTGGGCGGTAAAGCGAATGCAGGTATTTGTTAGGATGGGCCCCATCACTCTCCTGACACACCACACCCCGACCCAGATGCTGCTGGACGGCCGGATTAAGGACGGCACGGTCAGCAGCGCCAGGATCACCAGGTGGACCCTCCTGCTGTCTCAAATGGCCCTTCAGGTAAAAGGGCTGAATGAGCCACAGCTCGCAGCCAACCTGATATACCCCGGGGAGCCACACCACTGTTCCGTAGAAGGGGTATGGGAGGTAGGGTTCGGACTCAGGGCAGGGCTGCACCCGACAGGGAGGGAGATCTATGTGGATGGGTCCAGTACGGTAGCGGAGGGCGTCAGGCTCACGGGCTGCGGGATCTGGGACCCCGATGCCGACATAGCCCTGGCCCTTAAACTCCCCCATACACTCAGCGCCCAGCAGGCAGAGCTGGCTGCAGTGATGTATGTGGTGACCCACCCCGACCGTTTTCCCACGCCGTATACCATCTGCTCAGATAGCATGTTTACATGCAACTCCTGCACGGAGTACCTGGCTATCTGGTCCCGACGAGGATACACCTCCTCGGATGGAAAACCACTGGCCACAAAACCCCTCCTCGAGAAAATCGTGGCGGCAGTTGGGCAGGGAGAGGACAGGTATATCCTCAAGGTGAAAGCTCACTCCAAAACAGAGCCACGGGGCGAGGGGAACCAGAAAGCAGACGGCCTGGCTCGAGAGGGGGCTAAGAATGGGATAGCGTGGGACCCGTACGAAGAGGGACAAGTAGCGGCCGTTACAAGACAGCCCCAGAGGGGGGATGGGACGAGTTTGGCCCCAGATCTGGCCACTGCCCAGGGACAGGACCCCGAGCTGAAGAAAGTCATAACGGCCATGGGTAGACAGGAAAGGATAGAGGGGCCCTATGGGGGAAAGGACATCACACTGAAGGAGGGCATGCTCTTCAGGGGGGACCAGTGGATAGTGCCTTCCCAGCATCATAGGGAATTTATCGAAATGGCCCATGAAAGCCCCGGAGCGGGACATCCCGGCCCTGAGACCACCTGGCAACGGGTGGAGAGGGTGGGATGGTGGCCGAGCCTCCGGGAGGATGCTCGCGATTTTTGTGCGAGCTGCCTGGTGTGTGCTACCAATAACCCGGATCCCAAGAAGAGAAAGGTCTCGTTGGGGCACATCCGCAGGGTGGAGGGGCCCTGGCAGTCGATACAGATCGACTATATTGGACCCCTTCCCCCAGCGGCGGGGGGTTACAAGTACTGTCTGGTGTTGGTGGATATTTTCACCAAGTGGGTGGAAGCCTTCCCCTGCCGAACAGCCACCGCAGCAGGCACAGCCAGGATACTGGTCAGGGAGGTATTCTCGAGGTGGGGACTCCCACAGTTTGTGGAGTCAGATCAGGGGAGTCACTTCACGGGACAAGTGATGCAAGCGACCCTGAAAGTCCTGGGGATTAAGGCCAAATGGCATGTGGCTTATAACCCTCAATCCTCAGGTCCTGTGGAAAGGTTAAACAGGACTATAAAGGAAAGGATCAGGAAAGAAACAGGCAGCTCGCCCAACCGGTGGGTAGAAATCTTACCCTTAGTTTTAATGGGGATCCGGGCAAGCCAGTCCAGAAGCACAGGGTACTCCCCGCACGAGCTCATGACAGGGAGAGTCATGAGAACCCCGATCCATGTCAGGGTACCTTCCCTGACGGAGGGGCAGCTTAGGGAGGTAAATCGAGACAAGTTTGCTAAGAAGCTGATGGAGCAGCTAAAGGAAATTAACTGGCAGGCAGCGTTTAATATGGGGACCCAGCACCGGAGGAACAAGCTGCTACTCGAGCCCCACACTACCCAGGAATGGGCCATAGGGGACCAAGTAATGGTCCGGAATTTTGCACGGGTAGGAGCCTTTGAGCCACTGTACGCGGGACCGTACAGTATAGTGGACAAGGCCAGCCCCATGGTTTACGCAGTACAGCTCCCCCGGAAGATTAAATGGTTCCACGTGAATCAGTGCAAACTTTTCGACCCCACCAGGGCCGGTAAGAGCAAGTTGGGGGGGGGGCTGGGGGTGATAGTGGAGAAGCCGCCTGCAGAATTGACGACGGTGGGGGAGGTCCCTGACCCCACGACCACACAACCGGTGACAAGGTACTGTCCCCAAGGGGCAGTCCCAAAGAGACCGACAGTGCTGCAAGCACCCAACCCAGGGACAGTGATGATTCCCAAGCCCTTCCCTGTGGGTCAGGTAGCCTGCCTTAGTATAGAGGCCAAGGAGGCGGAGGAAGTGGAGGTATCACCTTGGGTTTGGGAACCAGTCAGGGGACGAAGGAGCAATCGGGTCTCCAAGCCCCCGGTAAGATGGTCCCCATCACATCTCCCTGTCACCCGGTCCCGCAGTAAGGGGACCCGACTAGAAGGGAGCGATGAGGGATCACCGAACCCTGTTGGGAAAGGAGAGGCAAGGGGCAGCCCGAACCCCCGGGAGGGGACGGTCTGGCCCGAGCCGTTGGACCAAACAGGCGTAATGCCCCAGTGTAACGGGGCACAGTTTTAATTTGGCCACCCGGAGACGGGTGGCATTGTATATAACATATTCCCTTTCCTTTCCCCCTGCTAGTTTTAAATTAGTGTGTAGTTGTGTGTGAGGTATTTGGGATCGTGGGGACACAGAAGCGCCTGGTGCAAGGGTAAAATGATGAAGCACCAGGCACTAGGACCCTGGTGCAGCCGGGCTGTAAAACACAGAACCCCAGACAGGCTGCGGCAACTTCAAAGCAGGAGCTGCTGCCGCCACCGGATAGCACCCATGCACTTCAAGGTAGGTAGTTCTGTGGAGGCAAGGATGTGTTTTGTTTGTCTTACAGATGGGGCACCCGACGATGTGGAGTTTGCTGATCCTGACGATGGTGGGACCGGGAGAACTCCGCAGAGGAGAGACAGAAGAGTCCTTTGTCTATGGGTGTTCTGGCGGCAGAGCCCCCCTGGTCACTACCGGACAGGGAAACCAGGTGGCCATAGAACAGGCCCGCTACTCACACCTAGGGAGGTGGCCTGGGTGGCTGGGGTCGAACTCGACCAGGTACTCCAGCCACCAGAGCTTCACCTATGGAGAGGCCTCGGTACTCTGCGAGGAGATACAGGTGGCGACTGACCGGGTTAGGGTGACTGAGGGCAGGCGGGTGTGTTTAACCTGTGAGGGGGACGTTCCTGTGGGGAGATGGTGGTGGCTCAGGAAGCTGAGCCCGGACATGAGGGATCGATCCTCGGACTGGGAACGAATGGACAATAACACCTACCGAACCATCACGGGGTCACCGGGTAGGATCACCGTTTGCTGGGATAAGTGGTGGGCTTCCGACCAGGGCATGTATCTATGTTTGTGGGGGTCAGCCAAGGCATGTCCACAAGGGGCATCAATCACCTTTGTAAGGTGGTGGCAAGACACCGGACATGGGATAAATTGGGATCAGAATGGGAAGGGATGTGTAACCCCCGGAGGGAAAGAAACCGTGAGAGCTACCGAACTGCTGGTTCAGGTAAAGAGGCCCCTACCCACAGCCCAACCAATCGACCCTCACAACTGTCCAATCACCACCCGGGGGCCCGAAAATGGTTTGCTGCTCGTCCCAACAAAGAAACTATTATACCAGGGGGTACATTACGCGGTGGCATCGGTGGTGCTAAACCTAACCGAGGTGAAGTTACCAGAATGGTGCCCTCGCAAGACTGAACTATTGTACCAGGCGCTGCTGAAGGACATGTTCCAGAAATTCCACAATTTGGATTTTGGGGACGTGGAAGTGGAGGATTTGTACAATAGGGCGGGGGAATTTAATGGGGACTCCAGTAGACAACGTAGAGGGCTAGTCAATGATGGGTTCACTGCCTTCAATACGGGGACATCCATTGTCAACAGCATGGATACCGTAGAGCTGGCCTTGCAAATCAATCAGCTAAAAGGCCAGCTGAGAAAGGTATTGAAGGATGAGAACACAGTAGTGCGGTCGGGTTTGCACGAGGAGGTGGCAATGACCCTACATCTAAAAGAAATAATCGCGCAATTGGAAGGGCATGCAAAAGCCATTAACGCGCTAATTAAAGAAGATCGAAATTCATCGGATCAGGCTGCCCAGAATGAAGTGTGTGGGCTGTATGGTGCCTGGTTGCTAGGAGAGGGGAGGAGTAATCTGGAGGACCTGAGACAGGGTCAGGTCCCCTCGTGGATTAGCAACAGGCACTTGGCAGCGCTGCACCCATTCCACAGGGTTTTGAGTCCTTGCCAGCTCCGTGCAGCCTCAGAGGCGTACCCGGTACCGGTCGATTGTGGGAGGTCAAACCACACAATCTTGGGGGTCATCGTGAGAATCCCAATCTTGGGTAGTTCAGCACAGCCGGTGCCGCTGTACCGAGTGGAGAATGTGGGGGTCATTCGTGGGGGGGTACACATTCGGTTTGGAAAGGTCCCGCCGTATGTCATAGTGCGGGAGCGAGCTGTGGCAGGCATTGACCTCTCGGGCTGCCGGAGCCGGGGAGCGCAGGTAATCCTGTGCCCTCAGCACCTGGGCACTGAGGCGCGACCCCAGTGCGGGTTCAGGACTGTTGGGGCAGAACCTATTAACTGCACCATGGAGGCAATGGCAGCGAGCCATGTCCAGCCCCAGGTGGCGTATATAGGAAGTGGGACATACTGTGTCACCACTGGAGCCCAGCAGTATCAACATGGGCCACAGCAGTGGTGTCCGATACTGCACAGCAGCTTCTGTTTTAAACCCAAGGCAGAGGTCCAGGTGGCACAGCAACGGATACTGCCCATTCCACGACCCTCCTCAGTTCACCTCTCGGTACGGGAAAACATTACTAACATACAAGAATATGTGGCCCGTTTTGGGTACGATATTCCCCCGGTTAAGGAAGACCTAAAGGTATTATTACAAGCTGTGGAAGTCTCACAAAGACACTTTTTCTCCTTAGAGCAAAAAACCCAAAACATTGATCGTGAAATTACAGATCTCAAAGCCCCGGACTGGTGGAACATGGGATCATGGATTGTGATACCAGCCTGGATCCGAATAGCCTCACACTTGTTAGTAGTATTACAGGTGTTCGTAGTTTTGTACTTATGTTGCCTCAGCTGCAGGTACCGACGACGGAGGAAAATGAAGAGCCTTCATCGGGTCCTCGGGGAGACGCTGAGTGCAGCCCACAAAAGAAAAGTCGTAGTGTAAATAGTTGTGTACAGCGCGGGTCTTCAGTTATTTGAGTGTAATATATGTACCGGGACCCTTACGTTTGGGGTTCCGGTGAAATGTGTATATGTTACTGTGTGTTTAAATTAGATATGGTCTTGTCTTTCCCTTTCATTGAAACCAGGGGTAGCCTAGATTAAGGGAACTGTCTTGGGAATTGTAATTTCGCATGTTGCTGAGGGGGGGGACCTTCGGTCCACACAAAGGCAAACAATTGCCCTTCACCTGGGTCGATACGGTCCAAGCAGGTAGGGACGTATCGAAGGGGCATCTGTAAGGTTTTCGGGCAATTCGGCCCTTTTGGAGAAACTCAGAGACTGTAAACCGACTTTCCAGCCAAGGGAACAGAACCAGTTTTCCCAGCAGGCTTGGCCCGCTGAGCTGAGTAGGGACATAAATACATAAATATTCACAAACACCCCCCTAGGAGCTACAAGGAAGAAGGAGCCAGACAACAAGATAACATCAAAACACAGACAAAGGGGCACAGGAATACACAGGAGGCTTGCATGCAAGCAGGACAATGGGATGGTCATAGCCCCATGCAAATGTAAATGACCTGGCCTCCACCAGAGCAGAATCCAATTAACACCCCATCAACATAGCGAAGTGAGAATAGCAGCCATCTCCGGAGCAGCTGGAAGACACTGAAATTCTCCACAGAAGAGCCTAACCTCGTTAAACTAGAAATCAGACTGTCTGAGTCCAGCATATTGCGCTGGAAAAGCCCCTAGAAAATCAGCGGTAGAGAAAAACCAAGTTGGAGGCGGACCTGGGGGAGGTACTCCAATCTTGACAGGAGCTACCGGCAGAAACTCACTGGGAGGAGGGGGGCGGAGCCAGCGCCAAATTCAAATCGCGCAGGTCTGAAAAAAACCAAGTTGGAGGCGGACCTGGGGGAGGTACTCCAAGCTTGACAGAAGCTACCGGCAGAAAAACCAAGTTGGAGGCGGACCTGGGGGAGGTACTCCAAGCTTGACAGAAGCTGCCGGCAGAAACTCACTGAAAGAAGGGGGCGGAGCCAGCGCCAAATTCAAATCGCGCAGGTCTGCCTAGCTGGAAGAAGCGGACCTGCAAGGAATACCCGGAAACATACAGCTCTGACCGGCTCAAAAGGGGCGGGACCAGCGGGAACTTTAAAACTTACCTTTTCAATGCAAAAGGGGCTGGCCGATCACAGAACAAAGCCAGGTATAACTATATAAAAGGGGCTGTGTTTTCGAGCAGGGGCTCTTCGTTCTTGGCCCGACCTCTGCACCCCTGACTTGACCTCTGCAGCCTGTGACCGTAAGTAACCCGCAGCAGCTTGCGAAACTCCCTTGATTTTAATAGTGGTTGAGGCTTTGGGGAAGGGAACTTGTTTTGTGCCTTGTGATTTTGCTAAAACCTGTGTAACCATAAGAATTTTCGTTGTGTCCGCTATATTACCTTTTGAATAGACTTAGTTGTATTAGAGCATAAGATTCTATTGTGTTTCTTCTGTTGATGATTTTGACCTGGGTTTTACAATAAATCTTGATTTGATGCTAATTGGAGTCGTTTAAATTCTTCAATCCTTCACCAGCGATCTCTGACCAAGTCATTGTTAAAAATACTCCTCACCTTAATTCCGGGTTCAAGAATCGAGGGTCATCTTGAGCGATTCACTCAGGACAGACTGCTGGTTAGGAAATAAACAGCAGTGTCCTATTCTCTCTCTTGGGAAAGCTACTCTAGGGGAGTAGGAACCGGGTGGGTGTTGTACCACCGGCAAGAGAGAGAATCACCTGGGTATTGGTAGGGGTCCGGAGATCTGTGTGATATAAGTCTCAGGCTGTCGGTTAGGAATAAACGGCAGGCTTGAATCAGTGCTCTCTTCAGTGGAAGTGTCCCAGTGCGACATCCCCTGGCCTCTGAAGTTTCAGTGCCGGCTGGAGAGAGACACACACAGATATTCAAACCCCAGATATCGGCCCAGTAGTGGAGTAGCGGAGATGGCACCCTCTACAACGAGGAGAATATGCAAACTCCACACGGACAGTGACCCAGGGACGGGATTCGAACCTGGGCCCTCAGCGCCGTGAGACGGCAGTGTTAACCACTGTGCCACATGCCGCCCAGTCCACTTCCCCTCTCATAGTATCCAAACAACTATTGATCTCAGTGTGGGTATACTCAGTGATTGAGCAATTGGGGCTTTCTGGGATAGAAAATTCCAGATTTACCTCCAGCTCTAAATGGCCGATCACTTACACTGACATTGTGACCCCTGACACTGTGACCCCCAGTTCAGGACTCTCCAACCACGAAGGGCGGGGAAACTATCTCACACCATCGGCCCCCTGTGAATGCGAGTCAGTGTTGATGCAATTCCACAAGATCATCTCTCATCCTTCTGGACTCCAGTGAATATCGGCCCATTCTCTTTGATCTCTCCACATAGGCAATTCTCTTGAAGGTGGAAGGTTGGATAAAACGTCAACAGAATTTCACTCGTTCCAACATTTTGTTTTTGAGATTTTTATATAAATCAGTGTGAATTACAGCAGGGAAATGGAACTTCATCATTTTACTCAACTCTGCTTGGATTAGATACAGAGTGTGGTGAACGTATTGCTACTACAATTTACCACTGTATTGTGTTGTATTATGTTGAAGCCCTTGTGGGCTCCGCCTGTGGCTCCGCCCCCTCGGGGGTGGTATATAAATCTGCAGCCTGTAGGCGGTACTCAGTACAGAGCAGTCACCGGCAGACACAGATCTAGCTTATTAAAACCACTGTTCACTTCTACTAATCGTCTCGTGTGAATTGATGGTCGCATCACACAGTAAAGCTCCCTCTCCACTGCCCCTATCAAACCCGTCCAGGACAGGTACAGCACGGGGTTAGATACAGAGTAAAGCTTCCTCTATACTGCCCCCATCAAACACTCCCAGGACAGGACACACAGTACGGGGTTAGATACGGAGTAAAGCTCCCTCTACACTGTCCCCATCAAACACTCCCAGGACAGATACAGCACGGGGTTAGATACAGAGTAAAGCTCCCTCTACACTGACCCCATCAAACATTCCCAGGACAGATACAGCACGGGGTTAGATACAGAGGAAAGCTCCCTCTGCACTGTCCCCACCAAACACTTCCAGGACAGGTACAGCACGGGGTTAGATACAGAGAAAAGCTCCCTCTACACTGTCCCCATCAAACACACCCAGGACAGGTACAGCACGGGGTTAGATACAGAGGAAAGCTCCCTCTACACTGTCCCCACCAAACACTTCCAGGGCAGGTACAGCACAGGGTTAGATACAGAGTAAAGCTCCCTCTGCACTGCCCCCATCAAACACTCCCAGGACAGGTACAGGACGGGGTGAGATAGAGTAAAATTCCCTCTACACTGTTGCTATAAAACACTCCCAGGGCAGGTACAGCATGGGGTTAGATACGGAGTATAGCTCCCTCTATACTTCCCCCATCAAACACTCCCAGGACAGATGCAGCACAGGGTTAGATACAGAGTAAAACTCCCTCTACACTGTCCCCATCAAACACTCCCTGGACAGATACAGCACGGGGTTAGATACAGAGTAAAGCTCCCTCTACACTGTCCCCATCAAACACTCCCAGGACAGGTACAGCACAGGATTAGGAATGGAACAAAATGCAATCATCTCCAACTCTTAACGAATTAACAATTGGCAGAATCAAACATCAAGGTGTCAATAATCGACCAATCACCATCTAAACTCTGAGAATGCTGACCCATCTGGATCGTCCTGCCCCACCCCCCTTCACACAGGTCCCGGGACATGTGATGGGAGAAGATAGCGACTCAAAACCCCCCTTGTGGTTCGAGTGTGATCACAATCTGACGTGTTTACATGGATAGAGGCAGAGAATTCTATTATGGATAGAGTGTATTGGAAACAGCTGTTTATCACTTCGACCATTGTTGAAATCACTTTCACTGGGACAGGATTAAAGCCAGCATTTAATTCAAAATCCAGCAGATACAGAGGCACATATAGCTAGAGAGGACTTCTCTTTAATCAGACTGAAATATTCTGCCAAATGCAGTTCCTCCACATTGGTGCCACTCTCAACATTCTATTGGCAGCGAATGAGGCGGCCATTGGTTTCGACCAGCCACAGAGTTCCCAGATCGGCGGTCACGTGCCGGAACCTTCTACCTACGAAGTTAAACAGGACCCATCTTATCCCTTGTGGTCTTGCTGGACTGATTCCAACTCTGCGGAATAAAGGTAGCACAAGAATTTTACAATCACAAATAATCCATTGGTTCCTTTGCCTGCTGCCCATGCCATGGCTCACAGCCAGTCCGGACCACAAGTTGCAAAGGTAAGAGGCTGCATTTCACTCGTGGTGACTCTTCACAACTTGACAATTTGACAGGGATTACTGTTATACTGTCGGGAAATGTGGAGGCCAGTCTTTACACAGCAAGACTCCACAAGGTCAGGTGGAGTTGCCATGCTAGATTGCCTCTAAATGTCCAAAGATGTGCAGGTTAGGTAAATTGGCCATATTAAAATTATAATAATAATCTTTATTAGTGCCACAAGTAGGCTCACATTAACACTGAAACTAAATTACTGTGAAAAGCCCCAAGTTGCCACATTCCCGCGCCTGTTCGGGTACGCTGAGGGAGAATTCAGAATGTCCAATTCACCTAACAAGCACGTCTTTCGAGACTTGTGGGAGGAAACCGGAGCACCCGGAGGAAACCCACGCAGACACGGGGGGAACGTGCAAACTCCACACAGACAGTGACCCAAGCCGGGAATTGAACCTGGGACCCTGGAGCTGTGAAGCAATAGTGCTAACCACTGTGCTACTGTGCCGCCCAAGGTTACGTGGGGTTACAAGGATAGGATGGGTGGGCGGGCCAAGTCAGGGTGCTCTTTCAGAGGGTCAGTGCAGACTTGATGGGCCGAATGGCCTCATTGTGCACTTTCGGGATCCTACGAACTAAGACACTAGTTAGGCTTGTGTTGAAGCACTGGGTACAGTCTGGTCACAGCGCTTTCGAAAGGAAAAATGTGACTGCATTCCTGAGAGTACAGAGTTGATTGATGAGGGTAGTTATGAGGTATATTTGGATAGGCTGGCCTTGTGGTGAGGTGGGTTAGGGTCCCTGAGGCAGAAGCTCATGGTTCGAGTTCCTTTCCAGGATTTGATGGCCAAGGAAGGTGTGTTCTTAATGTGACCAAAACAGGTTGAGTTGCAAATCCTTCCAAACACCCTAATGGCTGTCAGTAAGAGCCGTAGAGCCTCCTGGTATGAAGTGACCCCCCCTCAAGCACTCAGCCTCTGGCGACAGACTGGTGACCTGTTCCGGGGCTAAGTAGCTGCGGAGACAGACTGCCTTAATGCACCACTAGTTACAGGAAGAGAATTGGAAACTGGATAGGGTGGTGGTCATTTTCTTTTACAGGCTGAAATGGGATATTTCTTTAAAGTAAAGTGTAAAATTATTGGAGGTCTAGTCAGAATGGAAAAGGTTGAAGGATCCATAACCAGGGGTTATAAATTTTGGGTAAGAGGTTGGGAGGTCCGCCAGGGCAATTCTTTCAGAAAGAGGGTGGTGGGGATCTGGAACTCACTCCCCGAGAGGGTGATGGAGACGGGAGCCCTCAACATATCTTAAAAAGACACTTGGAAATGCGTTTGATAAGTAAAGCTACAGATCAAGAACTTGAAAATAGGGTTAGATTGGAGATCAGCCTGCTAGCCCATCTGGACACAGTGGATCGATTGGCCTTCTTCCAATCTCTAAAGCTTCTGTCATTTCTATGATTCTATGAACTGGGAAATAAATATCTTATCACATGTTTATTTTTGAAACAGTGCGAACGGTTTCAGTCACAACCCGAGTGCCGTACCTGCGAAAGACCCTCCAGTGGATGTCAATTGCAAAGACAGTTCCATCTGATCCAACCTCGACCATCCGGAATCGACCAGGTACCCTCAGCCAATGTGTCCCAATGCAGAACACCGGCTTGATGTGCAATCGACAGTAGATAAAGCCGGTAGGGTTGACACCCCAGCAAGTATTGGGTCCGCACGAGTAGTACTTCATCTTACCCCGGATATGCTTGTAAACTGGAGTGAAAAATCTGGCTGCTCTGACCGTGTCTCGTTTGTTGGAGCAAAAAACATTGTTCCCCCCGTTAACTCCAGCTATAATCTGATCCCCACCACCATCGATCTGCTTCAGCATTCCTGTCAAGAGGAAGCACATTTAGAACATAGAACATAGACATAGAACATTAACCTACCTCTGACATCTGTCCTATATCTATCTCCCCTCAATTTAAAGCTATGTCCCCTCATGCTAGACATCACCATCCGAGGAAAAAGGCTCTCACTGCTCACCTTATCCAATCCTCTGATCATCTTGTATGCCTCAATTAAGGCACCTCTTAACCTTCTTCTCTCTAACAAAAACAGCCTCAAGTCCCTCAGCCTTTCCTCATAAGATCTTCCCTCCATACCTGGCAACATTCTGGTAAATCTCCTCTGCACCCTTTCCAATGCTTCCACATCCTTCCTATAATGCAGTGACCAGAATTGCACGCAATACTCCAAATGCGGCCGTACCAGAGTTTTGTACAGCTGCAACATGACCTCATGACTCCGAAACTCAATCCTTCTACCAATAAAAGCTAACACACCGTACGCCTTAACAACCCTCTCAACCTGGGTGGCAACTTTCAGGGATCTATGTACATGGACACCGAGATCTCTCTGCTTATCCACACTGCCAAGAATCTTACCATTAGCCCAGTACTCTGTCTTCCTGTTAGTCCTTCCAAAATGAATCACCTCACACTTTTCTGCATTAAACTCCATTTGCCACCTCTCAGCCCAGCGCTGCAGCTTATCTATGTCTCTCTGTAACTTGTAACATCCTTCCGCACTGTCCACACCTCCACCGACTTTAGTGTCATCTGCAAATTTACTCATCCATCCTTCTACGCCCTCCTCCAGGTAATTTAAGAAATGACAAACAGCAGTGGCCCCAAAACAGATCCTTGGGGTACACCACTAGTAACTGGACTCCAGTCTGAACATTTCCCATCAACCACCACCCTTTGTCTACTTCCAGCTAGCCAATTTCTGATCCAAACTGCTAAATCACCCTCAATCCCCAGCCTCCATATTTTCTGCAGTAGCTGACCGTGGGGAACCTTATCAAACGCTTTACTGAAATCCATATACACCACATCAATTGCTTTACCCTCATCCACCTGTTTGGTCACCTTCTCAAAGAACTCAATAAGGTTTGTGAGGCACGACCTACCCTTCACAAAACCGTGTTGACTATCTCTAATCAAATTATTCCTTTCCAGATGATTATACATCCTATCTCTTATAAACCATTCCAAGACAGAAGTAAAGCTCACTGGTCTATAGTTACTGGGGTTGTCTCTACTCCCCTTCTTGAACAAGGGGACAACATTTGCTATCCTCTAGTCTTCTGGCACTATTCCTGTAGACAAAGATGACTTAAAGATCAAAGCCAAAGGCTCAGCAATCTCCTCCCTAGCTTCCCAGAGAATCCTAGGATAAATCCCATCCGGCCCAGGGAACTTATCTATTTTCACACTTTCCAGAATTGCTAATACCTCCTCCTTATGAACCTCAAGCCCTTCTAGTCTAGTAGCCTGAATCTCAGTATTCTCCTCGACAACATTGTCTTTTTCCTGTGTGAATACTGACGAAAAATATTCATTTAGCACCTCTCCTATCTCCTCGGACTCCACACTTGTCCTTGACTGGCCCTACTCTTATCCTAGTCATTCTTTTATTCCTGACATATCTATAGAAAGCTTTAGGGTTTCCTTGATTCTACCTGCCAAAGACTTCTCATGTCCCCTCCTGGCTCTTCTTAGCTCTCTCTTTAGGTCCTTCCTAGCTAACTTGTAACTCTCGAGCGCCCTAACTGAACCTTCATGTCTCATCTTTACATAAGCCTCCTTCTTCCTCTTGACAAGTGTTTCGACTGCTTTAATAAACCACGGTTCCCTCGCTCGACCACTTCCTCCCTGCCTGACAGGTACATACTTATCAAGGACACGCAGTAGCTGTTCCTTGAACAAGCTCCACATTTCCATTGTGCCCATCCCCTGCAGTTTTGCTCACCATCCGATGCATCCTAAGTCTTGCCTCATCGCATCATAATTGCCTTTCCCCCAGATATAACTCTTGCCCTGCGGTATATACCTATCCCTTTCCATCACTAAAGTAAACGTAATCGAATTGTGGTCACTATCACCAAAGTGCTCACCTACCTCCAAATCTAACACCTGTCCTGGTTCATTCCCCAGTACCAAATCCAAGATGGCCTTGCCTCTCATTAGCCTATCTACATACTGTGTCAGGAAACCCTCCTGCACACATTGGACAAAAACGGATCCATCTAAAGTACTCGAACTATAACGTTTCCAGTCAATATTTGGAAAGTTAAAGTCCCCCATAACAACTACCCTGTTGCTTTCGCTCCTATCCAGAATAATCTTTGCAATCCTTTCCTCTACATCTCTGGAACTTTTCGGAGGCCTATAGAAAACCCCTAACAGGGTGACCTCTCCTTTCCTGTTTCTAACCTCAGCCCATACTACCTCAGTAGACGAATCCTCATCAAACGTCCTTTCTGCCACAGTAATACTGTCCTTGACTAACAATGCCGCCCCTCCTCCTCTTTTACCACCTTCCCTGAGCTTACTGAAATATCTAAACCCCGGCACCTGCACAACCATTCTTGTCCCTGCTCTATCCATGTCTCCGAAATGGCCACAACATCGAAGTCCCAGGTACCAACCCATAAGTTCACCCACCTTATTCCGGATGCTCCTGGCATTGAAGAAGACACACTTTAAACCACCTTTCTGCCTGCCGGTACACTCCTGCAACTTTGAAACCTTACTCATGACCTCACTACTCTCAACCTCCTGTATACTGGAGCTACAATTCAGGTTCCCAATCCCCTGCTGAACTAGTTTAAACCCTCCCAAAGAGAATTAGCAAATTTCCCCCCCAAAGATATTGGTATCCCTCGGACCAGGTGTAGACCATCCCGTTTGTAGAGGTCCCACCGACCCCAGAATGAGCCCCAATTATCCAGAAATCTGAAACCCTCCCTCCTGCACCATCCCTGTAGCCACATGTTCAACTCCTCTCTCTCCCTATTCCTCGTCTCGCTCGCACGTGGCACGGGTAACAACCCAGAGATAATAACTCTGTTTGTCCTAGATCTAAGTTTCCACCCGAGCTCCCTGAATTCCTGCCTTACAACATCCCTATCCCTTTTCCTACCTATGTCATTGGTACCTATGTGGACCACGACTTGGGGCTGCTCCCCCTCCCCCTTAAGGATCCCGAAAACACGATCCGAGACATCACGGCCCTGGCACCTGGGAGGCAACACACCAACCGCGAGTCTCTCTCGTTCCCACAGAATCTTCTATCTATCCCCCTAACTATGGAGTCTCCAATGACTAATACTCTACTCCTCTCCCCCCTTCCCTTCTGAGCAACAGGGACAGACTCTGTGCCAGAGATCTGTGCCCCATGGCTTACCCCTGGTAAGTCGTTCTCATTTGGATGAGAAGATTATATTCGATTAACACCATGGTGCCACATCAGTGGGTTGATGAGGGTAGAACTCACAGCAAGCAGTCCATTCTTACAATAAAGAGTCGATCGAAACAGTGCAATCCAGCAAACAATCCACAGTGTCTACTTAAATAGCACGCAATATCAAACTGTCTACAGATCCTACTTAATCATCACACTACATCAGTCTGCAGGATCTATTTAAAAAGATTCTCTCTGAACTACAACAAACAGAGCTCACGACTGAAATTACAGCAAAGCTTCCTGATAAAAGAAAGGGATTTTTTTCTAGCAAAACGCAGTGAGTGGAGGATAGTTACACGATATAGATTATGGCTTGGATGAGTGATGTTGTGATTTACAGCTCACATTTTTATGATTTGGACAATGACCAAACTTTGGAAAGTCCTTGGGTGGCTGTGTTGTGCTTTGGCTCAAGAAAGGGAGAAAAAGCTTGCACTAATATAGCACCTTACATATCACAAAGCATTTAATTAGTGAATTCATTAGTTGAGAGACAATTAAGCACCATTGAAATGTAGTCACCGCTGTAATGTAGGAAAGGCAATAGCCAACTTGCACACAGCAAGGTTTGAGAAACAAAAATTAGATAAATGACAAGGAGTGGGAGATTTGAACAAAACTTTAAAATCACAGCTCAATCACTGAAATAACACGTGCCCGAAATCAAGATCCTTTAGCATATGTCCGTCAATTATTAGGCGGGATTGTCAGCCGCGTGTTTCTTGGTGGCGTACCATTTGATAGCGGTGGAATTCTCTACTCCCGCTGCTTGTAAATTTGATTTCCCATTGAAACCCATGGACGGGGGGTGTGCTGCCGGCGGGTAAAGAGAATCGCAATGGCCGGAGAATTCAGACATGTTTCCAGTGAAGAGAGGGAACAAATATTCCGAGAATTAGCTGCACCTCCAGTGTGGTGGTGGTGGTGGGGGTGGGGGGAGGTCGGGATCGGAAATTGGAGGCGAGACCAAAGAGACTTGTGGTATACTGACTGCACACCTCCGCTCGCAGAATCAGAAGAGGTCTGACAGACAATCCTAGATCGGGAGCAATCTAGAAATTTAGAATGTGGATTGAGTACGGACACCACAAAAATGATGAGAGTCAGAAGGGATACATTGGAAGAAACTAGAGTGCAGATTGAAGTGGATGCTGCCACACTGGAACAAGTGGAGAAGTTGGCCTACAGGAGTTTGTTGATGCGTTGCTGATGACAGAAGGATGGGAGTAGATAAAAGTAATATTGGAAGGAGGATGTGTATGTTAACAAGGAAACTGAAACTCGGAGAAAGGAAAATCTCAGCAGTGCAACGTTCTGCATCCATTTTCCTCTGTAGCTCAGGAAACTGGATAATAAGCAAAGATCTGTGAACAAAAATAGAGGGTTTTGAAATGTGGGTGCTAAGACGTAAGCTAAAAGTTCCATACACAGCCCAGAAGGCCCATTTTTATTTTTTTACAGTGTAGCTTCACACACTGTTTTCTTCTTTTGGGTAATCGTGTGAAAAAATAGTGGAAGGATTGGCGAAGACTCCTTCCGTGGCCAACCGAGTCCTGACGTTGAACGAAAACCTGGAGTGTCAGGTTCAGAGATGGGGGTGCTAGAGGTAGGGGGTGCTACCCACCATGCCACAGGACTTCTGATAAGGCCAATGGAGAGGTGCTTGAGATTGGAAGAACAAAGAGGAACTTGAGAAAGGTGACATTTAGCAAAGGGAATGCCAGTATATCGAGCGGAGTTGGAGAGCTACAGAGATCTCTCCTTGAGAGCAAAGTGGCGGGCAGTGGAAGGATCTCCTTGGCAGGAGTGGCTCTGAGCAAGGTGGATAGAGACAAGCTTACCTGTCAGTATAGCCCAGGATCCATCAACCAATTTGTAAACCTTCTGGTCCCTGCCGACGCCCCAGACTCCAGCCGCACCCACGGTGACATGGCCAAGATTTCCTGGCACTCTGGCCCAAAATTCACCCCTTCTGGTGAAGACGTTACCATGAAAATCCACCGCAAATACCTGGCCATTGCTGGCGTCGATTTGTTTCATGCGCCCTGCGACTTGCTTGCAGACAAGAGCTGGAGAGAGAGAAAGAAAGGTCATTTGTCAAAGCCCATCCTCCACCAATGCAGGGAAGGATGGCATATGAATAATGGATGACACATCACCTTGAGGGGGGCATTGAACAAACTGTAATGTCTTCTTTAGGACTTAGGAGCAGGAGTAGGCCATTCAGCCTCAGGCCTGCATTCAAGCCTGCTCCACCACTCTAAGATCATGGCTGATCTGGTCGTGGCCTCAACTTTCTTTCCCTTTGACCCACACCTGCTCCTCCCATAACCATTTACTCCCTTATCTGTCCAAAACCTTTCCAATTCTGCCTTGAATAAATTTAATGACCCCGCAGCCTCCAGGCTTTCTGGGTAAGAGAATTCCACAGATTAATGACCCTTTGAGGGAAATCAATTTCTCCTCATCTCTGTTTTAAATGGGAGACCTCTTATTCTTAAACCGTGTCCCCCTGGTTCTCATCTCTCCCACAAGTGGAAAGGCCCTCCTGGTACCTACCCCATTAAAGCCCCTCAGGATCTTATAGGCTTCATTAAGATAACCCATCATTCTTCTACACTGCAATAGGCCCAACCTGTTCAACCTTCATAAAATAAGCCCCTCATCCCAAGAATGGTCTTTTATCTTTCCAATTCTGGGAGGCCCAGGGGCGGGGTGGGGAAATGAATTGATTGAAGTTTCCGACATAAAAAGCACAAGTGATGGGGGAAGTTTGGGAAAAATATTTCCACAGTTTGTGGAGTCCAAGCGGCCTTGTTGAAAATTTAGAGTCTGGCTTTTTCGGGGGGGAGTTAAGCAGCAAATAGTGTCGACGTATTTTAGAGGAAGTTGAACAGGCAGATGAGGGAGATGGGAATGCCGAGTTACGTGGGAAATTTAGGTGAGAAAAGATGGGAAGAGGCTCGAATGGAGCACAGACACTGCCATGGACTGGATGGGCCGAATGGCCTGTTTCTGGGCCGTCTCTCCTGTGTCATCTGATGTAAACACACAAAAGAGGGACAAGTTTGGAACTCTCCTATCCAATCAGGCAACAAAGAGTCAACTCCCTTCCAATTGGCTGGAGGGAAGGTAACAATCAACGTGTCAGGTAACCAATGAAGGGAGGTTGGGGGCGGGGCAGTCGGAGACTGGGCTATCACAGTGATTAAAACCACCAAGAATGCCTTCAGCCAGAGTGCCGAATACAACAGTGAGAAGAATTTACAGAGCTTTTAGGAGGGAGTGAGTGGGGAATGAACCTGAGGAAGGAGCAGCGCTCCGAAAGCTAGTGACATCGAAACAAACCTGTTGGACTTTAACCTGGTGTTGTAAGACTTCTTACTGCACTTAAATATGCTTATCGGATGTCGCCCAGTGAGAGCAAGATCTAGATTGCAATACCTCGCGAAGTTCGGTTAATCTCCGAGACGTCTCGAGCATCGCAAATCTTGTAAGATTCAACGGCATCGTCAGGACACCTAGTCAAGTGCGAAGGGGCCGTTAAATCGCGTTCTATGTGTGAAACAAAAGGGATTGACTGACAAAGTATGAGAGAGAGAGTGAGTGAATAAGAGAGAGGGTGAGAGGGAGAGAGAATAAATGCGAAAGAGGAGATAATGAGAGATAGCGAGAAAGAGTGAGAGAGACGGTCATAGAGGATGAATGTGATAGAGATGGGGAGAGAATGTGATATGGTGGGTGAGAGAGAGTGAGTGAATGAGATCGAGAGTAGGAGTTTGAAAGCGGGAGAGCGGGTGAAAAAGTGAGTGAGCAAGAGAATGACTGAGAGCAGGAGAGTGAGTGAGAGAGTGTGAATGTGAAAGAAAGAGTGAGTGAGAATAACAGTGAGTGAGAATGTGTGATACAGTAAGTGAGAGAGAGAGAGTGTGAGTTGCTGAGTGGAAGAGAGCGAGAGAATGAGTGTGTGTGTGAGATACAGTGAGTGATTGATTTGACTTATTGTCACGTGTACCGAGGTACAGTGAAAGGTATTGTTCTGCATACAGTCCAGGCAGATCACTCCATACATGAATACATAAAACGTATTATAAATATGTAGGGCGAAATTCTCCGGAAACGGCGCAATGTCCGCCAACTGGCGCCCAAAACAGCGCCAATCAGGCGGGCATCGCACCGCCCCAAAGGTGCGGAATGCTCCGCATCTTTGGGGGCCGAGCCCCAACATTGAGGGGCTAGGCCGACGCCGAAGGAATTTCCGCCCCGCCAGCTGGCGGAAACGGCCTTTGTTGCCCCGCCAGCTGGCGCGGGAATGACATGTCGGGGCGGCGCATGCGCGGGAGCATCAGCGGCCGCTGAAAGTTTCCCGCGCATGCGCAGTGGAGGGAGTCTCTTCCGCCTCCGCCATGGTGGAGACCATGGCGGAGGCGGAAGGGAAAGAGTGCCCCCATGGCACAGGCCCGCCCGCGGATCGGTGGGCCCCGATCGCGGGCCAGGCCACCGTGGGGGCACCCCCCGGGGCCAGATCGCCCCGTGCCCCCCCCAGGACACCGGAGCCCGCCCACGCCGCCTTGTCCCGCCGTTCAAAAGGTGGTTTAATCCACGCCGGCGGGACAGGCAATTTATCGGCGGGACTTCGGCCCATCCGGGCCGGAGAATCCAGCGGGGGGGCCCGCCAACCGGCGCGGCCCGATTCCCACCCCCGCCGAATATCCGGTACCGGAGACTTCGGCAACCGGCGGGGGCGGGATTCACGGCAGCCCCCGGCGATTCTCCAACCCAGCGGGGGGTCGGAGAATGACGCCTGTAATGTGACTACTTAAACATAAGATACTGGGTGCAGCATCCAGAATATAGTGCTAGAACTGTAGAGAGGTAGCCTACAAAGATCAGTTCAATCCATAAGAGGGCCATTCAGTAGTCTGGTAACAGCGAGAAAGAAGCTGTCTTTGAATCTATTGGTGAGTGTTCTCAAACTTGTGTATCTTCTGCCTGATGGAAGAGGTTGGAAGAGAGAAAAACTGGGAAGTGGAAGAGAGTGAGAACGACAGTGAGTGAGAGTGTGTGAGACACGGAGTGAGAGTGAAACACAGAGGGAGTGGAAGATAGAGGGAGAGAGAGAAAGTGAGAGTGATTGTGTGAGAGGAAGAGAGCGTGAAACACAGAGTGGGAGAGAGAGAGTGAGAGACAGAGTGAGTGAGTGTGATACAGAGTGAGTGGGAGTGAGAGAGCGTGTGTGTGGAGAGAGAGAGTGAGAGCGACCGTGAGTGAGAGTGAATGAATCACAGTGAGTGGGAGGGAGAGAGTGAGTGAGAGAGATAGAGAGGGTGACAGTGAGTAAGAGTGTGTGAGACACATAGTGGGAGAGTGAGAGAGAGTGAGTGAGTGTGCAAGATACAGAGTGAGTAGGAGAGTGTGTGCATGTGTGAGACAGAGAGAGAGATCGAGTGAGTGTGTGTGTGAGAGACAGTGAGTGGGAGAGGGAGAGAGTGAGTGAGTGTGTGAGACAGTGAGTGGGAGAGGGAGAGAGTGAGTGAGTGTGTGAGACACTGAGTGGGCGAGAGAGTGAGAGCGGGTGAGTGTGAGACACAAATGGGAGAGGGAGAGAGAGTGAGTGTGTGAGACACAGAGTGGGCGAGAGAGTGAGAGTGGGTGAGTGTGTGAGACACAGAGTGGGAGAGGGAGAGAGTGAGTGAGTGTGTGAGACAGAGAGAGAGAGCGAGTGAGTGTGAGTGTGTGAGACAGTGAGTGGGAGAGGGAGAGAGTGAGTGAGTGTGTGAGACACTGAGTGGGAGAGGGAGAGAGTGAGTGAGTGTGTGAGAGACAGAGTGGGTAAGAGAGTGGGAGCGGGTGAGTGTGAGACACAAATGGGAGAGGGAGAGAGAGTGAGTGTGTGAGACACAGAGTGGGCGAGAGAGTGAGAGCGGGTGAGTGTGTGAGACACAGAGTGGGAGAGGGAGAGAGTGAGTGAGTGTGTGAGACAGAGAGAGAGATCGAGTGAGTGTGAGGGTGTGAGACAGTGAGTGGGAGAGGGAGAGAGTGAGTGAGTGTGTGAGACAGTGAGTGGGAGAGGGAGAGAGTGAGTGAGTATGTGAGACAGTGAGTGGGAGAGGGAGAGAGTGAGTGAGTGAGTGAGACAGTGAGTGGGTGAGAGAGTGGGAGCGGGTGAGTGTGAGACACAAATGGGAGAGGGAGAGAGTGAGTGAGTGTGTGAGACACAGAGTGGGCGAGAGAGTGAGAGAGGGTGAGTGTGAGACACAGAGTGGGAGAGAGTGAGTGAGTGAGTGAGACACAGAGTGGGTAAGAGAGTGGGAGCGGGTGAGTGTGAGACACAGAGTTGGAGAGGGAGAGAGTGAGTGAGTGTGTGAGACACAGAGTGGGAGAGGGAGAGAGTGAGTGAGTGAGTGAGACACAGAGTGGGTAAGAGAGTGGGAGCGGGTGAGTGTGAGACACAGAGTGGGAGAGGGAGAGAGTGAGTGAGTGTGTGAGACACAGAGTGGGAGAGGGAGAGAGTGAGTGAGTGTGTGAGACACAGAGTGGGTAAGAGAGTGGGAGCGGGTGAGTGTGTGAGACACAGATTGGGAGAGGGAGAGAGTGAGTGAGTGAGACACAGAGTGGGTAAGAGAGTGGGAGCGGGTGAGTGTGAGACACAGAGTGGGAGAGGGAGAGAGTGAGTGAGTGTGAGACAGAGAGTGGGAGAGGGAGAGAGAGTGAGTGAGTGAGACACAGAGTGGGTAAGAGAGTGGGAGCGGGTGAGTGTGAGACACAGAGTGGGAGAGGGAGAGAGTGAGTGAGTGAGTGAGACACAGAGTGGGTAAGAGAGTGGGAGCGGGTGAATGTGAGACACAGAGTGGGAGAGGGAGAGAGTGAGTGTGCGAGACAGTGAGTGGGAGAGGGAGAGAGTGAGTGAGTGTGTGAGACAGTGAGTGGGAGAGGGAGAGAGTGAGTGAGTGTGTGAGAGACAGAGTGGGCGAGAGAGTGAGAGCGGGTGAGTGTGAGACACAAATGGGAGAGGGAGAGAGAGTGAGTGTGTGAGACACAGAGTGGGCGAGAGAGTGAGAGCGGGTGAGTGTGTGAGACACAGAGTGGGAGAGGGAGAGAGTGAGTGAGTGTGTGAGACAGAGAGAGAGATCGAGTGAGTGTGAGTGTGTGAGTCACAGAGTGGGCGAGAGAGTGAGAGAGGGTGAGTGTGAGACACAGAGCGGGAGAGAGTGAGTGAGTGAGTGAGACACAGAGTGGGTAAGAGAGTGGGAGCGGGTGAGTGTGAGGCACAGAGTGGGAGAGGGAGAGAGTGAGTGAGTGTGTGAGACACAGAGTGGGCGAGAGAGTGAGAGAGGGTGAGTGTGAGACACAGAGTGGGAGAGAGTGAGTGAGTGAGTGAGTGTGAGACAGAGAGTGGGTAAGAGAGTGGGAGCGGGTGAGTGTGTGAGACACAGAGTGGGAGAGGGAGAGAGTGAGTGAGTGTGTGAGACACAGAGTGGGTGAGAGAGTGGGAGCGGGTGAGTGTGAGACACAGAGTGGGAGAGGGAGAGAGTGAGTGAGTGTGTGAGACAGAGTGGGAGAGGGAGAGAGTGAGTGAGTGAGACACAGAGTGGGTAAGAGAGTGAGAGCGGGTGAGTGTGTGAGAGACAGAGTGGGAGAGGGAGAGAGTGAGTGAGTGTGTGAGACACAGAGTGGGAGAGGGAGAGAGTGAGTGAGTGTGTGAGACACAGAGTGGGTAAGAGAGTGGGAGCGGGTGAGTGTGAGACACAGAGTGGGAGAGGGAGAGAGTGAGTGAGTGTGTGAGACACAGAGTGGGAGAGGGAGAGAGTGAGTGAGTGTGAGACACAGAGTGGGTAAGAGAGTGGGAGCGGGTGAGTGTGTGAGACACAGAGTGGGAGAGGGAGAGAGTGAGTGAGTGAGTGAGACACAGAGTGGGTAAGAGAGTGAGAGCGGGTGAGTGTGAGACACAGAGTGGGAGAGGGAGAGAGTGAGTGAGTGTGTGAGACACAGAGTGGGAGAGGGAGAGAGTGAGTGAGTGTGTGAGACACAGAGTGGGTAAGAGAGTAGGAGCGGGTGAGTGTGTGAGACACAGAGTGGGAGAGAGTGAGTGAGTGAGTGAGACACAGAGTGGGTAAGAGAGTGAGAGTGGGTGAGTGTGAGACACAGAGTGGGAGAGGGAGAGAGTGAGTGAGTGTGTGAGACACAGAGTGGGCGAGAGAGTGAGAGCGGGTGAGTGTGAGACACAGAGTGGGAGAGGGAGAGAGTGAGTGAGTGTGTGAGACACAGAGTGGGCGAGAGAGTGAGAGCGGGTGAATGTGTGAGACACAGAGTGGGCGAGAGAGTGAGAGCGGGTGAATGTGTGAGACACAGTGAGTGGGGGTTAGAGAGTTGAGGGAGAGTGTGTGAGACAGAGTGATTGAGGGTGTGAGAGAGAGAGTGTGTGCGACGGAGTGAATGAGGGTGTGAGAGTCAGAGGGAGTGAATGAGACAGAGTGAGTGGTGGAGGGAGAGAGAGAGAGAGTGAATGAGAGCACCAGTAAGTTAAGGACTGAGAGAAAACAAAAAACAACGTGAGCGAGCAGGGTTGACAGACAGCAAACCCGAGGCACAAAATTAATGATCCTGAGTGAGAGGACCTGTGATGAAAGCTTTCATAGATTTCATAGAATTTACAGTGCAGAAGGAGGCCATTCGGCCCATCAAGTCTGCACTGGCTCTTGCAAAGAGCACCCGATCCAAGGTCAACACCTCCATTCTATCCCCATAACCCAGTAACCCCACCCAACACTAAGGGCAATTTTGGACACTAAGGGGCAATTTATCATGGCCAATGCACCTACCCTGCACATCTTTGGACTGTGGGAGGAAACCGGAGCACCCGGAGGAAACCCGCGCACACACGGGGAGGATGTGCAGACTCCGCACAGACAGTGACCCAAGCCGGAATCGAACCTGGGACCCTGGATCTGTGAAGCAGTTGTTCTTTCCACAATGCTACCGTTCCAATGGGTACAGTGAAAATAAGCAGCAGTTCAGGGGATGTCTGACCCTGAACACTCGGTTTAGTTTCACATTGCAGTCCCTGAACATTAACACAACTCTGCGTTGAAGGTGTCAAACTCACCCCAAGAGGCTCCAGCACAGAGCAGCAACAGGAAGATGCACCCTCTCATTGTCTTGTGGGTCTTGTGGTGTGTTACACACACTGACAATCCTGCAGATGTACAGTGTCCCAACACAATGCTGCAGGTTTATTTATTGGGAAGTACTGACAAATCCCCAATGGTGTTGCGACTTACGAAACTCCCAACAGCTCAGGCAGGGGGTGTTACAATATCCCAATAACTTGGTGAGTTTTCAAAACTCCCCACAGAATTGTGATTACCAAATTCACAGCAGCCCAGAAAGACTTGCATTGATGGGGTTGTAATGGGAAAGACGACAGAGGGAAAGGGTAGATATTTAATATTCCTGGCCACCACCTATCAGGACTCGGAGAAGGGAAAGAGGAGCCCAGGAGAAAAGAATCGTTCAGACCAGTATTCTACTTTTCCCGTTTCACTGCTTTTTCCTTTTGGGAGGGGACCTGGGAGTTGGGGGAAGATGATAAGCAGAGTGGTGATGACAGTGTATTTGTAATTCAGATGCCCCGTCTAATACTTTGGGGACATGGGTTGAAATTGGAATTTCAATGAAATGGATACACCTGGAATACAATGCCAGTCTCCCTCAGTATTACCGGATTCGATTCCCGGCATGTGTCACTGTCTGAGCGGAGTCTGCATGTTCTCCCCATGTATGCGTGGGTCTCCACCAGATGCCCCGGAGTCCTCACACAAGTCCCGAAAGACGCGCTTGTTCGATGAATTGGACAGTCTGAATTCTCCCGCTGTGTATCCAAACAGCAACCGGAGTGTGGCGACTAGGGGATTTTCACAATAACTTCATAGTAGTGTTAATGTAAGCCTACTTGTGATACTAATGACGATCATTATTATTACTCGCTCAGTATTGACCCACAGACAGTGCAGCACTCGCTCAGTACTGACTCTCGGACAGTGCAGGACTCGCTCAGTACTGATCCTCTGACAGTGCAGCACTCCAACAGCACTGACCCTCTGACAGTGCAGCACTCCCTCAGTACTGACCCTCCGACAGTGCAGCACTCCCTCAGTACTGACCCTCTGGCAGTGCAGCACTCCCTCAGTACTGACCCTCCGACAGTGCAGCACTCACTCAGTACTGATCCTCTGACAGTGCAGCACTTCCTCAGTACTGACCCTCCGACAGTGCAGCACTCCCTCAGTACTGACCCTGACAGTGCAGCACTCCCTCAGTACTGACCCTCTGACAGTGCAGCACTTCCTCAGTACTGACCCTCTGACAGTGCAGCATTCCCTCAGTGCTGACCCTCTGACAGTGCAGCACTCCCTCAGTACTGACCCACTGACAGTGCAGCACTCCCTCAACACTGACCCTCTGACAGTGCAGCACTCCCTCAGTACTGACCCTCTGACAGTGCAGCACTCCCTCAGTACTGACCCCCTGACAGTGCAGCAATCCCTCAGTACTGACCCTCTGACAGTGCAGCACTTCCTCAGTACTGGCCCTCTGACAGTGCAGCACTCCCACAGTACTGACCCTCTGACAGTGCAGCACTCCCTCAGTACTGACCCTCTGACAGTGCAGCAATCACTCAGTACTGACCCTCTGACAGTGCAGCACTTCCTCAGTACTGACCCTCTGACAGTGCAGCATTCCCTCAGTGCTGACCCTCTGACAGTGCAGCACTCCCTCAGTACTGACCCTCTGAGAGTGCAGCACTTCCTCAGTACTGACCCTCTGACAGTGCAGCACTCCCTCAGTACTGTCCCTCTGACAGTGCAGCACTCCCTCTGTACTGACCCTCTGACAGTGCAGCACTCACTCAGTACTGACCCTCAGACAGTGCAGCACTCCCTCAGTACTGACCCTCTGACAGTGCAGCAATCCTTCAGTACTGACCCTCTGACAGTGCAGCACTTCCTCAGTACTGACCCTCTGACAGTGCAGCACACCCTCAGTACTGTCCCTCTGACAGTGCAGCACTCCCTCAGCACTGACCCTGACAGTGCAGCACTCCCTCAGTACTGACCCTCTGACAGTGCAGCACTTCCTCGGTACTGACCCTCTGACAGTGCAGTATTCCCTCAGTGCTGACCCTCTGACAGTGCAGCACTCCCTCAGTACTGACCCACTGACAGAGCAGCACTCCCTCAACACTGACCCTCTGACAGTGCAGCACTCCCTCAGTACTGACCCTCTGACAGTGCAGCACTTCCTCAGTACTGACCCTCTGACAGTGCAGCACTCCCTCAGTACTGTCCCTCCGACAGTGCAGCACTCCCTCAGTACTGACTCTCTGACAGTGCAGCACTCACTCAGTACTGACCCTCTGACAGTGCAGCACTCCCTCAGTACTGACCCTCTGGCAGTGCAGCACTCCCTCAGTACTGACCCTCTGACAGTGCAGCAATCCCTCAGTACTGACCCTCTGACAGTGCAGCACTTCCTCAGTACTGACCCTCTGACTGTGCAGCACTCCCTCAGTACTGATCCTCTGACAGTGCAGCACTTCCTCAGTACTGACCCTCTGACAGTGCAGCACACCCTCAGTACTGTCCCTCTGACAGTGCAGCACTCCCTCAGCACTGACCCTCTGACAGTACAGCACTCCCTCAGTACTGACCCTCTGACAGTGCAGCACTCCCTCAGTACTGACCCTCTGTCAGTGCAGCACTCCCTCAGTACTAACCTCCAACAGTGCGGCGTTCCCGCAGCACTGACTTTCCAACAGCAAAGCACTTGCTTAAATACTGACCCACCGACGATGCAGGGTTCCTCAGTACCGACCCGCCGACAGTGAAGTACTCCCTCGGTACTGACCCTCTGACACTGCAGCACTTTCTCAGTTCTGACCCTCCAACAGTGCAGCGCTCCCTCTGTACTAACCTTTTGACAGTGCAGGACTCCCTCAGTACTGACTCTCTGACAGTGCAGCACCCCCTCAGTACAGACCATCTGACAGTGCAGCACTCCCTCAGTACTGACCGTCTGACAGTGCAGCACTCCCTCTATACTGACTCTCTGACAGTGCAACACCCCCTCAGTACAGACCATCTGACAGTGCAGCACTCCCTCAGTACTGACCCTCTGACAGTGCAGCACTCCCTCAGTACTGATCCCATGTCAGTTCAGCACTCTCTCAGTACTGGCCCTCTGACAGTGCAGCACTCTCTCAGTACTGACCCCATGTCAATTCAGCACTTTCTCAGTACTGGCCCTCTGACAGTGCAGTACTCCCTCAGTATTGACCCTCTGACAGTGCAGCACTCCTTCAGTACTGACCCTCTGACAGTACAACGCTCCCTCAGTACTGACCCTCTGACAGTGCAGCACTCCCTCAGTACTGACCCTCTGACAGTGCAGCACTCCCTCAGTACTGACCCTCCGATGGTGCAGCACTCCCTCAGTACTGACCCTCTGACAGTGCAGCGCACCATCAGGACTGATCCTCTGACAGTGCAGCACTCCCTCAGTACTGACCCTCCGATGGTGCAGCACTCCCTCAGTACTGACCCTCTGACAGTGCAGCACTCCCTCAGTACTGACCCTCTGACAGTGCAGCACTCCCTCAGTACTAACCTCCAACAGTGCGGCGTTCCCGCAGCACTGACTCTCCAACAGCAAAGCACTTGCTTAAATACTGACCCTCCGACGATGCAG
Organism: Scyliorhinus torazame; assembly: GCF_047496885.1. Classification (NCBI taxonomy): domain Eukaryota; kingdom Metazoa; phylum Chordata; class Chondrichthyes; order Carcharhiniformes; family Scyliorhinidae; genus Scyliorhinus; species Scyliorhinus torazame. The sequence continues at coordinate 90,822,617 of NC_092718.1, forward strand.
GGTTCCTCAGTACTGACCCTCTTATAGTGCAGCACTTTCTCAGTTCTGACCCTCCAACAATGCAGCGCTCCCTCTGTACTAACCTTCTGACAGTGCAGCAAGCTCTCAGTACTGACTCTCTGACAGTGCAGTAAGCTCTCAGTACAGACCATCTGACATTGAAGAGCGACCTCAGTACAGACCATCCGACAGTGCAGCACTTCCTCAATACTGACCCTCCAATCGTGCAGGGCTCCCTCAAAACTGACCCTCCCAGAGTGCTGCGTTCCCTCAGTAGTGGCTGTCTGACAGTGCAGCACTCCCTCAGAACTGTCCCAATGACAGTGCAGCACTCCCTCAGAACTGTCCCAATGACAGTGCAGTGCGCCCTCAGAACTGACCTTCCGACAGTGTAGCATTCCCTCAGCTCTGACCCCTGACAGTGCAACACTCCCTCAGTACTGACCCTCTGACAGTGCAGCATTCCCTCAGCTCTGACCCCTGACAGTGCAGCAATCCCTCAGTACTGACATTCAGACGGTACAGTACTCCCTCAATGTTGACCCTCTGACAGTGCAGTGCTCCCTCTGAAGTCACCCTCGCAGAGTGCAGCACTCCCTCTGTACTGATCCTCAGACAGCTTGGCTCTCCCTTAGTATTGACGCTCTGGCAATGCATCATCCCTCAGTGCTGACCCTCTCAGAGTGTAGCACTACCTCAGTTCTGACCCCCTAACAGTGCCATACTTATTCACAGATCCTCCGACCATGCAGCACTGCCTCAGAATTGACCCTCTGACAGCAGTAAACCCGAAGTACTAACCTCCGACAGTGCGGCACTCCTTCAGAACTGACCCTCCGACAATGTAGCATTCCCTCAGTACTGACCCTCTGAGTGTGCAGCACTCCCTCAGTACTGACCCTCTGACAGTGGAACACTCACTTAGTACTGACCCTCTGACAGTGCGGCGCTCCCTCAGTACTGACCCTCTGACAGTGCAGCACTCCCTCAGTACTGACCATCTGACAGGGCGGCGCTCTCTCAGTACTGACCCTCTGACAGTGCAGCACTCCCTCAGATATGACCCTCTGACAGTGCAGCACTCCCTCAGTACTGACCCTCTGGCAGTGCAGCACTCCCTCAGTACTGACCCTCTGACAGTGCAGTACTCCAATAGTACCGACCCTCTGACAGTGCAGCACTCCCTCAGTATTAACCCCTTGACAGTGCAACACCCCCTCAGTACTGACCCTCCGAGAGTGCAGCACTCCCACAGAACAGACACTCCGCCAGTGCAATGCTGCCTCAGTGCTAATCCTCCAACAGTGCAGCAATACTGAGCCTCTCACAATGCAGCACTATCCCCGTACTGACGCTCTGACAGTGCAGCACTCCCTCAGTACTGACCCTCTGTCACTGCAGCACCCCCTCAGTACTGAACCTCTGACAGTGCAGCACTCCCTCAGTTCTGACCCTCTGACAGTGCAGCACTCCCTCAGTACTGACCCTGACAGTGCGGAACTCCTTCAGAACTGACCCTCCGACAATGTAGCATTCCCTCAGTACTGACCCTCGACAGTGCAGCACTCCCTCAGTACTGACCCTCTGACAGTGCAGCACACCCTCAGTGCTGACCCTCTGACAGTGCGGCGCTCCCTCAGTACTGACCCTCTGTCACTGCAGCACCCCCTCAGTACTGAACCTCTGACAGTGCAGCACTCCCTCAGTTCTGACCCTCTGACACTGCAGCACTCCCTCAGTACTGACCCTGACAGTGCGGAACTCCTTCAGAACTGACCCTCCGACAATGTAGCATTCCCTCAGTACTGACCCTCGACAGTGCAGCAATCCCTCAGTACTGACCTTCTGACAGTGCAGCACTTCCTCAGTACTGGCCCTCTGACAGTGCAGCACTCCCACAGTACTGACCCTCTGACAGTGCAGCACTCCCTCAGTACTGACCCTCTGACAGTGCAGCAATCACTCAGTACTGACCCTCTGACAGTGCAGCACTTCCTCAGTACTGACCCTCTGACAGTGCAGCATTCCCTCAGTGCTGACCCTCTGACAGTGCAGCACTCCCTCAGTACTGACCCTCTGACAGTGCAGCACTTCCTCAGTACTGACCCTCTGACAGTGCAGCACTCCCTCAGTACTGACCCTCTGACAGTGCAGCACTCACTCAGTACTGACCCTCAGACAGTGCAGCACTCCCTCAGTACTGACCCTCTGACAGTGCAGCAATCCTTCAGTACTGACCCTCTGACAGTGCAGCACTTCCTCAGTACTGACCCTCTGACAGTGCAGCACTCCCTCAGTACTGACCCTCTGACAGTGCAGCACACCCTCAGTACTGTCCCTCTGACAGTGCAGCACTCCCTCAGCACTGACCCTGACAGTGCAGCACTCCCTCAGTACTGACCCTCTGACAGTGCAGCACTTCCTCAGTACTGACCCTCTGAAAGTGCAGCATTCCCTCAGTGCTGACCCTCTGACAGTGCAGCACTCCCTCAGTACTGACCCACTGACAGAGCAGCACTCCCTCAACACTGACCCTCTGACAGTGCAGCACTCCCTCAGTACTGACCCTCTGACAGTGCAGCACTTCCTCAGTACTGACCCTCTGACAGTGCTGCACTCCCTCAGTACTGTCCCTCCGACAGTGCAGCACTCCCTCAGTACTGACTCTCTGACAGTGCAGCACTCCCTCAGTACTGACCCTCTGACAGTGCAGCACTCCCTCAGTACTGACCCTCTGGCAGTGCAGCACTCCATCAGTACTGACCCTCTGACAGTGCAGCAATCTCTCAGTACTGACCCTCTGACAGTGCAGCACTTCCTCAGTCCTGACCCTCTGACTGTGCAGCACTCCCTCAGTACTGACCCTCTGACAGTGCAGCACTTCCTCAGTACTGACCCTCTGACAGTGCAGCCCACCCTCAGTACTGTCCCTCTGACAGTGCAGCACTCCCTCAGCACTGACCCTCTGACAGTACAGCACTCCCTCAGTACTGACCCTCTGACAGTGCAGCACTCCCTCAGTACTGACCCTCTGACAGTGCAGCAATCTCTCAGTACTGACCCTCTGACAGTGCAGCACTTCCTCAGTACTGACCCTCTGACTGTGCAGCACTCCCTCAGTACTGACCCTCTGACAGTGCAGCACTTCCTCAGTACTGACCCTCTGACAGTGCAGCCCACCCTCAGTACTGTCCCTCTGACAGTGCAGCACTCCCTCAGTACTGACCCTCTGACAGTGCAGCACTCCCTCAGTACTGATCCTCTGTCAGTGCAGCACTCCCTCAGTACTAACCTCCAACAGTGCGGCTTTCCCGCAGCACTGACTTTCCAACAGCAAAGCACTTGCTTAAATACTGACCCACCGACGATGCAGGGTTCCTCAGTACTGACCCGCCGACAGTGAAGTACTCCCTCGGTACTGACCCTCTGACACTGCAGCACTTTCTCAGTTCTGACCCTCCAACAGTGCAGCGCTCCCTCTGTACTAACCTTTTGACAGTGCAGGACTCCCTCAGTACTGACTCTCTGACAGTGCAGCACCCCCTCAGTACAGACCATCTGACAGTGCAGCACTCCCTCTGTACTGACTCTCTGACAGTGCAACACCCCCTCAGTACAGACCATCTGACAGTGCAGCACTCCCTCAGTACTGACCTTCTGACAGTGCAGCACTCCCTCAGTACTGATCCCATGTCAGTTCAGCACTCTCTCAGTACTGGCCCTCTGACAGTGCAGCACTCTCTCAGTACTGACCCCATGTCAATTCAGCACTCTCTCAGTACTGGCCCTCTGACAGTGCAGTACTCCCTCAGTATTGACCCTCTGACAGTGCAGCACTCCTTCAGTACTGACCCTCTGACAGTACAGCGCTCCCTCAGTACTGACCCTCTGACAGTGCAGCACTCCCTCAGTACTGACCCTCTGACAGTGCAGCACTCCCTCAGTACTGACCCTCCGATGGTGCAGCACTCCCTCAGTACTGACCCTCTGACAGTGCAGCGCACCATCAGGACTGACCCTCTGACAGTGCAGCGCTCCCTCAGTACTGACCCTCCGATGGTGCAGCACTCCCTCAGTACTGACCCTCTGACAGTGCAGCACTCCCTCAGTACTGACCCTCTGACAGTGCAGCACTCCCTCAGTACTAACCTCCAACAGTGCGGCGTTCCCGCAGCACTGACTCTCCAACAGCAAAGCTCTTGCTTAAATACTGACCCTCCGACAGTGAAGTACTCCCACGGTACTGACCCTCTTATAGTGCAGCACTTTCTCAGTTCTGACCCTCCAACAATGCAGCGCTCCCTCTGTACTAACCTTCTGACAGTGCAGCAAGCTCTCAGTACTGACTCTCTGACAGTGCAGCAAGCTCTCAGTACAGACCATCTGACATTGAAGTGCGACCTCAGTACAGACCATCCGACAGTGCAGCACTTCCTCAATACTGACCCTGCAATCGTGCAGGGCTCCCTCAAAACTGACCCTCCCAGAGTGCTGCGTTCCCTCAGTAGTGGCTGTCTGACAGTGCAGCACTCCCTCAGAACTGTCCCAATGACAGTGCAGCACTCCCTCAGAACTGTCCCAATGACAGTGCAGTGCGCCCTCAGAACTGACCTTCCGACAGTGTAGCATTCCCTCAGCTCTGACCCCTGACAGTGCAACACTCCCTCAGTACTGACCCTCTGACAGTGCAGCATTCCCTCAGCTCTGACCCCTGATAGTGCAGCAATCCCTCAGTACTGACATTCAGACGGTACAGTACTCCCTCAATGTTGACCCTCTGACAGTGCAGTGCTCCCTCTGAAGTCACCCTCGCAGAGTGCAGCACGCCCTCTGTACTGATCCTCAGACAGCTTGGCTCTCCCTTAGTATTGACGCTCTGGCAATGCATCATCCCTCAGTGCTGACCCTCTCAGAGTGTAGCACTACCTCAGTTCTGACCCCCGAACAGTGCCATACTTATTCACAGATCCTCCGACCATGCAGCACTGCCTCAGAATTGACCCTCTGACAGCAGTAAACCCGAAGTACTAACCTCCGACAGTGCGGCACTCCTTCAGAACTGACCCTCCGACAATGTAGCATTCCCTCAGTACTGACCCTCTGAGTGTGCAGCACTCCCTCAGTACTGACCCTCTGACAGTGGAACACTCACTTAGTATTGACCCTCTGACAGTGCGGCGCTCCCTCAGTACTGACCATCTGACAGTGCGGCGCTCTCTCAGTACTGACCCTCTGACAGTGCAGCAATCCCTCAGTACTGACCCTCTGACAGTGCAGCACTCCCTCAGTACTGACCCTCTGGCAGTGCAGCACTCCCTCAGTACTGACCCTCTGACAGTGCAGTACTCCAATAGTACCGACTCTCTGACAGTGCAGCACTCCCTCAGTATTGACCCTCTGACAGTGCAACACTCCCTCAGTACTGACCCTCTGACAGTGCAGCACTCCCTCAGTATTGACCCTGACAGTGCAGCACTCCCTCAGTACCGACCCTCTGACAGTGCAGCACTCCCTCAGTATTAACCCCTTGACAGTGCAACACCCCCTCAGTACTGACCCTCCGACAGTGCAGCACTCCCACAGAACAGACACTCCGCCAGTGCAATGCTGCCTCAGTGCTAATACTCCAACAGTGCAGCAATACTGAGCCTCTCACAATGCAGCACTATCCCCGTACTGACGCTCTGACAGTGCAGCACTCCCTCAGTACTGACCCTCTGTCACTGCAGCACCCCCTCAGTACTGAACCTCTGACAGTGCAGCACTCCCTCAGTTCTGACCCTCTGACAGTGCAGTACTCCCTCAGTTCTGACCCTGACAGTGCGGAACTCCTTCAGAACTGACCCTCCGACAATGTAGCATTCCCTCAGTACTGACCCTCGACAGTGCAGCACTCCCTCAGTACTGACCCTCTGACAGTGCAGCACACCCTCAGTGCTGACCCTCTGACAGTGCGGCGCTCCCTCAGTACTGACCCTCTGTCACTGCAGCACCCCCTCAGTACTGAACGTCTGACAGTGCAGCACTCCCTCAGTTCTGACCCTCTGACACTGCAGCACTCCCTCAGTACTGACCCTGACAGTGCGGAACTCCTTCAGAACTGACCCTCCGACAATGTAGCATTCCCTCAGTACTGACCCTCGACAGTGCAGCAATCCCTCAGTACTGACCTTCTGACAGTGCAGCACTTCCTCAGTACTGGCCCTCTGACAGTGCAGCACACCCACAGTACTGACCCTCTGACAGTGCAGCACTCCCTCAGTACTGACCCTCTGACAGTGCAGCAATCACTCAGTACTGACCCTCTGACAGTGCAGCACTTCCTCAGTACTGACCCTCTGACAGTGCAGCATTCCCTCAGTGCTGACCCTCTGACAGTGCAGCACTCCCTCAGTACTGACCCTCTGACAGTGCAGCACTTCCTCAGTACTGACCCTCTGACAGTGCAGCACTCCCTCAGTACTGTCCCTCTGACAGTGCAGCACTCCCTCAGTACTGACCCTCTGACAGTGCAGCACTCACTCAGTACTGACCCTCAGACAGTGCAGCACTCCCTCAGTACTGACCCTCTGACAGTGCAGCAATCCTTCAGTACTGACCCTCTGACAGTGCAGCACTTCCTCAGTACTGACCCTCTGACAGTGCAGCACTCCCTCAGTACTGACCCTCCGACAGTGCAGCACATCCTCAGTACTGACCCTCTGACAGTGCAGCACACCCTCAGTACTGACCCTCTGACAGTGCAGCACTTCCTCAGTACTGACCCTCTGAAAGTGCAGCATTCCCTCAGTGCTGACCCTCTGACAGTGCAGCACTCCCTCAGTACTGATCCACTGACAGAGCAGCACTCCCTCAACACTGACCCTCTGACAGTGCAGCACTCCCTCAGTACTGACCCTCTGACAGTGCAGCACTTCCTCAGTACTGACCCTCTGACAGTGCCGCACTCCCTCAGTACTGTCCCTCCGACAGTGCAGCACTCCCTCAGTACTGACTCTCTGACAGTGCAGCACTCCCTCAGTACTGACCCTCTGACAGTGCAGCACTCCCTCAGTACTGACCCTCTGGCAGTGCAGCACTCCATCAGTACTGACCCTCTGACAGTGCAGCAATCTCTCAGTACTGACCCTCTGACAGTGCAGCACTTCCTCAGTACTGACCCTCTGACTGTGCAGCACTCCCTCAGTACTGACCCTCTGACAGTGCAGCACTTCCTCAGTACTGACCCTCTGACAGTGCAGCCCACCCTCAGTACTGTCCCTCTGACAGTGCAGCACTCCCTCAGCACTGACCCTCTGACAGTACAGCACTCCCTCAGTACTGACCCTCTGACAGTGCAGCACTCCCTCAGTACTGACCCTCTGTCAGTGCAGCACTCCCTCAGTACTAACCTCCAACAGTGCGGCTTTCCCGCAGCACTGACTTTCCAACAGCAAAGCACTTGCTTAAATACTGACCCACCGACGATGCAGGGTTCCTCAGTACTGACCCGCCGACAGTGAAGTACTCCCTCGGTACTGACCCTCTGACACTGCAGCACTTTCTCAGTTCTGACCCTCCAACAGTGCAGCGCTCCCTCTGTACTAACCTTTTGACAGTGCAGGACTCCCTCAGTACTGACTCTCTGACAGTGCAGCACCCCCTCAGTACAGACCATCTGACAGTGCAGCACTCCCTCAGTACTGACCGTCTGACAGTGCAGCACTCCCTCTATACTGACTCTCTGACAGTGCAACACCCCCTCAGTACAGACCATCTGACAGTGCAGCACTCCCTCAGTACTGATCCCATGTCAGTTCAGCACTCTCTCAGTACTGGCCCTCTGACAGTGCAGCACTCTCTCAGTACTGACCCCATGTCAATTCAGCACTCTCTCAGTACTGGCCCTCTGACAGTGCAGTACTCCCTCAGTATTGACCCTCTGACAGTGCAGCACTCCTTCAGTACTGACCCTCTGACAGTACAGCGCTCCCTCAGTACTGACCCTCTGACAGTGCAGCACTCCCTCAGTACTGACCCTCTGACAGTGCAGCACTCCCTCAGTACTGACCCTCCGATGGTGCAGCACTCCCTCAGTACTGACCCTCTGACAGTGCAGCGCACCATCAGGACTGACCCTCTGACAGTGCAGCGCTCCCTCAGTACTGACCCTCCGATGGTGCAGCACTCCCTCAGTACTGACCCTCTGACAGTGCAGCACTCCCTCACTACTGACACTCTGACAGTGCAGCACTCCCTCAGTACTAACCTCCAACAGTGCGGCGTTCCCGCAGCACTGACTCTCCAACAGCAAAGCACTTGCTTAAATACTGACCCTCCGACAGTGAAGTACTCCCACGGTACTGACCCTCTTATAGTGCAGCACTTTCTCAGTTCTGACCCTCCAACAATGCAGCGCTCCCTCTGTACTAACCTTCTGACAGTGCAGCAAGCTCTCAGTACTGACTCTCTGACAGTGCAGCAAGCTCTCAGTACAGACCATCTGACATTGAAGTGCGACCTCAGTACAGACCATCCGACAGTGCAGCACTTCCTCAATACTGACCCTCCAATCGTGCAGGGCTCCCTCAAAACTGACCCTCCCAGAGTGCTGCGTTCCCTCAGTAGTGGCTGTCTGACAGTGCAGCACTCCCTCAGAACTGTCCCAATGACAGTGCAGCACTCCCTCAGAACTGTCCCAATGACAGTGCAGTGCGCCCTCAGAACTGACCTTCCGACAGCGTAGCATTCCCTCAGCTCTGACCCCTGACAGTGCAACACTCCCTCAGTACTGACCCTCTGACAGTGCAGCATTCCCACAGCTCTGACCCCTGACAGTGCAGCAATCCCTCAGTACTGACATTCAGACGGTACAGTACTCCCTCAATGTTGACCCTCTGACAGTGCAGTGCTCCCTCTGAAGTCACCCTCGCAGAGTGCAGCACTCCCTCTGTACTGATCCTCAGACAGCTTGGCTCTCCCTTAGTATTGACGCTCTGGCAATGCATCATCCCTCAGTGCTGACCCTCTCAGAGTGTAGCACTACCTCAGTTCTGACCCCCTAACAGTGCCATACTTATTCACAGATCCTCCGACCATGCAGCACTGCCTCAGAATTGACCCTCTGACAGCAGTAAACCCGAAGTACTAACCTCCGACAGTGCGGCACTCCTTCAGAACTGACCCTCCGACAATGTAGCATTCCCTCAGTACTGACCGTCTGACAGTGCAGCACTCCCTCAGTACTGACCCTCTGACAGTGGATCACTCACTTAGTACTGACCCTCCGACAGTGCGGCGCTCCCTCAGTACTGACCCTCTGACAGTGCAGCACTCCCTCAGTACTGACCCTCTGACAGTGCGGCGCTCTCTCAGTACTGACCCACTGACAGTGCAGCACTCCCTCAGTACTGACCCTCTGACAGTGCAGCACTCCCTCAGTACTGACCCTCTGGCAGTGCAGCACTCCCTCAGTACTGACCCTCTGACAGTGCAGTACTCCAATAGTACCGACTCTCTGACAGTGCAGCACTCCCTCAGTATTGACCCTCTGACAGTGCAACACTCCCTCAGTACTGAACCTCTGACAGTGCAGCACTCCCTCAATACTGACCCTCTGACAAGCAGCACTCCATCAGTACTGAACCTCTGACAGTGCAGCACTACCTCAGTATTGACCCTGACAGTGCAGCACTCCCTCAGTACCGACCCTCTGACAGTGCAGCACTCCCTCAGTATTAACCCCTTGACAGTGCAACACCCCCTCAGTACTGACCCTCCGACAGTGCAGCACTCCCATAGAACAGACCCTCCGCCAGTGCAATGCTGCCTCAGTGCTAATCCTCCAACAGTGCAGCAATACTGAGCTTCTCACGATGCAGCACTATCCCCGTACTGACCCTCTGACAGTGCAGCACTCCCTCAGTACTGACCCTCTGACAGTGCAGCACTCACTCAGTACTGACCCTCAGACAGTGCAGCACTCCCTCAGTACTGACCCTCTGACAGTGCAGCAATCCTTCAGTACTGACCCTCTGACAGTGCAGCACTTCCTCAGTACTGACCCTCTGACAGTGCAGCACTCCCTCAGTACTGACCCTCTGACAGTGCAGCACATCCTCAGTACTGACCCTCTGACAGTGCAGCACTCACTCAGTACTGACCCTCAGACAGTGCAGCACTCCCTCAGTACTGACCCTCTGACAGTGCAGCAATCCTTCAGTACTGACCCTCTGACAGTGCAGCACTCCCTCAGTACTGACCCTCTGGCAGTGCAGCACTCCCTCAGTACTGACCCTCTGACAGTGCAGTACTCCAATAGTACCGACTCTCTGACAGTGCAGCACTCCCTCAGTATTGACCCTCTGACAGTGCAACACTCCCTCAGTACTGAACCTCTGACAGTGCAGCACTCCCTCAATACTGACCCTCTGACAAGCAGCACTCCATCAGTACTGAACCTCTGACAGTGCAGCACTACCTCAGTATTGACCCTGACAGTGCAGCACTCCCTCAGTACCGACCCTCTGACAGTGCAGCACTCCCTCAGTATTAACCCCTTGACAGTGCAACACCCCCTCAGTACTGACCCTCCGACAGTGCAGCACTCCCATAGAACAGACCCTCCGCCAGTGCAATGCTGCCTCAGTGCTAATCCTCCAACAGTGCAGCAATACTGAGCTTCTCACGATGCAGCACTATCCCCGTACTGACCCTCTGACAGTGCAGCACTCCCTCAGTACTGACCCTCTGACAGTGCAGCACTCACTCAGTACTGACCCTCAGACAGTGCAGCACTCCCTCAGTACTGACCCTCTGACAGTGCAGCAATCCTTCAGTACTGACCCTCTGACAGTGCAGCACTTCCTCAGTACTGACCCTCTGACAGTGCAGCACTCCCTCAGTACTGACCCTCTGACAGTGCAGCACATCCTCAGTACTGACCCTCTGACAGTGCAGCACACCCTCAGTACTGTCCCTCTGACAGTGCAGCACTCCCTCAGCACTGACCCTGACAGTGCAGCACTCCCTCAGTACTGACCCTCTGACAGTGCAGCACTTCCTCAGTACTGACCCTCTGAAAGTGCAGCATTCCCTCAGTGCTGACCCTCTGACAGTGCAGCACTCCCTCAGTACTGACCCACTGACAGAGCAGCACTCCCTCAACACTGACCCTCTGACAGTGCAGCACTCCCTCAGTACTGACCCTCTGACAGTGCAGCACTTCCTCAGTACTGACCCTCTGACAGTGCCGCACTCCCTCAGTACTGTCCCTCCGACAGTGCAGCACTCCCTCAGTACTGACTCTCTGACAGTGCAGCACTCCCTCAGTACTGACCCTCTGGCAGTGCAGCACTCCCTCAGTACTGACCCTCTGGCAGTGCAGCACTCCCTCAGTACTGACCCTCTGACAGTGCAGCAATCTCTCAGTACTGACCCTCTGACAGTGCAGCACTTCCTCAGTACTGACCCTCTGACTGTGCAGCACTCCCTCAGTACTGACCCTCTGACAGTGCAGCACTTCCTCAGTACTGACCCTCTGACAGTGCAGCCCACCCTCAGTACTGTCCCTCTGACAGTGCAGCACTCCCTCAGCACTGACCCTCTGACAGTACAGCACTCCCTCAGTACTGACCCTCTGACAGTGCAGCACTCCCTCAGTACTGACCCTCTGTCAGTGCAGCACTCCCTCAGTACTAACCTCCAACAGTGCGGCTTTCCCGCAGCACTGACTTTCCAACAGCAAAGCACTTGCTTAAATACTGACCCACCGACGATGCAGGGTTCCTCAGTACTGACCCGCCGACAGTGAAGTACTCCCTCGGTACTGACCCTCTGACACTGCAGCACTTTCTCAGTTCTGACCCTCCAACAGTGCAGCGCTCCCTCTGTACTAACCTTTTGACAGTGCAGGACTCCCTCAGTACTGACTCTCTGACAGTGCAGCACCCCCTCAGTACAGACCATCTGACAGTGCAGCACTCCCTCAGTACTGACCGTCTGACAGTGCAGCACTCCCTCTATACTGACTCTCTGACAGTGCAACACCCCCTCAGTACAGACCATCTGACAGTGCAGCACTCCCTCAGTACTGACCTTCTGACAGTGCAGCACTCCCTCAGTACTGATCCCATGTCAGTTCAGCACTCTCTCAGTACTGGCCCTCTGACAGTGCAGCACTCTCTCAGTACTGACCCCATGTCAATTCAGCACTCTCTCAGTTCTGGCCCTCTGACAGTGCAGTACTCCCTCAGTATTGACCCTCTGACAGTGCAGCACTCCTTCAGTACTGACCCTCTGACAGTGGAACACTCACTTAGTACTGACCCTCTGACAGTGCGGCGCTCCCTCAGTACTGACCCTCTGACAGTGCAGCACTCCCTCAGTACTGACCATCTGACAGTGCGGCGCTCTCTCAGTACTGACCCTCTGACAGTGCAGCACTCCCTCAGTACTGACCCTCTGACAGTGCAGCACTCCCTCATTACTGACACTCTGGCAGTGCAGCACTCCCTCAGTACTGACCCTCTGACAGTGCAGTACTCCAATAGTACCGACTCTCTGACAGTGCAGCACTCCCTCAGTATTGACCCTCTGACAGTGCAACACTCCCTCAGTACTGACCCTCTGACAGTGCAGCACTCCCTCAGTATTGACCCTGACAGTGCAGCACTCCCTCAGTACCGACCCTCTGACAGTGCAGCACTCCCTCAGTATTAACCCCTTGACAGTGCAACACCCCCTCAGTACTGACCCTCCGACAGTGCAGCACTCCCACAGAACAGACACTCCGCCAGTGCAATGCTGCCTCAGTGCTAATCCTCCAACAGTGCAGCAATACTGAGCCTCTCAGAATGCAGCACTCTCCCCGTACTGACGCTCTGACAGTGCAGCACTCCCTCAGTACTGACCCTCTGTCACTGCAGCACCCCCTGAGTACTGAACCTCTGACAGTGCAGCACTCCCTCAGTTCTGACCCTCTGACAGTGCAGCACTCCCTCAGTACTGACCCTGACAGTGCGGAACTCCTTCAGAACTGACCCTCCGACAATGTAGCATTCCCTCAGTACTGACCCTCGACAGTGCAGCACTCCCTCAGTACTGACCCTCTGACAGTGCAGCACACCCTCAGTGCTGACCCTCTGACAGTGCGGCGCTCCCTCAGTACTGACCCTCTGTCACTGCAGCACCCCCTCAGTACTGAACCTCTGACAGTGCAGCACTCCCTCAGTTCTGACCCTCTGACACTGCAGCACTCCCTCAGTACTGACCCTGACAGTGCGGAACTCCTTCAGAACTGACCCTCCGACAATGTAGCATTCCCTCAGTACTGACCCTCGACAGTGCAGCAATCCCTCAGTACTGACCTTCTGACAGTGCAGCACTTCCTCAGTACTGGCCCTCTGACAGTGCAGCACTCCCTCAGTACTGACCCTCTGACAGTGCAGCAATCACTCAGTACTGACCCTCTGACAGTGCAGCACTTCCTCAGTACTGACCCTCTGACAGTGCAGCATTCCCTCAGTGCTGACCCTCTGACAGTGCAGCATTCCCTCAGTACTGACCCTCTGACAGTGCAGCACTTCCTCAGTACTGACCCTCTGACAGTGCAGCACTCCCTCAGTACTGTCCCTCTGACAGTGCAGCACTCCCTCAGTACTGACCCTCTGACAGTGCAGCACTCACTCAGTACTGACCCTCAGACAGTGCAGCACTCCCTCAGTACTGACCCTCTGACAGTGCAGCAATCCTTCAGTACTGACCCTCTGACAGTGCAGCACTTCCTCAGTACTGACCCTCTGACAGTGCAGCACTCCCTCAGTACTGACCCTCTGACAGTGCAGCACATCCTCAGTACTGACCCTCTGACAGTGCAGCACACCCTCAGTAATGTCCCTCTGACAGTGCAGCACTCCCTCAGCACTGACCTTGACAGTGCAGCACTCCCTCAGTACTGACCCTCTGACAGTGCAGCACTTCCTCAGTACTGACCCTCTGAAAGTGCAGCATTCCCTCAGTGCTGACCCTCTGACAGTGCAGCACTCCCTCAGTACTGACCCACTGACAGAGCAGCACTCCCTCAACACTGACCCTCTGACAGTGCAGCACTCCCTCAGTACTGACCCTCTGACAGTGCAGCACTTCCTCAGTACTGACCCTCTGACAGTGCCGCACTCCCTCAGTACTGTCCCTCCGACAGTGCAGCACTCCCTCAGTACTGACTCTCTGACAGTGCAGCACTCCCTCAGTACTGACCCTCTGACAGTGCAGCACTCCCTCAGTACTGACCCTCTGGCAGTGCAGCACTCCATCAGTACTGACCCTCTGACAGTGCAGCAATCTCTCAGTACTGACCCTCTGACAGTGCAGCACTTCCTCAGTACTGACCCTCTGACTGTGCAGCACTCCCTCAGTACTGACCTTCTGACAGTGCAGCACTTCCTCAGTACTGACCCTCTGACAGTGCAGCCCACCCTCAGTACTGTCCCTCTGACAGTGCAGCACTCCCTCAGCACTGACCCTCTGACAGTACAGCACTCCCTCAGTACTGACCCTCTGACAGTGCAGCACTCCCTCAGTACTGACCCTCTGTCAGTGCAGCACTCCCTCAGTACTAACCTCCAACAGTGCGGCTTTCCCGCAGCACTGACTTTCCAACAGCAAAGCACTTGCTTAAATACTGACCCACCGACGATGCAGGGTTCCTCAGTACTGACCCGCCGACAGTGAAGTACTCCCTCGGTACTGACCCTCTGACACTGCAGCACTTTCTCAGTTCTGACCCTCCAACAGTGCAGCGCTCCCTCTGTACTAACCTTTTGACAGTGCAGGACTCCCTCAGTACTGACTCTCTGACAGTGCAGCACCCCCTCAGTACAGACCATCTGACAGTGCAGCACTCCCTCAGTACTGACCGTCTGACAGTGCAGCACTCCCTCTATACTGACTCTCTGACAGTGCAACACCCCCTCAGTACAGACCATCTGACAGTGCAGCACTCCCTCAGTACTGACCTTCTGACAGTGCAGCACTCCCTCAGTACTGATCCCATGTCAGTTCAGCACTCTCTCAGTACTGGCCCTCTGACAGTGCAGCACTCTCTCAGTACTGACCCCATGTCAATTCAGCACTCTCTCAGTTCTGGCCCTCTGACAGTGCAGTACTCCCTCAGTATTGACCCTCTGACAGTGCAGCACTCCTTCAGTACTGACCCTCTGACAGTGGAACACTCACTTAGTACTGACCCTCTGACAGTGCGGCGCTCCCTCAGTACTGACCCTCTGACAGTGCAGCACTCCCTCAGTACTGACCATCTGACAGTGCGGCGCTCTCTCAGTACTGACCCTCTGACAGTGCAGCACTCCCTCAGTACTGACCCTCTGACAGTGCAGCACTCCCTCATTACTGACACTCTGGCAGTGCAGCACTCCCTCAGTACTGACCCTCTGACAGTGCAGTACTCCAATAGTACCGACTCTCTGACAGTGCAGCACTCCCTCAGTATTGACCCTCTGACAGTGCAACACTCCCTCAGTACTGACCCTCTGACAGTGCAGCACTCCCTCAGTATTGACCCTGACAGTGCAGCACTCCCTCAGTACCGACCCTCTGACAGTGCAGCACTCCCTCAGTATTAACCCCTTGACAGTGCAACACCCCCTCAGTACTGACCCTCCGACAGTGCAGCACTCCCACAGAACAGACACTCCGCCAGTGCAATGCTGCCTCAGTGCTAATCCTCCAACAGTGCAGCAATACTGAGCCTCTCAGAATGCAGCACTCTCCCCGTACTGACGCTCTGACAGTGCAGCACTCCCTCAGTACTGACCCTCTGTCACTGCAGCACCCCCTGAGTACTGAACCTCTGACAGTGCAGCACTCCCTCAGTTCTGACCCTCTGACAGTGCAGCACTCCCTCAGTACTGACCCTGACAGTGCGGAACTCCTTCAGAACTGACCCTCCGACAATGTAGCATTCCCTCAGTACTGACCCTCGACAGTGCAGCACTCCCTCAGTACTGACCCTCTGACAGTGCAGCACACCCTCAGTGCTGACCCTCTGACAGTGCGGCGCTCCCTCAGTACTGACCCTCTGTCACTGCAGCACCCCCTCAGTACTGAACCTCTGACAGTGCAGCACTCCCTCAGTTCTGACCCTCTGACACTGCAGCACTCCCTCAGTACTGACCCTGACAGTGCGGAACTCCTTCAGAACTGACCCTCCGACAATGTAGCATTCCCTCAGTACTGACCCTCGACAGTGCAGCAATCCCTCAGTACTGACCTTCTGACAGTGCAGCACTTCCTCAGTACTGGCCCTCTGACAGTGCAGCACTCCCTCAGTACTGACCCTCTGACAGTGCAGCAATCACTCAGTACTGACCCTCTGACAGTGCAGCACTTCCTCAGTACTGACCCTCTGACAGTGCAGCATTCCCTCAGTGCTGACCCTCTGACAGTGCAGCATTCCCTCAGTACTGACCCTCTGACAGTGCAGCACTTCCTCAGTACTGACCCTCTGACAGTGCAGCACTCCCTCAGTACTGTCCCTCTGACAGTGCAGCACTCCCTCAGTACTGACCCTCTGACAGTGCAGCACTCACTCAGTACTGACCCTCAGACAGTGCAGCACTCCCTCAGTACTGACCCTCTGACAGTGCAGCAATCCTTCAGTACTGACCCTCTGACAGTGCAGCACTTCCTCAGTACTGACCCTCTGACAGTGCAGCACTCCCTCAGTACTGACCCTCTGACAGTGCAGCACATCCTCAGTACTGACCCTCTGACAGTGCAGCACACCCTCAGTAATGTCCCTCTGACAGTGCAGCACTCCCTCAGCACTGACCTTGACAGTGCAGCACTCCCTCAGTACTGACCCTCTGACAGTGCAGCACTTCCTCAGTACTGACCCTCTGAAAGTGCAGCATTCCCTCAGTGCTGACCCTCTGACAGTGCAGCACTCCCTCAGTACTGACCCACTGACAGAGCAGCACTCCCTCAACACTGACCCTCTGACAGTGCAGCACTCCCTCAGTACTGACCCTCTGACAGTGCAGCACTTCCTCAGTACTGACCCTCTGACAGTGCCGCACTCCCTCAGTACTGTCCCTCCGACAGTGCAGCACTCCCTCAGTACTGACTCTCTGACAGTGCAGCACTCCCTCAGTACTGACCCTCTGACAGTGCAGCACTCCCTCAGTACTGACCCTCTGGCAGTGCAGCACTCCATCAGTACTGACCCTCTGACAGTGCAGCAATCTCTCAGTACTGACCCTCTGACAGTGCAGCACTTCCTCAGTACTGACCCTCTGACTGTGCAGCACTCCCTCAGTACTGACCTTCTGACAGTGCAGCACTTCCTCAGTACTGACCCTCTGACAGTGCAGCCCACCCTCAGTACTGTCCCTCTGACAGTGCAGCACTCCCTCAGCACTGACCCTCTGACAGTACAGCACTCCCTCAGTACTGACCCTCTGACAGTGCAGCACTCCCTCAGTACTGACCCTCTGTCAGTGCAGCACTCCCTCAGTACTAACCTCCAACAGTGCGGCTTTCCCGCAGCACTGACTTTCCAACAGCAAAGCACTTGCTTAAATACTGACCCACCGACGATGCAGGGTTCCTCAGTACTGACCCGCCGACAGTGAAGTACTCCCTCGGTACTGACCCTCTGACACTGCAGCACTTTCTCAGTTCTGACCCTCCAACAGTGCAGCGCTCCCTCTGTACTAACCTTTTGACAGTGCAGGACTCCCTCAGTACTGACTCTCTGACAGTGCAGCACCCCCTCAGTACAGACCATCTGACAGTGCAGCACTCCCTCAGTACTGACCGTCTGACAGTGCAGCACTCCCTCTATACTGACTCTCTGACAGTGCAACACCCCCTCAGTACAGACCATCTGACAGTGCAGCACTCCTTCAGTACTGACCTTCTGACAGTGCAGCACTCCCTCAGTACTGATCCCATGTCAGTTCAGCACTCTCTCAGTACTGGCCCTCTGACAGTGCAGCACTCTCTCAGTACTGACCCCATGTCAATTCAGCACTCTCTCAGTACTGGCCCTCTGACAGTGCAGTCCTCCCTCAGTATTGACCCTCTGACAGTGCAGCACTCCTTCAGTACTGACCCTCTGACAGTACAGCGCTCCCTCAGTACTGACCCTCTGACAGTGCAGCACTCCCTCAGTACTGACCCTCTGACAGTGCAGCACTCCCTCAGTACTGACCCTCCGATGGTGCAGCACTCCCTCAGTACTGACCCTCTGACAGTGCAGCGCACCATCAGGACTGACCCTCTGACAGTGCAGCGTTCCCTCAGTACTGACCCTCCGATGGTGCAGCACTCCCTCAGTACTGACCCTCTGACAGTGCAGCACTCCCTCAGTACTGACCCTCTGACAGTGCAGCACTCCCTCAGTACTAACCTCCAACAGTGCGGCGTTCCCGCAGCACTGACTCTCCAACAGCAAAGCACTTGCTTAAATACTGACCCTCCGACAGTGAAGTACTCCCACGGTACTGACCCTCTTATAGTGCAGCACTTTCTCAGTTCTGACCCTCCAACAATGCAGCGCTCCCTCTGTACTAACCTTCTGACAGTGCAGCAAGCTCTCAGTACTGACTCTCTGACAGTGCAGCAAGCTCTCAGTACAGACCATCTGACATTGAAGTGCGACCTCAGTACAGACCATCCGACAGTGCAGCACTTCCTCAATACTGACCCTCCAATCGTGCAGGGCTCCCTCAAAACTGACCCTCCCAGAGTGCTGCGTTCCCTCAGTAGTGGCTGTCTGACAGTGCAGCACTCCCTCAGAACTGTCCCAATGACAGTGCAGCACTCCCTCAGAACTGTCCCAATGACAGTGCAGTGCGCCCTCAAAACTGAGCTTCCGACAGTGTAGCATTCCCTCAGCTCTGACCCCTGACAGTGCAACACTCCCTCAGTACTGACCCTCTGACAGTGCAGCATTCCCTCAGCTCTGACCCCTGACAGTGCAGCAATCCCTCAGTACTGACATTCAGACGGTACAGTACTCCCTCAATGTTGACCCTCTGACAGTGCAGTGCTCCCTCTGAAGTCACCCTCGCAGAGTGCAGCACTCCCTCTGTACTGATCCTCAGACAGCTTGGCTCTCCCTTAGTATTGACGCTCTGGCAATGCATTATCCCTCAGTGCTGACCCTCTCAGAGTGTAGCACTACCTCAGTTCTGACCCACTAACAGTGCCATACTTATTCACAGATCCTCCGACCATGCAGCACTGCCTCAGAATTGACCCTCTGACAGCAGTAAACCCGAAGTACTAACCTCCGACAGTGCGGCACTCCTTCAGAACTGACCCTCCGACAATGTAGCATTCCCTCAGTACTGACCCTCTGACAGTGCAGCACTCCCTCAGTACTGACCCTCTGACAGTGGATCACTCACTTAGTACTGACCCTCTGACAGTGCGGCGCTCCCTCAGTACTGACCCTCTGACAGTGCCGCACTCCCTCAGTACTGACCCTCTGACAGTGCGGCGCTCTCTCAGTACTGACCCTCTGACAGTGCAGCACTCCCTCAGTACTGACCCTCTGACAGTGTAGCACTCCCTCAGTACTGACCCTCTGGCAGTGCAGCACTCCCTCAGTACTGACCCTCTGACAGTGCAGCACTCCCTCAGTACTGACCCTCTGGCAGTGCAGCACTCCCTCAGTACTGACCCTCTGACAGTGCAGTACTCCAATAGTACCGACTCTCTGACAGTGCAGCACTCCCTCAGTATTGACCCTCTGACAGTGCAACACTGCCTCAGTACTGAACCTCTGACAGTGCAGCACTCCCTCAATACTGACCCTCTGACAAGCAGCACTCCATCAGTACTGAACCTCTGACAGTGCAGCACTACCTCAGTATTGACCCTGACAGTGCAGCACTCCCTCAGTACCGACCCTCTGACAGTGCAGCACTCCCTCAGTATTAACCCGTTGACAGTGCAACACCCCCTCAGTACTGACCCTCCGACAGTGCAGCACTCCCACAGAACAGACCCTCCGCCAGTGCAATGCTGCCTCAGTGCTAATCCTCCAACAGTGCAGCAATACTGAGCTTCTCACGATGCAGCACTATCCCCGTACTGACCCTCTGACAGTGCAGCACTCCCTCAGTACTGACCCTCTGTCACTGCAGCACCCCCTCAGTACTGACCCTCTGACAGTGCAGCACCCCCTCAGTACTGAACCTCTGACAGTGCAGCACTCCCTCAGTTCTGACCCTCTGACAGTGCAGCACTCCCTCAGTACTGACCCTCTGACAGTGCAGCACTTCCTCAGTACTGAACCTCTGACAGTGCAGCACTCCCTCAGTACTGACCCTCTGACAGTGCAACACTCCCTCAGTACTGACCCTCTGACAGTGCAGCACTTCCTCAGTACTGAACCTCTGACAGTGCAGCACTCCCTCAGTACTGACCCTCTGACAGTGCAACACTCCCTCAGTACTGACCCTCTGACAGTGCAGCACTTCCTCAGTACTGAACCTCTGACAGTGCAGCACTCCCTCAGTACTGACCCTCTGACAGTGCAACACTCCCTCAGTACTGACCCTCTGACAGTGCAGCACTCCCTCAGTACCGACCCTCTGACAGTGCAGCACTCCCTCAGTATTAACCCCTTGACAGTGCAACACCCCCTCAGTACTGACCCTCCGACAGTGCAGCACTCCCACAGAACAGACCCTCCGCCAGTGCAATGCTGCCTCAGTGCTAATCCTCCAACAGTGCAGCAATACTGAGCCTCTGACAGTGCAGCACTATCCCCGTACTGACCCTCTGACAGTGCAGCACTCCCTCAGTCCTGACTCTCTGAGAGTGCAGCACTCCCTCAGTACTGACCCTCTGTCACTGCAGCACCCCCGCAGTACTGAACCTCTGACAATGCAGCGCTCCGTCTGTACTAACCTTCTGACAGTGCAGCACTTCCTCAGTACTGACCCTCTGACAGTGCAGCAAACTCTCAGGACTCACCCTCTGTCAATGCAGCACCCCCTCATTACTGACCCTCTGACAATATGGCACTCCCTCCGTACTGACCCTCTGACAGTGCAGCACTCCCTCAGTACTGAACCTCTGTCAGTGCAGCACTCCCTCAGTTCTGACCCTCTGACTGTGCGGCACTCCCTCAGTACTGACCCTCTGACAGTGCAGCACTCCCTCAGTACTGACCCTGACAGTGCAGCACTCCCTCAGTACTGATCCTCTGACGGTGTAGCACTCCCTCAGTACTGACACTCTGACGGTGCAACAATCCCTCAGTACTGACCCTCTGACAGTGCAGCACTCCCTCAGTACTGACCCTCTGACAGTGCAGCACTTCCTCAGTACTGACCCTCTGACAGTGCAGCACACCCTCAATACTGTCCCTCTGACAGTGCAACACTCCCACAGTATTGAAGTCTGAGAGTGCAGCACTCCCTCAGTCCTGACCCTCTGGCAGTGCAGCACTCCCTCAGTACTGACCCTCTGACAGTGCAGCACTCCCTCAGTACTAACCTCTAACAGTGCAGCACTCCCACAGTATTGAAGTCTGAGAGTGCAGCACCCCCTCAGTACTGACCCTCTGGTAGTGCAGCACTCCCTCAGTACTAACCCCCAACAGTGCGGCGTTCCCGCAGCATTGACTCTCCAACAGCAAAGCGCTTGCTTAAATACTGACCCTCAGACGATGCAGGGTTCCTCAGTACTGACCCTCCGACAGTGAAGTACTCCCTCGGTACTGACCCTCTGATAGTGCAGCACTTTCTCAGTTTTGACCCTCCAACAATGCAGCGCTCCGTCTGTACTAACCTTCTGACAGTGCAGCACTTCCTCAGTACTGACCCTCTGACAGTGCAGCAAACTCTCAGGACTCACCCTCTGTCAATGCAGCACCCCCTCATTACTGACCCTCTGACAATGTGGCACTCCCTCCGTACTGACCCTCTGACAGTGCAGCACTCCCTCCGTACTGACCCTCTGACAGTGCAGCATTCCCTCAGTTCTGACCCCTGACAGTGCAGCAATCCCTCAGTACTGACATTCAGACTGTACAGTACTCCCTTCAAAACAAGTATACCGTTTTGGATGCTGGTGGGGGTGATGACCTACCGGGGGAAGGCCCTAGCGGCCAGGTCTCTGGCACTGAGTCTGGCTCTGGGGCTCAGAAGGGAAGGGGGGAGAATAGAAAAGCAATAGTTGTAGGAGATTCAATGGTTAGGGGAATAGATAGGAGATTCTGTGGTCGCGAGCGAGACTCCCGGAAGGTATGTTGCCTCCCGGGTGCCAGAGCCAGGAATGTCTCGGATCGTGTCTTCAGGATCCTTAAGCGGGAGGGTGAGCAGCCAGAAGTCATGGTGCACATTGGTACCAACGACATAGGTAGGAAAAGGGGTGTGGAGGTAATAAACAAGTTTAGGGAGTTAGGCTGGAAGTTAAAAGCCAGGAAAGACAGAGTTGTCATCTCTGGTTTGTTGCCGGTGCCATGTGATCGCGAGGCTAGGAATAGGGAGAGAGTGCAGTTGAACACGTGGCTGCAGGAATTGTGTAGGAGGGAGGGCTTCAGGTATTTGGATAATTGGAGCGCATTCTGGGGAAGGTGGGACCTGTACAAGCAGGACGGGTTGCATCTGAACCAGAGGGGCACCAATATCCTGGGAGGGAGGTTTTCTAGTACTCTTCGGGAGGGTTTAAACTAGTTTGGCAGGGGAATGGGAACCGGATTTGTAGTCCAGCAACTAAGGTAGGCGATATTCAGGACGCCAAAGCGTGTAATGAGGCAGTGGGGAAGGGAACACTGACAAAGGAGAGTACTTGCAGGCACGGAGATGGGTTGAAGTGTGTATACTTCAACGCAAGAAGCATCAGGAATAAGGTGGGTGAACTTAAGGCATGGATCGGTACTTGGGACTACGATGTGGTGGCCATCACGGAAACTTGGATAGAAGAGGGGCAGAAATGGGTGTTGGAGGTCCCTGGTTATAGATGTTTCAATAAGATTAGGGAGGGTGGTAAAAGAGGTGGGGGGGTGGCATTATTAATTAGAGATAGTATAACAGCTGCAGAACGGCAGTTCGAGGAGTATCACCCTATTGAGGTAGTATGGGTTGAAGTCAGAAATAGGAAAGGAGCAGTCACCTTGTTAGGAGTTTTCTATAGGCCCCCCAATAGTAGCAGAGATGTGGAGGAACAGATTGGGAAACAGATTTTGGAAAGGTGCAGAAATCATAGGGTAGTAGCCATGGGCGACTTTAACTTCCCAAATATTGAGTGGAAACTCTTTAGATCAAATAGTTTGGATGGGGTGGTGTTTGTGCAGTGTGTCCAGGAAGCTTTTCTAACACAGTATGTAGATTGTCCGACCAGAGGAGGGGCAATATTGGATTTAGTACTGGGTAATGAGCCAGGGCAAGTGATAGATTTGTTAGTGGGGGAGCATTTTGGAGATAGTGACCACAATTCTGTGACTTTCACTTTAGTAATGGAGGGGGTTAGGTACGTGCAACAGGGCAAGGTTTACAATTGGGGGAAGGGTAAATACGATGTTGTCAGACAAGAATTGAAGTGCATAAGTTGGGATCATAGGCTGGCAGGGAAGGACACAAGTGAAATGTGGAACTTGTTCAAGGAACAGGTGCTACGTGTCCTTGATATGTATGTCCCTGTCAGGCAGGGAAGAGATGGTCGAGTGAGGGAACCATGGTTGACAAGAGAGGTTGAATGTCTTGTTAAGAGGAAAAAGGTGACTTATGTAAGGCTGAGGAAACAAGGTTCAGACAGGGCATTGGAGGGATACAAGATAGCCAGGAGGGAACTGAAGAAAGGGATTAGGAGAGCTAAGAGAGGGCATGAATAATCTTTGGCGGGTAGGATCAAGGAAAACCCCAAGGCCTTTTACACATATGTGAGAAATATGAGAATGACTAGAGCGAGGGTAGGTCCGATCAAGGACAGTAGCGGGAGATTGTGTGTTGAGTCTGAAGAGATAGGAGACGTCTTGAACGAGTACTTTTCTTCTGTATTTACAAATGAGAGGGGCGATATTGTTGGAGAGGACAGTGTGAAACAGATTGGTAAGCTCGAGGAAATACTTGTTAGGAAGGAAGATGTGTTGGGCATTTTGAAAAACTTGAGGATAGACAAGTCCCCCGGGCCTGACGGGATATATCCAAGGATTCTATGGGAAGCAAGAGATGAAATTGCAGAGCCGTTGGCAATGATCTTTTCGTCCTCACTGTCAACAGGGGTGGTACCAGGGGATTGGAGAGTGGCGAATGTCGTGCCCCTGTTCAAAAAAGGGACTCGGGATAACCCTGGGAATTACAGGCCAGTTAGTCTTACTTCGGTGGTAGGCAAAGTAATGGAAAGGGTACTGAAGGATAGGATTTCTGAGCATCTGGAAAGACACTGCTTGATTAGGGATAGTCAGCACGGATTTGTGAGGGGTAGGTCTTGCCTTACAAATCTTATTGAATTCTTTGAGGAGGTGACCAAGCATGTGGATGAAGGTAAAGCAGTGGATGTAGTGTACATGGATTTTAGTAAGGCATTTGATAAAGTTCCCCATGGTAGGCTTATGCAGAAAGTAAGGAGGCATGGGATAGTGGGAAATTTGGCCAGTTGGATAACGAACTGGCTAACCGATAGAAGTCAGAGAGTGGTGGTGGATGGCAAATATTCAGCCTGGATCCCAGTTCCCAGTGGCGTACCGCAGGGATCAGTTCTGGGTCCTCTGCTGTTTGTGATTTTCATTAATGACTTGGATGAGGGAGTTGAAGGGTGGGTCAGTAAATTTGCAGACGATACGAAGATTGGTGGAGTTGTGGATAGTAAGGAGGGCTGTTGTCGGCTGCAAAGAGACATAGATAGGATGCAGAGCTGGGCTGAGAAGTGGCAGATGGAGTTTAACCCTGAAAAGTGTGAGGTTGTCCATTTTGGAAGGACAAATATGAATGCGGAATACAGGGTTAACGGTAGAGTTCTTGGCAATGTGGAGGAGCAGAGAGATCTTGGGGTCTATGTTCATACATCTTTGAAAGTTGCCACTCAAGTGGATAGAGCTGTGAAGAAGTGGGGGCATGGAATGCACTGCCTGTGGAAGTAGTTGAGTCGGAAACATTAGGGACCTTCAAGCAGCTATTGGATAGGTACATGGATTACAGTAAAATGATAGTGTAGATTTATTTGTTCTCAAGGGCAGCACGGTAGCATTGTGGATAGCACAATTGCTTCACTATGGTGTGCTCGCGTTCATTAACAGAGGGATTGAATTTAAGAGCCGTGAGGTGATGATGCAGCTGTACAAAACTTTGGTAAGGCCACATTTGGAGTACTGTGTACAGTTCTGGTCGCCTCATTTTAGGAAGGATGTGGAAGCTTTGGAAAAGGTGCAAAGAAGATTTACCAGGATGTTGCCTGGAATGGAGAGTAGGTCTTACGAGGAAAGGTTGAGGGTGCTAGGCCTTTTCTCATTAGAACGGAGAAGGATGAGGGGCGACTTGATAGAGGTTTATAAGATGATCAGGGGAATAGATAGAGTAGACAGTCAGAGACTTTTTCCCCGGGTGGAACAAACCATTACAAGGGGACATAAATTTAAGGTGAAAGGTGGAAGATATAGGAGGGATATCAGAGGTAGGTTCTTTACCCAGAGAATAGTGGGGGCATGGAATGCACTGCCTGTGGAAGTAGTTGAGTCGGAAACATTAGGGACCTTCAAGCAGCTATTGGATAGGTACATGGATTACAGTAAAATGATAGTGTAGATTTATTTGTTCTCAAGGGCAGCACGGTAGCATTGTGGATAGCACAATTGCTTCACAGCTCCAGGTCCCAGGTTCGATTCCGGCTTGGGTCACTGTCTGTGCGGAGTCTGCACGTCCTCCCCGTGGCTGCGTGGGTTTCCTCCGGGTGCTCCGGTTTCCTCCCACAGTCCAAAGATGTGCGGGTTAGGTGAATTGGCCAATGATAAATTGCCCTTAATGTCCAAATTGCCCTTGGTGTTGGGTGGAAGTGTTGAATTTGGGTAGGGTGCTCTTTCCAAGAGCCGGTGCAGACTCAAAGGGCCGAATGGCCTCCTTCTGCACTGTAAATTCAATGATAATCTATGATTAATCTAGGACAAAGGTTCGGCACAACCTCGTGGGCCGTAGGGCCTGTTCTGTGCTGTATTTTTCTATGTTCTATGTATGTCCCTCAATGTTGAGCCTCTGACAGTGCAGTGCTCCCTCTGAAGTCACCCTCGCAGAGTGCAGCACTCCCTCTGTACTGATCCTCAGACAGCTTGGCTCTCCCTTAGTATTGACGCTCTGGCAATGCATCATCCCTCAGTGCTGACCCTCTCAGAGTGTAGCACTACCTCAGTTCTGACCCCCTAACAGTGCCATACTTATTCACAGATCCTCCGACAATGCAGCACTGCCTCAGAATTGACCCTCTGACAGCAGTAAACCCGAAGTACTAACCTCCGACAGTGCGGCACTCCTTCAGAACTGCCCCTCCGACAATGTAGCATTCCCTCAGTACTGACCCTCGACAGTGCAGCACTCCCTCAGTACTGACCCTCTGACAGTGCAGCACACCCTCAGTGCTGACCCTCTGACAGTGCAGCACTCCCTCAGTGCTGACCCTCTGACAGAGCTGCACTCCCTCAGTACTGACCCTCTGACAGAGCTGCACTCCTTCAGAACTGACCCTCTGACAGTGCAGCACTCCCTCAGTGCTGACCCTCTGACAGAGCTGCACTCCCTCAGTACTGACCCTCTGACAGAGCTGCACTCCTTCAGAACTGACCCTCGACAGTGCAGCACTCCCTCAGTACTGACCCTCTGACAGTGCAGCACACCCTCAGTGCTGACCCTCTGACAGTGCAGCACTCCCTCAGTGCTGACTGTCTGACAGAGCTGCACTCCCTCAGTGCTGACCCTCTGACAGTGCAGCTCTCCCTCAGTACTGACCCTCTGACAGTGGAACACTCACTTAGTACTGACCCTCTGACAGAGCGGCACTCCCTCAGTACTGACCCTCTGACAGTGCAGCACTCCCTCAGTACTGATCCTCTGACAGTGCAACACTCCCTCACTACTAACCCTCTGACAGTGCAGCACTCCCTCAGTATTGACCCCGACAGTGCAGCACTCCCTCAGTACCGACCCACTGACAGTGCAGCACTCCATCACTATTAACCCCCTGACAGTGCAACACCCCCTCAGTACTGACCCTCCGACAGTGCAGCACTCCCACAGAACAGACCCTCCGCCAGTGCAATGCTGCCTCAGTGCTAATCCTCCAACGGTGCAGCAATACTGAGCCTCTGACAATGCAGCACTATCCCCGTACTGCCCCTCTGACAGTGCAGCACTCCCTCAGTCCTGACCCTCTGACAGTGCAGCACTCCCTCAGTACTGACCCTCTGTCACTGCAGCACCCCCTCAGTACTGAAACTCTGACAGTGCAGCACTCCCTCAGTTCTGACCCTCTGACTGTGCGGCATTCCCTCAGTACTGATCCTCAGACAGTGCAGCACTCCCTCAGCACTGACCCTGACAGTGCAGCACTTCCTCAGTACTGAACCTCTGACGGTGTAGCACTCCCTCAGTACTGACCCTCTGACGGTGCAACAATCCCTCAGGACTGACGCTCTGACAGTGCAGCACTTCCTCAGTACTGACCCTCTGACAGTGCAGCACTCCCTCAGTACTGACCCTCTGACAGTGCAGCACTCCCTCAGTACTGACCCTCTGGCAGTGCAGCACTCCCTCAGTACTGACCCTCTGACAGTGCAGCACTCCCTCAGTACTAACCTCCAACAGTGCGGCGTTCCCGCAGCACTGACTGTCCAACAGCAAAGCACTTGCTTAAATACTGACCCTCAGACGATGCAGGGTTCCTCAGTACTGACCCTCCGACAGTGAAGTACTCCCTCGGTACTGACCCTCTGATAGTGCAGCACTTTCTCAGTTTTGACCCTACAACAATGCAGCGCTCCGTCTGTACTAACCTTCTGAAAGTGCAGCACTCCCTCAGTACTGACCCTCTGACAGTGCAGCACTCCCTCAGTACTGACCCTCTGACAGAGCAGCACTCCCACAGTATTGAAGTCTGAGAGTGCAGTACTCCCTCAGTACTGACCCTCTGGCAGTGCAGCACTCCCTCAGTACTGACCCTCTGACAGTGCAGCACTCCCTCAGTACTGACTCTCCGACAGTGCAGCACTCCCTCAGTACTGACCCTCTGACAGTGCAGCACTCCCTCAGTACTAACCTCCAACAGTGCGGCGCTCCCGCAGCACTGACTCTCCAACAGCAAAGCACTTGCTTAAATACTGACCCTCAGACGATGCAGGGTTCCTCAGTACTGACCCTCCGACAGTGAAGTACTCCCTCGGTACTGACCCTCTGACGGTGCAGCACTTTCTCAGTTTTGACCCTCCAACAATGCAGCGCTCCGTCTGTACTAACCTTCTGACAGTGCAGCAAACTCTCAGTACTGACCCTCTGACAGTGCAGCACTCCCTCAGTACCGACACTCTGACAGTACAGCACTCCCTCAGTATTGACCCTCTGACAGTGCAGCACTCCCTCAGTACTGACCCTGACAGTGCAGCACTCCCTCAGTACTGACCCTCTGACAGTGCAGCACTCCCTCAGTACTGACACTCTGACAGTACAGCACTCCCTCAGTATTGACCCTCTGACAGTGCAGCACTCCCTCAGTACTGACCCTGACAGTGCAGCACTCCCTCAGTGCTGACCCTCTGACAGTGCAGTACTCCCTCAGTACTGACCCTCTGACAGTGCAGCACTCCCTCAGTGCTGACCCTCTGACAGTGCAGCACTCCCTCAGTACTGACCCTGACAGTGCAGCACTCCCTCAGTACTGATCCTCTGACAGTGCAGCACTCCCTCAGAACCGACCCTCTGACAGTGCAGCACTCCCTCAGAACCGACCCTCTGACAGTGCAGCACTCCCTCAGTACTGACCCTCCGACAGTGCAGCACTCCCACAGAACAGACTCTCCGCCAGTGCAATGCTGCCTCAGTGCTAATCCTCCAACAGTGCAGCAATACTGAGCCTCTGACAGTGCAGCACTATCCCAGTACTGACCCTCTGACAGTGTAGCACTTCCTCAGTACTGACCCTCTGTCACTGCAGCACCCCCTCAGTACTGAACCTCTGACAGTGCGGCACTCCCTCAGTTCTGACCCTCTGACAGTGCAGCACTTCCTCAGTACTGACCCTCTGACAGTGCAGCACTCACTCAGTACTGACCCTCTGACTGTGCAGCACTCCCTCAGTACTGACCCTCTGACAGTGCAGCACTCCCTCAGTACTGACCCTCTGACAGTGCAGCACTCCCACAGTATTGAAGTCTGAGAGTGCAGCACTCCCTCAGTCCTGACCCTCTGGCAGTGCAGCACTCCCTCAGTACTGACCCTCTGACAGTGCAGCACCCCCTCAGTACTGACCCTCTGGTAGTGCAGCACTCCCTCAGTACTAACCCCCAACAGTGCGGCGTTCCCGCAGCATTGACTCTCCAACAGCAAAGCACTTGCTTAAATACTGACCCTCAGACGATGCAGGGTTCCTCAGTACTGACCCTCCGACAGTGAAGTACTCCCTCGGTACTGACCCTCTGATAGTGCAGCACTTTCTCAGTTTTGACCCTCCAACAATGCAGCGCTCCGTCTGTACTAACCTTCTGACAGTGCAGCACTTCCTCAGTACTGACCCTCTGACAGTGCAGCAAACTCTCAGGACTCACCCTCTGTCAATGCAGCACCCCCTCATTACTGACCCTCTGACAATGTGGCACTCCCTCCGTACTGACCCTCTGACAGTGCAGCACTCCCTGAGTACTGACCCTGACAGTGCAGCACTCCCTCAGTACTGACCCTCTGACTGTGCAGCACTCCCCCAGTGCTGACCCTCTGACAGCGCAGCACTCCCTCAGTGCTGACCCTCTGACAGAGCTGCACTCCCTCGGTACTTACCCTCTGACAGTGCAGCACTCCCTCAGTACTGACCCTCTGACAGTGCAGCACTCCCTCAGTACCGACACTCTGACAGTACAGCACTCCCTCAGTATTGAACCTCTGACAGTGCAACACTCCCTCAGTACTGACCCTCTGACAGTGCAGCACTCCCTCACTACCGACCCTGTGACAGTGCAACACTCCCTCAGTACTGACCCTCCGACAGTGCAGCACTCCCACAGAACAGACCCTCCGCCAGTGCAATGCAGCCTCAGTACTAATCCTCCAACAGTGCAGCAATACTGAGCTTCTGACAATGCAGCACTATCCCAGTACTGACCCTCTGACAGTGCAGCACTCCCTCAGTACTGACCCGCTGTCGCTGCAGCACCCCCTCAGTACTGACCCACTGACAGTGCAGCACTCCCTCAGTACTGACCCTGACAGTGCAGCACTCCCTCAGTACTGACCCTCTGACAGTGCAGCACTCCCACAGTACTGACCCTCTGACAATGCAACACTCATTCAGTATTAACCCCCTGACAGTGCAACAACCCCTCAGTACTGACCCTCCGACAGTGCAGCACTCCCACAGAACAGACTCTCCACCAGTGCAATGCTGCCTCAGTGCTAATCCTCCAACAGTGCAGCAATACTGAGCCTCTGACAATGCAGCACTATCCCAATACTGACCCTCTGACAGTGCAGCACTCCCTCAGTACTGACCCTCTGACGGTGCAGCACTCCCTCAGTACTGACCCTCTGTCACTGCAGCACTCCCTCAGTACTGACCCTCTGATGGTGTAGCACTCCCTCAGTACTGACATTCTGACGGTGCAGCAATCGCTCAGTACTGAATCTCTGACAGTGCAGCACTCCCTCAGGACTGATCCTCTGACGGTGTAGCACTCCCTCAGTACTGACCCTCTGAGAGTGCAGTACTCACTCAGTACTGACCCTCTGGCAGTGCAGCACTCCCTCAGTACTGACCCTCTGACAGTGCAGCACTCCCTCAGTACTGACTCTCCGACAGTGCAGCACTCCCTCAGTACTGACCCTCTGACAGTGCAGCACTCCCTCAGTACTAACCTCCAACAGTGCGGCGCTCCCGCAGCACTGACTCTCCAACAGCAAAGCACTTGCTTAAATACTGACCCTCAGACGATGCAGGGTTCCTCAGTACTGACCCTCCGACAGTGAAGTACTCCCTCGGTACTGACCCTCTGACGGTGCAGCACTTTCTCAGTTTTGACCCTCCAACAATGCAGCGCTCCGTCTGTACTAAACTTCTGACAGTGCAGCAAACTCTCAGTACTGACCCTCTGACAGTGCAGCACTCCCTCAGTACCGACACTCTGACAGTACAGCACTCCCTCAGTATTGACCCTCTGACAGTGCAGCACTCCCTCAGTACTGACCCTGACAGTGCAGCACTCCCTCAGTACTGACCCTCTGACAGTGCAGCACTCCCTCAGTACTGACACTCTGACAGTACAGCACTCCCTCAGTATTGACCCTCTGACAGTGCAGCACTCCCTCAGTACTGACCCTGACAGTGCAGCACTCCCTCAGTGCTGACCCTCTGACAGTGCAGTACTCCCTCAGTACTGACCCTCTGACAGTGCAGCACTCCCTCAGTGCTGACCCTCTGACAGTGCAGCACTCCCTCAGTACTGACCCTGACAGTGCAGCACTCCCTCAGTACTGATCCTCTGACAGTGCAGCACTCCCTCAGAACCGACCCTCTGACAGTGCAGCACTCCCTCAGAACCGACCCTCTGACAGTGCAGCACTCCCTCAGTACTGACCCTCCGACAGTGCAGCACTCCCACAGAACAGACTCTCCGCCAGTGCAATGCTGCCTCAGTGCTAATCCTCCAACAGTGCAGCAATACTGAGCCTCTGACAGTGCAGCACTATCCCAGTACTGACCCTCTGACAGTGTAGCACTTCCTCAGTACTGACCCTCTGTCACTGCAGCACCCCCTCAGTACTGAACCTCTGACAGTGCGGCACTCCCTCAGTTCTGACCCTCTGACAGTGCAGCACTTCCTCAGTACTGACCCTCTGACAGTGCAGCACTCACTCAGTACTGACCCTCTGACTGTGCAGCACTCCCTCAGTACTGACCCTCTGACAGTGCAGCACTCCCTCAGTACTGACCCTCTGACAGTGCAGCACTCCCACAGTATTGAAGTCTGAGAGTGCAGCACTCCCTCAGTCCTGACCCTCTGGCAGTGCAGCACTCCCTCAGTACTGACCCTCTGACAGTGCAGCACCCCCTCAGTACTGACCCTCTGGTCGTGCAGCACTCCCTCAGTACTAACCCCCAACAGTGCGGCGTTCCCGCAGCATTGACTCTCCAACAGCAAAGCACTTGCTTAAATACTGACCCTCAGACGATGCAGGGTTCCTCAGTACTGACCCTCCGACAGTGAAGTACTCCCTCGGTACTGACCCTCTGATAGTGCAGCACTTTCTCAGTTTTGACCCTCCAACAATGCAGCGCTCCGTCTGTACTAACCTTCTGACAGTGCAGCACTTCCTCAGTACTGACCCTCTGACAGTGCAGCAAACTCTCAGGACTCACCCTCTGTCAATGCAGCACCCCCTCATTACTGACCCTCTGACAATGTGGCACTCCCTCCGTACTGACCCTCTGACAGTGCAGCACTCCCTGAGTACTGACCCTGACAGCGCAGCACTCCCTCAGTACTGACCCTCTGACTGTGCAGCACTCCCCCAGTGCTGACCCTCTGACAGCGCAGCACTCCCTCAGTGCTGACCCTCTGACAGAGCTGCACTCCCTCGGTACTTACCCTCTGACAGTGCAGCACTCCCTCAGTACTGACGCTCTTACATTGCAGCACTCCCTCAGTACCGACACTCTGACAGTACAGCACTCCCTCAGTATTGAACCTCTGACAGTGCAACACTCCCTCAGTACTGACCCTCTGACAGTGCAGCACTCCCTCACTACCGACCCTGTGACAGTGCAACACTCCCTCAGTACTGACCCTCCGACAGTGCAGCACTCCCACAGAACAGACCCTCCGCCAGTGCAATGCAGCCTCAGTACTAATCCTCCAACAGTGCAGCAATACTGAGCTTCTGACAATGCAGCACTATCCCAGTACTGACCCTCTGACAGTGCAGCACTCCCTCAGTACTGACCCGCTGTCGCTGCAGCACCCCCTCAGTACTGACCCACTGACAGTGCAGCACTCCCTCAGTACTGACCCTGACAGTGCAGCACTCCCTCAGTACTGACCCTCTGACAGTGCAGCACTCCCACAGTACTGACCCTCTGACAATGCAACACTCATTCAGTATTAACCCCCTGACAGTGCAACAACCCCTCAGTACTGACCCTCCGACAGTGCAGCACTCCCACAGAACAGACTCTCCACCAGTGCAATGCTGCCTCAGTGCTAATCCTCCAACAGTGCAGCAATACTGAGCCTCTGACAATGCAGCACTATCCCAATACTGACCCTCTGACAGTGCAGCACTCCCTCAGTACTGACCCTCTGACGGTGCAGCACTCCCTCAGTACTGACCCTCTGTCACTGCAGCACTCCCTCAGTACTGACCCTCTGATGGTGTAGCACTCCCTCAGTACTGACATTCTGACGGTGCAGCAATCGCTCAGTACTGACCCTCTGACAGTGCAGCACTCCCTCAGTACTGATCCTCTGACGGTGTAGCACTCCCTCAGTACTGACCCTCTGACAGTGCAGCACTCCCTCAGTACTGACCCTCCGACAGTGCAGCACTCCCTCAGTACTGACACTCTGACGGTGCAGCACTCCCTCAGTACTGACCCTCTGTCAGTGCAGCACTTCCTCAGTACTGACCCTCTGACAGTGCAGCACTCCCTCAGTACTGACCCTCTGACAGTGCAGCACTCCCTCAGTACTGACACTCTGACGGTGCAGCACTCCCTTAGTACTGACCCTCTGACAGTGCAGCACTCCCTCATTACTGACTCTCCGACAGTGCAGCACTCCCTCAGTACTGACCCTCTGACAGTGCAGCACTCCCTCAGTACTGACCCTCTGACAGTGCAGCACTCCCTCAGTACTGACCCTCCGACAGTGCAGCACTCCCACAGAACAGACCCTCCGCCAGTGCAATGCTGCCTCAGTGCTAATCCTCCAACGGTGCAGCAATACTGAGCCTCTGACAATGCAGCACTATCCCCGTACTGCCCCTCTGACAGTGCAGCACTCCCTCAGTACTGACCCTCTGACAGTGCAGCACTCCCTCAGTACTGACCCTCTGTCACTGCAGCACCCCCTCAGTACTGAAACTCTGACAGTGCAGCACTCCCTCAGTTCTGACCCTCTGACTGTGCGGCATTCCCTCAGTACTGATCCTCAGACAGTGCAGCACTCCCTCAGCACTGACCCTGACAGTGCAGCACTTCCTCAGTACTGAACCTCTGACGGTGTAGCACTCCCTCAGTACTGACCCTCTGACGGTGCAACAATCCCTCAGGACTGACGCTCTGACAGTGCAGCACTTCCTCAGTACTGACCCTCTGACAGTGCAGCACTCCCTCAGTACTGACCCTCTGACAGTGCAGCACTCCCTCAGTACTGACCCTCTGGCAGTGCAGCACCCCCTCAGTACTGACCCTCTGGTCGTGCAGCACTCCCTCAGTACTAACCCCCAACAGTGCGGCGTTCCCGCAGCATTGACTCTCCAACAGCAAAGCACTTGCTTAAATACTGACCCTCAGACGATGCAGGGTTCCTCAGTACTGACCCTCCGACAGTGAAGTACTCCCTCGGTACTGACCCTCTGATAGTGCAGCACTTTCTCAGTTTTGACCCTCCAACAATGCAGCGCTCCGTCTGTACTAACCTTCTGACAGTGCAGCACTTCCTCAGTACTGACCCTCTGACAGTGCAGCAAACTCTCAGGACTCACCCTCTGTCAATGCAGCACCCCCTCATTACTGACCCTCTGACAATGTGGCACTCCCTCCGTACTGACCCTCTGACAGTGCAGCACTCCCTGAGTACTGACCCTGACAGCGCAGCACTCCCTCAGTACTGACCCTCTGACTGTGCAGCACTCCCCCAGTGCTGACCCTCTGACAGCGCAGCACTCCCTCAGTGCTGACCCTCTGACAGAGCTGCACTCCCTCGGTACTTACCCTCTGACAGTGCAGCACTCCCTCAGTACTGAGGCTCTTACATTGCAGCACTCCCTCAGTACCGACACTCTGACAGTACAGCACTCCCTCAGTATTGAACCTCTGACAGTGCAACACTCCCTCAGTACTGACCCTCTGACAGTGCAGCACTCCCTCACTACCGACCCTGTGACAGTGCAACACTCCCTCAGTACTGACCCTCCGACAGTGCAGCACTCCCACAGAACAGACCCTCCGCCAGTGCAATGCAGCCTCAGTACTAATCCTCCAACAGTGCAGCAATACTGAGCTTCTGACAATGCAGCACTATCCCAGTACTGACCCTCTGACAGTGCAGCACTCCCTCAGTACTGACCCGCTGTCGCTGCAGCACCCCCTCAGTACTGACCCACTGACAGTGCAGCACTCCCTCAGTACTGACCCTGACAGTGCAGCACTCCCTCAGTACTGACCCTCTGACAGTGCAGCACTCCCACAGTACTGACCCTCTGACAATGCAACACTCATTCAGTATTAACCCCCTGACAGTGCAACAACCCCTCAGTACTGACCCTCCGACAGTGCAGCACTCCCACAGAACAGACTCTCCACCAGTGCAATGCTGCCTCAGTGCTAATCCTCCAACAGTGCAGCAATACTGAGCCTCTGACAATGCAGCACTATCCCAATACTGACCCTCTGACAGTGCAGCACTCCCTCAGTACTGACCCTCTGACGGTGCAGCACTCCCTCAGTACTGACCCTCTGTCACTGCAGCACTCCCTCAGTACTGACCCTCTGATGGTGTAGCACTCCCTCAGTACTGACATTCTGACGGTGCAGCAATCGCTCAGTACTGACCCTCTGACAGTGCAGCACTCCCTCAGTACTGATCCTCTGACGGTGTAGCACTCCCTCAGTACTGACCCTCTGACAGTGCAGCACTCCCTCAGTACTGACCCTCCGACAGTGCAGCACTCCCTCAGTACTGACACTCTGACGGTGCAGCACTCCCTCAGTACTGACCCTCTGTCAGTGCAGCACTTCCTCAGTACTGACCCTCTGACAGTGCAGCACTCCCTCAGTACTGACCCTCTGACAGTGCAGCACTCCCTCAGTACTGACACTCTGACGGTGCAGCACTCCCTTAGTACTGACCCTCTGACAGTGCAGCACTCCCTCATTACTGACTCTCCGACAGTGCAGCACTCCCTCAGTACTGACCCTCTGACAGTGCAGCACTCCCTCAGTACTGACCCTCTGACAGTGCAGCACTCCCTCAGTACTGACCCTCCGACAGTGCAGCACTCCCACAGAACAGACCCTCCGCCAGTGCAATGCTGCCTCAGTGCTAATCCTCCAACGGTGCAGCAATACTGAGCCTCTGACAATGCAGCACTATCCCCGTACTGCCCCTCTGACAGTGCAGCACTCCCTCAGTACTGACCCTCTGACAGTGCAGCACTCCCTCAGTACTGACCCTCTGTCACTGCAGCACCCCCTCAGTACTGAAACTCTGACAGTGCAGCACTCCCTCAGTTCTGACCCTCTGACTGTGCGGCATTCCCTCAGTACTGATCCTCAGACAGTGCAGCACTCCCTCAGCACTGACCCTGACAGTGCAGCACTTCCTCAGTACTGAACCTCTGACGGTGTAGCACTCCCTCAGTACTGACCCTCTGACGGTGCAACAATCCCTCAGGACTGACGCTCTGACAGTGCAGCACTTCCTCAGTACTGACCCTCTGACAGTGCAGCACTCCCTCAGTACTGACCCTCTGACAGTGCAGCACTCCCTCAGTACTGACCCTCTGGCAGTGCAGCACTCCCTCAGTACTGACCCTCTGTCAGTGCAGCACTCCCTCAGTACTAACCTCCAACAGTGCGGCGTTCCCGCAGCAATGACTGTCCAACAGCAAAGCACTTGCTTAAATACTGACCCTCAGACGATGCAGGTTTCCTCAGTACTGACCCTCCGACAGTGAAGTACTCCCTCGGTACTGACCCTCTGATAGTGCAGCACTTTCTCAGTTTTGACCCTGCAACAATGCAGCGCTCCGTCTGTACTAACCTTCTGAAAGTGCAGCACTTCCTCAGTACTGACCCTCTGACAGTGCAGCACTCCCTCAGTACTGACCCTCTGACAGTGCAGCACTCCCTCAGTACTGACCCTCTGACAGAGCAGCACTCCCACAGTATTGAAGTCTGAGAGCGCAGCACTCCCTCAGTACTGACCCTCTGGCAGTGCAGCACTCCCTCAGTACTGACCCTCTGACAGTGCAGCACTCCCTCAGTACTGACCCTCTGACAGTGCAGCACTCCCTCAGTACTAACCTCCAACAGTGCGGCGCTCCCGCAGCACTGACTCTCCAACAGCAAAGCACTTGCTTAAATACTGACCCTCAGACGATGCAGGGTTCCTCAGTACTGACCCTCCGACAGTGAAGTACTCCCTCGGTACTGACCCTCTGACACTGCAGCACTTTTTCAGTTTTGACCCTCCAACAATGCAGCGCTCCGTCTGTACTAACCTTCTGACAGTGCAGCAAACTCTCAGTACTGACCCTCTGACAGTGCAGCACTCCCTCAGTACCGACACTCTGACAGTACAGCACTCCCTCAGTATTGACCCTCTGACAGTGCAGCACTCCCTCAGTACTGACCCTGACAGTGCAGCACTCCCTCAGTACTGACCCTCTGACAGTGCAGCACTCCCTCAGTACTGACCCTGACAGTGCAGCACTCCCTCAGTGCTGACCCTCTGACAGTGCAGTACTCCCTCAGTACTGACCCTCTGACAGTGCAGCACTCCCTCAGTGCTGACCCTCTGACAGTGCAGCACTCCCTCAGTACTGACCCTGACAGTGCAGCACTCCCTCAGTACTGACCCTCTGACAGTGCAGCACTCCCTCAGAACCGACCCTCTGACAGTGCAGCACTCCCTCAGAACCGACCCTCTGACAGTGCAGCACTCCGTCAGTACTGACCCTCCGACAGTGCAGCACTCCCACAGAACAGACTCTCCGCCAGTGCAATGCTGCCTCAGTGCTAATCCTCCAACAGTGCAGCAATACTGAGCCTCTGACAGTGCAGCACTATCCCAGTACTGACCCTCTGACAGTGTAGCACTTCCTCAGTACTGACCCTCTGTCACTGCAGCACCCCCTCAGTACTGAACCTCTGACAGTGCGGCACTCCCTCAGTTCTGACCCTCTGACAGTGCAGCACTTCCTCAGTACTGACCCTCTGACTGTGCAGCACTCCCTCAGTACTGACCCTCTGACAGTGCAGCACTCCCTCAGTACTGACCCTCTGACAGTGCAGCACTCCCACAGTATTGAAGTCTGAGAGTGCAGCACTCCCTCAGTCCTGACCCTCTGGCAGTGCAGCACTCCCTCAGTACTGACCCTCTGACAGTGCAGCACCCCCTCAGTACTGACCCTCTGGTAGTGCAGCACTCCCTCAGTACTAACCCCCAACAGTGCGGCGTTCCCGCAGCATTGACTCTCCAACAGCAAAGCACTTGCTTAAATACTGACCCTCAGACGATGCAGGGTTCCTCAGTACTGACCCTCCGACAGTGAAGTACTCCCTCGGTACTGACCCTCTGATAGTGCAGCACTTTCTCAGTTTTGACCCTCCAACAATGCAGCGCTCCGTCTGTACTAAACTTCTGACAGTGCAGCACTTCCTCAGTACTGTCCCTCTGACAGTGCAGCAAACTCTCAGGTCTCACCCTCTGTCAATGCAGCACCCCCTCATTACTGACCCTCTGACAATGTGACACTCCCTCCGTACTGACCCTCTGACAGTGCAGCACTCCCTGAGTACTGACCCTGACAGTGCAGCACTCCCTCAGTACTGACCCTCTGACTGTGCAGCACTCCCCCAGTGCTGACCCTCTGACAGCGCAGCACTCCCTCAGTGCTGACCCTCTGACAGAGCTGCACTCCCTCGGTACTTACCCTCTCACAGTGCAGCACTCCCTCAGTACTGACCCTCTGACAGTGCAGCACTCCCTCAGTACCGACACTCTGACAGTACAGCACTCCCTCAGTATTGAACCTCTGACAGTGCAACACTCCCTCAGTACTGACCCTCTGACAGTGCAGCACTCCCTCACTACCGACCCTGTGACAGTGCAACACTCCGTCAGTACTGACCCTCCGACAGTGCAGCACTCCCACAGAACAGACCCTCCGCCAGTGCAATGCAGCCTCAGTACTAATCCTCCAACAGTGCAGCAATACTGAGCTTCTGACAATGCAGCACTATCCCAGTACTGACCCTCTGACAGTGCAGCACTCCCTCAGTACTGACCCGCTGTCGCTGCAGCACCCCCTCAGTACTGACCCACTGACAGTGCAGCACTCCCTCAGTACTGACCCTGACAGTGCAGCACTCCCTCAGTACTGACCCTCTGACAGTGCAGCACTCCCACAGTACTGACCCTCTGACAATGCAACACTCATTCAGTATTAACCCCCTGACAGTGCAACAACCCCTCAGTACTGACCCTCCGACAGTGCAGCACTCCCACAGAACAGACTCTCCACCAGTGCAATGCTGCCTCAGTGCTAATCCTCCAACAGTGCAGCAATACTGAGCCTCTGACAATGCAGCACTATCCCAATACTGACCCTCTGACAGTGCAGCACTCCCTCAGTACTGACCCTCTGACGGTGCAGCACTCCCTCAGTACTGACCCTCTGTCACTGCAGCACTCCCTCAGTACTGACCCTCTGATGGTGTAGCACTCCCTCAGTACTGACATTCTGACGGTGCAGCAATCGCTCAGTACTGACCCTCTGACAGTGCAGCACTCCCTCAGTACTGATCCTCTGACGGTGTAGCACTCCCTCAGTACTGACCCTCTGACAGTGCAGCACTCCCTCAGTACTGACCCTCCGACAGTGCAGCACTCCCTCAGTACTGACACTCTGACGGTGCAGCACTCCCTCAGTACTGACCCTCTGTCAGTGCAGCACTTCCTCAGTACTGACCCTCTGACAGTGCAGCACTCCCTCAGTACTGACCCTCTGACAGTGCATCACTCCCTCAGTACTGACACTCTGACGGTGCAGCACTCCCTTAGTACTGACCCTCTGACAGTGCAGCTCTCCCTCATTACTGACTCTCCGACAGTGCAGCACTCCCTCAGTACTGACCCTCTGACAGTGCAGCACTCCCTCAGTACTGACCCTCTGACAGTGCAGCACTCCCTCAGTACTGACCCTCCGACAGTGCAGCACTCCCACAGAACAGACCCTCCGCCAGTGCAATGCTGCCTCAGTGCTAATCCTCCAACGGTGCAGCAATACTGAGCCTCTGACAATGCAGCACTATCCCCGTACTGCCCCTCTGACAGTGCAGCACTCCCTCAGTACTGACCCTCTGACAGTGCAGCACTCCCTCAGTACTGACCCTCTGTCACTGCAGCACCCCCTCAGTACTGAAACTCTGACAGTGCAGCACTCCCTCAGTTCTGACCCTCTGACTGTGCGGCATTCCCTCAGTACTGATCCTCAGACAGTGCAGCACTCCCTCAGCACTGACCCTGACAGTGCAGCACTTCCTCAGTACTGAACCTCTGACGGTGTAGCACTCCCTCAGTACTGACCCTCTGACGGTCCAACAATCCCTCAGGACTGACGCTCTGACAGTGCAGCACTTCCTCAGTACTGACCCTCTGACAGTGCAGCACTCCCTCAGTACTGACCCTCTGACAGTGCAGCACTCCCTCAGTACTGACCCTCTGGCAGTGCAGCACTCCCTCAGTACTGACCCTCTGTCAGTGCAGCACTCCCTCAGTACTAACCTCCAACAGTGCGGCGTTCCCGCAGCAATGACTGTCCAACAGCAAAGCACTTGCTTAAATACTGACCCTCAGACGATGCAGGGTTCCTCAGTACTGACCCTCCGACAGTGAAGTACTTCCTCGGTACTGACCCTCTGATAGTGCAGCACTTTCTCAGTTTTGACCCTGCAACAATGCAGCGCTCCGTCTGTACTAACCTTCTGAAAGTGCAGCACTTCCTCAGTACTGACCCTCTGACAGTGCAGCACTCCCTCAGTACTGACCCTCTGACAGTGCAGCACTCCCTCAGTACTGACCCTCTGACAGAGCAGCACTCCCACAGTATTGAAGTCTGAGAGCGCAGCACTCCCTCAGTACTGACCCTCTGGCAGTGCAGCACTCCCTCAGTACTGACCCTCTGACAGTGCAGCACTCCCTCAGTACTGACCCTCTGACAGTGCAGCACTCCCTCAGTACTAACCTCCAACAGTGCGGCGCTCCCGCAGCACTGACTCTCCAACAGCAAAGCACTTGCTTAAATACTGACCCTCAGACGATGCAGGGTTCCTCAGTACTGACCCTCCGACAGTGAAGTACTCCCTCGGTACTGACCCTCTGACACTGCAGCACTTTCTCAGTTTTGACCCTCCAACAATGCAGCGCTCCGTCTGTACTAACCTTCTGACAGTGCAGCAAACTCTCAGTACTGACCCTCTGACAGTGCAGCACTCCCTCAGTACCGACACTCTGACAGTACAGCACTCCCTCAGTATTGACCCTCTGACAGTGCAGCACTCCCTCAGTACTGACCCTGACAGTGCAGCACTCCCTCAGTACTGACCCTCTGACAGTGCAGCACTCCCTCAGTACTGACCCCACAGTGCAGCACTCCCTCAGTGCTGACCCTCTGACAGTGCAGTACTCCCTCAGTACTGACCCTCTGACAGTGCAGCACTCCCTCAGTGCTGACCCTCTGACAGTGCAGCACTCCCTCAGTACTGACCCTGACAGTGCAGCACTCCCTCAGTACTGACCCTCTGACAGTGCAGCACTCCCTCAGAACCGACCCTCTGACAGTGCAGCACTCCCTCAGAACCGACCCTCTGACAGTGCAGCACTCCGTCAGTACTGACCCTCCGACAGTGCAGCACTCCCACAGAACAGACTCTCCGCCAGTGCAATGCTGCCTCAGTGCTAATCCTCCAACAGTGCAGCAATACTGAGCCTCTGACAGTGCAGCACTATCCCAGTACTGACCCTCTGACAGTGTAGCACTTCCTCAGTACTGACCCTCTGTCACTGCAGCACCCCCTCAGTACTGAACCTCTGACAGTGCGGCACTCCCTCAGTTCTGACCCTCTGACAGTGCAGCACTTCCTCAGTACTGACCCTCTGACAGTGCAGCACTCACTCAGTACTGACCCTCTGACTGTGCAGCACTCCCTCAGTACTGACCCTCTGACAGTGCAGCACTCCCACAGTATTGAAGTCTGAGAGTGCAGCACTACCTCAGTCCTGACCCTCTGGCAGTGCAGCACTCCCTCAGTACTGACCCTCTGACAGTGCAGCACTCCCTCAGTACTAACCTCTAACAGTGCAGCACTCCCACAGTATTGAAGTCTGAGAGTGCAGCACACCCTCAGTACTGACCCTCTGGTAGTGCAGCACTCCCTCAGTACTAACCCCCAACAGTGCGGCGTTCCCGCAGCATTGACTCTCCAACAGCAAAGCACTTGCTTAAATACTGACCCTCAGACGATGCAGGGTTCCTCAGTACTGACCCTCCGACAGTGAAGTACTCCCTCGGTACTGACCCTCTGATAGTGCAGCACTTTCTCAGTTTTGACCCTCCAACAATGCAGCGCTCCGTCTGTACTAACCTTCTGACAGTGCAGCACTTCCTCAGTACTGACCCTCTGACAGTGCAGCAAACTCTCAGGACTCACCCTCTGTCAATGCAGCACCCCCTCATTACTGACCCTCTGACAATGTGGCACTCCCTCCGTACTGACCCTCTGACAGTGCAGCACTCCCTCCGTACTGACCCTCTGACAGTGCAGCACTCCCTCAGTACTGACCCTGACAGTGCAGCACTCCCTCAGTACTGATCATCTGACAGTGCAGCACTCCCTCAGTACTGACCCTCTGACTATGCAGCACTCCCCCATTGCTGACCCTCTGACAGAGCTGCACTCCCTCGGTACTTACCCTCTGACAGTGCAGCACTCCCTCAGTACTGACCCTCTGACAGTGCAGCACTCCCTCAGTACCGACACTCTGACAGTACAGCACTCCCTCAGTATTGAACCTCTGACAGTGCAACACTCCCTCAGTACTGACCCTCTGACAGTGCAGCACTCCCTCACTACCGACCCTGTTACAGTGCAACACTCCCTCAGTACTGACCCTCCGACAGTGCAGCACTCCCACAGAACAGACCCTCCGCCAGTGCAATGCAGCCTCAGTACTAATCCTCCAACAGTGCAGCAATACTGAGCTTCTGACAATGCAGCACTATCCCAGTGCTGACCCTCTGACAGTGCAGCACTCCCTCAGTACTGACCCGCTGTCGCTGCAGCACCCCCTCAGTACTGACCCACTGACAGTGCAGCACTCCCTCAGTACTGACCCTGACAGTGCAGCACTCCCTCAGTACTGACCCTCTGACAGTGCAGCACTCCCACAGTACTGACCCTCTGACAATGCAACACTCATTCAGTATTAACCCCCTGACAGTGCAACAACCCCTCAGTACTGACCCTCCGACAGTGCAGCACTCCCACAGAACAGACTCTCCGCCAGTGCAATGCTGCCTCAGTGCTAATCCTCCAACAGTGCAGCAATACTGAGCCTCTGACAATGCAGCACTGTCCCAATACTGACCCTCTGACAGTGCAGCTCTCCCTCAGTACTGACCCTCTGACAGTGCAGCACTCCCTCAGTACTGACCCTCTGTCACTGCAGCACTCCCTCAGTACTGACCCTCTGATGGTGTAGCACTCCCTCAGTACTGACACTCTGACGGTGCAGCAATCGCTCAGTACTGTCCCTCTGACAGTGCAGCACTCCCTCAGTACTGATCCTCTGACGGTGTAGCACTCCCTCAGTACTGACCCTCTGACAGTGCAGCACTCCCTCAGTACTGACCCTCCGACAGTGCAGCACTCCCTCAGTACTGACACTCTGACGGTGCAGCACTCCCTCAGTACTGACCCTCTGTCAGTGCAGCACTTCCTCAGTACTGACCCTCTGACAGAGCAGCGCACCCTCAGTACTGACCCTCTGACAGTGCAGCACACCCTCAGTACTGACACTCTGACGGTGCAGCACTCCCTCAGTACTGACACTCTGACGGTGCAGCACTCCCTTAGTACTGACCCTCTGACAGTGCAGCACTCCCTCATTACTGACTCTCCGACAGTGCAGCACTCCCTCAGTACTGACCCTCTGACAGTGCAGCACTCCCTCAGTACTGACCCTCTTACAGTGCAGCACTCCCTCAGTACTAACCTCCAACAGTGCAGCGTTCCCGCAGCACTGACTCTCCAACAGCAAAGCACTTGCTTAAATACTGACCCTCAGACGATGCAGGGTTCCTCAGTACAGACCCTCCGACCGTGAAGTACTCCCTCGGTACTGACCCTCTAATAGTGCAGCACTTTCTCAGATTTGACCCT
Source organism: Scyliorhinus torazame (assembly GCF_047496885.1). Classification (NCBI taxonomy): domain Eukaryota; kingdom Metazoa; phylum Chordata; class Chondrichthyes; order Carcharhiniformes; family Scyliorhinidae; genus Scyliorhinus; species Scyliorhinus torazame. The sequence continues at coordinate 90,867,200 of NC_092718.1, forward strand.
CCAACAATGCAGCACTCCCTCAGTACTGACCCTCTGACAGTGCAGCACTCCCTCAGCACTGACCCTCTGACAGTGCAGCACCCCCTCAGTACTGACCCTCTGACAGTGCAGCACTCCCTCAGTACTGACCCTGACAGTGCAGCACTCCCTCAGTACTGATCATCTGTCGGTGCAGCACTCCCTCAGTACTGACCCTCTGACTGTGCAGCACTCCCTCAATTCTGACCCTCTGACAGTGCAGCACTCCCTCAGTGCTGACCCTCTGACAGAGCTGCACTCCCTCAGTACTTACCCTCTGACACTGCAGCACTCCCTCAGTACTGACCCTCTGACAGTGCAGCACTCCCTCAGTACCGAACCTCTGACAGTACAGCACTCCCTCAGTATTGACCCTCTGACAGTGCAGCACTCCCTCAGTACTGACCCTCTGACAGTGCAGCACTCCCTCAGTACTGACCCTCTGACAGTGCAGGACTCCCACAGTATTGACCCTCTGACAGTGCAGCAGTCCCTCTGTACCGACCCTCTGACAGTGCAACATTCCCTCAGTACTGACGCTCCGACAGTGCAGCACTCCCACAGAACAGACCCTCCGCCAGTGCAATGCTGCCTCAGTACTAATCCTCCAACAGTGCAGCAATACTGAGCCTCTGACAATGCAGCACTATCCCCGTACTGACCCTCTGACAGTGCAGCACTCCCTCAGTACTGACCCGCTGTCACTGCAGCACCCCCTCAGTACTGACCCACTGACAGTGCAGCACTCCCTCAGTACTGACTCTGACAGTGCAGCACTCCCACAGTACTGACCCGCTGTCACTGCAGCACCCCCTCAGTACTGACCCACTGACAGTGCAGCACTCCCTCAGTACTGACTCTGACAGTGCAGCACTCCCACAGTACTGACCCTCTGACAGTGCAGCACTCGCTCAGTACTAACCCTCTGACAGTGCAGCACTCCCTCAGTACTGACCCTCTGACAGTACAGCAATCCCTCAGTACTAACCCTTTGACAGTGCAGCACTTCCTCAGGACTGACCCTCTGACAGTGCAGCACTCCCTCAGTACTGACCCTCTGACAGTGCAGTACTCCCTCAGTACCGACCCTCTGACAGTGCAGCACTCCCTCAGTACTGACCCTCTGACAGTGCAGCACTCCCACAGAACAGACCCTCCGCCAGCGCAATGCTGCCTCAGTGCTAATCCTCCAACAGTGCAGCAATACTGAGCCTCTGACAATGCAGCACTATCCCCGTACTGACCCTCTGACAGTGCAGCACTCCCTCAATACTGAGCCTCTGTCACTGCAGCACTCCCTCAGTACTGAGCCTCTGAGAGTGCAGCACACCCTCAGTACTGACCCTGTGACAGTGCAGCACTCGCTCAGTACTGACCCTGTGACAGTGCAGCACTCGCTCAGTACTGACCCTCTGTCACTGCAGCACCCCCTCAGTACTGACCCACTGACAGTGCAGCACTTACTCAGTACTGACCCTCTGACAGTGCAGCACTCCCTCAGTACTGACCCTCTGACAGTGCAGCAAACTCTCAGTACTGACTCTCTGACAGTGCAGCACCCCTCAGTACAGACCATCTGACATTGAAGTGCGACCTCAGTACAACCATCCGACAGTGCAGCATTTCCTCAATATTGTCCGTCCAATAGTGCAGCGCTCCCTCAGAACTGACTCTCACAGAGTGCTGCGGTCCCTAGATAGTGACTGTCTGACAGTGCAGCACTCCCTCAGAACTGTCCCACTGACGGTGCAGCGCTCCCTCAGAGCTAACCTTCCGACTGTGTAGCATTCCCTCAGTTCTGACCCCCTGACAGTGCAGCGCTCCCTATGAGCTAACCTTCCGACTGTGTAGCATTCCCTCAGTTCTGACCCCCTGACAGTGCAGCAATCCCTCAGTACTGACCTTCCGACAGTGTAGCATTCCCTCAGTGTTGACCCTCTGACAGTGCAGTGCTCCCTCTGAAGTCACCCTCGCAGAGTGCAGCACTCCTTCTGTACTGATCCTCAGACAGCGTAGCTCTTCCTCAGTATTGCTGCTCTGGCAATGCACCATCACTCAGTGCTGACCCTCTCAGAGTGTAGCACTACCTCAGTTCTGACCCCCTAACAGTGCCATGCTTATTCACAGATCCTCCGACCATGCAGCACTGCCTGAGAATTGACCCTCTGACAGCAGTAAACCCTAAGTACTAACCTCCGACAGTGCAACACTCCCTCAGTACTGACCATCTGACAGTGCAGCATTCCCTCAGCTCTGACCCCTGACAGTGCAGCAATCCCTCAGTACTGACATTCAGACGGTACAGTACTCCCTCAATGTTGACCCTCTGACAGTGCAGTGCTCCCTCTGAAGTCACCCTCGCAGAGTGCAGCACTCCCTCTGTACTGATCCTCAGACAGCTTGGCTCTCCCTTAGTATTGACGCTCTGGCAATGCATCATCCCTCAGTGCTGACCCTCTCAGAGTGTAGCACTACCTCAGTTCTGATCCCCTAACAGTGCCATGCTTATTCACAGATCCTCCGACCATGCAGCACTGCCTGAGAATTGACCCTCTGACTGTGCAGTAAACCCTAAGTACTAACCTCCGACAGTGCGGCACTCCTTCAGAACTGACCCTCCGACAATGTAGCATTCCGTCAGTAATGACCCACGACAGTGCAGCACTCCCTCAGTACTGACCCTCTGACAGTGCAGCACTCCCTCAGTACTGACCCTCTGACAGTGTGACATTCACTCAGTACTGACCCTCGGACAGTGCAGCACTCCCACAGTACTCACCCTCTGACAGTGCCGTGTTCCCTCAGTACTTACCCACGGACAGTGCAGCACTACCTTAGTACTGACCCTCCGACGGTGCAGCACTCCCTCAGTACTGACCCTCTGACAGTGCAGCACTGCCTCAGTACTGACCCTCTGAGAGTGCAGCACTCCCTCAGTACTGACCCACTGACAGTGCAGCACTCCCTCAGTACAGACCCTCTGACAGTGCAGCACTCCCTCAGTACAGACACTCTGACAGTGCGGAACTCCCTCAGTACAGACCCTCTGACAGTGCAGCACTCCCTCAGTACTGACCATCCGATGGTGCAGCACTCCCTCAGTACTGACCCACTGACAGTGCAGCACTCCTTCAGTACTGACGCTCTGATAGTGCAGCTCTCCCTCAGTACTGACCCTCTGACAGTACAGCGCTCCCACAGTACTGGTCCTCTGACAGTGCAGCACTCCTTCAGTACTGACCCTCCGATGGTGCAGCACTACCTCAGTTCTGACCCCATAACAGTGCCATGCTTATTCACAGATCCTCCGACCATGCAGCGCTCCCTCAGTACTGACCCTCTGACAATGCAGCGCTCCCTCAGGACTGACCCTCTGACAGTGCAGCACTGCCTCAGTACTGACCCTCTGACAATTCAGCACTCCCTCAGTACTGGCCCTCTGACAGTGCAGCAACCCCTCAGTACAGACCATCTGACAGTGCAGCACTCCCTCAGTACTGACCCTCTGCCAGTGCAGCACTCCCTCAGTACTGACCCTCTGACAATTCAGCACTCCCTCAGTACTGACCCTCTGACAGTGCAGCGCTCCCTCAGGACTGACCCTCTGACAGTGCAGCACTCCCTCGGTACTGACCCTCTGACAGTGCAGCACTCTCTCAGTATTGACACTGGGAGTGTTGATTTGCATTTTGGAATTGAGTCTCTGTATTGGGAATCAGTTCTGACCCTCTGATAGTGCAGCACTCCCTCAGTACTGACCGCAACAATCCCTCAGTACTGACCGTCGAACAGTGCAGCAGTCCCTCAGTACTGACCCTCCAACACTGTAGTGTTCCCTCAATACTGACCCTCTGACAGTGCAGCACTCCCTCAGTACTGACCCTCCAATGGTGCAGCACTCCCTCAGTACTGACCCTCTGACAGTGCAGCACTCTCTCCGTACTGATCCTCTGACAGTACAGCGCTCCCTCAGTACTGACCCTCTGACAGTGCAGCGCTCCCTCAGTATTGACCCTCTGACAGTGCACCACTCCCTCAGGACTGACCCTCTGACAATTCAGCACTCCCTCAGTCCTGACCCCATAACAGTGCCGTGCTGATTCACAGATCCTCCGACCATGCAGCGCTCCCTCATGACTGACCCTATGACAATTCAGCAGTCCCTCAGTACTGATCCTCACAGTGCAGCACTCCCTCTGGACTGACCCTCTGACAGTGCAGCACTCCCTCAGTACTGACCTTCTGACAGTGCAGCACTCCTTCAGTACTGACCCTCCGATGGTGCAGCACTCCCTCAGTACTGACCCTCTGACAGTGCAGCGCTCCCTCATGACTGACCCTCTGACAGTGCAGCACTCCCTCAGTACTGACCCTCTGACAGTGCAGCACTTCCTCAGTCCTGACCCTCTGACAGTGCCGCACTCCCTCAGTACTGACCCTCTGACAGTGCAGCACTCTCTCAGTATAGACACTGGGAGTGTTGATCTGCATTTTGGAATTGAGTCTCTGTATGGGGAATCAGTACTGATCCTCTGATAGTGCTGCACTCCCTCATTACAGACCGCAACAATCCCTCAATACTGACCGTCGAACAGTGCAGCAGTCCCTCAGTACTGACCCTCCAACACTGTAGTGTTCCCTCAATACTGACCCTCTGACAGTGCAGCACTCCCTCAGTACTGACCATCCATTGGTGCAGCACTCCCTCAGTACTGATCCTCTGACAGCACGGCGCTCCCTCAGTACTGACCCTCTGACTGTGCAGCGCTCCCTCAGGACTGACCCTCTGACAGTGCAGCACTCCCTCAGTACTGACCCTCTGACAATTCAGCACTCCCTCAGTACTGACCCTCTGACAGTGCAGCACTCTCTCAGAATTAACACTGGGAGTGTTGATCTGCATTTTGGAATTGAGTCTCTATATTGGAAATCAGTACTGACCCTCTGATCGTGCAGCACTCCCTCAGTACTGACCGTCGAACAGTGCAGCTGTCCCTCAGTGCTGACCCTCCAACACTGTAGTGTTCCCTCAATACTGACCCTCTGACAGTGCAGCACTCCCTCAGTACTGACCCTCTGACAGTGCAGCACTCCCTCAGTACTGACCCTCTGACAGTGCAGCACTCTCTCAGAATTAACACTGGGAGTGTTGATCTGCATTTTGGAATTGAGTCTCTGTATTGGAGATCAGTACTGACCCTCTGATCGTGCAGCACTCCCTCAGTACTGACCGCAACAATCCCTCAGTACTGACCGTCGAACAGTGCAGCTGTCCCTCAGTACTGACCCTCCAACACTGTAGTGTTCCCTCAATACTGACCCTCTGACAGTGCAGAACTCCCTCAGTACTGACCCTCCAACACTGTAGTGTTCTCTGAATACTGACCCTCTGACAGTGCAGCACTCCCTCAGTACTGACCCTCTGACAGTGCAGCACTCCCTCAGTACTGACCATCCATTGGTGCAGCACTCCCTCAGTACTGATCCTCTGACAGTACGGCGCTCCCTCAGTACTGACCCTCTGACAGTGCAGCGCTCCCTCAGGACTGACCCTCTGACAGTGCAGCCCTCCCTCAGTACTGACCCTCTGACAATTCAGCACTCCCTCAGTACTGACAATCTGACAGTGCAGCACTCTCTCAGAATTAACACTGGGAGTGTTGATCTGCATTTTGGAATTGGGTCTCTGTATTGGAAATCATTACTGACCCTCTGATCGTGCAGCACTCCCTCAGTACTGACCGCAACAATCCCTCAGTACTGACCGTCGAACAGTGCAGCAGTCCCTCAGTACTGACCCTCCAACACTGTAGTGTTCCCTCAATACTGACCCTCTGACAGTGCAGCACTCCCTCAGTACTGACCCTCTGACAGTGCAGCACTCTCTCAGTACTGATCCCATGTCAGTTCAGCACTCTCTCAGTACTGACCCTCTGACAGTGCAGCACTCTCTCAGTACTGATCCCATGTCAGTTCAGCACTCTCTCAGTACTGGCCCTCTGGCAGTGCAGTACTCCCTGAGTATTGACCCTCTGACAGTGCAGCACTCTCTCAGTACTGACCCTCTGACAGTGCAGTACTCCCTGAGTATTGACCCTCTGACAGTGCAGCACTCCCTCAGTCCTAACCCTCTGACAGTGCAGCACTCCCTCAGTCCTAACCCTCTGACAGTGCAGCACTCCCTCAGTACTGACCCTCTGACAGTGCAGCACTCCCTCAGTCCTAACCCTCTGACAGTGCAGCACTCCCTCAGTCCTAACCCTCTGACAGTGCAGCACTCCCTCAGTACTAACCCTCAGACAGTTGTTGCAAGACCCTAGAGTACTGCGTGGTCCATTTCAGCCCCACACGAATGATGGTCAAATGTGCAGCAGATACAGTTTGTTGAATATTACTCAGTGCCTAACCCATACTTTAACTCGCCTCCCACCTTCTACACACACACACAAGACAGACAAACCCAGAGGTGTGGAAAGGGGTAAGAAAACCTGAGTGCAAGAGAAATGAGCCTTTGCTTCAGATGTTGGTCCTGGTATGCTTTCTTCACAGTAAGATTGGAGTTCACAGTCCTTGGCTGGGACTCTCCCCAAACCGGTGGGGCGGGCCGTACCAGCGCCGAAGAGTGCCGTAAACCACTCCGACTCCGGGCCGCCCGGAAGGTGTGGAATCCTCCGAACCTTCAGGGGCTAGGTCGGCGCCAGCAGGGTTGGCGTAGCGCCAACCGCGTCAAAGGCCCTCTGTCGGCTGGCGCGAGTTGGCACATGCCAGGGAGCGCCAGTGTGTGCTGGCGTGATGCCAGCGCATGCGCAGGGGGGTTCTTCTCCGCGCCAGCCATGGCGGACGTTTACAGTGTCCGGTGCAGAGGGAAAGAGTGCCCCCACGGCACAGGCCCGCCCGCAGATTGGTGGGCCCCAATTGCGGGCAAGGCCACTGTGGGGACACCCGAGGACTCCGCAGGCCGCCCGCAGAGCCAGGTCTCGCCGGTAAGGACCTTGTTTGACTTACGCTGGCGGGACTGGCCGAATACGGGCAGCTACTCGGCCCATAGCGGAGTGGAGAATCGCCGGGGGGGGGCACTGCCAACGGCCCCCGACTGGCGCGGCATGATTCCCGCCCCCGCCGAAAAACCGGCAGCACTCCCTCAGTCCTGACCCACTGACAGTGCCACACTCCCTCAGTACTGACCCTCTGACAGTGCAGCTCTCCCTCAGTACTGACCCTCTGACAGTGCAGCACTCCCTCAGTATTGACCCTCTGACAGTGCAGCACTCCCTCAGTATTGACCCTCTGACAGTGCAGCACTCCCTCAGAACTGACCCTCTGACAGTGCAGCACTCCCTCAGAACTGACCCTCTGACAGTGCAGCACTCCCTCAGTACTGACCCTCTGACAGTGCAGCACTCCCTCAGTACTGACCCTCTGACAGTGCAGCACTCCCTCAGTACTGACCCTCTGACAGTGCCACACTCCCTTAGTACTGACCCTCTGACAGTGCAGCACTCCCTCAGTACTGACCCTCTGACAGTGCAGCACTCCCTCAGTACTGACCCTCTGACAGTGCCACACTCCCTCAGTACTGACCCTCTGACAGTGCAGCACTCCCTCAGTACTGACCCTCTGACAGTGCCACACTCCCTCAGTACTGACCCTCTGACAGTGCAGCACTCCCTCAGTACTGACCCTCTGACAGTGCCACACTCCCTCAGTACTGACCCTCTGACAGTGCAGCACTCCCTCAGTACTGACCCTCTGACAGTGCCACACTCCCTCAGTACTGACCCTCTGACAGTGTAGCACTCCCTCTGTATTGACACTGGGAGTGGTGCCCTGGATTTTAGAGTTGGGTCCCTGTATTGGGAATTAAGTCTAGGACCAGCTGCCTCAGCGCTGAGAGAGATTTGAACATCTTTTACCACAGCTGTTGCAATGTGCCCCACACCTTGTTGATTTGCTAATGCCCAACGATTTTATGACTTGTGAAACTCCCAGCAGTGTTGTGACAGTTACAATGTACCAACAAGGTGGAAACTTACAAAATTCCTCACATATTCTGACTTATGCAAGTCACACAGTTTTAATATTTACTTCTGGGTGCACGTATTTGGTGGATATAATCATGAATATGTGGATTGTTGGGGTCTATAACACTGTTTTTCAAATTTATTTTCTGGGACACACTATTGCCATCCGGCTGACCTTCCGGACCCACGCCGGCTGACCTTCCGGACCCACGCCGGCTGACCTTCCGGACCCACGCCGGCTGACCTTCCGGACCCACGCCGGCTGACCTTCCGGACCCACGCCGGCTGACCTTCCGGACCCACGCCGGCAACCTTCCGGACCCACGCCGGCTGACCTTCCGGACCCACGCCGGCTGACCTTCTGGACCCACGCCGGCTGACCTTCCGGACCCACGCCGGCTGACCTTCCGGACCCACGCCGGCTGACCTTCCGGACCCACGCCGGCTGACCTTCCGGACCCACGCCGGCAACCTTCCGGACCCACGCCGGCTGACCTTCCGGACCCACGCCGGCTGACCTTCTGGACCCACGCCGGCTGACCTTCCGGACCCACGCCGGCTGACCTTCCGGACCCACGCCGGCTGACCTTCTGGACCCACGCCGGCTGACCTACCGGACCCAAGCCTGCTGACATTTGCGTCCCACACAGACCACTCTTTGCGACCCTCGCCAACTGACCTTCACAACCCAAGTCAGCTGACCTTTGTGACCTACGCCACGTTTGCTTACCTTCAATGCGACAGGGAAGCCTGCTTGGTCTTTACCATCTCACTTGAATCAGATTCACAGGAGGAGAGGGCAGTGCCCCTGTCGGGTGCAGACTTCAGCCAGTTCCTTTGTGCCGTCTTCATCTTTGTGAAAACAAAAGATCCAACCTCACACATGTCGGTTATCCTGAAGGACAATAGCAACAAAATGCTTGTTTTACTCAGCACTGGATACTCCTGGGAGATGTTACTCCAGAATGCTGACAGCCTCATGGGCTTTTGATATGATTTATTTGAAAGATAAATTATTCAGGGTATATCCAGAGAATACAAAGAATACAAAAACAGGAACAACCCAAAACACAAAGCAATATCGAGCACTGCATAACATATTAACAATGCATACAATGCTATAGCAATATAACACAACAGGAACCCCTGATATATACAAGCACATTTACTACACCCCAAAGAATATTTTAAAAAACAAAATGGAGTATACCCTCACCCCTTAACAACCAATAATTACTGTATCCCGTCACCCTCCCCTACTCCTTCCCCACCCCTACTCGCAAACGTTCTAATAGTTTTCGAAAAAGTAAAAGAACAGCCTCCACCTCACAAAGATCCCCTCATCCATACCTCTAATGGCGAACTTAATTCTCTCCAAATGAAGAAACTCAGCAAGGTCCCGCACTCATAACCCGGTAGTTGGTGGATCTGAGTGTTGTGTTTGGTCCTTTGTATTTTACAAAGGAACTCAATAAACCAGAATCTTTTATTGAGCCTCGTGTGGTAAGATAGCAATCTGATACAGAGCACGGTATCATGGAGTCTGCTAACTACTTCTCTGGAACTTACACCGAGTACTGACCATTCACATGTGTGGTGTTGGGTGCTCTGGTGCACAGATGAGCCAACACAGTTGTATGTGGTACAACTCTATTTTATTTTAACTCTTTTATACAGTTCGTTCTGGATACTCTGCACGTGCTGTCTCCCTGAGTGTGTCGTGTAGCAGGTCTGTCATAGAATCATAGAAGTTTACAGCATGGAAACAGGCCCTTCGGCCCAACCAGTCCATGCCGCCCAGTTTTTACCATTAAGCTAGTCCCAGTTGCCCGCACTTGGCCCATAACCCTCTATACCCATCTTACCCATGTAACTATCTAAATGCTTTTTGAAAGACACAATTGTACCCGCCTCTACTACTACCTCTGGCAGCCCATTCCAGACACTCACTACCCTCTGAGTGAAGAAATTGCCCCTCTGGGCCCTTCTGAATCTCTCCCCTCTCACCTTAAACCTATGCCCTCTAGTTTTAGACTCCCCTACCTTTGGGAAAAGATGTTGACTATCTACCTTATCTATGCCCCTCATTATTTTATAGACCTCTATAAGATCACCCCTAAGCCTCCTACGCTCCAGGGAAAAAAGTCCCAGTCTATCCAGCCTCTCCTTATAACTCAAACCATCAAGTCCCGGCAACATCCTAGTAAATCTTTTCTGCACTCTTTCTAGTTTAATAATATCCTTTCTATAATAGGGTGACCAGAACTGCACACAGTATTCCAAGTGTGGCCGTACCAATGTCTTGTACAACTTCAACAAGACGTCCCAACTCCTGTATTCAATTGTCCTTGTCTTTGTCTCCAGCTAATACTGACCACCAGGTGTCGTGTTTGTGCTTTTATATCTTTCTGTGATTGGTTGTGGTGTTGTGTGTTCTGATTTGTCTGTTGGTGTGTCTATCATGATGTGTGTGTTTGAATATCATGACAACATGTACGTCTTATTACCTCTCAATCGTCTTATTACCCTTTCAATCATCTTCTGAAGATGGCCGGATTTGTCTCCCCTTATATCGGAGTCACAGGTCGCTTGATCGTAGTCCAGAGACCGCACGGTGTGTCTGTACCGCCACCTGCTGGTTGGAGGTCGCACACCTTCCAACCATGATATAGGCCATAGGTATATCATCACACTGACGACTGTCAGTTAAGCAAAATTCTCCTTTGAGCTGATAGGGAGGTGAAAGCCACAATATCGGCCTCCTTTCCCACCAAGTCGCCTGGATCTTCAGATGCTCCAAAAATAGCTACCCCTGAAGAAGGCGTGACTGCCATTCCCACCACCTGACAATACATCCGTGACTCCCCCCCCCAGAACCCCACCAATTTTGGACAAGACCAGAACACGTGGACATGGTTCGCAGGGGACCCGTGTTATGGGCCAGGGCTTAGAAACTCCAAAGTGTATTATGACGTTGACCTGGCCTCTAACTTTTCTGTTGAATTTGGCTAGGATGAGCACAAGAGCCTTCATTGCAGGTGTGATTAATCTGACGTTCTAGGCACTTTAATCAAAACAAGGTTTATTCTAAGAATGTAGTTCACATATAGAGCATAGAACATACAGTGCAGAAGGAGGCCATTTGGCCCATCGAGTCTGCAACTGCCCACTTAAGCCCTCACCTCCACCCTATCCCAGTAACCCAATAACCCCATCTAACCTTTTTGGACACTAAGGGCAATTTATCATGGCCAATCCACCTAACCTGCACATCTTTGGACTGTGGGAGGAAACCGGAGCACCCGGAGGAAATCCACGCAGACACGGGGAGAACGTGCAGACTCCGCACAGCCAGTGACCCAGCGGGGAATCGAACCTGGGATCCTAGCACTGTGAAGCCACAATATATATATATATAAACACAGCAAGACTTTTTTTGAATCAATTACAAACATACAGCCAACACAACTTCAGTAATATATTTATATTACACTTAATGAATTACCCCTTAGCTGTTCCAATTCAATAACAAAATCTAATAAACCAAACCCCTTTTCAAGTGTGTGGCCCAGCACACTGTATTCCCACTTGAATGGGGCTGGTCCTGTTCCTGAAATTCTGATCCAGTTCCAACCAGCAGATTCAATCTCCTTCGGGAATGCAACTATATCTTTAAAGTTACCAAGGCAGTTAGCCACCACCAATGTGCTTTTTACTGGAACAACTTTTAAAATGAAAACAGAGAAAAACAGGGAAAACACTTCTTTCTCCTTCTGCAGTCCAAAGCAATCAAACTGAAACCGAAACCTAAACACTAAAAACCACCTCTCATCTGACAGCCACAACCCAGCTCCACCCACAAAATGACCTCACTGAAGCCGTGCTACAGGTCACAGTAAGAGACCAAACCTTTCTTAAAGGGACATTCACATGACGCATCATGCAGACTGATCTGCCTGGGAAGAATCGTCTCAGTCTTGCCGGCGTCATATGTGCCCTTATGCACAACTGTAAGCTGAATCAGACTAAGTCTAGCACACAACGAAGATGCATTAACCCTACACTTCCTTCCAAATCCAGCCCTGCACCGTGCCTCCCAATTCCTCCTCCCATTTTTGCCACACTGTCACCATCAATACTTCCTCCCTCCTGGCCAACTCAGCATACAAATTACAGATTTTACCCTCCCAATATCATCCTCTGAAAAGAGCTTGTCCTGTAGACCCAATGGCGGCAACATTGGGAATGAACCCCCCTCTTTGCTCAAAAAGGCCCTTATCTGGAGATATCTAAACTCATTACTGCTGGTCATTTGCTAGGCCTCCATCAGCTCAGTTAGGTCCGCAAACATACCCCCCAAAACAGGTCCTCAAAGTATTTGATCCCCAGGCGGTCCCATTGCTTAAACGTGGCATCCAATCTCATTGGGACAAATCTATTGTTACCATTAATCGGGGCCTTCCTGTACATGACCTCCAGGCCAAAATGCAACCGGCACTGGTTCCACACTCTCAGTGGAAACTACCACTGGATTTGGTGAGTACATACTCGGCGAATATGGAAGAGGAGCCAAGGCTCTTCCACCCTGCACCATACCGACCCTTGATTCAACATCCACCTTCAGATCATGACAGTATTAATAATAATAATCTTTATTATTGTCACAAGTAGGCTTACATTAACACTGCAATGAAGTTACTGTGAAAAGCCCCTAGTCGCCACAGTCCAGCGCACTCCCTCCAACCATCCACTCACCAACACATATCTACCACCCGGAGCAGCAATGAACTCCTTCATTGAGAAAGACACGGGGCCGAAGTCCCGCCCGTCTGTTGCCAGTCCTGCCGGCGTAAATTAGAGTAGGTCCCTTACCGGCGGGACCTGGCGGCGCAGGTGGGCTCCGGGGTTCTTGGGGAGGTGCGGTGTATCTGGCCCCGGGAGGTGCCCCCACAGTGGCCTGGCCCGCGATCGGGGCCCACCGATCCACGGGCGGGCCAGTGCCGTGGGGGCACTCTATTGTTCCGCACCGGCGGCTGTAGCGGTCCGCCATTGCCAGTGCGGAAACGGCCCTCTGCGCATGCGCGGGGATGACGCCAGCACATGCTGGCGCTCCCGCGCATGCGCCGACTCGCGCCGGCCGGCGGAGGCCCTTCGCCGCCGATTGGTGTGGCGCCAAGCCCCTTCCCCGCCGGCCGGCAGGGCGCCAACCACTCCGGGGCGGGCCTAGCCCCTGAAGGTTCGGAGGATTCCGGAGTGGTTCATGCCACTCCGACCCGCCGTGACCCCTGTCCCGCCGGGTAGGGGTGAATCCCGCCCACCATCTTACTTATTAACACAGCCACCCCTCTTGTCTGTATACCACTTTACCTGAGTGGTAAACCTGACCAACCCACCCCCTTCTCAGTCTTATCTGGTCCACCATCTTTAAATGAGTCTCCTGGAGAAACATCAAGCCCGCCCTCAAGTTCTTCAGATCGGCGAATATGCGCGACCTTTTAACAGGTCCATTCAAGCCCCGGACATTTACCAATGACTCTGCCCCCCTCCCAAAATCAGCCATATTTTCACTTGAGCCAAACACCCTTGGTCATCAAGCCGCGCCCTTTGGGGCCCCGCGAGGCACCCACTGCCACGACGTCTATATTTCTGTACCCTAACTTTACTCAAACCATCACCGTTCCCATATCCCCCTCCCATTTCCCAGCCTTCCCACCCTCAGGCTAAACCAAAACAAAGAAATATATGAAGCCCTGCCCTCCTCACGCCATTTTGACCCCCACATCCATTCCGTTTACTGGTTCTCACACCAGTAAGGTGGTCCCAGCATGTGGCCTGCGACCTCCCTGAACCTGCCAGAACATCCATATCCCATCCCAAACAAAACAAAAGAAGAACCCAAATAAATAAATAACCCTCATCCCACCCTCCACATCCCCCCCAGCCCCCGGACATCAGACCCATCTCGTCAAAACGAGAGAAAGAAAAACAGGAAGGAGAGTGATAAATAGAGGAACATAGCAACGATATAAGAATGCACAGCAATCAAACGAACAACACAATCCACAACCACTCAGAACAACAGCATTTTTACATTTTAACGTGTTCACAAATTCCCAATCCCCTGGTCCCGAATAAACTTGTCCGCCTGCTCCTGGATGTCAAAAAGTATTCCTGTATAGGGAAGGTGATCCACAGACGGTCCGGATACAGCATTCCAAATCTCACACCTTCCTTGTGGAAGTCCGCCGTGACTTTGTTGAACCGGCGCAGCATTTAGCCAGTTCCGTACCCCAATCGGGGTATAGTCTGATAACCAGAGGCCCAGGAGCTCTGTCCAGTCCTAACACTAGCACCGCTCTGTCCTGCCATGGATTCTCCTGAGAAGCTCCCTCCAGCAGATTCTGATGTGTGATCCTGTCCAGTAGGTACGCTTCTTTTTATGTCTCTGGCCATCTCTTCCTTGAAAGTAAATGATTCATCTTCACAGTCGTCTTGCCTTAGTTTCCAGTAGCTAGAAAATGGAAGAAACTTTGACACCAAAATCATTTACATACAGGACACTTGCCGCTAAGTGTATTTGAAGGGCATGTGACCTGCTCACTGCTGTCTCTTATGGCCGGAGGACTTCTCACAGCCTCATTTCCTTCTCATTTAAAATGGGGCGGTGGCAACCATTCTCAATAAAAATGGCGGTAGTGGCTGTTGACCGCTTCTCCCCTGATCAGGACCATGGTCAACAACCAATACCGGCGACCGATCTCTCCGTGACCCTCCTGCAGGTCGCCACACGCACTTTGAAAATCCCTTGTCTATTAGACAAGAAAATCTTCATTTGTACAGCATTATTCTCAACTCCAGGTTGTAATAGTATACACCAGTATATCATGGTGCAGACTTACACACACTGATGGACACACAGCAAGACCAATCAACACACACAACACCGCAGCCAATCACCAGCTAGAGCACACTCACTATAAAGACAGGGGGCATCAGAGTTCCCGCTCATTCGGGATGCAGCCTCTTAGAAGGACAAAGCTTACAGCTTACAGCACAGATCTTCACCATGTGCTGAGTGCATAGACTGTTGGGACAGGCATAGGTCTTTAGTTTAATCTAACATCGTGTTAACCCACAGTGAAAGTATGTTCAACAGTTTCTAACTTAATAAAATAGTGTTGCACTATTTTAAGTGTTGGTGGCCTGTGTGTGTTCCACGGACCCAGAGCACCCAACACATCACAGATCACCTCATCTTCAACTCTGCAGCCCTGCATCCTAACTCACACTGACTCCCATTTTATTATCACCTGCTGTTACTCACTGAGCTACATTGCAGTCCAGTCCAGTAACGTCTTGATTTGAAAATTCTTACCTTTGTGCTCTAATGTCTCTCAGACCCTCATTCCCTCCCTATCACCTAACCCTCCCTATCCTTGCACCCTCCCTATCACAGTAACCGCCCGCATCTCTGTATCTCTCCCAACCCCTGTAACCCTCCCTATGTCTCTAATCCTCCCAATCTTGGTAACGCCCCCCCCCACCATCCCTGTAACCCTCCCAATCCCTGTAACCCTCCCGATGTCTATAATCCTCCCAATCTGGTAAACCCCTCCATCCCTGTAACCCTCGCCATCTCTGTAAGCCCCCATCCCTGTAACCCTCCCAATCCCTGTAACCTTCCCGATGTCTATAATCCTCCCAATCCTGGTAAACCCCCCCATCCCTGTAACCCTCCCAATCCCTGTAACCCTCCCGATGTCTATAATCCTCCCAATCCTGGTTATCGCCTCCATCCCTGTACCAATCCCTGTAACCCTTCCAATCCCTGTAACCCACCCTGTGTCTGTTACCCTCCTTTTCTCTGTAAGCACCCATCTCTGTAACCCTCCCAATTCCTTTAACCCTCCCGATGTCTATAATATTCCCAATCATGGTAAATGCCTCCATCCCTGTAACCCTCCCAATCCCTGCAACCCCCTCAATGTCTATAATTCGCCCAATCCTGGTTAACCCCCCCATCCCTGTATCTCTCCCGATGTCTATAATCCTCCCAATCCTGGTAACCCACTCCACCCTCCCCATCTATGTAACCCTCCCTATGTCTGTAACCCTCCCCATCTCTGTAACCCTCCCTATGTCTGTAACGCTCCCCATCTTTGTAACCCTCCCGATGTCTGTAACCCTCCCTATCTCTGTAAGCCCCCATCCCTGTAACCCTCCCAATCCCGGTAACTCTCCCGATGTCTATAATCCTCCCAATCCTGGTAATCCCCCCCCCATCCCTGTAACCCTCCCAATCCCTGGAACCCTCCCTATCTCTGTAAGCCCCCATCCCTGTAACCCTCCCCATCTCTGTAACCTTCCCGATGTCTATAATCCTCCCAATCTGGTAAACCCCCCCATCCCTGTAACCCTCCCAATCCCTATAACCCTCCCGATGTCTATAATCCTCCCAATCCTGGTAAACCCCTCCCATCCCTGTAACCCCTCCCGATGTCTATAATCCTCCCAATCCTGGTAAACGCCTCCATCCCTGTACCAATCCCTGTAACCCTCCCAATCCCTGTAACCCTCCCTATGTCTGTAACCCTCCTTTTCTCTGTAAGCCCCCATCTCTGTAACCCTCCCCATCCCTGTAACCCTCCTGATGTCTATAATCCTCCCAATCTGGTAACCCCCCCCATCCCTGTAACACTCCCAATCCCTGTAACCCTCCCGATGTCTATAATCCTCCCAATCTGGTAAACACCCCCATCCCTGTAACCCTCCCAATCCCTGTAACCCTCCCGATGTCTATAATCCTCCAATTCCTGATAAACCCCTCCATCCCTGTAACCCTCCCCATCTCTGTAACCCTCCCTGTGTCTGTAACCCTCCTTTTCACTGTAAGCCCCCATCTCTGTAACCCTCCCAATCCCTTTAACCCTCCCGATGTCTATAATATTCCCAATCATGGTAAATGCCTCCATCCCTGTAACCCTCCCAATCCCTGTAACCCCCTCAATGTCTATAATTCGCCCAATCCTGGTTAACCCCCCCATCTCTGTATCTCTCCCGATGTCTATAATCCTCCCAATCCTGGTAACCCTCTCCACCCTCCCCATCTATGTAACCCTCCCTATGTCTGTAATCCTCCCCATCTCTGTAACCCTCCCTATGTCTGTAATCCTCCCCATCTCTGTAACCCTCCCTATGTCTGTAACCCTCCCCATCTATGTAACCCTCCCTATGTCTGTAACCCTCCCCATCTCTGTAACCCTCCCCATCTCTGTAACCCTCCCCTGTGTCTGTAACCCTCCCTGTGTCTGTAACCCTCACTATCTCTGTAAGCCCCCATCCCTGTAACCCTCCCTATATCTGTAACCCTTCCTATTCTGATAAACCTCCCTATCCCTATAAACCTCCGTATTTCTGTAAACCTCGCTATCTCTGTAAACCTCACTATCTCTGTAAACCTCGCTATCTCTATAAACCTCGCTATCTCTATAAACCTCGCTATCTCTATAAACCTCGCTATCTCTGTAAACCTCACTATCTCTGTAAACCTCGCTATCTCTATAAACCTCGCTATCTCTGTAAACCTCGCTATCTCTATAAACCTCGCTATCTCTGTAAACCTCGCTATCTCTGTAAACCTCGCTATCTCTGTAAACCTCACTATCTCTGTAAACCTCGCTATCTCTATAAACCTCGCTATCTCTGTAAACCTCGCTATCTCTGTAAACCTCACTATCTCTATAAACCTCGCTATCTCTGTAAACCTTGATATCTCTATAAACCTCGCTATCTCTGTAAACCTCGCTATCTCTATAAACCTCGCTATCTCTATAAACCTCGCTATCTCTGTAAACCTCGCTATCTCTGTAAACCTCGCTATCTCTGTAAACCTCGCTATCTCTGTAAACCTCACTATCTCTGTAAACCTCGCTATCTCTGTAAACCTCACTATCTCTATAAACCTCCATCCGGGTGCTTCGGTTTCCTCCCACAGTCCAAAGATGTGCAGGTTAGGTGGATTGGCCATGATAAATTGCCCCAGGTAGAGTTACAGGGATAGGGTAGGGAATTGGGCCTAGGTAGGTGGTCTTTCAGAGGGCCAGTGCACACTCGATTGGCCGAAAGGCTTTCTTTTTTTAAGAATCATGGGCGTCATTCTCCGACCCCCCAGAGGGTCGGAGAATGGCCGTTGGCCGCCGTGAATCCCGCCCCCGCCGGTTGCTGAAGTCTCCGAAGGGAGAAAAGTCGGCGGGCGTTAATTGCGCCGCTGCCGCGGAGAATGTCACGGGTCTGCGCAAGGCAGCCGATTTTCGGCCTGCCGATATTCTCCCTTCCGGATGGGCCGAAGTCCCGTCGACGTGATGACCGTTCACGTCGACGTAAATGAAACCTCCTTTTCATCGGCGTGACCCTGTGCTCCAGGTTCACGCCGACCAGCGTGGAGGTGAGTGACGGCCTGGGGGGTTGGCTCTGGGCAGGCGATGGTGTAGCCGCAGTCTGAATGCGTGAGGAGAGGTGTGTCTCGGGTTGTGTGTGTGTGTGTGCGGCGGGGGTGGGGGGGTGGTGGTTAGAGTAGGCTGGGCTCCGGGGGAATGCCGGGAGGGGGTCCGTGCCGGGGAGGGGGATGGGGGTGTCCGTGCCGGGGTGGAGGTTGGGGGGGGGGTCCGTGCCGGGGAGTGGGATGGGGGTGTCCGTGCCGGGGTGGAGGCTGGGGGGGGGGTCCGTGCTGGGGAGGGGGATGGGGGTATCCGTGCCGGGGTGGAGGCTGGGGGGGGGGTCCGTGCCGGGGAGGGGAATGGGGGTGTACGTGCCGGGGTGGAGGTTGGGGGGGGGGTCCATGCCGGGGAGGGGGATGGGGGTGTCCGTGCCGGGGTGGAGGTTGGGGGGGGGTCCGTGCCGGGGTGGAGGTTGGGGGGGGGGGTCCGTGCCGGGGTGGAGGTTGGGGGGGGGTCCGTCCCGGGGAGGGGGATGGGGGTGTCCGTGCCGGGGTGGAGGTTGGGGGGGGTGGTCCGTGCCGGGTAGGGGGATGGGGGTGTCCGTGCTGGGGTGGAGGTTGGGGGGGGGGTCCGTGCCGGGGTGGAGGTTGGGGGGGGGTCCGTGCCGGGGTGGAGGTTGGGGGGGGGTCCGTGCCGGGGTGGAGGTTGGGGGGGGGTCCGTGCCGGGGAGGGGGATGGGGTGTCCGTGCCGGGGTGGAGGCTGGGGGGGGGTCCGTGCCGGGGAGGGGGATGGGGGTGTCCATGCCGGGGTGGAGGCTGGGGGGGGGGGGGTCGTGCCGGGGTGGAGGGTGGGGGGGGGGGGGGGTCCGTGCCGGGGTGGAGGTTGGGGGGGGGTTCCGTGCCGGGGAGGGGGATGGGGGTGTCCGTGCCGGGGTGGAGGTTGGGGGGGGGGTCCGTGCCGGGGAGGGGGATGGGGGTGTCCGTGCCGAGGTGGAGGTTGGGGGGGGGGTCGGTGCCGGGGTGGAGGTTGGGGGGGGGTCCGTGCCGGGGTGGAGGTTGGGGGGGGGTCCGTGCCGGGGTGGAGGTTGGGGGGGGGTCCGTGCCGGGGTGGAGGTTGGAGGGGGGTCCGTGCCGGGGAAGGGGATGGGGGTGTCCGTGCCGGGGTGGCGGCTGAGCGGGGGCCCGTGCCGGGGAGGGGGATGGGGGTGTCCGTGCCGGGGTGGAGGCTGGGGGTGGGGGTCCGTGCCGGGGAGGGGGATGGGGGTGTCCGTGCCGGGGTGCAGGTTGGGGGGTCCGTGCCGGGGAGGGGGATAGGGGTGTCTGTGCCGGGGTGTAGGTTGGGGGGGGGTCCGTGCCGGGGTGGAGGTTGGGGGGGGAGGGGTCCGTGCTAGGGTGGAGGTTGGGGGGGTGTCCGTGCCGGGGTGGAGGTTGGGGGGGGGGTCCGTGCCGGGGAGGGGGATGGGGGTGTCCGTGCCGGGGTGGAGGCTGGGGGGGGGTCCGTGCCGGGGAGGGGGATGGGGGTGTCCGTGCCGGGGTGGAGGTTGGGGGGGGGTCCGTGCCGGGGTGGAGGTTGGGGGGGGGTCCGTGCCGGGGTGGAGGTTGGGGGGGGGTCCGTGCCGGGGTGGAGGTTGGGGGGAGGGTCCGTGCCGGGGAGGGGGATGGGGGTGTCCGTGCCGGGGTGGAGGTTGGGGGGGGGGTCCGTGCCGGGGTGGAGGTTGGGGGGGGTCCGTGCCGGGGAGGGGGATGGGGGTGTCCGTGCTGGGGTGGAGGTTGGGGGGGGGTCCGTGCCGGGGTGGAGGGTGGGTCCGTGCCGGGGTGGAGGTTGGGGGGCCGTGCCGGGGTGGAGGTTGGGGGGGGGGTCCGTGCCGGGGTGGAGGTTGGGGGGGGGGGTCCGTGCCGGGGAGGGGGATCGGGTGTCCATGCCGGGGTGGAGGCAGGGGGGGGGGTCCGTGCCGGGGAGGGGGATGGGGGTGTCCATGCCGGGGTGGAGGCTGGGGGGGGGGGGGTCCCTGCCGGGTTGGAGGGTGGGTCCGTGCCGGGGTGGAGGTTGGGGGGGGGATGGGGGTGTCCGTGCCGGGGTGGAGGTTGGGGGGGGGGGTCCGTGCCGGGGTGGAGGTTGAGGGGGGGTCCGTGCCGGGGAGGGGGATGGGGGTGTCCGTGCCGGGGTGGAGGTTGGGGGGGGGATCCGTGCCGTGGAGGGGGATGGGGGTGTCCGTGCCGAGGTGGAGGTTGGGGAGGGGGTTCATGCCGGGGTGGAGGTTGGGGGGGTCCGTGCCGGGGTGGAGGTTGGGGGGGGGTCCGTGCCGGGGTGGAGGTTGGAGGGGGGTCCGTGCCGGGGAAGGGGATGTCCGTGCCGGGGTGGAGGCTGGGGGGGGGTCCGTGCCGGGGAGGGGAATGGGGGTGTCCGTGCCGGGGTGGAGGCTGGGGTTGGGGGTCCGTGCCGGGGAGGAGGATGGGGGTGTCCGTGCCGGGATGCAGGTTGGGGGGGTCCGTGCCGGGGAGGGGGATGGGGGTGTCCGTGCCGGTGTGTAGGTTGGGGGGGGGGTCCGTGCCGGGGTGGAGGTTGGGGGGGAGGGGTCCGTGCTAGGGTGGAGGTTGGGGGGTTGTCCGTGCCGGGGTGGAGGTTGGGGGGGGGGGGGTCCGTGCCGGGGAGGGGGATGGGGGTGTCCGTGCCGGGGTGGAGGCTGGGGGGGGGGGGGGGGTCCGTGCCGGGGAGGGGGATGGGTGTGTCCGTGCCGGGGTGGAGGTTGGGGGGGGGGGTCCGTGCCGGGGTGGAGGTTGGGGGGGGGGGTCCGTGCCGGGGTGGAGTTTGGGGGGGGTCCGTGCCGGGGTGGAGGTTGGGGGGGGGGGTCCGTGCCGGGGAGGGGGATGGGGGTGTCCGTGCCGGGGTGGAGGTTGGGAGGGGGGGTCCGTGCCGGGGTGGAGGTTGGGGGTGTCCGTGCCGGGGTGGAGGTTGGGGGGGGGGGTCCCTGCTGGGGAGGGGGATGGGAGGGCAAGTGAGTTGGTCCACCTGGCCAGGTGCCAGCCTCCAACAGTTGGACCCATGCGGTCCATGCCACCTGGCTGGGGGGAGGAGGGGATATGGGCAATGATGACATGTCGTCGTTCCCCTCCCCCACCAGGCCGTCATGTTTTCAGATCATCCAGCGATGTTGGCCGCCGTGGCGGCAGCCGCTCATTTCTATGTTGCCCTGGATGAGGAGGAGGAGGAGGAGGAGCGTGCCAGAGAGGCGGCGCAGGCTGCTGCAGAGGGGCAGGCGGCAGCCGCCCAGGCTGGAGGGACACCCGACCAACAGGATGAGGAGGGGGAGGAGGACGTCGCGGCCCCACGGCAACGGAGGCACCCGAGGGCGCCCCGTGTGTACCGGCCCCGGCAGTCATACCAGGACCTCACGGACCGGGAATGCAGGAGGAGACTCCGGATGAGCCGGGAAACCGTGGCACACATCTGCCACCTGCTGGCACACCTGTCACCGCGTGGCACTGGCGGGGGACACCCTCTCCCCGTGTCCGTCAAGGTTACGGTGGCCCTGAACTTTTATGCAACGGGGTCATTCCAGGCACCGAGTGGGGACCTGTCTGGCATATCGCAGACATCGGTGCACCGGTGCATCAGGGCAGTGACAGATGCCCTATATGCCATGGCGCACCGCTACATCCGCTTCCCCGTGGACCGGGCCAGCCAAGATGCCCGGGCCGTGGGGTTCTCTGCCGTGGCCGGGTTCCCCATGGTCCAGGGCGCGATCGATGGGATGCACGTCGCCGTGCGGCCACCTGCAGATAACAGGGCCGTGTTCACTAATAGGAAGGGGACCTATTCGATGAACGTACAGGTGGTCTGCGACCACCGCATGATGATCCTGCACGTCTGCGCCCGTCACCCAGGCAGTGTACACGACTCATTCGTGTTGTCGCAGTCATCCATCCCCGGCATGTACGAGGGACGCCATCCCCGGCTGAGGGGCTGGTTGCTGGGCGACAGGGGCTACCCATTGCGATCGTGGCTGATGACGCCTATACGGAGGCCACGCAATGAGGCGGAGAACCGCTACAATGATGCCCATGTAGCGACAAGGGGAGTGATAGAGAGGTGCTTTGGCGTGCTGAAGATGCGTTTCAGGTGCCTGGACCTTTCTGGGGGCGCCCTCCAGTATCGGTCAGATAGGGTCGGCCGCATCATTGTGGTGTGCTGCGTCCTGCACAACATAGCCCAACAGAGGGGCGATGTGCCGCAGGCAGAGGAGGGCGGAGTGGAGGAGCAGCAGGAAGAGGCGCATCCTCCCCAGATGAGGGGGATGGGGGTAATGGTCAGGGCAGATGGGGTAGACACAGGCGGGTGGCTGTCCACCGTTACCGGCTGGCCCAGCGGGCACGGGACAGACTGATAGCCGCCCGCTTCACTGACTAGATGGGCGTGGGAATCGGGTAGTATGGCCACAGACCGCACACCATGGCAACAGCCGACCACCCACACCCCCCACCCATCCACCCACCCAGCACCCTCACCCCCCTCCCCAAACCCACCCACCCCACCCGCATGCACACCACCCCACCCCCCCCCCATTGCCGATCCACCTGCGGCACAACGGGCCGGGCTCACACAGTTGTGGGTGGACGCGTGTCTATCGCAGGCCATAGAGGATGATGACAACCCGCACTGCGGTGAGCTCCTGGCTCTACATCGTTGGACTATGTCTGACCCATGGCCACAGTACCACCATCCACCCGGACCATCCCTGCATGCGGCTGTGACACTGCAGCGCACGGTCCCGTCCTCTGCCCGGGGGATGTTGATGGCGGCCCAGGGGGAAGGGGGCAGACTCACCTGGGGCTGAAGTAAGACCACCCCTCACACACACACTTGTGCTCAACGTACATGACACCCCCGCACACTTTGGACAGAGCACAAAGGCAGCTTCTGTAGGTGTAACATTGACTTTAATAACCAAAGGAGTTCATGCACGTGCCCTAGCCCCTAAAACTCATCTATGCCCTGCAACCGTGCCAACTTACTCAGTGTCTAATTGTTTGGCCTTACGGGCCCTTTGACTACGTCTACGTGGTTCCCCAGACGGTACAGCAGAACTGGAGGTGGACTCCTGTGATTCCTGCCCTCTGATACTGGATCTCTTTGGCGGCCGTTTCCTGGGGCGTCCTGGCCTAGATGGGCCAGGCTGCGGTCCGGGCGACTGGGATGGCGAGCTGCCAGCCTGTCCTGCCCGTTGCCCACCCGATGCACCTGGGACGGAAGGGGGGGAGTCCGAGGTGTCGCGGTGTACCGGGACCTCCCCTACAGAGGGAGCCGGGACGGACCACACCACCTCCTCCTCCCTCGGGGTGCCCGATGGCCCCCAGGCCTCTACATGGGTGGGGGATGTGAACGGACTGGCCATCCGACGCCCCCCCGACATCTGGCGCTGCCAGTCCTGGAGGCCCGTGCTGGTACCGACAGGGGTCTGCAGGTTTGCAGCCATGGAGCCCAGGGGGTTGGCAAACCCTGTCTGTGGCTCGCACATGGCCACTGGCGCCGATGCCCTCAGCGATGGCCTGCAGAGACTGGGCCATGGCCTGCTGAGACTGGGCCATGGCCTGCAGAGACTGGGCCATGGCCTGCTGAGACTGGGCTATGGCGTTGAGCGCCTCTGCCATCTGGCGCTGGCACTGGCTCATGGCCTCCTGTGAGAGGGCAGCCATGTCCTGGGCCACAGACGCCGCCTGCACGGAAAGCCCCAGGCCTTGCAAACCGTTCCCCATGTCTGACACCGTTGCACCCATTGCCTCCACCGCGGACGCCACCCATGCGGTGTCAGCCAGGGTGGCACGCATGACCGGCACCACTTCCAGCTCCTGGACGCGGGTGGACTCCTCCACCTGCGACCGCAGCCGCCGCAAGCCGCCCGTCACCCTCTTCGCTTGTCTCCGGGTCGGTGGTTGCATCGGATCTATGTGTGGGTGTGGTAACTGCAGGAACCCGGGATCCATCTGGGCGGCAGATGTTCGCTTGGGCTGGGCTGCCCTCCGACCGCCCGGCCCCTCTGCTGCTCCTACCTCCACCTGCTGTACCGGGACGGCTGTGTTGTGCGCACCAGTGAGTGTACCAGACGCCTCATCACTAAAGTGCCCAACCGAGGTGAGTTTTTCTGCGATGGTGGAGGGTGTTGGTGACAGCAGTGGCGTTGTGTCATGCTCTTCGTCCTACTCTGAGTCCATGGCACTTTGGGGTGGGGGTTCGTCTCCACCCATCCACTCTGAGTCACTGTCCGGTATTTTGTCTTCCTGGGTAGTGCTGTCCCGGGTAGTGGTGTCCCGGGTAGTGCTGTCCCGGGTAGTGCTGTCCCGGGTAGTGGTGTCCCGGGTAGTGGTGTCCCGGGTAGTGGTGTCCTGGGTAGTGGTGTCCTGGGTAGTGGTGTCCTGGGTCGGATGTGACGGGGGCCTGTGGCTGCCCCCCTCATCGCTGGGTGGTCGCTCCCGCACGTGACGGGGGTGTCGTCTCCCTGTTGCTCCAGGTCTCTCCGTCTCCCGTGGTGTGCGAGGGACATCCTGCGGGCGTCGCATGCCGGAGGGTGCGGGTCTCTCCGTCTCCCGTGGCCTCCGAGGGGCATCCTGCGGGCGTCGCATGCCGGAAGGTCCGGGTCTCTCCGTCTCCCGTGGCCTCCGAGGGGCATCCTGCGGGCGGTCTGCATCTGCGGGGATGGGTGCCTGGACGTTTGGTCCTGCGATACACAATGAAGCATGCATGGTTAGACATCAGGCAGTGATCAGGTGATACGGGGGAGGGGGATATAGGGGAGGGGGGATATGGGGACGGGCTGTCGGTGGCTCACTTGCTACTATGCCCCCGACCTCTGCATCAGCAACCTCCCGGTCCTCAGGTCCACCAGCCAGTTCCAGGGCCCTTTCCTGGTGTTCGGTCAGTGGCCTCTCATCAGCGGGGCCTCCTCCAGTCCTCACATGCTCCCTATTGTTGTGTGCGCGCTTCTCCTGTGGGGGAGGGGGGGTGGCAGGGGTAAAAGGCAACACTGTTAGGCAGGTATATGAATGCACGCCATCGGTTGCGCGTGCATTGCAGAGGTTAAGGTTAGGGCTGGATTCACTTGGGGATATGGGGGAGGGGGGATATGGGGGAGGGGGGATATGGGGGAAAGGGGGATATGGGGGAGGGGGGATATGGGGGAGGGGGGATATGGGGAGGGGGGATATGGGCGAGGGGGGATATGAGGGAGGGGGGATATGGGGGAGGGGGGATATGGGGGAGGGGGGATATGGGGGAGGGGGGATATGCGGGAGGGGGGATATGAGGGAGGGGTGATATGGGGGAGGGGGGATATGGGGGAGGGGGATATGAGGAGGGGGGATATGGGGGAGGGGGGATATGGGGAGGGAGGATATGGGGAGGGGGGATATGGGGAGGGGGGGATATGGGGGAGGGGGGATATGGGGAGGGGGGATATGGGGAGGGTGGATATGGGGAGGGGGGATATGGGGAGGGGGATATGGGGAGGGGGGATATGGGGGAGGGGGGATATGGGGGAGGGGGGATATGGGGGAAGGGGGGATATGGGGGAGGGGGGATATGGGGGAGGGGGGATATGGGGGAGGGGGGATATGGGGGAGGGGGGATATGGGGGAAGGGGGGATATGGGGAGGGGGGATATGGGGGAGGGTGGGATATGGGGGAGGGGGGATATGGGGAGGGGGGATATGGGGGAGGGGGGATATGGGGAGGTGGGATATGGGGGAGGGGGGATATGGGGGAGGAGGGGATATGGGAGAGGGGGGATATGGGGAGGGGGGATATGGAGGAGGGGGGATATGGGGGAGGGGGGATATGGGGGAGGGGGGATATGGGGGAATATGGGGGAGGGGGGATATGGGGAGGCTCACCCTGCCTGCTCTGACGAGGTCGTTCACCTTCTTGTGGCACTGGGTGCCTGTCCGTGGTGTCAGGGCCACAGCGGTGACGGCCTCTGCCACTTCCCTCCACAGACGCCGGCTGTGGCGTGGGGCAACTCTGCGGCCATGCCCGGGATACAGGGCGTCCCTCCTCTGCTCCACCGTGTCCAGGAGCGCCTCCACATCCCGTGACTCGAACCTCGGGGCTGAGCGACGGCCAGCCATCCAGTCGGTGCTGCGGTCGGGTGTTCCGGTCGGGTGGGGGGGAGCAGCGCGGCCTTATGAGCCGTCACGCCGTGCAGCGCGTATGAAGCTGCACGGCGTGAACCACTGCGCAAGCGCGGATCCCGTTACGTCGCTGCTAGCCCATTTCGGGCCGGAGACTTTCGACCCATTTTTCCGACGTGACACAAGTCGGATTTGCGCCGTTTTTTGCGCCGATCGGCGGACTTTCCGCCGATAACGGAGAATTTCGCCCCATTATTGTCACAAGTAGGCTTACATTAACACTGCAATGAAGTTCCTGTGAAAAGCCCTTAGTCACCACAGTCCGGCATCTGTTTGGGTACACTGAGGGAGAATTCAGAACGTCCAAATTACCTAACAGCAGGTCTTTTGGGACTTGTGGGAGGAAACCAGAGCACCCGGAGGAAACACACACAGACACGGGGAGAACGTGCAGACTCCACACAGACAGTGACCCAAGAAGTCTTCCAACATCAGGTTAAAGTCCAACAGGTTTGTTTTGAATCACTAGCTTTTGGAGCCCAGCTCCTTCCTCAGGTGAAACACACTCACCTGAGCAATCGAACCTGGTGCTGTGAAGCAACAGTGCTAACCACTGTGCTACAGTTCTGCACTGTAGGGATTATATGGAAGTTTACAGGGATAGGGAGGGTTACAGACACAGGGAGGTTCACAGGAATAGGGAATGTTACAGGGATAGGGAGGGTGTTACTGGGATATTGAGGGTTACAAAGATAGGTAGGGTTATAGGAAGAAGGCGGGTTACAGGAATAGAGAGGGTTACAGGGATGGGGAGAGTAACAGTGATAGGGAGGGTTACAGGGATAGGGTGGTTTACGGAGATAGGTATGACCAGGCCCCACACAGTTATCCATCCTCATAGGTATCGGCGCATCACCCCCACAAGTGAACTTATCCTGCTATGGTGTCTCTGAGGCCCCTCCCCCCCCACCTTTAAGGTCCCCCACTTTTAGTTCCCCCTTTCAGTGCCCCCCTTCACCTCCCCCTCCCCCACCCTTCATAACCCCTCCCAGACGGCATGATGGCACAGCGGTTAGCACTGCTACCTCACAGCACCAGGGACCCAGGTTCAATTCTGGCCTGGGGTGACTGTGTGGAGTTTGCACGTTCTCCCCATGTCTGCTTGGGTTTCCTCCGGGTGCTCCGGTTTCCTTCCAGGGTCCAAAGGTGTGCGGTTTAGGTGGAGTAGCCATGCTAAATTGCCCCTTAGTGTTCAAAGGTTAGGTGGGGTAATGGGTATAGGACAGGGGAGTGGGGGTGTACTTTCCAAGGGTCGGTGCAGACTCAATGGGATGCTTGGCCCCCTTCTACACTGGGGATTCTGAAAAAAATTCTATGAAATAATGCCCCTTCACTTCCCACACCCTTCATACCCCCTTCACACCCCCTTTCATGGGTATGGCCCCCCTCAGGCACCAGCCCTTGACAGGTTGGCACTGCCAAGATGGCAGGCTGGAACTGCTGGGTGCCAGGTTGACATTGCCCAGATCCCGGGTGCCACTGGCACTGCCCTCCCCTGTACCCAACCAGCCGAGGGCTCCAATGGCTTCCGAGCCCGCTGGCATGGCCATCACGTCTCGTCTGCGTTTTTGGAGACCAGCACTAATTGACGCCAATGTGAGGCCTGGCACCGGGACACTGCGACTTCAAACAGGCTGCACAAACTGAAATGAGTCTAATGTATGATTACCTGGATCACGCCCAGTGAAGCACAGACTTACAGAATACTGAGAGGTCTAGATAGAGTGAACGTGGAGAGGATGTTTCTACTCGTAGGAGAAACTAGAACCCGAGAGGACTGAAGTGACGATCCTTTAAAACAGAGATGAGGAGGAATTTCTTCAGCCGGAGGGTGGTGAACCTGTGGAACTCTTTGCCGCAGACGGCTGTGGAGGCCAAATCACTGAGTGTCTTTAAGACAGAGGTAGATAGGTTCTTGATTAATAAGGTGAACAGGGGTTATGGGGAGAAGGCAGGAGGATGGGGATGAGAAAAATATCAGCTATGATTGAATGGCGGAGCTGACTCGATGGGCCGAGTGGCCTAATTCTGCCCCTATGTCTCATGGTCGAATGGTGATGGTATGATACAGATAGTGCCAACTGCCGCTCGTCGGGTGTATTGCGCGCGGCGTGGCACAAAACCCATTCTCGCCCCTCCCACCGTGCACCTGTCACAACGGGAACAGTGCTCGGCGCAACGCGGCACGAAAATTACACCCCTTGTCTTTCTCACAAGAGTTTCACTCTCCACCATTGAAGATCTGGCCTTGGATTGCTCTCCTGAAATTGCCCGCACTCAGACACCATCAATGGCAGTCCATCTCACAGGGTTTCAAACGCGCCTTCAGAATTTCCGCACTGGACTCCTGAGCCTACTCAAACACTAGCTCGTGAGCACAATCTCAGCTCCTTGGCCGCACCCAGCGCGACGCCAGTGCTCCAAAGGGGTATTTCTGCCCCAACTGCCCACAGCATGGTGTCACCTACCTTCGGCTGCCTTTGTGATCTTCCAATCATCTCACAAGCTCACTTCACTTGAATTCTGCTCACTCCAGCTCTTTTCAGGCTTTTTAACCTAACTGGGGCCTCTTCCTGTTCCTATCTGTGTTCCTTATCTCTGAGACATTTACTGGCTGACAGACTAATCTGACCGATGAAATATGACCCCTCAGGAAGTGCTGTTGATTGACCTTTGAACTGATCTGGGGACCTATCACAGCATTCAAAGACAGTTCCACCCTTGTCACGAGGCGGGAACAAATGTAACAAGCAATAGAACACCCTGTACCTCATAGGGTAAATTCTCCATCGACTGCTAACTTAGCACACAGAGACACAAAACAAATGGATTCCGTAATGTCATGAAGAAATCTTACAACACCAGGTTAAAGTCCAAAAGGTTTATTTAGAATCACTAGCTTTTGGAGCCTCCTTCCTCAGGTGAATGTGTGTCACTTGAGGAAGGAGCTGCACTCTGAAAGCTAGTGATTCAAAATTAACCTGTTGGGCTTTAACCTTGTGTTGGAAGACTTCTTACTGTGCTCACCCCAGTCCAACGCCGGCATCTCCACGTCATGAAGAAAGGTTGATTCGGTTGGGCCTATACCCATTGCAGGGTAGATAAATGAGAGGTTGAACTATATCAGTTCCTGAGAGAGCTGAAATGCGGATGCTTCAAGGAGTTTCCTCCTAATGTGGCTGTCTAGGCCCAGTGAGACACACATTATCACCAGGAAGTTTCCCACTGCCGATGGAGATGAGAATTCTTTCTCTGCGAGGTTTGTGATTCTGTGAAATGTTCTCCCCCAGAGAGCCATGGGGGAGTGGGGGAATCGTATTCAAGAGTGAGTTAGATGGAATTTTGATCGACAAGGGAGCCAAGGTATGCGGGACAAGGCAGGAAAGTGGATGGAGGAGAAAATCAGATTAACCATGATCTTGCTGAACTGCAGAGCAGGGGCGAGGGGCGGAATGGCCTCCTTGTGCTCCCCTGTCCCCTGTTCCAGCCCGTACAACCCTTCCAATCTCTGTAACCTCCTCCAGCCCTATAGCCTTCACTATCTCTGTAACCTCCCCCAGCCCCTACAATCCTCCCTATCTCTGCAACCTTCTCCAGCCCCTACAATCCTCCCTATCTCTGCAACCTTCTCCAGCCCCTACAATCCTCCCTATCTCAGTAATCTCCTCCAGCCCCTACAATCCTCCCTATCTCTGCAACCTTCTCCAGCCCCTACAATCCTCCCTATCTCTGCAACCTTCTCCAACCCCTACAATCCTCCCTATCTCTGCAACCTTCTCCAGCCCCTACAATCCTCCCTATCTTCAACCTCCTCCAGCCCCGACAATCCTCCCTATCCCTGTAACCTCGTCCAGCCCCTAGAATCCTCCCTATCTCAGTAATCTCCTCCAGCCCCTACAATCCTCCCTATCTCTATAACCTTCTCCAGCCCCTACAATCCTCCCGATTGTCATGATATCCACGTTAACATATCATGGTGCAATCACACACACACTGATGGACAGGCAGTTGGACCAACCAGCACACACATAACATCACAGCCAATCACCAGTGAGAGCACACGCACGAGAAAACAGGGAACACCACAGTTCCCGCTCATTCTACCAGGAGATAGCTCAGAGCACAGAGCTCACAGCGCGCCACTCAGACATAGACCATGTGTTGAGTGCCTCACTAAGATAGTGATAGGGTTGGGTCCACAGGTTAGCTGGTGAAGCACGGACCCAAGCCAGTAGTTGTTGCAGTTGTTTGGACAATAAAACTGAGTTGTACCATCTACAGCCGTGTCGGATCATTTGTGCATCGGAACACCCAACACGACACCTATCTCTGTAACCTCCTCCAGCCCCTACAATTCTCTCTATCTATGCAACCTTCTCCAGCCCCTACAATCCTCTCTATCTCTGCAACCTTCTCCAGTATCTACAATCCTCCCTATCTCTGCAACCTTCTCCAGCCCCTACAATCCTCTCTATCTCTGCAACCTTCTCCAACCCCTACAATCCTCCCTATCTCTGCAACCTTCTCCAACCCCTACAATACTCCCTATCTCTGTAACCTTCTCCAGCCCCTACAATCCTCCCTATCTCTGCAACCTTCTCCAGCCCCTACAATCCTCCCTATCTCTGCAACCTTCTCCAGTATCTACAATCCTCCCTATCTCTGTAACCTCCTCCAGCCCCTACAATCCTCCCTATCTCTGCAACCTTCTCCAGCCCCTACAATTCTCCCTACCTATGTAACCTCCTCCAGCCCCTACAACCCTCCCTATCTCTGGACTTTACTCCAACACCAGCAGCCTTATTTACCTCTGTAAACTCCACCAGCTCTGACATCTGTGCCTCTCTCAACCCTCTGTATCGTTGTAACCTACTCCAGCCTGTACAGGCCTCTCAATCTCTGTAACCTCCACCAACCCCCACAACGCTCCCTATCTCTGTAACCTCGTCCAGCGCCTACAAACCTCCCCTTCACTTTGATCTACTCCAGCTCCTACAAACGTCCCAATCTCTGTAAACCTCTCCAGTATCGACAACCCTCCCTGTGTTTAAAAGCCCCTACAGACCCGCCAATCCTCCCTATCTCTGTAACCCCCTCCAGACAGTGCAGCACCCCCTCACTACTGTACCTCTGACAGTGAAACGCTCCCTCAGTACTGTCCCTCTAACAGTGCAGCACCCCGGTGGTACTGACTCAAACAACAGTGCAGCACCCCTTCACTGCTGAACCACTGACAGTGCAGCGCTGCGCCAGTACTGAACCACTGACAGTGCAGCGCTGCGCCAGTACTGACCCTCTGACAGTGCAGTACTCCCTCAGTACTGACCCTCTGACAGTGCAGCACTCGCTCAGTACTGAGCCTCTGACAGTGCAGCACTCCCTCAGTACTGACACTCTGACAGTGCAGCACTCGCTCAGTACTGACCGTCTGACAGTGCAGCACTCCCTCAGTACTGACTCAAGCAACAGTGCCGCGCTCCCTCAGTACTGACCCTCTGACAGTGCAGCACTCCCTCAGTACTGACCCACTGACTGTGCAGCACTCCCTCCGTACTGACCGTCTGAAAGTGCAGCTCTCCCTCAGTACTGACCCTCTGACAGTGCAGCACTCCCTCAGTACTGGCCCTCTGACAGTGCAGCGCGCCATCAGTACTGACCCTCTGACAATGCAGTACTCCCTCAGTACTGACCCTCTGACTGTGCAGCACTACCTCAATACTGACCCTCTGACAGTGCAGCACTCACTCAGTACTGACCCTCTGACAGTGCAGCACTCCCTCAGTACTGACCCTCTGACAGTGCAGCACTCCCTCAGTACTGACCCTCTGACAAGGCAGCACTCCCTCAGTACTGACCCTCTGACAGTGCAGCACTCCCTCAGTACTGACCCTCCGACAGTGCAGCACTCCCTCAGTACTGACCCTCTGACAGTGCAGCACTCCCTCAGTACTGATCCTCTGACAGTGCAGCAATCCCTCAGTACTGATCCTCTGACAGTGCAGCACACCCTCAGTACTGACCCTCTGACAGTGCGGCAATCTTTCAGTACTGACCGTCTGACAGTGCAACACTCCCTAGTACTGACCCTCTGACAGTGCAGCACTCCCTCAATATTGACCCTCTGATAGTGCAGCATTCCCTCAGTAATGACCCTCTGACAGTGCAGCACTCCCTCAGTACTGACCCTCTGACAGTGCAGCACTCCCTCAGTACTGACCCTCTGACAGTGCAGCACTCCCTCAGTGCTGACCCTCTGACAGTGCAGCACTCCGTCAGTACTGACTCTGTGACAGTGCAGCATTCCCTTAGTACTGACCCTCTGACAGTGCAGTTCTCCTTCAGTACTGACCCTCTGACAGTGCAGCACTCCCTGAGCACTGACTCTCTGACAGTGCAGCACTCCCTCAGTGCTGAACATCTGACAGTGCAGCACTCCCTCAGTCCTGACCCTCTGACAGTGCAGCACTCCCAAAATATTGACCCTCTGATAGTGCAGCATTCCCTCAGTACTGACCCTCTGACAGTGCAGCACTCCCTCAGTACTGACCCTCTGACAGTGCATCACTCCCTCAGTACTGACCCTCTGACAGTGCAGCACTCCCTCAGTA
Organism: Scyliorhinus torazame; assembly: GCF_047496885.1. Classification (NCBI taxonomy): domain Eukaryota; kingdom Metazoa; phylum Chordata; class Chondrichthyes; order Carcharhiniformes; family Scyliorhinidae; genus Scyliorhinus; species Scyliorhinus torazame. Next base: position 90,900,464 of record NC_092718.1, read on the forward strand.
CTGACTCTCTGACAGTGCAGCATTCCCTCAGCACTGACCCTCTGACAGTGCAGCTCTCCCTCAGTACTGACCCTCTGACAGTGCAGCACTCCCTGAGCACTGACTCTCTGACAGTGCAGCACTCCCTCAGTACTGACCCTCTGACAGTGCAACACTCCCTCAGCACTGACTCTCTGACAGTGTAGCACTCCCTCACTAATGACCATCTGACAGTGCAACACTCCCTCAGTACTGACCCTCTGACAGTGCAGCACACCCTCAGTCCTGACCCTCTGACAGTGCGGCAATCGTTCAGTGCTGACCCTCTGACAGTGCAACATTCCCTCAGTACTGACCCTCTGACAGTGCAACACTCCCTCAGTACTGACTCTCTGACAGTGCAGCACTCCCTCAGTACTGATCCTCTGACAGTGCAGCACATCCTCAGTCCTGACCCTCTGAAAGTGCGGCAATCCTTCAGTACTGACCCTCTGACAGTGCAACACTCCCTAGTACTGACCCTCTGACAGTGCAGCACTCCCTCAATATTGACCCTCTGATAGTGCAGCATTCCCTCAGTAATGACCCTCTGACAGTGCAGCACTCCCTCAGTACTGACCCTCTGACAGTGCAGCACTCCCTCAGTACTGACCCTCTGACAGTGCAGCACTCCCTCAGTACTGACCCTCTGACAGTGCTGCATTCCCTCAGTACTGACACTCTGACAGTGCAGCTCTCCCTCAGTACTGACCCTCTGACAGTGCAGCACTCCCTGAGCACTGACTCTCTGACAGTGCAGCAGTCCCTCAGTGCTGACCCTCTGACAGTGCAGCAGTCCCTCAGTACTGACCCTCTGACAGTGCAACACTCCCTCAGCACTGACTCTCTGACAGTGTAGCACTCCCTCACTACTGACCATCTGACAGTGCAACACTCCCTCAGTACTGACCCTCTGACAGTGCAGCACTCCCTCAGTACTGATCCTCTGACAGTGCAGCACACCCTCAGTACTGACCCTCTGACAGTGCGGCAATCCTTCAGTACTGACCCTCTGACAGTGCAACACTCCCTAGTACTGACCCTCTGACAGTGCAGCACTCCCTCAATATTGACCCTCTGATAGTGCAGCATTCCCTCAGTAATGACCCTCTGATAGTGCAGCACTCCCTCAGTACTGACTCTCTGACAGTGCAGCACTCCCTCAGTACTGACCCTCTGACAGTGCAGTACTCCCTCAGTGCTGACCCTCTGACAGTGCAGCACTCCCTCAGTACTGACCCTCTGACAGTGCAGCACTCCCTCAGTACTGACCCTCTGACAGTGCAGCACTCCCTCAGTACTGACTCTCTGACAGTGCAGCATTCCCTCAGTACTGACCCTCTGACAGTGCAGCAATCCCTCAGTACTGATCCTCTGACAGTGCAGCACGCCCTCAGTACTGACCCTCTGACAGTGCAGCAATCCTTCAGTACTGACCCTCTGACAGTGCAACACTCCCTAGTACTGACCCTCTGACAGTGCAGCACTCCCTCAATATTGACCCTCTGATAGTGCAGCATTCCCTCAGTAATGACCCTCTGACAGTGCAGCACTCCCTCAGTACTGACCCTCTGACAGTGCTGCACTCCCTCAGTACTGACCCTCTGACAGTGCAGCACTCCCTCAGTGCTGACCCTCTGACAGTGCAGCACTCCCTCAGTACTGACTCTGTGACAGTGCAGCATTCCCTTAGTACTGACCCTCTGACAGTGCAGTTCTCCCTCAGTACTGACCCTCTGACAGTGCAGCACTCCCTGAGCACTGACTCTCTGACAGTGCAGCACTCCCTCAGTGCTGAACCTCTGGCAGTGCAGCACTCCCTCAGTCCTGACCCTCTGACAGTGCAGCACTCCCTCAATATTGACCCTCTGATAGTTCAGCATTCCCTCAGTACTGACCCTCTGACAGTGCAGCACTCCCTCAGTACTGACCCTCTGACAGTGCATCACTCCCTCAGTACTGACCCTCTGACAGTGCAGCACTCCCTCAGTACTGACTCTCTGACAGTGCAGCATTCCCTCAGCACTGACCCTTTGACAGTGCAGCTCTCCCTCAGTACTGACCCTCTGACAGTGCAGCACTCCCTGAGCACTGACTCTCTGACAGTGCAGCACTCCCTCAGTACTGACCCTCTGACAGAGCAACACTCCCTCAGCACTGACTCTCTGACAGTGTAGCACTCCCTCACTAATGACCATCTGACAGTGCAACACTCCCTCAGTACTGACACTCTGACAGTGCAGCACACCCTCAGTCCTGACCCTCTGACAGTGCGGCAATCGTTCAGTACTGACCCTCTGACAGTGCAGCACTCCCTCAGTACTGGCCCCCTGACAGTGCAGCACTCCCTCAGTACTGACCCTCTTACAGTGCAGCACTCCCTCAGTCCTGACTCTCTGACAGTGCAACATTCCCTCAGTACTGACCCTCTGACAGTGCAACACTCCCTCAGTACTGACTCTCTGACAGTGCAGCACTCCCTCAGTACTGATCCTCTGACAGTGCAGCACATCCTCAGTCCTGACCCTCTGACAGTGCGGCAATCCTTCAGTACTGACCCTCTGACAGTGCAACACTCCCTAGTACTGACCCTCTGACAGTGCAGCACTCCCTCAATATTGACCCTCTGATATTGCAGCATTCCCTCAGTAATGACCCTCTGACAGTGCAGCACTCCCTCAGTACTGACCCTCTGACAGTGCAGCACTCCCTCAGTACTGACCCTCTGACAGTGCAGCACTCCCTCAGTACTGACCCTCTGACAGTGCTGCATTCCCTCAGTACTGACACTCTGACAGTGCAGCTCTCCCTCAGTACTGACCCTCTGACAGTGCAGCACTCCCTGAGCACTGACTCTCTGACAGTGCAGCAGTCCCTCAGTGCTGACCCTCTGACAGTGCAGCAGTCCCTCAGTACTGACCCTCTGACAGTGCAACACTCCCTCAGCACTGACTCTCTGACAGTGTAGCACTCCCTCACTACTGACCATCTGACAGTGCAACACTCCCTCAGTACTGACCCTCTGACAGTGCAGCACTCCCTCAGTACTGATCCTCTGACAGTGCAGCACACCCTCAGTACTGACCCTCTGACAGTGCGGCAATTCTTCAGCACTGACCCTCTAACAGTGCAACACTCCCTAGTACTGACCCTCTGACAGTGCAGCACTCCCTCAATATTGACGCTCTGATAGTGCAGCATTCCCTCAGTAATGACCCTCTGACAGTGCAGCACTCCCTCAGTACTGACCCTCTGACAGTGCAGCACTCCCTCAGTACTGACCCTCTGACAGTGCAGTACTCCCTCAGTGCTGACCCTCTGACAGTGCAGCACTCCCTCAGTACTGACCCTCTGACAGTGCAGCACTCCCTCGGTACTGACCCTCTGACAGTGCAGCACTCCCTCAGTACTGACTCTCTGACAGTGCAGCATTCCCTCAGTATTGACCCTCTGACAGTGCAGTTCTCACTCAGTACTGATCCTCTGACAGTGCAACACTCCCTGAGCACTGACTCTCTGACAGTGCAGCACTCCCTCAGTACTGACCCTCTGACAGTGCAGCACTCCCTCAGTACTGACCCTCTGACAGTGCAGCACTCCCTCAGTACTGACTCTCTGACAGTGCAGCATTCCCTCAGTACTTACCCTCTGACAGTGCAGTTCTCCCTCAGTGCTGACCCTCTGACAGTGCAACACTCCCTGAGCACTGACTCTCTGACAGTGAAGCACTCCCTCAGTACTGACCGTCTGACAGTGCAACACTCCCTCAGCACTGACTCTCTGACAGTGCAGCACTCCCTCAGTACTGACCCTCTGACAGTGCAGCACTCCCTCAGTACTGGCCCTCTGACAGTGCAGCACTCCCTCAGTACTGACCCTCTTACAGTGCAGCACTCCTTCAGTACTGACTCTCTGACAGTGCAACATTCCCTCAGTACTGACCCTCTGACAGTGCAACACACCCTCAGTACTGACTCTCTGACAGTGCAACACTCCCTGAGCACTGACTCTCTGACAGTGCAGCACTCCCTCAGTACTGACCCTCTGACAGTGCAGCACTCCCTCAGTACTGACCCTCTGACAGTGCAGCACTCCCTCAGTACTGACTCTCTGACAGTGCAGCATTCCCTCAGTACTGACCCTCTGACAGTGCAGTTCTCCCTCAGTGCTGACCCTCTGACAGTGCAACACTCCCTGAGCACTGACTCTCTGACAGTGAAGCACACCCTCAGTACTGACCCTCTGACAGTGCAACACTCCCTCAGCACTGTCTCTCTGACAGTGCAGCACTCCCTCAGTACTGACCCTCTGACAGTGCATCACTCCCTCAGTACTGGCCCTCTGACAGTGCAGCATTCCCTCAGTACTGACCCTCTTACAGTGCAGCACTCCTTCAGTACTGACTCTCTGACAGTGCAACATTCCCTCAGTACTGACCCTCTGACAGTGCAACACACCCTCAGTACTGTCCCTCTGACAGTGCAGCACTCCCTCAGTACTGACCCTCTTACAGTGCAGCACTCCCTCAGTACTGACTCTCTGACAGTGCAACACTCCCTCAGCACTGACTCTCTGACAGTGTAGCACTCCCTCACTACTGACCATCTGACAGTGCAACACTCCCTCAGTACTGACCCTCTGACAGTGCAGCACTCCCTCAGTACTGATCCTCTGACAGTGCAGCACACCCTCAGTACTGACTCTCTGACAGTGCGGCAATCCGTCAGTACTGACCCTCTGACAGTGCAACACTCCCTAGTACTGACCCTCTGACAGTGCAGCACTCCCTCAATATTGACCCTCTGATAGTGCAGCATTCCCTCAGTAATGACCCTCTGATAGTGCAGCACTCCCTCAGTACTGACTCTCTGACAGTGCAGCACTCCCTCAGTACTGACCCTCTGACAGTGCAGTACTCCCTCAGTGCTGACCCTCTGACAGTGCAGCACTCCCTCAGTACTGACCCTCTGACAGTGCAGCACACCCTCAGTACTGACCCTCTGACAGTGCAGCACTCCCTCAGTACTGACTCTCTGACAGTGCAGCATTCCCTCAGTACTGACCCTCTGACAGTGCAGCAATCCCTCAGTACTGATCCTCTGACAGTGCAGCACGCCCTCAGTACTGACCCTCTGACAGTGCAGCAATCCTTCAGTACTGACCCTCTGACAGTGCAACACTCCCTAGTACTGACCCTCTGACAGTGCAGCACTCCCTCAATATTGACCATCTGATAGTGCAGCATTCCCTCAGTAATGACCCTCTGACAGTGCAGCACTCCCTCAGTACTGACCCTCTAACAGTGCAGCACTCCCTCAGTACTGACCCTCTGACAGTGCAGCGCTCCCTCAGTGCTGACCCTCTGACAGTGCAGCACTCCCTCAGTACTGACTCTGTGACAGTGCAGCATTCCCTTAGTACTGACCCTCTGACAGTGCAGTTCTCCCTCAGTACTGACCCTCTGACAGTGCAGCACTCCCTGAGCACTGACTCTCTGACAGTGCAGCACTCCCTCAGTGCTGAACCTCTGGCAGTGCAGCACTCCCTCAGTCCTGACCCTCTGACAGTGCAGCACTCCCTCAATATTGACTCTCTGATAGTTCAGCATTCCCTCAGTACTGACCCTCTGACAGTGCAGCACTCCCTCAGTACTGACCCTCTGACAGTGCATCACTCCCTCAGTACTGATCCTCTGACAGTGCAGCACTCCCTCAGTACTGACTCTCTGACAGTGCAGCATTCCCTCAGCACTGACCCTTTGACAGTGCAGCTCTCCCTCAGTACTGACCCTCTGACAGTGCAGCACTCCCTGAGCACTGACTCTCTGACAGTGCAGCACTCCCTCAGTACTGACCCTCTGACAGTGCAACACTCCCTCAGCACTGACTCTCTGACAGTGTAGCACTCCCTCACTAATGACCATCTGACAGTGCAACACTCCCTCAGTACTGACCCTCTGACCGTGCAGCACACCCTCAGTCCTGACCCTCTGACAGTGCGGCAATCGTTCAGTACTGACCCTCTGACAGTGCAGCACTCCCTCAGTACTGGCCCCCTGACAGTGCAGCACTCCCTCAGTACTGACCCTCTTACAGTGCAGCACTCCCTCAGTACTGACTCTCTGACAGTGCAACATTCCCTCAGTACTGACCCTCTGACAGTGCAACACTCCCTCAGTACTGACTCTCTGACAGTGCAGCACTCCCTCAGTACTGATCCTCTGACAGTGCAGCACATCCTCAGTCCTGACCCTCTGACAGTGCGGCAATCCTTCAGTACTGACCCTCTGACAGTGCAACACTCCCTAGTACTGACCCTCTGACAGTGCAGCACTCCCTCAATATTGACCCTCTGATAGTGCAGCACACCCTCAGTCCTGACCCTCTGACAGTGCGGCAATCGTTCAGTACTGACCCTCTGACAGTGCAGCACTCCCTCAGTACTGGCCCCCTGACAGTGCAGCACTCCCTCAGTACTGACCCTCTTACAGTGCAGCACTCCCTCAGTACTGACTCTCTGACAGTGCAACATTCCCTCAGTACTGACCCTCTGACAGTGCAACACTCCCTCAGTACTGACTCTCTGACAGTGCATCACTCCCTCAGTACTGATCCTCTGACAGTGCAGCACTCCCTCAGTACTGACTCTCTGACAGTGCAGCATTCCCTCAGCACTGACCCTTTGACAGTGCAGCTCTCCCTCAGTACTGACCCTCTGACAGTGCAGCACTCCCTGAGCACTGACTCTCTGACAGTGCAGCACTCCCTCAGTACTGACCCTCTGACAGTGCAACACTCCCTCAGCACTGACTCTCTGACAGTGTAGCACTCCCTCACTAATGACCATCTGACAGTGCAACACTCCCTCAGTACTGACCCTCTGACAGTGCAGCACACCCTCAGTCCTGACCCTCTGACAGTGCGGCAATCGTTCAGTACTGACCCTCTGACAGTGCAGCACTCCCTCAGTACTGGCCCCCTGACAGTGCAGCACTCCCTCAGTACTGACCCTCTTACAGTGCAGCACTCCCTCAGTACTGACTCTCTGACAGTGCAACATTCCCTCAGTACTGACCCTCTGACAGTGCAACACTCCCTCAGTACTGACTCTCTGACAGTGCAGCACTCCCTCAGTACTGATCCTCTGACAGTGCAGCACATCCTCAGTCCTGACCCTCTGACAGTGCGGCAATCCTTCAGTACTGACCCTCTGACAGTGCAACACTCCCTAGTACTGACCCTCTGACAGTGCAGCACTCCCTCAATATTGACCCTCTGATAGTGCAGCATTCCCTCAGTAATGACCCTCTGACAGTGCAGCACTCCCTCAGTACTGACCCTCTGACAGTGCAGCACTCCCTCAGTACTGACCCTCTGACAGTGCAGCACTCCCTCAGTACTGACCCTCTGACAGTGCTGCATTCCCTCAGTACTGACACTCTGACAGTGCAGCTCTCCCTCAGTACTGACCCTCTGACAGTGCAGCACTCCCTGAGCACTGACTCTCTGACAGTGCAGCAGTCCCTCAGTGCTGACCCTCTGACAGTGCAGCAGTCCCTCAGTACTGACCCTCTGACAGTGCAACACTCCCTCAGCACTGACTCTCTGACAGTGTAGCACTCCCTCACTACTGACCATCTGACAGTGCAACACTCCCTCAGTACTGACCCTCTGACAGTGCAGCACTCCCTCAGTACTGATCCTCTGACAGTGCAGCACACCCTCAGTACTGACCCTCTGACAGTGCGGCAATCCTTCAGTACTGACCCTCTGACAGTGCAACACTCCCTAGTACTGACCCTCTGACAGTGCAGCACTCCCTCAATATTGACCCTCTGATAGTGCAGCATTCCCTCAGTAATGACCCTCTGATAGTGCAGCACTCCCTCAGTACTGACTCTCTGACAGTGCAGCACTCCCTCAGTACTGACCCTCTGACAGTGCAGTACTCCCTCAGTGCTGACCCTCTGACAGTGCAGCACTCCCTCAGTACTGACCCTCTGACAGTGCAGCACTCCCTCAGTACTGACCCTCTGACAGTGCAGCACTCCCTCAGTACTGACTCTCTGACAGTGCAGCATTCCCTCAGTACTGACCCTCTGACAGTGCAGCAATCCCTCAGTACTGATCCTCTGACAGTGCAGCACGCCCTCAGTACTGACACTCTGACAGTGCAGCAATCCTTCAGTACTGACCCTCTGACAGTGCAACACTCCCTAGTACTGACCCTCTGACAGTGCAGCACTCCCTCAATATTGACCCTCTGATAGTGCAGCATTCCCTCAGTAATGACCCTCTGACAGTGCAGCACTCCCTCAGTACTGACCCTCTGACAGTGCAGCACTCCCTCAGTACTGACCCTCTGACAGTGCAGCACTCCCTCAGTGCTGACCCTCTGACAGTGCAGCACTCCCTCAGTACTGACTCTGTGACAGTGCAGCATTCCCTTAGTACTGACCCTCTGACAGTGCAGTTCTCCCTCAGTACTGACCCTCTGACAGTGCAGCACTCCTTGAGCACTGACTCTCTGACAGTGCAGCACTCCCTCAGTGCTGAACCTCTGGCAGTGCAGCACTCCCTCAGTCCTGACCCTCTGACAGTGCAGCACTCCCTCAATATTGACCCTCTGATAGTTCAGCATTCCCTCAGTACTGACCCTCTGACAGTGCAGCACTCCCTCAGTACTGACCCTCTGACAGTGCATCACTCCCTCAGTACTGACCCTCTGACAGTGCAGCACTCCCTCAGTACTGACTCTCTGACAGTGCAGCATTCCCTCAGCACTGACCCTTTGACAGTGCAGCTCTCCCTCAGTACTGACCCTCTGACAGTGCAGCACTCCCTAGTACTGACCCTCTGACAGTGCAGCACTCCCTCAATATTGACCCTCTGATAGTGCAGCACACCCTCAGTCCTGACCCTCTGACAGTGCGGCAATCGTTCAGTACTGACCCTCTGACAGTGCAGCACTCCCTCAGTACTGGCCCCCTGACAGTGCAGCACTCCCTCAGTACTGACCCTCTTACAGTGCAGCACTCCCTCAGTACTGACTCTCTGACAGTGCAACATTCCCTCAGTACTGACCCTCTGACAGTGCAACACTCCCTCAGTACTGACTCTCTGACAGTGCATCACTCCCTCAGTACTGATCCTCTGACAGTGCAGCACTCCCTCAGTACTGACTCTCTGACAGTGCAGCATTCCCTCAGCACTGACCCTTTGACAGTGCAGCTCTCCCTCAGTACTGACCCTCTGACAGTGCAGCACTCCCTGAGCACTGACTCTCTGACAGTGCAGCACTCCCTCAGTACTGACCCTCTGACAGTGCAACACTCCCTCAGCACTGACTCTCTGACAGTGTAGCACTCCCTCACTAATGACCATCTGACAGTGCAACACTCCCTCAGTACTGACCCTCTGACAGTGCAGCACACCCTCAGTCCTGACCCTCTGACAGTGCGGCAATCGTTCAGTACTGACCCTCTGACAGTGCAGCACTCCCTCAGTACTGGCCCCCTGACAGTGCAGCACTCCCTCAGTACTGACCCTCTTACAGTGCAGCACTCCCTCAGTACTGACTCTCTGACAGTGCAACATTCCCTCAGTACTGACCCTCTGACAGTGCAACACTCCCTCAGTACTGACTCTCTGACAGTGCAGCACTCCCTCAGTACTGATCCTCTGACAGTGCAGCACATCCTCAGTCCTGACCATCTGACAGTGCGGCAATCCTTCAGTACTGACCCTCTGACAGTGCAACACTCCCTAGTACTGACCCTCTGACAGTGCAGCACTCCCTCAATATTGACCCTCTGATAGTGCAGCATTCCCTCAGTAATGACCCTCTGACAGTGCAGCACTCCCTCAGTACTGACCCTCTGACAGTGCAGCACTCCCTCAGTACTGACCCTCTGACAGTGCAGCACTCCCTCAGTACTGACCCTCTGACAGTGCTGCATTCCCTCAGTACTGACACTCTGACAGTGCAGCTCTCCCTCAGTACTGACCCTCTGACAGTGCAGCACTCCCTGAGCACTGACTCTCTGACAGTGCAGCAGTCCCTCAGTGCTGACCCTCTGACAGTGCAGCAGTCCCTCAGTACTGACCCTCTGACAGTGCAACACTCCCTCAGCACTGACTCTCTGACAGTGTAGCACTCCCTCACTACTGACCATCTGACAGTGCAACACTCCCTCAGTACTGACCCTCTGACAGTGCAGCACTCCCTCAGTACTGATCCTCTGACAGTGCAGCACACCCTCAGTACTGACCCTCTGACAGTGCGGCAATCCTTCAGTACTGACCCTCTGACAGTGCAACACTCCCTAGTACTGACCCTCTGACAGTGCAGCACTCCCTCAATATTGACCCTCTGATAGTGCAGCATTCCCTCAGTAATGACCCTCTGATAGTGCAGCACTCCCTCAGTACTGACTCTCTGACAGTGCAGCACTCCCTCAGTACTGACCCTCTGACAGTGCAGTACTCCCTCAGTGCTGACCCTCTGACAGTGCAGCACTCCCTCAGTACTGACCCTCTGACAGTGCAGCACTCCCTCAGTACTGACCCTCTGACAGTGCAGCACTCCCTCAGTACTGACTCTCTGACAGTGCAGCATTCCCTCAGTACTGACCCTCTGACAGTGCAGCAATCCCTCAGTACTGATCCTCTGACAGTGCAGCACGCCCTCAGTACTGACACTCTGACAGTGCAGCAATCCTTCAGTACTGACCCTCTGACAGTGCAACACTCCCTAGTACTGACCCTCTGACAGTGCAGCACTCCCTCAATATTGACCCTCTGATAGTGCAGCATTCCCTCAGTAATGACCCTCTGACAGTGCAGCACTCCCTCAGTACTGACCCTCTGACAGTGCAGCACTCCCTCAGTACTGACCCTCTGACAGTGCAGCACTCCCTCAGTGCTGACCCTCTGACAGTGCAGCACTCCCTCAGTACTGACTCTGTGACAGTGCAGCATTCCCTTAGTACTGACCCTCTGACAGTGCAGTTCTCCCTCAGTACTGACCCTCTGACAGTGCAGCACTCCTTGAGCACTGACTCTCTGACAGTGCAGCACTCCCTCAGTGCTGAACCTCTGGCAGTGCAGCACTCCCTCAGTCCTGACCCTCTGACAGTGCAGCACTCCCTCAATATTGACCCTCTGATAGTTCAGCATTCCCTCAGTACTGACCCTCTGACAGTGCAGCACTCCCTCAGTACTGACCCTCTGACAGTGCATCACTCCCTCAGTACTGACCCTCTGACAGTGCAGCACTCCCTCAGTACTGACTCTCTGACAGTGCAGCATTCCCTCAGCACTGACCCTTTGACAGTGCAGCTCTCCCTCAGTACTGACCCTCTGACAGTGCAGCACTCCCTGAGCACTGACTCTCTGACAGTGCAGCACTCCCTCAGTACTGACCCTCTGACAGTGCAACACTCCCTCAGCACTGACTCTCTGACAGTGTAGCACTCCCTCACTAATGACCATCTGACAGTGCAACACTCCCTCAGTACTGACACTCTGACAGTGCAGCACACCCTCAGTCCTGACCCTCTGACAGTGCGGCAATCGTTCAGTACTGACCCTCTGACAGTGCAGCACTCCCTCAGTACTGGCCCCCTGACAGTGCAGCACTCCCTCAGTACTGACCCTCTTACAGTGCAGCACTCCCTCAGTACTGACTCTCTGACAGTGCAACATTCCCTCAGTACTGACCCTCTGACAGTGCAACACTCCCTCAGTACTGACTCTCTGACAGTGCAGCACTCCCTCAGTACTGATCCTCTGACAGTGCAGCACATCCTCAGTCCTGACCCTCTGACAGTGCGGCAATCCTTCAGTACTGACCCTCTGACAGTGCAACACTCCCTAGTACTGACCCTCTGACAGTGCAGCACTCCCTCAATATTGACCCTCTGATAGTGCAGCATTCCCTCAGTAATGACCCTCTGACAGTGCAGCACTCCCTCAGTACTGACCCTCTGACAGTGCAGCACTCCCTCAGTACTGACCCTCTGACAGTGCAGCACTCCCTCAGTACTGACCCTCTGACAGTGCTGCATTCCCTCAGTACTGACACTCTGACAGTGCAGCTCTCCCTCAGTACTGACCCTCTGACAGTGCAGCACTCCCTGAGCACTGACTCTCTGACAGTGCAGCAGTCCCTCAGTGCTGACCCTCTGACAGTGCAGCAGTCCCTCAGTACTGACCCTCTGACAGTGCAACACTCCCTCAGCACTGACTCTCTGACAGTGTAGCACTCCCTCACTACTGACCATCTGACAGTGCAACACTCCCTCAGTACTGACCCTCTGACAGTGCAGCACTCCCTCAGTACTGATCCTCTGACAGTGCAGCACACCCTCAGTACTGACCCTCTGACAGTGCGGCAATCCTTCAGCACTGACCCTCTAACAGTGCAACACTCCCTAGTACTGACCCTCTGACAGTGCAGCACTCCCTCAATATTGACGCTCTGATAGTGCAGCATTCCCTCAGTAATGACCCTCTGACAGTGCAGCACTCCCTCAGTACTGACCCTCTGACAGTGCAGCACTCCCTCAGTACTGACCCTCTGACAGTGCAGTACTCCCTCAGTGCTGACCCTCTGACAGTGCAGCACTCCCTCAGTACTGACCCTCTGACAGTGCAGCACTCCCTCGGTACTGACCCTCTGACAGTGCAGCACTCCCTCAGTACTGACTCTCTGACAGTGCAGCATTCCCTCAGTATTGACCCTCTGACAGTGCAGTTCTCACTCAGTACTGATCCTCTGACAGTGCAACACTCCCTGAGCACTGACTCTCTGACAGTGCAGCACTCCCTTAGTACTGACCCTCTGACAGTGCAGCACTCCCTCAGTACTGACCCTCTGACAGTGCAGCACTCCCTCAGTACTGACTCTCTGACAGTGCAGCATTCCCTCAGTACTTACCCTCTGACAGTGCAGTTCTCCCTCAGTGCTGACCCTCTGACAGTGCAACACTCCCTGAGCACTGACTCTCTGACAGTGAAGCACTCCCTCAGTACTGACCGTCTTACAGTGCAACACTCCCTCAGCACTGACTCTCTGACAGTGCAGCACTCCCTCAGTACTGACCCTCTGACAGTGCAGCACTCCCTCAGTACTGGCCCTCTGACAGTGCAGCACTCCCTCAGTACTGACCCTCTTACAGTGCAGCACTCCTTCAGTACTGACTTTCTGACAGTGCAACATTCCCTCAGTACTGACCCTCTGACAGTGCAACACACCCTCAGTACTGACTCTCTGACAGTGCAACACGCCCTGAGCACTGACTCTCTGACAGTGCAGCACTCCCTCAGTACTGACCCTCTGACAGTGCAGCACTCCCTCAGTACTGACCCTCTGACAGTGCAGCACTCCCTCAGTACTGACTCTCTGACAGTGCAGCATTCCCTCAGTACTGACCCTCTGACAGTGCAGTTCTCCCTCAGTGCTGACCCTCTGACAGTGCAACACTCCCTGAGCACTGACTCTCTGACAGTGAAGCACACCCACAGTACTGACCCTCTGACAGTGCAACACTCCCTCAGCACTGTCTCTCTGACAGTGCAGCACTCCCTCAGTACTGACCCTCTGACAGTGCAGCACTCCCTCAGTACTGGCCCTCTGACAGTGCAGCACTCCCTCAGTACTGACCCTCTTACAGTGCAGCACTCCTTCAGTACTGACTCTCTGACAGTGCAACATTCCCTCAGTACTGACCCTCTGACAGTGCAACACACCCTCAGTACTGTCCCTCTGACAGTGCAGCACTCCCTCAGTACTGACCCTCTTACAGTGCAGCACTCCCTCAGTACTGACTCTCTGACAGTGCAACACTCCCTCAGCACTGACTCTCTGACAGTGTAGCACTCCCTCACTACTGACCATCTGACAGTGCAACACTCCCTCAGTACTGACCCTCTGACAGTGCAGCACTCCCTCAGTACTGATCCTCTGACAGTGCAGCACACCCTCAGTACTGACCCTCTGACAGTGCGGCAATCCTTCAGTACTGACCCTCTGACAGTGCAACACTCCCTAGTACTGACCCTCTGACAGTGCAGCACTCCCTCAATATTGACCCTCTGATAGTGCAGCATTCCCTCAGTAATGACCCTCTGATAGTGCAGCACTCCCTCAGTACTGACTCTCTGACAGTGCAGCACTCCCTCAGTACTGACCCTCTGACAGTGCAGTACTCCCTCAGTGCTGACCCTCTGACAGTGCAGCACTCCCTCAGTACTGACCCTCTGACAGTGCAGCACTCCCTCAGTACTGACCCTCTGACAGTGCAGCACTCCCTCAGTACTGACTCTCTGACAGTGCAGCATTCCCTCAGTACTGACCCTCTGACAGTGCAGCAATCCCTCAGTACTGATCCTCTGACAGTGCAGCACGCCCTCAGTACTGACCCTCTGACAGTGCAGCAATCCTTCAGTACTGACCCTCTGACAGTGCAACACTCCCTAGTACTGACCCTCTGACAGTGCAGCACTCCCTCAATATTGACCCTCTGATAGTGCAGCATTCCCTCAGTAATGACCCTCTGACAGTGCAGCACTCCCTCAGTACTGACCCTCTGACAGTGCAGCACTCCCTCAGTACTGACCCTCTGACAGTGCAGCACTCCCTCAGTGCTGACCCTCTGACAGTGCAGCACTCCCTCAGTACTGACTCTGTGACAGTGCAGCATTCCCTTAGTACTGACCCTCTGACAGTGCAGTTCTCCCTCAGTACTGACCCTCTGACAGTGCAGCACTCCCTGAGCACTGACTCTCTGACAGTGCAGCACTCCCTCAGTGCTGAACCTCTGGCAGTGCAGCACTCCCTCAGTCCTGACCCTCTGACAGTGCAGCACTCCCTCAATATTGACCCTCTGATAGTTCAGCATTCCCTCAGTACTGACCCTCTGACAGTGCAGCACTCCCTCAGTACTGACCCTCTGACAGTGCATCACTCCCTCAGTACTGACCCTCTGACAGTGCAGCACTCCCTCAGTACTGACTCTCTGACAGTGCAGCATTCCCTCAGCACTGACCCTTTGACAGTGCAGCTCTCCCTCAGTACTGACCCTCTGACAGTGCAGCACTCCCTGAGCACTGACTCTCTGACAGTGCAGCACTCCCTCAGTACTGACCCTCTGACAGTGCAACACTCCCTCAGCACTGACTCTCTGACAGTGTAGCACTCCCTCACTAATGACCATCTGACAGTGCAACACTCCCTCAGTACTGACCCTCTGACAGTGCAGCACACCCTCAGTCCTGACCCTCTGACAGTGCGGCAATCGTTCAGTACTGACCCTCTGACAGTGCAGCACTCCCTCAGTACTGGCCCCCTGACAGTGCAGCACTCCCTCAGTACTGACCCTCTTACAGTGCAGCACTCCCTCAGTACTGACTCTCTGACAGTGCAACATTCCCTCAGTACTGACCCTCTGACAGTGCAACACTCCCTCAGTACTGACTCTCTGACAGTGCAGCACTCCCTCAGTACTGATCCCCTGACAGTGCAGCACATCCTCAGTCCTGACCCTCTGACAGTGCGGCAATCCTTCAGTACTGACCCTCTGACAGTGCAACACTCCCTAGTACTGACCCTCTGACAGTGCAGCACTCCCTCAATATTGACCCTCTGATAGTGCAGCATTCCCTCAGTAATGACCCTCTGACAGTGCAGCACTCCCTCAGTACTGACCCTCTGACAGTGCAGCACTCCCTCAGTACTGACCCTCTGACAGTGCAGCACTCCCTCAGTACTGACCCTCTGACAGTGCTGCATTCCCTCAGTACTGACACTCTGACAGTGCAGCTCTCCCTCAGTACTGACCCTCTGACAGTGCAGCACTCCCTGAGCACTGACTCTCTGACAGTGCAGCAGTCCCTCAGTGCTGACCCTCTGACAGTGCAGCAGTCCCTCAGTACTGACCCTCTGACAGTGCAACACTCCCTCAGCACTGACTCTCTGACAGTGTAGCACTCCCTCACTACTGACCATCTGACAGTGCAACACTCCCTCAGTACTGACCCTCTGACAGTGCAGCACTCCCTCAGTACTGATCCTCTGACAGTGCAGCACACCCTCAGTACTGACCCTCTGACAGTGCGGCAATCCTTCGGTACTGACCCTCTGACAGTGCAGCACTCCCTCAGTACTGACTCTCTGACAGTGCAGCATTCCCTCAGTATTGACCCTCTGACAGTGCAGTTCTCACTCAGTACTGATCCTCTAACAGTGCAACACTCCCTGAGCACTGACTCTTTGACAGTGCAGCACTCCCTCAGTACTGACCCTCTGACAGTGCAGCACTCCCTCAGTACTGACCCTCTGACAGTGCAGCACTCCCTCAGTACTGACTCTCTGACAGTGCAGCATTCCCTCAGTACTTACCCTCTGACAGTGCAGTTCTCCCTCAGTGCTGACCCTCTGACAGTGCAACACTCCCTGAGCACTGACTCTCTGACAGTGAAGCACTCCCTCAGTACTGACCGTCTGACAGTGCAACACTCCCTCAGCACTGACTCTCTGACAGTGCAGCACTCCCTCAGTACTGACCCTCTGACAGTGCAGCACTCCCTCAGTACTGGCCCTCTGACAGTGCAGCACTCCCTCAGTACTGACCCTCTTACAGTGCAGCACTCCTTCAGTACTGACTCTCTGACAGTGCAACATTCCCTCAGTACTGACCCTCTGACAGTGCAACACACCCTCAGTACTGACTCTCTGACAGTGCAACACTCCCTGAGCACTGACTCTCTGACAGTGCAGCACTCCCTCAGTACTGACCCTCTGACAGTGCAGCACTACCTCAGTACTGACCCTCTGACAGTGCAGCACTCCCTCAGTACTGACTCTCTGACAGTGCAGCATTCCCTCAGTACTGACCCTCTGACAGTGCAGTTCTCCCTCAGTGCTGACCCTCTGACAGTGCAACACTCCCTGAGCACTGACTCTCTGACAGTGAAGCACACCCTCAGTACTGACCCTCTGACAGTGCAACACTCCCTCAGCACTGTCTCTCTGACAGTGCAGCACTCCCTCAGTACTGACCCTCTGACAGTGCAGCACTCCCTCAGTACTGACCCTCTGACAGTGCAGCACTCCCTCAGTACTGGCCCTCTGACAGTGCAGCACTCCCTCAGTACTGACCCTCTTACAGTGCAGCACTCCTTCACTACTGACTCTCTGACAGTGCAACATTCCCTCAGTACTGACCCTCTGACAGTGCAACACACCGTCAGTACTGTCCCTCTGACAGTGCAGCACTCCCTCAGTACTGACCCTCTTACAGTGCAGCACTCCCTCAGTACTGACTCTCTGACAGTGCAACACTCCCTCAGCACTGACTCTCTGACAGTGTAGCACTCCCTCACTACTGACCATCTGACAGTGCAACACTCCCTCAGTACTGACCCTCTGACAGTGCAGCACTCCCTCAGTACTGATCCTCTGACAGTGCAGCACACCCTCAGTACTGACCCTCTG
This sequence comes from Scyliorhinus torazame, assembly GCF_047496885.1. NCBI lineage: Eukaryota > Metazoa > Chordata > Chondrichthyes > Carcharhiniformes > Scyliorhinidae > Scyliorhinus > Scyliorhinus torazame. The sequence continues at coordinate 90,917,978 of NC_092718.1, forward strand.
ACAGTGCGGCAATCCTTCAGTACTGACCCTCTGACAGTGCAACACTCCCTAGTACTGACCCTCTGACAGTGCAGCACTCCCTCAATATTGACCCTCTGATAGTGCAGCATTCCCTCAGTAATGACCCTCTGATAGTGCAGCACTCCCTCAGTACTGACTCTCTGACAGTGCAGCACTCCCTCAGTACTGACCCTCTGACAGTGCAGTACTCCCTCAGTGCTGACCCTCTGACAGTGCAGCACTCCCTCAGTACTGACCCTCTGACAGTGCAGCGCTCCCTCAGTACTGACCCTCTGACAGTGCAGCACTCCCTCAGTACTGACTCTCTGACAGTGCAGCATTCCCTCAGTACTGACCCTCTGACAGTGCAGCAATCCCTCAGTACTGATCCTCTGACAGTGCAGCACGCCCTCAGTACTGACCCTCTGACAGTGCAGCAATCCTTCAGTACTGACCCTCTGACAGTGCAACACTCCCTAGTACTGACCCTCTGACAGTGCAGCACTCCCTCAATATTGACCCTCTGATAGTGCAGCATTCCCTCAGTAATGACCCTCTGACAGTGCAGCACTCCCTCAGTACTGACCCTCTGACAGTGCAGCACTCCCTCAGTACTGACCCTCTGACAGTGCAGCACTCCCTCAGTGCTGACCCTCTGACAGTGCAGCACTCCCTCAGTACTGACTCTGTGACAGTGCAGCATTCCCTTAGTACTGACCCTCTGACAGTGCAGTTCTCCCTCAGTACTGACCCTCTGACAGTGCAGCACTCCCTGAGCACTGACTCTCTGACAGTGCAGCACTCCCTCAGTGCTTAACCTCTGGCAGTGCAGCACTCCCTCAGTCCTGACCCTCTGACAGTGCAGCACTCCCTCAATATTGACCCTCTGATAGTTCAGCATTCCCTCAGTACTGACCCTCTGACAGTGCAGCACTCCCTCAGTACTGACCCTCTGACAGTGCATCACTCCCTCAGTACTGACCCTCTGACAGTGCAGCAGTCCCTCAGTACTGACCCTCTGACAGTGCAACACTCCCTCAGCACTGACTCTCTGACAGTGTAGCACTCCCTCACTACTGACCATCTGACAGTGCAACACTCCCTCAGTACTGACCCTCTGACAGTGCAGCACTCCCTCAGTACTGATCCTCTGACAGTGCAGCACACCCTCAGTACTGACCCTCTGACAGTGCAGCACTCCCTCAATATTGACCCTCTGATAGTGCAGCATTCCCTCAGTAATGACCCTCTGACAGTGCAGCACTCCCTCAGTACTGACCCTCTGACAGTGCAGCACTCCCTCAGTACTGACCCTCTGACAGTGCAGCACTCCCTCAGTACTGACCCTCTGACAGTGCTGCATTCCCTCAGTACTGACACTCTGACAGTGCAGCTCTCCCTCAGTACTGACCCTCTGACAGTGCAGCACTCCCTGAGCACTGACTCTCTGACAGTGCAGCAGTCCCTCAGTGCTGACCCTCTGACAGTGCAGCAGTCCCTCAGTACTGACCCTCTGACAGTGCAACACTCCCTCAGCACTGACTCTCTGACAGTGTAGCACTCCCTCACTACTGACCATCTGACAGTGCAACACTCCCTCAGTACTGACCCTCTGACAGTGCAGCACTCCCTCAGTACTGATCCTCTGACAGTGCAGCACACCCTCAGTACTGACCCTCTGACAGTGCGGCAATCCTTCAGCACTGACCCTCTAACAGTGCAACACTCCCTAGTACTGACCCTCTGACAGTGCAGCACTCCCTCAATATTGACGCTCTGATAGTGCAGCATTCCCTCAGTAATGACCCTCTGACAGTGCAGCACTCCCTCAGTACTGACCCTCTGACAGTGCAGCACTCCCTCAGTACTGACCCTCTGACAGTGCAGTACTCCCTCAGTGCTGACCCTCTGACAGTGCAGCACTCCCTCAGTACTGACCCTCTGACAGTGCAGCACTCCCTCGGTACTGACCCTCTGACAGTGCAGCACTCCCTCAGTACTGACTCTCTGACAGTGCAGCATTCCCTCAGTATTGACCCTCTGACAGTGCAGTTCTCACTCAGTACTGATCCTCTGACAGTGCAACACTCCCTGAGCACTGACTCTTTGACAGTGCAGCACTCCCTCAGTACTGACCCTCTGACAGTGCAGCACTCCCTCAGTACTGACCCTCTGACAGTGCAGCACTCCCTCAGTACTGACTCTCTGACAGTGCAGCATTCCCTCAGTACTTACCCTCTGACAGTGCAGTTCTCCCTCAGTGCTGACCCTCTGACAGTGCAACACTCCCTGAGCACTGACTCTCTGACAGTGAAGCACTCCCTCAGTACTGACCGTCTGACAGTGCAACACTCCCTCAGCACTGACTCTCTGACAGTGCAGCACTCCCTCAGTACTGACCCTCTGACAGTGCAGCACTCCCTCAGTACTGGCCCTCTGACAGTGCAGCACTCCCTCAGTACTGACCCTCTTACAGTGCAGCACTCCTTCAGTACTGACTCTCTGACAGTGCAACATTCCCTCAGTACTGACCCTCTGACAGTGCAACACACCCTCAGTACTGACTCTCTGACAGTGCAACACTCCCTGAGCACTGACTCTCTGACAGTGCAGCACTCCCTCAGTACTGACCCTCTGACAGTGCAGCACTACCTCAGTACTGACCCTCTGACAGTGCAGCACTCCCTCAGTACTGACTCTCTGACAGTGCAGCATTCCCTCAGTACTGACCCTCTGACAGTGCAGTTCTCCCTCAGTGCTGACCCTCTGACAGTGCAACACTCCCTGAGCACTGACTCTCTGACAGTGAAGCACACCCTCAGTACTGACCCTCTGACAGTGCAACACTCCCTCAGCACTGTCTCTCTGACAGTGCAGCACTCCCTCAGTACTGACCCTCTGACAGTGCAGCACTCCCTCAGTACTGACCCTCTGACAGTGCAGCACTCCCTCAGTACTGGCCCTCTGACAGTGCAGCACTCCCTCAGTACTGACCCTCTTACAGTGCAGCACTCCTTCACTACTGACTCTCTGACAGTGCAACATTCCCTCAGTACTGACCCTCTGACAGTGCAACACACCGTCAGTACTGTCCCTCTGACAGTGCAGCACTCCCTCAGTACTGACCCTCTTACAGTGCAGCACTCCCTCAGTACTGACTCTCTGACAGTGCAACACTCCCTCAGCACTGACTCTCTGACAGTGTAGCACTCCCTCACTACTGACCATCTGACAGTGCAACACTCCCTCAGTACTGACCCTCTGACAGTGCAGCACTCCCTCAGTACTGATCCTCTGACAGTGCAGCACACCCTCAGTACTGACCCTCTGACAGTGCGGCAATCCTTCAGTACTGACCCTCTGACAGTGCAACACTCCCTAGTACTGACCCTCTGACAGTGCAGCACTCCCTCAATATTGACCCTCTGATAGTGCAGCATTCCCTCAGTAATGACCCTCTGATAGTGCAGCACTCCCTCAGTACTGACTCTCTGACAGTGCAGCACTCCCTCAGTACTGACCCTCTGACAGTGCAGTACTCCCTCAGTGCTGACCCTCTGACAGTGCAGCACTCCCTCAGTACTGACCCTCTGACAGTGCAGCACTCCCTCAGTACTGACCCTCTGACAGTGCAGCACTCCCTCAGTACTGACTCTCTGACAGTGCAGCATTCCCTCAGTACTGACCCTCTGACAGTGCAGCAATCCCTCAGTACTGATCCTCTGACAGTGCAGCACGCCCTCAGTACTGACCCTCTGACAGTGCAGCAATCCTTCAGTACTGACCCTCTGACAGTGCAACACTCCCTAGTACTGACCCTCTGACAGTGCAGCACTCCCTCAATATTGACCCTCTGATAGTGCAGCATTCCCTCAGTAATGACCCTCTGACAGTGCAGCACTCCCTCAGTACTGACCCTCTGACAGTGCAGCACTCCCTCAGTACTGACCCTCTGACAGTGCAGCACTCCCTCAGTGCTGACCCTCTGACAGTGCAGCACTCCCTCAGTACTGACTCTGTGACAGTGCAGCATTCCCTTAGTACTGACCCTCTGACAGTGCAGTTCTCCCTCAGTACTGACCCTCTGACAGTGCAGCACTCCCTGAGCACTGACTCTCTGACAGTGCAGCACTCCCTCAGTGCTTAACCTCTGGCAGTGCAGCACTCCCTCAGTCCTGACCCTCTGACAGTGCAGCACTCCCTCAATATTGACCCTCTGATAGTTCAGCATTCCCTCAGTACTGACCCTCTGACAGTGCAGCACTCCCTCAGTACTGACCCTCTGACAGTGCATCACTCCCTCAGTACTGACCCTCTGACAGTGCAGCAGTCCCTCAGTACTGACCCTCTGACAGTGCAACACTCCCTCAGCACTGACTCTCTGACAGTGTAGCACTCCCTCACTACTGACCATCTGACAGTGCAACACTCCCTCAGTACTGACCCTCTGACAGTGCAGCACTCCCTCAGTACTGATCCTCTGACAGTGCAGCACACCCTCAGTACTGACCCTCTGACAGTGCAGCACTCCCTCAGTACTGACCCTCTGACAGTGCAGCACTCCCTCAGTGCTGACCCTCTGACAGTGCAGCACTCCCTCAGTACTGACTCTGTGACAGTGCAGCATTCCCTTAGTACTGACCCTCTGACAGTGCAGTTCTCCCTCAGTACTGACCCTCTGACAGTGCAGCACTCCCTGAGCACTGACTCTCTGACAGTGCAGCACTCCCTCAGTGCTGAACCTCTGGCAGTGCAGCACTCCCTCAGTCCTGACCCTCTGACAGTGCAGCACTCCCTCAATATTGACCCTCTGATAGTTCAGCATTCCCTCAGTACTGACCTTCTGACAGTGCAGCACTCCCTCAGTACTGACCCTCTGACAGTGCATCACTCCCTCAGTACTGACCCTCTGACAGTGCAGCACTCCCTCAGTACTGACTCTCTGACAGTGCAGCACTCCCTCAGTACTGACCCTCTGACAGTGCAACACTCCCTCAGCACTGACTCTCTGACAGTGCAACACTCCCTCAGTACTGACTCTCTGACAGTGCAGCACTCCCTCAGTACTGATCCTCTGACAGTGCAGCACATCCTCAGTCCTGACCCTCTGACAGTGCGGCAATCCTTCAGTACTGACCCTCTGACAGTGCAACACTCCCTAGTACTGACCCTCTGACAGTGCAGCACTCCCTCAATATTGACCCTCTGATAGTGCAGCATTCCCTCAGTAATGACCCTCTGACAGTGCAGCACTCCCTCAGTACTGACCCTCTGACAGTGCAGCACTCCCTCAGTACTGACCCTCTGACAGTGCAGTACTCCCTCAGTGCTGACCCTCTGACAGTGCAGCACTCCCTCAGTACTGACCCTCTGACAGTGCAGCACTCCCTCGGTACTGACCCTCTGACAGTGCAGCACTCCCTCAGTACTGACTCTCTGACAGTGCAGCATTCCCTCAGTATTGACCCTCTGACAGTGCAGTTCTCACTCAGTACTGATCCTCTGACAGTGCAACACTCCCTGAGCACTGACTCTTTGACAGTGCAGCACTCCCTCAGTACTGACCCTCTGACAGTGCAGCACTCCCTCAGTACTGACCCTCTGACAGTGCAGCACTCCCTCAGTACTGACTCTCTGACAGTGCAGCATTCCCTCAGTACTTACCCTCTGACAGTGCAGTTCTCCCTCAGTGCTGACCCTCTGACAGTGCAACACTCCCTGAGCACTGACTCTCTGACAGTGAAGCACTCCCTCAGTACTGACCGTCTGACAGTGCAACACTCCCTCAGCACTGACTCTCTGACAGTGCAGCACTCCCTCAGTACTGACCCTCTGACAGTGCAGCACTCCCTCAGTACTGGCCCTCTGACAGTGCAGCACTCCCTCAGTACTGACCCTCTTACAGTGCAGCACTCCTTCAGTACTGACTCTCTGACAGTGCAACATTCCCTCAGTACTGACCCTCTGACAGTGCAACACACCCTCAGTACTGACTCTCTGACAGTGCAACACTCCCTGAGCACTGACTCTCTGACAGTGCAGCACTCCCTCAGTACTGACCCTCTGACAGTGCAGCACTCCCTCAGTACTGACCCTCTGACAGTGCAGCACTCCCTCAGTACTGACTCTCTGACAGTGCAGCATTCCCTCAGTACTGACCCTCTGACAGTGCAGTTCTCCCTCAGTGCTGACCCTCTGACAGTGCAACACTACCTGAGCACTGACTCTCTGACAGTGAAGCACACCCTCAGTACTGACCCTCTGACAGTGCAACACTCCCTCAGCACTGTCTCTCTGACAGTGCAGCACTCCCTCAGTACTGACCCTCTGACAGTGCAGCACTCCCTCAGTACTGACCCTCTGACAGTGCAGCACTCCCTCAGTACTGGCCCTCTGACAGTGCAGCACTCCCTCAGTACTGACCCTCTTACAGTGCAGCACTCCTTCAGTACTGACTCTCTGACAGTGCAACATTCCCTCAGTACTGACCCTCTGACAGTGCAACACACCCTCAGTACTGTCCCTCTGACAGTGCAGCACTCCCTCAGTACTGACCCTCTTACAGTGCAGCACTCCCTCAGTACTGACTCTCTGACAGTGCAACACTCCCTCAGCACTGACTCTCTGACAGTGTAGCACTCCCTCACTACTGACCATCTGACAGTGCAACACTCCCTCAGTACTGACCCTCTGACAGTGCAGCACTCCCTCAGTACTGATCCTCTGACAGTGCAGCACACCCTCAGTACTGACCCTCTGACAGTGCGGCAATCCTTCAGTACTGACCCTCTGACAGTGCAACACTCCCTAGTACTGACCCTCTGACAGTGCAGCACTCCCTCAATATTGACCCTCTGATAGTGCAGCATTCCCTCAGTAATGACCCTCTGATAGTGCAGCACTCCCTCAGTACTGACTCTCTGACAGTGCAGCACTCCCTCAGTACTGACCCTCTGACAGTGCAGTACTCCCTCAGTGCTGACCCTCTGACAGTGCAGCACTCCCTCAGTACTGACCCTCTGACAGTGCAGCACTCCCTCAGTACTGACCCTCTGACAGTGCAGCACTCCCTCAGTACTGACTCTCTGACAGTGCAGCATTCCCTCAGTACTGACCCTCTGACAGTGCAGCAATCCCTCAGTACTGATCCTCTGACAGTGCAGCACGCCCTCAGTACTGACCCTCTGACAGTGCAGCAATCCTTCAGTACTGACCCTCTGACAGTGCAACACTCCCTAGTACTGACCCTCTGACAGTGCAGCACTCCCTCAATATTGACCCTCTGATAGTGCAGCATTCCCTCAGTAATGACCCTCTGACAGTGCAGCACTCCCTCAGTACTGACCCTCTGACAGTGCAGCACTCCCTCAGTACTGACCCTCTGACAGTGCAGCACTCCCTCAGTGCTGACCCTCTGACAGTGCAGCACTCCCTCAGTACTGACTCTGTGACAGTGCAGCATTCCCTTAGTACTGACCCTCTGACAGTGCAGTTCTCCCTCAGTACTGACCCTCTGACAGTGCAGCACTCCCTGAGCACTGACTCTCTGACAGTGCAGCACTCCCTCAGTGCTGAACCTCTGGCAGTGCAGCACTCCCTCAGTCCTGACCCTCTGACAGTGCAGCACTCCCTCAATATTGACCCTCTGATAGTTCAGCATTCCCTCAGTACTGACCCTCTGACAGTGCAGCACTCCCTCAGTACTGACCCTCTGACAGTGCATCACTCCCTCAGTACTGACCCTCTGACAGTGCAGCACTCCCTCAGTACTGACTCTCTGACAGTGCAGCATTCCCTCAGCACTGACCCTTTGACAGTGCAGCTCTCCCTCAGTACTGACCCTCTGACAGTGCAGCACTCCCTGAGCACTGACTCTCTGACAGTGCAGCACTCCCTCAGTACTGACCCTCTGACAGTGCAACACTCCCTCAGCACTGACTCTCTGACAGTGTAGCACTCCCTCACTAATGACCATCTGACAGTGCAACACTCCCTCAGTACTGACCCTCTGACAGTGCAGCACACCCTCAGTCCTGACCCTCTGACAGTGCGGCAATCGTTCAGTACTGACCCTCTGACAGTGCAGCACTCCCTCAGTACTGGCCCCCTGACAGTGCAGCACTCCCTCAGTACTGACCCTCTTACAGTGCAGCACTCCCTCAGTACTGACTCTCTGACAGTGCAACATTCCCTCAGTACTGACCCTCTGACAGTGCAACACTCCCTCAGTACTGACTCTCTGACAGTGCAGCACTCCCTCAGTACTGATCCTCTGACAGTGCAGCACATCCTCAGTCCTGACCCTCTGACAGTGCGGCAATCCTTCAGTACTGACCCTCTGACAGTGCAACACTCCCTAGTACTGACCCTCTGACAGTGCAGCACTCCCTCAATATTGACCCTCTGATAGTGCAGCATTCCCTCAGTAATGACCCTCTGACAGTGCAGCACTCCCTCAGTACTGACCCTCTGACAGTGCAGCACTCCCTCAGTACTGACCCTCTGACAGTGCAGCACTCCCTCAGTACTGACCCTCTGACAGTGCTGCATTCCCTCAGTACTGACACTCTGACAGTGCAGCTCTCCCTCAGTACTGACCCTCTGACAGTGCAGCACTCCCTGAGCACTGACTCTCTGACAGTGCAGCAGTCCCTCAGTGCTGACCCTCTGACAGTGCAGCAGTCCCTCAGTACTGACCCTCTGACAGTGCAACACTCCCTCAGCACTGACTCTCTGACAGTGTAGCACTCCCTCACTACTGACCATCTGACAGTGCAACACTCCCTCAGTACTGACCCTCTGACAGTGCAGCACTCCCTCAGTACTGATCCTCTGACAGTGCAGCACACCCTCAGTACTGACCCTCTGACAGTGCGGCAATCCTTCAGCACTGACCCTCTAACAGTGCAACACTCCCTAGTACTGACCCTCTGACAGTGCAGCACTCCCTCAATATTGACGCTCTGATAGTGCAGCATTCCCTCAGTAATGACCCTCTGACAGTGCAGCACTCCCTCAGTACTGACCCTCTGACAGTGCAGCACTCCCTCAGTACTGACCCTCTGACAGTGCAGTACTCCCTCAGTGCTGACCCTCTGACAGTGCAGCACTCCCTCAGTACTGACCCTCTGACAGTGCAGCACTCCCTCGGTACTGACCCTCTGACAGTGCAGCACTCCCTCAGTACTGACTCTCTGACAGTGCAGCATTCCCTCAGTATTGACCCTCTGACAGTGCAGTTCTCACTCAGTACTGATCCTCTGACAGTGCAGCACTCCCTCAGTACTGACCCTCTGACAGTGCAGTTCTCCCTCAGTACTGACCCTCTGACAGTGCAGCACTCCCTGAGCACTGACTCTCTGACAGTGCAGCACTCCCTCAGTGCTGAACCTCTGGCAGTGCAGCACTCCCTCAGTCCTGACCCTCTGACAGTGCAGCACTCCCTCAATATTGACCCTCTGATAGTTCAGCATTCCCTCAGTACTGACCTTCTGACAGTGCAGCACTCCCTCAGTACTGACCCTCTGACAGTGCATCACTCCCTCAGTACTGACCCTCTGACAGTGCAGCACTCCCTCAGTACTGACTCTCTGACAGTGCAGCATTCCCTCAGCACTGACCCTTTGACAGTGCAGCTCTCCCTCAGTACTGACCCTCTGACAGTGCAGCACTCCCTGAGCACTGACTCTCTGACAGTGCAGCACTCCCTCAGTACTGACCCTCTGACAGTGCAACACTCCCTCAGCACTGACTCTCTGACAGTGCAACACTCCCTCAGTACTGACTCTCTGACAGTGCAGCACTCCCTCAGTACTGATCCTCTGACAGTGCAGCACATCCTCAGTCCTGACCCTCTGACAGTGCGGCAATCCTTCAGTACTGACCCTCTGACAGTGCAACACTCCCTAGTACTGACCCTCTGACAGTGCAGCACTCCCTCAATATTGACCCTCTGATAGTGCAGCATTCCCTCAGTAATGACCCTCTGACAGTGCAGCACTCCCTCAGTACTGACCCTCTGACAGTGCAGCACTCCCTCAGTACTGACCCTCTGACAGTGCAGTACTCCCTCAGTGCTGACCCTCTGACAGTGCAGCACTCCCTCAGTACTGACCCTCTGACAGTGCAGCACTCCCTCGGTACTGACCCTCTGACAGTGCAGCACTCCCTCAGTACTGACTCTCTGACAGTGCAGCATTCCCTCAGTATTGACCCTCTGACAGTGCAGTTCTCACTCAGTACTGATCCTCTGACAGTGCAACACTCCCTGAGCACTGACTCTTTGACAGTGCAGCACTCCCTCAGTACTGACCCTCTGACAGTGCAGCACTCCCTCAGTACTGACCCTCTGACAGTGCAGCACTCCCTCAGTACTGACTCTCTGACAGTGCAGCATTCCCTCAGTACTTACCCTCTGACAGTGCAGTTCTCCCTCAGTGCTGACCCTCTGACAGTGCAACACTCCCTGAGCACTGACTCTCTGACAGTGAAGCACTCCCTCAGTACTGACCGTCTGACAGTGCAACACTCCCTCAGCACTGACTCTCTGACAGTGCAGCACTCCCTCAGTACTGACCCTCTGACAGTGCAGCACTCCCTCAGTACTGGCCCTCTGACAGTGCAGCACTCCCTCAGTACTGACCCTCTTACAGTGCAGCACTCCTTCAGTACTGACTCTCTGACAGTGCAACATTCCCTCAGTACTGACCCTCTGACAGTGCAACACACCCTCAGTACTGACTCTCTGACAGTGCAACACTCCCTGAGCACTGACTCTCTGACAGTGCAGCACTCCCTCAGTACTGACCCTCTGACAGTGCAGCACTCCCTCAGTACTGACCCTCTGACAGTGCAGCACTCCCTCAGTACTGACTCTCTGACAGTGCAGCATTCCCTCAGTACTGACCCTCTGACAGTGCAGTTCTCCCTCAGTGCTGACCCTCTGACAGTGCAACACTACCTGAGCACTGACTCTCTGACAGTGAAGCACACCCTCAGTACTGACCCTCTGACAGTGCAACACTCCCTCAGCACTGTCTCTCTGACAGTGCAGCACTCCCTCAGTACTGACCCTCTGACAGTGCAGCACTCCCTCAGTACTGACCCTCTGACAGTGCAGCACTCCCTCAGTACTGGCCCTCTGACAGTGCAGCACTCCCTCAGTACTGACCCTCTTACAGTGCAGCACTCCTTCAGTACTGACTCTCTGACAGTGCAACATTCCCTCAGTACTGACCCTCTGACAGTGCAACACACCCTCAGTACTGTCCCTCTGACAGTGCAGCACTCCCTCAGTACTGACCCTCTTACAGTGCAGCACTCCCTCAGTACTGACTCTCTGACAGTGCAACACTCCCTCAGCACTGACTCTCTGACAGTGTAGCACTCCCTCACTACTGACCATCTGACAGTGCAACACTCCCTCAGTACTGACCCTCTGACAGTGCAGCACTCCCTCAGTACTGATCCTCTGACAGTGCAGCACACCCTCAGTACTGACCCTCTGACAGTGCGGCAATCCTTCAGTACTGACCCTCTGACAGTGCAACACTCCCTAGTACTGACCCTCTGACAGTGCAGCACTCCCTCAATATTGACCCTCTGATAGTGCAGCATTCCCTCAGTAATGACCCTCTGATAGTGCAGCACTCCCTCAGTACTGACTCTCTGACAGTGCAGCACTCCCTCAGTACTGACCCTCTGACAGTGCAGTACTCCCTCAGTGCTGACCCTCTGACAGTGCAGCACTCCCTCAGTACTGACCCTCTGACAGTGCAGCACTCCCTCAGTACTGACCCTCTGACAGTGCAGCACTCCCTCAGTACTGACTCTCTGACAGTGCAGCATTCCCTCAGTACTGACCCTCTGACAGTGCAGCAATCCCTCAGTACTGATCCTCTGACAGTGCAGCACGCCCTCAGTACTGACCCTCTGACAGTGCAGCAATCCTTCAGTACTGACCCTCTGACAGTGCAACACTCCCTAGTACTGACCCTCTGACAGTGCAGCACTCCCTCAATATTGACCCTCTGATAGTGCAGCATTCCCTCAGTAATGACCCTCTGACAGTGCAGCACTCCCTCAGTACTGACCCTCTGACAGTGCAGCACTCCCTCAGTACTGACCCTCTGACAGTGCAGCACTCCCTCAGTGCTGACCCTCTGACAGTGCAGCACTCCCTCAGTACTGACTCTGTGACAGTGCAGCATTCCCTTAGTACTGACCCTCTGACAGTGCAGTTCTCCCTCAGTACTGACCCTCTGACAGTGCAGCACTCCCTGAGCACTGACTCTCTGACAGTGCAGCACTCCCTCAGTGCTGAACCTCTGGCAGTGCAGCACTCCCTCAGTCCTGACCCTCTGACAGTGCAGCACTCCCTCAATATTGACCCTCTGATAGTTCAGCATTCCCTCAGTACTGACCCTCTGACAGTGCAGCACTCCCTCAGTACTGACCCTCTGACAGTGCATCACTCCCTCAGTACTGACCCTCTGACAGTGCAGCACTCCCTCAGTACTGACTCTCTGACAGTGCAGCATTCCCTCAGCACTGACCCTTTGACAGTGCAGCTCTCCCTCAGTACTGACCCTCTGACAGTGCAGCACTCCCTGAGCACTGACTCTCTGACAGTGCAGCACTCCCTCAGTACTGACCCTCTGACAGTGCAACACTCCCTCAGCACTGACTCTCTGACAGTGTAGCACTCCCTCACTAATGACCATCTGACAGTGCAACACTCCCTCAGTACTGACCCTCTGACAGTGCAGCACACCCTCAGTCCTGACCCTCTGACAGTGCGGCAATCGTTCAGTACTGACCCTCTGACAGTGCAGCACTCCCTCAGTACTGGCCCCCTGACAGTGCAGCACTCCCTCAGTACTGACCCTCTTACAGTGCAGCACTCCCTCAGTACTGACTCTCTGACAGTGCAACATTCCCTCAGTACTGACCCTCTGACAGTGCAACACTCCCTCAGTACTGACTCTCTGACAGTGCAGCACTCCCTCAGTACTGATCCTCTGACAGTGCAGCACATCCTCAGTCCTGACCCTCTGACAGTGCGGCAATCCTTCAGTACTGACCCTCTGACAGTGCAACACTCCCTAGTACTGACCCTCTGACAGTGCAGCACTCCCTCAATATTGACCCTCTGATAGTGCAGCATTCCCTCAGTAATGACCCTCTGACAGTGCAGCACTCCCTCAGTACTGACCCTCTGACAGTGCAGCACTCCCTCAGTACTGACCCTCTGACAGTGCAGCACTCCCTCAGTACTGACCCTCTGACAGTGCTGCATTCCCTCAGTACTGACACTCTGACAGTGCAGCTCTCCCTCAGTACTGACCCTCTGACAGTGCAGCACTCCCTGAGCACTGACTCTCTGACAGTGCAGCAGTCCCTCAGTGCTGACCCTCTGACAGTGCAGCAGTCCCTCAGTACTGACCCTCTGACAGTGCAACACTCCCTCAGCACTGACTCTCTGACAGTGTAGCACTCCCTCACTACTGACCATCTGACAGTGCAACACTCCCTCAGTACTGACCCTCTGACAGTGCAGCACTCCCTCAGTACTGATCCTCTGACAGTGCAGCACACCCTCAGTACTGACCCTCTGACAGTGCGGCAATCCTTCAGCACTGACCCTCTAACAGTGCAACACTCCCTAGTACTGACCCTCTGACAGTGCAGCACTCCCTCAATATTGACGCTCTGATAGTGCAGCATTCCCTCAGTAATGACCCTCTGACAGTGCAGCACTCCCTCAGTACTGACCCTCTGACAGTGCAGCACTCCCTCAGTACTGACCCTCTGACAGTGCAGTACTCCCTCAGTGCTGACCCTCTGACAGTGCAGCACTCCCTCAGTACTGACCCTCTGACAGTGCAGCACTCCCTCGGTACTGACCCTCTGACAGTGCAGCACTCCCTCAGTACTGACTCTCTGACAGTGCAGCATTCCCTCAGTATTGACCCTCTGACAGTGCAGTTCTCACTCAGTACTGATCCTCTGACAGTGCAACACTCCCTGAGCACTGACTCTTTGACAGTGCAGCACTCCCTCAGTACTGACCCTCTGACAGTGCAGCACTCCCTCAGTACTGACCCTCTGACAGTGCAGCACTCCCTCAGTACTGACTCTCTGACAGTGCAGCATTCCCTCAGTACTTACCCTCTGACAGTGCAGTTCTCCCTCAGTGCTGACCCTCTGACAGTGCAACACTCCCTGAGCACTGACTCTCTGACAGTGAAGCACTCCCTCAGTACTGACCGTCTGACAGTGCAACACTCCCTCAGCACTGACTCTCTGACAGTGCAGCACTCCCTCAGTACTGACCCTCTGACAGTGCAGCACTCCCTCAGTACTGGCCCTCTGACAGTGCAGCACTCCCTCAGTACTGACCCTCTTACAGTGCAGCACTCCTTCAGTACTGACTCTCTGACAGTGCAACATTCCATCAGTACTGACCCTCTGACAGTGCAACACACCCTCAGTACTGACTCTCTGACAGTGCAACACTCCCTGAGCACTGACTCTCTGACAGTGCAGCACTCCCTCAGTACTGACCCTCTGACAGTGCAGCACTCCCTCAGTACTGACCCTCTGACAGTGCAGCACTCCCTCAGTACTGACTCTCTGACAGTGCAGCATTCCCTCAGTACTGACCCTCTGACAGTGCAGTTCTCCCTCAGTGCTGACCCTCTGACAGTGCAACACTCCCTGAGCACTGACTCTCTGACAGTGAAGCACACCCTCAGTACTGACCCTCTGACAGTGCAACACTCCCTCAGCACTGTCTCTCTGACAGTGCAGCACTCCCTCAGTACTGACCCTCTGACAGTGCAGCACTCCCTCAGTACTGGCCCTCTGACAGTGCAGCACTCCCTCAGTACTGACCCTCTTACAGTGCAGCACTCCTTCAGTACTGACTCTCTGACAGTGCAACATTCCCTCAGTACTGACCCTCTGACAGTGCAACACACCCTCAGTACTGTCCCTCTGACAGTGCAGCACTCCCTCAGTACTGACCCTCTTACAGTGCAGCACTCCCTCAGTACTGACTCTCTGACAGTGCAGCACTCCCTCAGCACTGACCCTCTGACAGTGCAGCACTCCCTCAGTACTGACTCTCTGACAGTGCAACATTCCCTCAGTACTGACCCTCTGACAGTGCAACACACCCTCAGTACTGTCCCTCTGACAGTGCAGCACTCCCTCAGTACTGACCCTCTTACAGTGCAGCACTCCCTCAGTACTGACTCTCTGACAGTGCAACACACCCTCAGTACTGTCCCTCTGACAGTGCAGCACTCCCTCAGTACTGACCCTCTTACAGTGCAGCACTCCCTCAGTACTGACTCTCTGACAGTGCAGCACTCCCTCAGTACTGACCCTCTGACAGTGCAACACACCCTCAGTACTGTCCCTCTGACAGTGCAGCACTCCCTCAGTACTGACTCTCTGACAGTGCAGCACTCCCTCAGCACTGACCCACTGACAGTGCAACACTCCCTCAGTACTGACCCTCTGACAGTGCAGCACTCCCTCAGTACTGACCCTCTGACAGTGCAGCAGACCCTCCGTCCTGACCCTCTGACAGTGCAACACTCCCTAGTACTGACCCTCTAACAGTGCAGCACTCCCTCAATATTGACCCTCTGATAGTGCAGCACTCCCTCAGTACTGACCCTCTGACAGTGCAGCACTCCCTCAGCACTGACTCTCTGACAGTGCAGCACTCCCTCAGTACTGACCCTCTGACAGTGCAGCACTCCCTCAGTACTGGCCCTCTGACAGTGCAGCACTCCCTCAGTACTGACCCTCTTTCAGTGCAGCACTCCTTCAGTACTGACTCTCTGACAGTGCAACATTCCCTCAGTACTGACCCTCTGACAGTGCAACACACCCTCAGTACTGACTCTCTGACAGTGCAGCACTCCCTCAGTACTGATCCTCTGACAGTGCAGCACACCCTCAGTCCTGACCCTCTGACAGAGCGGCAATCCTTCAGTACTGACCCTCTGACAGTGCAGCACTCCCTCAGTACTGGCCCTCTGACAGTGCAGCACTCCCTCAGTACTGACTCTCTGACAGTGCAGCACTCCCTCAGTACTGATCCTCTGACAGTGCAGCACTCCCTCAGCACTGACCCTCTGACAGTGCAGCACTCCCTCAATACTGACCATCTGACAGTGCAGCACTCCCTCAGTACTGACCCTCTGACAGTGCAGCACTCCCTCAGTACTGACCCTCTGACAGTGCAGCACTCCCTCAGTCCTGACTCTCTGACAGTGCCACATTCCCTCAGTACTGACACTCTGACAGTGCAGCTCTCCCTCAGTACTGACCCTCTGACAGTGCAGCACTCCCTGAGCACTGACTCTCTGACAGTGCAGCAGTCCCTCAGTACTGACCCTCTGACAGTGCAGCATTCCCTCAGTACTGACCCTCTGACAGTGCAGCACTCCCTCAGCACTGACCCTCTGACTGTGCAGCACTCCCTCAATATTGACCCTCTGATAGTGCAGCATTGCCTCAGTAATGACCCTCTGACAGTGCAGCACTCCCTCAGTACTGACCCTCTGACAGTGCAGCACTCCCTCAGTACTGACCCTCTGACAGTGCAGCACTCCCTCAGTACTGACCCTCTGACAGTGCAGCACTCCCTCAGTACTGACCCTCTGACAGTGCAGCACTCCCTCAATATTGAACCTCTGATAGTGCAGCATTCCCTCAGTACTGACCCTCTGACAGTGCAGCACTCCCTCAGTACTGACCCTCTGACTGTGCAGCACTCCCTCAATATTGACCCTCTGATAGTGCAGCATTGCCTCAGTAATGACCCTCTGACAGTGCAGCACTCCCTCAGTACTGACCCTCTGACAGTGCAGCACTCCCTCAGTACTGACCCTCTGACAGTGCAGCACTCCCTCAGTCCTGACTCTCTGACAGTGCCACATTCCCTCAGTACTGACACTCTGACAGTGCAGCTCTCCCTCAGTACTGACCCTCTGACAGTGCAGCACTCCCTGAGCACTGACTCTCTGACAGTGCAGCAGTCCCTCAGTACTGACCCTCTGACAGTGCAACACTCCCTCAGTACTGACCCTCTGACAGTGCAGCACTCCCTCAATATTGAACCTCTGATAGTGCAGCATTCCCTCAGTACTGACCCTCTGACAGTGCAGCACTCCCTCAGTACTGACCCTCTGACTGTGCAGCACTCCCTCAGTACTGACCCTCTGACAGTGCAGCACTCCCTCAGTACTGACTCTCTGACAGTGCAGCACTCCCTCAGTTGTGACCCTCTGACAGTGCAGCACTCCCTCAATATTGACCCTCTGACAGTGCAGCATTCCCTCAGCACTGACCCTCTGACAGTGCAGCACTTCCTCAGTACTGACCCTGACAGTGCAGTACTCCCTCAGTACTTACCCTCTGACAGTGCTGCGCTCCCTCAGTACTGACCCTCTGACAGTGCAGCACTCCCTCAGTAGTGACCCTCTGACAGTGCAGCACTCCCTCAATATTGACCCTCTGACAGTGCAGCACTCCCTCAATACTGACCCTCTGACAGTGCAGCACTCCCTCAATACTGACCCTCTGACAGTGCAGCACTCCCTCAGTACTGACCCTCTGACAGTGCAGCACTCCCTCAATATTGACCCTCTGACAGTGCAGCACTCCCTCAATACTGACCCTCTGACAGTGCAGCACTCCCTCAATACTGACCCTCTGACAGTGCAGCACTCCCTCAATACTGACCCTCTGACAGTGCAGCACTCCCTCAGTACTGACCCTCTGACAGTGCAGCACTCCCTCAGTACTGACCCTCTGACAGTGCAGCACTCCCTCAGTACTGACCCTCTGACAGTGCAGCATTCCCTCAGCACTGACCCTCTGACAGTGCAGCACTCCCTCAATATTGACCCTCTGACAGTGCAGCACTCCCTCAATATTGACCCTCTGACAGTGCATCACTCCCTCAGTACTGACCCTTTGACAGTGCAGCATTCCCTCAGCACTGACTCTCTGACAGTGCAGCACTCCCTCAATACTGACCCTCTGACAGTGCAGCACTCCCTCAGTACTGACCCTCTGACAGTGCAGCACTCCCTCAATACTGACCCTCTGACAGTGCAGTACTCCCTCAGTACTGACCCTCTGACAGTGCAGCACTCCCTCAATACTGACCCTCTGACAGTGCAGCACTCCCTCAGTACTGACCCTCTGACAGTGCCACACTCCCTCAGTACTGACCCTCTGACAGTGTAGCACCCCCTCAGTATTGACACTGGGAGTGGTGCCCTGGATTTTAGAGTTGGGTTATTGTATTGGGAATTAAGTCTAGGACCATCTGCCTCAGCGCTGAGAGAGATTTGAACATCTTTTACCACAGCTGTTGCAATGTGCCCCACACCTTGTTGATTTACTAATTTCCAACGATTTTACGATTGTGAAACCCGCAGCAGTTTAGTGACAGTTACTATGTCCCAACAAGGTGGAAACTTACAAAATTCCTCACATATTTCTGACTTGTGTCAGTCATACAGTTTTAATATTCAATTCTGGGTGTGCAGGTGCGTTTGGTTTGAATTTGTGGATTGTTGAGGGTACACAAGACAAGTAAACCTTCACTTGTACGGCACTATTCACAACCCATGGTCATCTCATCTTCAACTCTGCAACCCTGCACCCCAACTCCCACTGAGTCTCATTTTAACATCATTCACTGTCACTCACTGAGCTGCAGTGGAACCCAGTCCAGAGTGCCGCAATTATAAAATTCTCATCTTTGTGCTCAAATGTCTCCTGGACCCCCATTCCATCCCTGTTCCTGTAACCCTCCCAATCTGTGTAACACTCCAAATCACAATAACTCACCCCATGCCTGTAACCTACCCCAACTCTACATCCCTCTGACAGTGGCTCCTCATATGCCTCCGGATAAGGACAGGTCCCGGAGTTGTCAGCCAAAATGGAAGCGAGACCCCGGAGATGGACTTCCTAGGGAAGACAAACAAGTGGTCGTGAGGGGTCTTGTTCGTGGCTGTGCAGAGGAGTGATCTAATGGAGCGGAGGGCGTTGGGGAGGTCCTCCTGCCAGCGGGGGGTCGGGAGACTTCTAGACCGGAGTGCCAGAAGGACGGCCTTCCATACCGTCGCGTTCTCCCTCTCCACCTGCCTGCTTCCCTGCGGGTTATAGCTCGTACCCCTGCTCGAGGCGATGCCTTTGCTGAGCAGGTACTGACGTAGCTCACCGCTCATGAACAATGTGCCCTGTTCACTGTCGACGTACGCAGGGAGACAGTGTGAAGATGCTGTTCAGTGCCTTTATCACAGTGGCCGAGGTCAAGTCGGGGCAGGGGACAGTGAAGGGGAAGCGAGAGTACTCGTCAACGACGGTTTGAAAGTGTATATTACGGTTGGTGGAGGGGAGGGGCCCTTTAAATTCAATACTTCGGCGCTCAAAGGGACGGGAGGCCTTTACCAGGTGGGCCTTGTCTGGCCGGCAGAAGTGCGGTTTGCACTCCGCACAGACTTGGCAGTCCCTGGTCATGGCCTTGACCTCCTCGGTGGAGAAGGGCAGATTGCGGGCCTTAATAAGGTGGGTAAGCCAGGTGACCCCCGGATGGCAGAGGTCATTGTGGATAGCCCGAAGTCGGTCATCTTGCGCGCTGCCACATGTGCCGCGGGACAGGGCATCTGGGGGCTCGTGGAGATTCCCAGGACGATACTTGATATCGCAATTGGAGGTGGAGAGTTCGATCCTCCATCTCAAGATTTGTCATTTTTTATTTTGCCCCGTTGTGCGTTGTCGAACATAAAGGCAACCGACCGCTGGACGCTGACGAGGGTGAACCTCCTACCGGCTAGGTAGTGCCTCCAGTGCCGCACGGCTTACACTATGGCTTGTGCTTCCTTCTCGACCGAGGAGTGTCAGATTTCGGAAGCCTGGAGTGTCCAAGAGAAGAATGTTTCCGGCCTGCCCGCCTGGTTGAGTGTGTCGGCCAGTGCGACGTCTGACGCATCATTCTCTACCTGAAAGGGGATGGACTCGTCCACCACGTGTATTGCGGCCTTGGTGACGTCGGCCTTGATGCGGCTGAAGGCCGAGCGGGCCTCAGCTGTCCGGGGAAAAGTGGTGGTTTGAATAAGTGGGCGGGCTTTGTCCGCATAGTTGGGGACCCACTGGGCGTAGTAGGAGAACAGCCCCAGGCATTGTTTGAGGGCCTTGAGGCTGTGAGGAGGGGGGAGTTCTGTAAGGGGGCGCATACAGTCGGGGTCGGGCGCTAGGACTCCGTTCTCCACGACATAGCCGAGGCTGGCTAGTCGGGTAGGCGGAAAACACACTTCTCCTTGTTATATGTGAGGTTGAGCAATTGGGCGGCCTGGAGGAACCTCTGGAGGTTGGCGTCGTGGTCCTGCTGATCATGGCCGCAGATGGTAACATTGTCCAAGTAGGGGTATGTAGCCTGCAAACCGTACTGGTCCACCATTCGGTCCATCGTTCTCTGAAAGACCGAGACCCCGTTAGTGACGCCGAAGAGGACCCTAAGGAAGTGGAAAAGTCGGCCGGCTGCTTCAAAGGCAGTGTAGTGGCGCTCTTCCGGGCGGATTGGGAGCTGGTGGTAGGCCGACTTCAGATCGACAGTTGAGAACACACGGTACTGCGCGATCTGGTTGACCATCTCCGCTATGCGGGGGAGGGGGTACGCATCTAGTTGGGTGAACCGGTTAATGGTCTGGCTGTAGTCCACAACCATCCGATTATTTTCCCCGGTCCGGACGACCACCACTTGCGCTCTCCAGGGGCTGTTGCTGGCCTTGATGATCCCTTCCCTCAACAGTCGCTGGACCTCCGACTTGATAAATGTCATGTCTTGGGAACTATACCGCCTGCTCCTGGTGGCGACGGGCTCACAGTCGGGGGTGAGGTTCGCAAAGAGTGAAGGGGGGGAGACCTTGAGAGTCGCGAGGCTGCACACCGTGAGGGTGGGCAAGGGTCCGCAGAACTGTAGGATCAGGCTTCGGTGACTGCATTGAAAGTCTAATCCGAGCAGTAGGGGGGCGCAGAGGTGAGGGAGGACGTACAGTTTAAAACGAGCGTACTCTGCGCCCTGGATCTGAACCGAATGGGAACCGGAGGCAAGGGAGATTGTTTGGGATGCGGGGTAGATGTGGAGGGAGCAGCGCCTTACCGTGTCAGGGTGGACAAAGCTCTCCGTGCTCCCGGAGTCGAAAAGACAGGGGGTCTCGTGCCCGTTGACCCGGACGGCCATCATTGAGTTTATCAGGTGCTTTGGCTGCGACGGGTCGAGGGTGACTGCGTCCAGCTGCGGGTAGCCAGCGTGGTCGGCGGTATCGGGGTCACAAAATGGCGGCCCCCATGAGTCGCACGTGTCGGGCTGGGTCGAAGATGGCGGCCAAGATGGGGCCCCCCACGAGTTGCACGAGGCTGATGACGTGTCTGAAGGGGGCGTTCCGGGCAGGCACGCAGCCACATTGTGGGGTCTGCGGGCCTGTGAGTCCATGGGTCGGGCCTGGTGAGTTTTCGATTTCTGGGCTTTAGGTCGGCCCAGACAGACTCTGGCGAAGTGCCCCTTTTTCCCACAGTCGCTGCACGTCGCTGTGCGGGCTGGGTAATGCTGCCGGGGGTGTTGACCCTGGCCGCAGAAGTAGCACTGTGGTTCCCCGGGCTGGACTGGCAGCCGCGCGGCACAGGCCTGTGATGTACTCGGGTCCGACGGGGGCCGCGACGATGGTGTCCACGAGGGGTTCGCCAGGCCCGCGGGGAACGCACTGAGGCTCTGGTAGGCCGCCTCTAACGAGGTAGCTAGCATTACCGTGTCCCGCAGGTCAGAGGTCCCATTTTCCAGCAAGCACTGCCTGATGTAGTTCGACCGGACCCCAGCCACGTAGGTGTCCCGGATCTGTAGGTTCATGTGTTCCTCCGCCGTTACATCTCGATAGCTGCAGTTCCTCGTGAGTAGGGTCAGGGTTTCCAGGTACTCGTCTAGCGATTCTCCGGCGTGTTGGTGGTGAGTAGTGAGAAGGTGTCGGGCGTACACCTCGTTTATGGTCTTCACGAAATGCGCCTTGAGGGTTGCGACCGCCGCCTCGTACGTGGCCGCTTTCTCGATCATCACAGAGGTTCGATGGCTCACCCGAACGTGGAGGAGTGAAGCTTGAGGGTTTCAGTGGGAGGCATTGCGGAGGAGTCAAGGTAGGCTTCGAAGCAGCGAAGCCAATGTTCGAAGATCTCCCTGGCTTCTGACACGCACGCATCGAGTTCGAGCTTATCTGGCTTTAGAGCGGCTTCCATGGTGCTGTCGATGGATAATAAATTGTTATACCGTCAATTCACTGTGAGACCGTGAGAACGAGTGAACATTAGGCTTTATTATCCATGAACTCGCCTGCCAGAGTCGGTTGTACAAATGAGTGCCACCCATAGGTGGCCGGTCTATATATGGCCCCGGTGAGGGCGGAACCAGAGGCGGAGCCCACCGGGGTTTCAGTACAGTACCTGGAAGTAGCCCATATCATCACTTCCAGGCCATAGGTCACATCATTCTACAGACAATACAGACAGCTCATACATTAGGTGAATACATTCATCACACCCTACAATCCTCCCTATCTTGTAACCTCCTGCTGCCCCTGCAAAATTCCTGATCTCCCAGTAACCTCCTACAATCTACTTATCTCTGTAATCTTAACAGCACCTTCAACCCTTGCTAGCTCTGTAACCTCCTCCAGCCACTAGAACCCTCTATCTCTATAAAGGTCCTCCAGCCTGTACAACCCTCTCTATCTCTTTTAACTCCTATAGCCCACATTACCCTTTTTATCAATGTAACCTCCTCCAGTCCCTACAAACCTCCCAAACCTGTAACCTCAAGCTCCTATAATACTCCCTATTTCTGTAACATCCTCCTTTCCTTATAACTGTCCCCTCTCCATAACCCCATCCAGCTCCTATAACCCTCCCTCTCATGTTACATCCTCCATCCCCTACAACCTGTCCTATCACTATAACCACCTCCAGCCCCTACAATCCTCCCTATCTCTGTAACCTCCTCCAGCCCCTACAATCCTCCCTATCTCTGTAACCTCCTCCAGCCCCTACAGCCCTCCCGACACTATAACCACCTCCCGCCCAAACGACCTTGCCTGTTTCTGTAGCCTCCGCCAGTCCGTACATCCCTCCTGCCTCTGTAACCTCCTCCTGCCTCTACAATTAGCAGAACTCAGTGAGCCTAGGTTTTAGTTATGATAGGTCATGTGAGCTGAGTGGTATATGTGACCTGTTACATGTAGGAAATCTTCTGCATCATGTGCAGGAAGTGCTCCTGAGTGTAGGAACCTGAGCTCCAGGTTTCGCAATGTTGTGGCGGGGGAGACATCAGACAACAGATGCTGGACTTGGAGCTGGACGTATCTCCTAAACCCCCTTCACAGTTTTCCAGCATGGATAAAGGAGGTCTACAGCACCTACCAAAATGCCCAAGAAGCTGTCACCCCGAAGTTCTTACAGGGCCTTCAACGGGCACATAAAACCACAGCGCAAAAAAAAAGCAGGGTCCCACACACATCACCACAGAACCAGCATTCATGTACGCATTGGCCAGTCAACTCAACGGCAATGGAGTTTGCAACGCGCGCACCAACCCCTCAGCGTCTCTAGGCGCAAAACCTGCAGCTGCGCGGCAACTGTCAGCTCGCATGTGGAAACATGGCTGCCACACATCCCGCATTCCCAGCGGTCTCGCCAACACAACTCCACACTCTCAACCCAAACGATGTTCCAAAAGGTGGCGGCAAACTCGAGAACGGATTCCCCAGTGGACCGCTCCGCCATATTAAGCCAGTGTCATGAAATGATGGCAGGCAGAGGCAGACGGAAACATTGTGTGACCATCACCAGAAGTCGGACTGGTGATACCGCATCCGGTACTGCCGGACACGTGAGGCCACGGACAACTCCAATCATACCCGCCCCACAAGCCGCATGCAAAATCTCGGACTGACGCTCACCTTCCATGGCATCACAGACTCCGAAAGATCACCACAGGAACAAACCCCACACCTTAGTCCAGGCAGGAAAAAGAAATTTTGCAGAGTTGGCTCAGTCAAACAGGCAACACTCTGATAGCTTCAAATTCATCCTCGTCGCCAGTTTAATAAAAGGTATTGGGACTCCGACGAGTTCAATAAAAGGCACTTCTTCAGCAACAGCATTATCTCCACAAGGTCCGGTTACACCTCACTAAGTCTTCTCTCCTTTCTAGTTGGCTCTATAGTGGCCGGCCGTTTATACTGCTGCTGAGTAAGCTTGCAGTCCCAATGACCACAGGGAAACAGTCATCCCCAGCTGGATGAGTCTCGTGCAGCCTAACCTAGCTCCACTCCCCGGCCCTATACCCGTAACCGAATCTACACATCCCTGGACATGAAGGGGCAATTTATCCTGACCAATTGACCTAACCTGCACATCTTTGGACTGTGGGAGGAAACCGGAGCACCCGGAGGAAACCCACACAGACACGGAGAGGACGTGAAAACTCCGCACAAACAGTGACCAGAATCGAACCCGGGTCCCTGGCGCTGCAAAGAGCAGTGCTAACCACTGTGCTATTGTGCCACTGTGCTGCCCCACAGGTGGATACGTAGACAATTCACTGAGGTGTGTGTAAAAACAGTAATAGAGTATTTATATTCGGGGATTTCAACTTGCCCAACCTTAGTTAGAATAGTCACATTGTAAAGGGTTTAGAGGGGTCAGATTTCTTAAGAATTGGAGCAAGACTAATTTTATTAAAATAAGGCAGATCTGGCCAAAGTAGACTTGCAACTTTTGGGTAAATCTACAGCATTCAAAATGGAATTGGCAAGAGTACAGGTCCAACATGTTCCTTTTAGGAAAAAATGTAGGAACAAGTCAAGAGAACCCTACATGTCTAGGAATATTCAGTACTGGATAGAAAGGCAAAGCGAGGCTTTTAACAGGTACAAAGGGAGCAAATCTACAGAGGCCTTCATGGAGTGTAGAAAGTGCAGAGGCGAACTAAAGGAAGCAATTAGGTGTGGGTGGCACGGTGACGCAGTGGTTAGCACTGCTGCCTCACGCCGCTGAGGATCTGGGTTCGATCCCGGCCCCGGGTCACTGTCCGTGTGGGGTTTGCGCATTCTCCCCTTGTTTGCGTGGGTCTCACCCCCACAACCCAAAGATGTGCCGCATAGATGGATTGGCCACGCTAAATTGTCCCGAAAAAAAATGAATTGTGTACTCTAAATTTATAAACAAGAAAAAACAAAGAAAGCAATTAGGAGAGCAAAGAGGGGGTATAAAAAAGCACTGGAAAGTAAAATTAGGGAAAATCTCAAGATAGTCTATAAATATATCCAGGGAAAGAGGGTAAACAGGTAAAAATAGGACCCATGAGGACCAATTGGGTAATCTATGCATCAATGGTGTGAAGCGAGTACTTCATATCTTGCTTCACTTCAGAGAAGGAGAATGAAGTTGCAGAATTCAGGCTGTGAGGTTCTTGAGCAGTTTGACAGAGGGAGTGAGGTGGTGCTGTGTTATGACGCTCAAAGAGGCCACAATATCAGGGCAATTAGATTCCAGGTGACCTCCTCTGAATATGAACTCCCCCAGTAAACAAGGGGTGGGGTTTCCCCCTTAACTGGGAGATCTGGGGCGGGATTCTCTGTTGGCTGACGATGGAATCGGGAAATGCGATTGGGCGGAGAATCTGTTCCGATTCTCATGCGGGCGTCGATTTGATGCCAAATCGCAATTTCCCATCATCGGCGCCAATGGGGTCCGGAACGCACGTACAGTAAACACCATTTGTATTTCATTAGCGGGCATGATCTGGTATTCCCCGGGTCCTGTGCGATTCTCCGATGGGTTGAGGTTCACTTGTGCTTGTTAAAATCGTGAAACTGGCATCATGGCTGTTAAGGGCGAGAGAAGAGGGAGGACACAGAGAAGCACAACAGGCCCCGATGGGGCCAGGGGTGCAGAGATGGGGGGGAGGGGGGGGGCATGCGGGGGAAGAGCCCGCAGTGCCAACCGGGGTCACCACGTAGCCAGGTGGACCTGCTTAGGCACGGGGGCACACACCATGCTAACATGTCGGCTTTCACTCCCTGCAGACAATGGATATTGTAATTCAACCAACAATGGTGGCCTTCCTCCTAGTTGTCAGGGCCCTGGGAGATGCCCTGCGGCTGTACGAGCTGGAGTTGCTTGAGGAGGACGAAGCTGCAGCAGCGGAACGTACTCCAGAGGAACAGGAGGAAGCTGCCCAGAATGGAGAGCTGGCCGCCCAACAGGCCGAGGAGGAGGAAGTGTAAAGGAGGTGCCACATGAGGTATCGGCAGCACGTGTCTTTCAAGGACCTGCCGGACTGGGCATGCCGTCGAAGACTGAGCAGGGAGGCAGTGCGACATATCTGCCAGATCAAGGCACACCTGGCACTGTGGGGGTATGGACAAGGACACCCGCTCCTGGTGACTGTCAAGATAGCGGTCACCCTGAACATCTACGCCACGGGGTCCTTCCAGATGGCGAGTGGCGGCCTGTCCGAGGTGCACGCTGCATCCATGCTGTCACGGAGCCCTATATGCCCAGTCAGCACAATACATCCATTTCAATGTGGACCGAACCCACAAGCATGCCTGGGCAGCGGGGTTCGTTGCCATCGCTGAGATGTCCCAGGTTCAGGCGGTCATCAACGGGATGCATGGACCCCTACGAGCACCTGCAATGTCCAGGAGGCTCTGGCACATGGCTTCTTATGAGGCGGAAATGGTGTCCTGGGCCTCAGCCAGCACCTGCACAGAATGCGCCAGGTCTTGGACATGCTGATCCATAGACACAACACTCGCCCCCAATACCTCCATCGCGGATGCCACCCGTGCGATGTTGGCCTGGATAGCACGCATGGTTAGCTGGTGGCATCAGTGGCCAGAGCACCCGGCCATGGTGGCCGGTTTGGGTGCCGGCATGTTGTGCAGGGTGGGGGCTTGGGGCAGGTGGGTTACAGGTGTGTGGGGCACGGGTTCTGGGTTAGTGCCAGGGGCACAGTGCTGCCTACTCACCCTTGCCGTCCTAAGGAGGTCGTGCAGTTTTTTCCGGGACCTCTGGCAGGTCCAGACAGTGTTGCTGATGGCGCTGACCACCTCTGTCAGCTGTGCCCAGGCACGGTGAATGGTGGCAGCTGGAAGTCTCCTTCCTGGGCCAGGGTACAGGGTCAACCACATCTCCTCCACCGCATCCAGGAGGGTCTCCAGCTTGGCGTCAGTGAATCTTGGGGCCGCTCTCCTTGCTGCCATTTTGTTTCATAGAATTTACAGTGCAGAAGGAGGCCATTCAGCCCATCGAGTCTGCACCGGCTCTTGGAAAAAGTACCCTACCCAAGCCCACACCACCCTATCCCCAAAACCCAGTAACCCCATTCAACCAACACTAAGGGCAATTTTGGACACTAAGGGCAATTTATCATGGCCAATCCACCTAACCTGCACATCTTTGGACTGTGGGAGGAAACCGGAGCACCCGGAGGAAACCCACGCACACACGGGGAGAACGTGCAGACTCCACACCGACAGTGACCCAGCCGGGAATCGAATCTGGGACCCTGAAGCTGTAAAGCAATTGTGCTAACCACTATGCTACCGTGCTTCCCTTGTTGGCTGGGATGGTGTGCGTGTGTGGAGTGCAGTGTGTATATGCGGATGCAGCTTGTCAGCCTCCTGAGTGTCAATCTCGGACCCGGCGAATCCGGCACCGTTTCTCATTGGAATCGATTGAGATCAAAGTGGCGCCGTTGCTAGCCCTTTAATAGTCGCTGAATCGGAACTCCACGAATCCCGTAGTGATGTGAACACTTCGTCTCAGGAACGGGAAATTCCACCACAAACCTCTGGTATAAAAATGCCGATCTGGCAGCAGGTTGAGGAGTAGGCCCTTCGGGGAGCAGATAGTGTAATATTGAAAAGAAATATAATCTTTGTTTTCTATCTGCCTGGTCACTGTGTGCTGCTTTAACGGATTCTACGCTGGCGATGAGAATAAAGTGGAGCTGCTGCCAACGTCGGAAACCATGCGGCGGAGCCACTTCATCTATGCTTAGAGAGGTCTCTCATCCATCTGCTGACATGCTATACATTGGTCAGCTCGAGCCTTTTCTGGCAGAGATCGATGACTAGGGACAGGATGTCGAAAGAATGCAGTATTTCGTTCGTACAAACGGGATCATCGGGGTTGAGCAACAGACTATGGTGGTGCTTACGGCTTGCGGGGGACCCACATACAACCTCATTAAGAGCCTCACCCACCCACAGCCGCTGAATACCTGGGCGTTCACTGCGTTGGTGGCCTTCATAAAGGGACATCTAGACCTGCAACCGCCATTAATTATCCGAAGGTTCTGATCTCATATGGCTGCTCAGACCCAGTCGGAATCAATGTCCTGGTTTGACGTTGAAAATTAGCAGAAACCTATGAATTTGGCATCACACTTAACGCGTCGCTGCGAGACAGATGCATATGTGGAATCCACGATGCCAACACACAAAGGAAACGTCTGCCGATAGCTGAGCTGATATTACAAAGCCCTGTGGAGATAGCCATCACCTATGAAAGTGGGGAACATGGTGGTCAGGAGCTCCGAGGAATGGTGGTGCTGAACCTTGGCCACCAAACAGTGCACCGCCCTGCTCCTACCCCGGAAACAGAGCCCCGACAGTGGGATGCCCTCCACAGGGACACAGGCCATCACTGCTACCAAGGCCTGGAAGGCTGCAAAACACCCTCCCCCACCGCGGCGACCAGGAGCATTATTTCTGACCAGTGATCGACTCCGGAGTAGAGCCAGCCTGGAGAGGGCCCTCAGGATATTCAGCCCTCCACCCCGCCAGGCACGACTACTGTTCAAGGGATCAGGCCCACTACGTGGATGACAAAGAAGAGGCCTATCGCAGGCTGCATTGTGATTATTCATCTCGGCTCACCCCCATCCAACTTTCGTTACAAGTGAATGGACATTCCATCCAACTGGAATTAGATACGGGCACTGCAGTATCCGTGCTCAGGCGCTGGACTTTCAACCGTGTTCATTTGCTGTCCAGACGCTGGCCCTTTGGGACATCAACGCCCACCTTGCTATCTACACTGGTGAACCGCGGGTACCTCTATGGTCCCGGTGGAGAACGGTCAACAGACATTGAACCTCCCGTTAGGGGTCGTAAATGGCAGTGACCGAGGTTTGCTGGGCTGTGATTGGCTGCTCCAGCTTCGATTAGACTGGGAAAGAGTTTGCCAAATGCACCCACATGGGCCTGAGGGGGTCCTGGCCAGATTCCCCACCATGTTCCAAGAGGGGTTAGGCACTATTAGAGGGGTGATGGCACACGTCAGCGTTGATGGATCCAAATACCCAGCCAGGATATTTCCGTGCCCAGCCTGTCCCATACGCATTACATTCCAAAGTGGACCCGGAGCTAGATCGACTTGAAGGGTTGAAAATAATAAGCCCTGACCAGTTCTCCAACTAGGCAAAACCTGACAGATCCATACACCTTTGGGGAGATTACAAAATGACGGTTAACCGCGTCTCAACCTGAATCGCTACCCTGTCCCTTGCAGAGAGGACCTATACGCCAAGCTCAGCAGTGGTCACATGTTTACCAAATTGGATATGAGCCATGCATACCTGCAGTTGCCCTTGGTCCCAGACCCAAACAATTATTACCGTCAATACACAGCGAGGACTATATGAGTACACCCGGCTTCCCTTTGGAGTTTCCTCTGCTTGCGCGAACTTCCACCGGGTGATGGGAAATAGCCTGTGCGTACTCCCGTGAGTGGCGGTAGACCTTGACCACATCCTAATCATTGGTTCATTGGATTGGGAGCATTTGGAAAATCTGGCCAAGGCTTCTAGCGTTTTGAGGAAGCAGAGGTCCCCCTCTGCAGGGAAAAATGTGTTTTTAACGCACCTGAGGTTACCTACCTAGGCTATCGTGTTGACCACCATGGGTTGCACCCCATGGAGGACATAGTACAGGCCATTCGTCAGGCCCCAGTGCCCCTCGGTTCATTCAAATTACACTGGTTTTGGGGCCAAGTGAATTACTATGAAAAACGTATTCCGAACCTTACCTCAATCTTGGCATCCCTCCACCATCTGCTAAAGAAAGGCCAATGTTGGGGTGGTCCAGGCCCAGGCCCAGGCCCTGGCCTAGGAAATTGCTCTCGTGACGGTGAAGAAAAAACTATCATGGTCCCCTCTATTGACTCATTTTGACCCAACAAAGCATCTGTTGTTAATGTCCGATGTGTCTGCTTCCGGGGTCGGGGCTGTCCTCACCCACTGAATGGAAGGCGGGTCAGAGCACCCCATCATTTCCACGACTCGGATATTGGCCGATGCTGAAAAAAAGTACGCGCAAATCGAAAAGGAAGGTTTGGCAGTGGTATTTGGAGCTAAGAAATTCCACCAGTACATCTACGGACACCTATTCATCGTCTGCACCAATCACAAGTCCCTGTTGGGGTTGTTTGAGGAAGACCTGCCGATTCCCCCATTGCATCTGCTAGGATCCAGTGGTGGACTCTGCTGATAGCTGCTTACCAGTATATATTGGAAAACCGTTCCGGATCCCTAATACCTGACGCCGATGCGTTGATCCGCCTCCCCCTCCCACCAGGCTGCCTGCACTGACATCGGCTGATGAAGTGATAGCCACACTCCATTTCATGGATTCTTTGGGTAAAAGCAAATTACTGCGGTTGCTGGATTCTGAAATGAAAGAGAAAATGCTGGAAAATCTCAGCAGGTCTGGCAGCATCTGTAGGGAGAGAAAAGAGCTAACGTTTCGAGTCCGATTACTCTTCCTTGTCCTTCAAAGCTTTGACAAAGAGTCATCGGACTCGAAACGTTAGCTCTTTTCTCTCCCTACAGATGCTGCCAGACCTGCCGAGATTTTCCAGTATTTTCTCTTTCGGTTCATGGATTCTTTGTTGGTTATGGCCTTCTGCACCCACAGCTGGACTCAAATGGACCCGCCGTTGTCCCAGGTGTGACGCATAATCCAATATGGGGCCCAACACCGTGCCTTGCCAGGGCACTTGAAGGCATTCATTAATAGAATTCCCAGAGTTGAGCATAGAGGACGGCGCCATATTATGGGGAATGAGCGTAGTGATTCCCAAACGGGGAAGAGCGCCACCCTTACAAGACCTCCACGATGGACATCCAAGTGTGTCAGAAATGGAGTTGCTGGACAGCAGCTACATATGGTGGCCAGGAATTGACGTGGATATTGAGAAGGTGGCCCACAGTTGCACCCCGTGCCAGGAGCACCAGACGCTGACACCGGCAGCACCGCTCCATGTGGCGGTAGCCACGCTACTCACCAGAACTGACTTTCTATTAAATCATGTATTAACTCTATATTAAAAACTGATGAAGCCATGTATTTCTTGTAAACCATAAAATTGATGCTACTTATCGCAATAATGTCTTTCAACAAGTACTGCAGACATTACCTTTGTAGATACCCAGTTGCAGTGAGCTTATTAGTCTAGTGGCCTTGTCTAGTAGCCTTGCCAACTACGGGAGGCTTCTATTTGTCGAGAAATGGCTGTTGGGGTGTTAATCTAGTATCTTCTGAAGTAGAGGTCTGCAAAAACCTCACAAGAACTCCCGAAGTAAAAACCCTATAAAAGTATAAGCAAAAAGCTGCGGAGGCAATCGCTTCAAGAGCTGTTTAGAAGATTGCTGAGCGTTTACCTGACCAAGCCGCTGCCTTTATCTCAACTCGTAGAGATCTGCTCTTGATTGAGTATTGAATTCCGAGACCACTAGCCGTTGTAAGTTTGTATTGTTCATAGCTTAAGTAACGATGTAGTTAGGGAATTCAAGGGCTAACTCATCTATATCCTGTATTTGCCGAACTGTATCATTTACTAAAAACTTGTATTACCCTTATTCTTTAAATAAATTGCGTATATATCTTACCATACAGATCCGTGTCTATTTTCATAAATAAGTGTGACATTTGTTGCTCTTTTTAGCCTTAGTTTATTAGCTGTGATTATGTCACCTTTGCTCACGAGTCGCCAGGTATCTTTCTGATACCGCCACGTGGTTCAAGCTCGAGTTATGATTAATAAGTCAGCACACCGCTTAGTAAGATTGAAATCAACGGTCATTTATTATATACAACAAGTAATGCTTACACAATAATCCTACTACCTATATAGAAACTTACCACTACTGGCCAATACTTAACTTTAGGAAGAGCCCACCAGGTCAGGGAAACGAATGGCTTATCGAATCGGATCTGGCCCGCGGGATTCAAAAAGGCTGATACGGGTCGATGGCTAGGAGTCTTTATCGGGTAGCGATCGCTGGAGTCAGACTTACTGTTTCTGGTCGATGTATTTGCGAAGGTCTCGAGCAGGAGAAGAAGAGAGAGAGAGAGAGATTTGAACTTGGCCCCTCACTTTATAGGGCCCAGGGGCTTCCCGCCTCTCGGGGCGGCCCTTGACCCTGAGTCCCAAGTGATTGGACTTGTTCCCAATCACTGGGTTCGATACGTCCAATAACGGGGCGATTCCTCGATCGGGGGGTGGTCGTTCACCTGTCTTTGTTTCGGCCACTGCAGGCGCCGACAGGTCAGGCCCGGTATTCAATTGCTAATATGTTGCAATTGTTCCCGGGGATAGCCGATTAAACTGCAGATGTCTGGGTTGATGGGCTGCTAATAGCCCTGAGTATCGATCTGGGCCGACTTCCCCAGAGCCGAATACGCTATTCTGTCTGCAGCTGTCCGTTTGTGTCCTATTGGCTGCTTTTCCCATCAGCCTTTTCGGTGAGCCATTTTAAATCGGGTTTTGGCCAAATTAATAGGGAATCAGCCATTTTAGGTGGCTACACATTTAACTAAGGCTCATCATATTCTCTCCTCTGAGGCTACTGGAGGATGACTTACCCACACCTGGCTCTCAGAATAAGAAAGATTTAGCTGCAGTTAAGGATAAGATAGCCCCCTAAGTGATAGTCTCTCTCATATACCGAAGGTAGTGAAAGCAAGGAACATTGCTGATACTGTATTTAGCCATCCCAAACAGCGAGTCTTACTTTAGATATTGACAAGACCTTGTCTGGTAGCCTACAACCTCAACTAATCGGGAAGATCTTAGGTAGAATACTCCTCGACTGTCACATCCACCCATGGGAATGGCCGTGCCGTCCTTGGTCCCGTCTCCACATCGATTTTGCGGGACCATTCCAGGGAGCAATGTTCCTCATCGGCGTAAGCGCCCACTCCAAGTGGATGGATGTCTACAAAATGCAGAGCACAAGAGCTCGAGTCACCGTAGACAGACTGCGGCAATCGTTCAGCACGTGCAGGATGCCAGAGGTGCTGGTCTTGGATAATGGAACAGCATTCACGAGTGGAGAGTTTGGGGCATTCATCCCCACCAACGGGATACAATGCATACATACCACCCCATATCACCCAGCGTTGAATGGATTGGTGGAGCAAGCCATCCAGACTTTTAAGAACGGAATGAAGAAGCAAACCTCGGGGTTTTTGGAGACGCGACTGGTGGTTCCGTTTTTTGTTGCAGGATGACGCCACACGCCATGACGGGGTCGCTCCATCCGAATTGTTGACGGGGCGCCACCTGCAAATATGTTTGAGTTTAGTCCTCCTGGACATTGGCAGGAAAATCTGCCGGAGCCAGGATCGATCCGAGGCTGATGTGGGACTAAGTTCGCCCTTATGCACTTTCGTAGTAGGAGACCTGGTGTACGTCCAAAATTTTGGAGAAGGAGCCACGTGGACACGAGGGGCGTGTTGGCCCAGACAGGACCCGTCTCATATCGTGTATGGGCACAAGGACTCGAATCGAACCAGCATGTGGATCACCTCAGAAGGCGCAACGAAGGGACACAGGATCCGATCCGGGGGGTTTCGGACCAAAACCGCCCTAGCTTGAACTGACGCATCTGCCCCAGTCACTGCCATTGGTCCCAGGCGTACCTGCCGTGGAGAAGCTGTAGAGGATGCTGAAACGCCGGACAAAGACCCGCCACACCTGATTCCGAGGTAGACATTGACATATTGCCACCACCATAGAGCCAACGGTGTCAACGACCCTGGCCACCGCAACGCCTACGACCCCGCCGAGACAGTCCATGCGGAAGCACCACTCCCCAGTTCGATACAAGCCACCGATGCCACATGTTCAGCCCTCGACAGCCTTTCCGGTGCTCGGACGCCTAAGGCACCATTAGACCCTGCTGCAGGCATGGACATGGGCCTATCTCCAGACTTGGGGGGGGGCGGAGGGAGGAATGTTATAACCCTCAAGAAGGTCATGGTATCAGGGTAATTAGATTCCAGGAGACCTCCTCTGAATATGAGCTCCCCGATCATGAGCGGGTGTGGTTTCCCCAAAACTGGGAGATCAGACCTCTGGCATAAAAACCCCGATCCTTTGGGGAGTGGAGAGTGTAGTATTGTAAATAAATATAATTTTTTTTCTACCTGCCTTGTGCTTCTTTAGCGGATTCTCCATACTGGGGGTTTTGGCAGGCTTAAAAGTGGACAAATCCCCAGATCCGGATGAACTATATCCCAGGCTGCTGTGGGAGGCAAGGAAGGAAGTTACAGGGCCTCTGACTCTCTGGCCACAGGGGAGGTACCAGCTGACTTGGTTCCATTATTTAAGGAGGGCGGTGGAGATAAACCAGGGAATTACAGACCAGTGAGTCTCACCTCAGAGGTAGGAAAACTATAGGAGAAAATTCTGAAGGACAAAATTAATCTCCACTTGGAGAGACAAGTTTGATCAGGGACAGTCAGCACAGCTTTGTCAAAGGGAGCTCATGCCTCACAAATTTGATTGAATTATTTGAGGAGGTGACCAGGTGTGTCAATGAGGGTAGTGCATTTGATGTAGTTATATGGATTTCAGCAAAGCCTTTTCAAGGTCCCACATGGGAGACGGATAAAGAAGGTGAAAGCACATGGGATCCAAGGTAACGTGACAAGTTTGATCCAAAACTGGCTTAATGGTAGGTGACAGAGGGTGGTGCTAGAAGGCTGTTTATGTAACTGTCCGGATTCCAGTGGCGTACCGCAGAGATCAGTGCTGGGTCCATTATTGTTTGTGATATATATCAACGATATAGAAGAAAATGTGGAGGGGATGATAAGAAAGTTTGTAGATGACACAAAGATTGGCCGAGTGGCTGACAATGAAGAAGAAGGTCTTGGGTCACTGGAGGGTCTGATCGGCAGATGAGTGGCAGATCGAACTTAAACCTGAATGTGACGTGATGAACTTTGGAAGGGTTAAGATGACAAGGGATTACTTAATGAATGGCGGGACCCTCGAAAGCTCAGAGAGATCTTGGGATGTTTCTCCAGAGATCCCTGGAGGCAGCAGGACAGATTAATCGAGTAGTTATGAAGGCATACTTGCCTTGATCAGTCGCGGCATAGATTATAAGAGCTGGGAGGTTATGGTGGGGCTGTACAGGACTTTGGTTAGGCCACAGCTGGAATGCTGTGCTCAGTTCTGGCCACCGCACTGTAGGAAGGATGTGATTGGAGAGGATGTAGAGGAGATTCACCAGGATGTTGCCTGGGATGGAGCATTTGAGCTATGAAGAGAGGCTGGATTAGGTTGGGTTGTTTATTTGGAGCAGAGAAAGTGGAGAGGGAACCTGATTGAGATGTGTAAGATTATGAGGGGAATGGGCAGGCTGTCCTCCTTAGTTGAAGAGACAATAACACGGGGACATAATTTGAAGTTGAAAGGTATGAGGTTTAGAGGGGATTGAGGAAAATGATTTTCACCCAGAGGGCAGTGGGAATCTGGGAAGCACTGCCTGCGGGAGTGGTTGAGGCAGGAAACCTCACAACATTTAAAAAGAACTTGGATGAGCACTTGAAGTGTCATAACATTCGGGGCTATGGACCAAGTGTCAGGAAGTGGGATGAGTGTAGATGAGAGCAGTTATTTTTTGTCGGTGCAGACTTGATGGGCTGAAGGGCCTCTTCTGTACTGTGTGATTCTAAGGTTTGAACCTTCCTTATATCTGTAACCTCCTCCAGCCCGTACAACCCTCCGAGATCTCTGCGCTCCTCCAATTCCGGCCTCTTCAGCATCCCCCAATTCCCATCACTTCACCATTGGCGGTCGTGCCTTTGAAGCTCTAGCATTCTGCCTCTAAACCTCTCCACCTCTCTCTCTCTCTGTTTCACTGTGCCTTTCTCCCTCACTCTCTCTCTCTTTCCCTCTCCTTCTCATTCTCTGTCTTTCTCCCTCCCGCTCTCTCCATGTCCCTCTCTCCCGCTCTCTGTCAATCTCTCTTCCTCTGTCTCTCTCTCTCTCTCCATCTCCCTCTCTCTCTACTTCACGCTCTCTCTTCACCTCCCTTTCTCTCTCTCTGATTCTCTCTCTCTCCATCTCTCCCTCCCTCTCCAACTCTCTTTCTCTCTCTCCCTCTCTCTCTCTCCATTTCCCTCTCTCTCCCTGTCTCTCAACTCTCTCTCCCCCCTCTCTCTCTCTCTCTCCCTCCCTCTTTCCCTCACTCTCCATCTCCTTCGCTCTGTCTCCTTTCAGATGCTCCTGAAAACCTCTGGGCGGGATTCTCCGTTAGCCGACATCGAAATTGGGGCGTGCAATCGACCGGGGAATAGCTCCCGACGCCGAAATCGCGGCAGGCGCCAAGTTTGACGCCAAATCGTGATGCCTTGTCTCCTCGAAAGCGATGTCAATGCGACGCACACCACGTGTAGTTGAAACACCGTTTGCATCGAAGTGGCCCACCTGTGATTCTCCGTCTCCGATGGGCTGAGTGCCTGACGGTGCGGTCCACGTATGCTCTCAAACATCGTGAACCGAGCTTGATGGCTTGGGAGAGAGGGAGAGGGCGTACGGACAGTGTCCAATATCGCCATACTTAGCTGACAGTCCCGCCGCTGGCCGGGGGGGGCTTCTCCCAGGGTCAGGGGCATAATGGGGCGTGTCCAAGACATGGGCTGAGGGGTCAGGGTGGACGGGTACGTAACACCGTTACCGCAACAAGTGAGGTAGCCATGTGGCTGTGCATGCTGCTGACAGCCGCTTTAAACCTGGTGCCCTGGGTCGTATACGTCACCCCCCCAGGAACCCCCCTGGGTGCCCTCTGGCCCCAACCCACCCATCAGCTGTATGGGCACTCCAACACGACCTGTCCCATCTATTCGGCCCCGATCAGTGTGTGTGTGTGTGGGGGGGGGGGGGGGGGTGGAGGGTGGAGGGGGTGTATTGTAAAGCGCGGTTGCAGCTTGTCAGCCCTGTGAGTGTCCATCGCGGACCCGGAGAATCCCGCACTGTTTCCCATGGGATTCAATGGTGCTCCACGCGGCGCCGGTGCTCGCCCCTCACCGGTAGCAGAATCGGTGCAGTTGTGGCGCCAGGTTTTCAGACGTTGAAGTCCACGGATTCTCTGTTCGCGTCAGCACTTAGTCTGAGAAACGGAGAATCCGGCCCTCGCTCTTTGTGTGGGTTCAGAAAGCCTGTTTATGCGGTAACCTTGGAAACGTGCCAACCAATGAGTGCTCAGCAAGATCTCACACTATGTATGGTGATAATAAACCAGATCACATGTTTTAGTGATGTTGTTTCACTCATGTGACCATTGAAAATGAGGACTCTACCCTACTCTTCTTCAGAGGATCAGTATAGAGGGAGTGCTGCACTGTCAGAGGGTAAGTACTGAGGGAGTGCTGCACTGTCAGAGGGTCAGTACTGAGGGAGCGCTGCACTGTCAGAGGGTCAGCACTGAGGGAGTGCTGCACTGTCAGAGGGTAAGTACTGAGGAAGCACTGCACTGTCAGAGGGTCAGCACTGAGGGAGTGCTGCACTGTCAGAGGGTAAGTACTGAGGAAGCACTGCACTGTCAGAGGGTCAGTACTGAGGGAGTGATGCACTGTCAGAGAGTCAGGACTGAGGGAGTGCTGCACTGTCAGAGGATCAGTACTGAGGGAGTGCTGCACTGTCAGAGGGTCAGTACTGAGGGAGCGTTGCACTGTCAGAGGGTAAGTACTGAGGGAGTGCTGCACTGTCAGAGGATCAGTACTGAGGGAGTGCTGCACTGTCAGAGGGGCAGTACTGAGGGAGCGCTGCACTGTCAGAGGGTAAGTACTGAGGGAGTGCTGCACTGTCAGAGGATCAGTACTGAGGGAGTGCTGCACTGTCAGAGGGGCAGTACTGAGGGAGCGCTGCACTGTCAGAGGGTAAGTACTGAGGGAATGCTGCACTGTCAGAGGATCAGCACTGAGGGAGTGCTGCACTGTCAGAGGGGCAGTACTGAGGGAGCGCTGCACTGTCAGAGGGTAAGTACTGAGGGAGTGCTGCACTGTCAGAGGATCAGTACTGAGGGAGTGCTGCACTGTCAGAGGGCAGTACTGAGGGAGCGCTGCACTGTCAGAGGGTAAGTACTGAGGGAGTGCTGCACTGTCAGAGGATCAGTACTGAGGGAGTGCTGCACTGTCAGAGGGGCAGTACTGAGGGAGCGCTGCACTGTCAGAGGGTCAGTACTGAGGGAGTGCCGCACTGTCAGAGGGTCAGTACTGAGGGAGTGCCGCACTGTCAGAGGGTCAGTACTGAGGGAGTGCTGCACTGTCAGATGGTCAGTACTGAGGGAACGCTGCACTGCCAGAGGGTCAGTGCTGAGGGAGTGCTGTACTGAGAGAGGGTCAGTACTGAGGGAGTGCCGCACTGTCAGAGGGTCAGTACTGAGGGAGTGTTGCACTGTGAGAGGGTCAGTACTGAGGGAGTGCTGTACTGTCGGAGGGTCAGTACTGAGGGAGTGCTGCTCTGTCAGAGGGTCAGTACTGAGGGAGTGCTGTACTGTCAGAGGGTCAGTACTGAGGGAGTGCTGCTCTGTCAGAGGGTCAGTACTGAAGGAGTGCTGCACTGTCAGAGGGTCAGTACTGAGGGAGTGCTGCACTGTCAGAGGGTCAGTACTGACGGAGTGCTGTTCTGTCAGAGGGTCAGTACTGAGGGAGCGCTGCACTGTCAGAGGGTCAGTACTGAGGGAGTGCTGCACTGTCAGAGGGTCAGTACTGACGGGGCACTGCACTGTCAGAGGGTCAGTACTGAGGGAGCGCTGCACTGTCAGAGGGTCAGTGCTGAGGGAGTGCTGCACTGTCAGAGGGTCAGTACTGAGGGAGTGCTGCACTGTCAGAAGGTCAGTACTGAGGGAGTGCTGTACTGTCAGAGGGTCAGTACTGAGGGAGTGCTGCAGTGTCAATGTTGCCAGTTTTTGGGTGGAGTGTTAAGTCAATGCCCTGTCTGTTAAGGCCACTCTTTTGAAGAATCTGAGGGAGTTTTAACCTTAGTCATTAAATTTCCATAAAGATAATTTTTATTTTTTCAATCCTTTACGGGTTGCAGGCTTCGCTGGTTTGAACAACATTTCTTACCCAGCCCTAATTGCCCCTTGAGGAGGTGGTGGTGAGCCGTCGCCATGAACCGCTGCAGTCCCAGGGGTGTAGATACACCACAGTGCTGCTGTTAGGAGGGAGGTCCAGGATTTTGACCCCGAGACAGTGAAGGAATGGGGATATATTTCCAAGTCAAGAAATATACTTGGTGGGGTTCCCAGGTATCTGCTGCTCTTGTCCTTCTAGATGGTCGTGGTCGTGAGTTTGGAAGGTGCTGTCTAAGGAGCCTTGGTGAGTTCCTGCAGTACATCTTGTAGATGGTACACACGGCTGCCACTGTGCGTCAGGGGTGGAGGGAGTGAATGTTTGTGGGTGGGGTGCCAATCAAACGGGGCTGCTTTGTCCAAGATGGTATCGAGCTTCTTGAGTGATGTTGGAGTTGCGCTCATCCACAAAAGTGGAGAGTATTCCATTACACTTCTGACTTGTGCCTTGTAGATGGTGGACAGGCTTTGGGGAGGTTCAGGAGGTGAGTTACTCACCGCAGAATTCCTAGCCTCTGACCTGATCTTGGTAGTCTTGCTGAACTGCAGAGTCAATTAGTGTGAGGGATAATTATCAGTTAAGGCTCCATGTTGCCAGGATGAGGAGTTTCCAGCAATAAACATGCACCCCACATGGCCAGATACCTGAGCGATCTTTCCCATCCCCTGTGACATAGGGAGGGGCCTTTCTCTGAGGCTCTGTATATCCAATCGCTGTGCGGATTGCATTTTGGAGATAGTGGATGTTTCGAAAAAGGCGGACAGATGCAACAACTTCACAGAAATGGAACCAAGTGTTGGTTGTCACGTGTTGCTTCTCACCTAACCAAAGGTGTTGGTGTGAGAAACCATCAAACCCCAATGTGTTGATCCACCTATCTGTTCCAGCAGCTCACTTGCCGGGGTAACCGCAGATTCTATCGCTTCATGGTTGCCCTGGCACCTAGCTAAGGTCAAAAGGGTGAAAGGGCCTTACCCCAGAGGTCAGACCTCTCCATGCAGGGGGACAAAGGAAAGAAGGTGTATTTATCTAGCCCCTTTTACCACTTCAGAGCTGTGCGCACAGCCGTTTAAACCTGCTTGGAGTGTGGTCACCATTTTGTGATGGAGGGAATGCAGCAGTCAATTTGCGCAAAGGACAATCCCACAAACAGCAATGTGGTAATGACCCAGATCATTTATTTTTCTTATCCACATTGACTGAGGGGCAAATATCGGGGCCCCTTTTCTTCTCGATGGTAGTGATTGTGGGTTTGGGAGATGTTACCTAAGGAGCCTTCCAGCAGTGCACCATGCAGGTGGCACACAGCAGCCACTGCACGGCTGTGTTGGAGGGAGTGAATGACAAATTGCTGTACTGGAGGTTAGACCTGATGAACTCCCAATTATTCTGACCGAGTGATGACAACTGTGCTATCAGCTTCAAATAGTTTGACTTGCACCTTAAAATACATATTTGATCAGCACCCCTATCATCACATATATCTTTCCCACTCTATATCTCTCCCTCTATCTCTCCATCTTTGCACTTGTGCATCATTTATTCATTCCCCCTCCATCGTTCTGTCTCACTCTCCGTTGCTGCATGTGTCCCTTTCACCCTATATCCGTCACGCTGTCTCTCATTTGCTCTCTCTCTCTCTGTGTCTCTCTCTCTCTGTCTCACATTCTTTCTTTCTGTCTCTGGCTCTGTCTCTGTGTATGTGACTGTCTCTGGCTCTCTCTCGCTCCCACACTCTCTCTGTCTCTCTCTCTCTATCTCTCACTCTCAGTCTCTCACTGTCACTCTGTCTCTGTCTCCATGTCTCTGGTCTCTGTGGTAGTCACCACTAGTGGTATATTATATGTATTACGGCACTGCCCGTATATTACAGGTACAATGGTAAATCCCTGCCTGCTGGCTCCGCCCAGTAGGCGGTGTATAAAAGTGTGTGCTCGCCGGTGCTGCTCCCATTCTGGTTCCAGCTACAGGAGACACAACATTTCATTCAATAAAGCCTCGATTGTTCCACCATTCTCGTCTTGTGGTAATTGATGGTGCACCAGTCTCTGTGTGTGCATCTTTCTCTCTCTGCCTCTCCCACTCTCCCTCTCTCTGCCTGTGTCTCTCTGTATGTGTCACTCTGCCTCTATGTCTCTCTCTGTGTGCGTGTGGCTGTCTCTTTCTCTGTCTTTGTCTCTGTCCCTGTGTCTCTCTTTCTATCTCACTTTCCCTCTCTC
Source organism: Scyliorhinus torazame (assembly GCF_047496885.1). Lineage (NCBI taxonomy): Eukaryota > Metazoa > Chordata > Chondrichthyes > Carcharhiniformes > Scyliorhinidae > Scyliorhinus > Scyliorhinus torazame. The sequence continues at coordinate 90,959,721 of NC_092718.1, forward strand.
TCTGTCTCTGTATCTATGTCTCTGCATGTATGTCTGTCTCTCTCTCTCCCACTCTCTTTATCTGTCCGTGTGTATTTTTCTGTTTCTCGCTCTTTGCCTCTATATCTTTGTGTGTGTGTCTCTCTCAGCCTTTGTCGCTCTCTATCTCTCTCTGTCTTTCTTTCCTTCATCGATTCCTCTCTCTCTCTCTCTTTTTTGTCTCACTTGCTCTTTCTTTTGTTCTGTTGCTCTCTTTCCCTCTGCCTGTCTCTCTCTCTGTATTTCTGGCTCCCTCTGAATCTCTTTCTCTCTCTTTGGCTCTCTCTTTCTCCCTCTCTGTCTGTCTCTCTCCATCTGTCTCTCTCCATCTCTCTCCCTTTGTTTCTCTCTCTCCCTCTGATACACAATCAATACGCTTGAGTCCACTTGGAGTCATATCGATTCAGCTTTAATCAGATAGAACTGTACCCAGCAGCGAAGTTACAGAAGTGAAGACTGCTGGGACGGCACCGGTTCTTATATTCCGCCTCGCAGGGCGGAGCTATATACATTACCCAATGGTAGACCCCGCGGTCTAGCCAATGATCATCCACCTCTCAGGTACTGCAATACCTGGTATTACCACATTCACCCCCTGTTAAAAAAGGACCCAGCGGGGTGATGGCCAGTGTCACTGTCGCCTTTGCATGGTAGGACCAGGTATTGCAGGTACCATGCTTGTCGAGGGCAACGGAGAAAGTTCATGTGTTGTTTATTATATTTTGTTTATGGTGCCGCAATCAGACGATCGGGTGGCCTAGTCGTCCTTGTGGAGCGTCTAAGTTTCGGCGGCGATCCTGGTGAGGGCCCCGGCGGTTGTGACTCCGGGAACTTGGTGACATCCTCCCAGGCAGTTTCGTCACCCCTAGGCGGCGCTGTAGAGGCAAAAAATGGGCAGGGGGTAGGGGCGCCTGTAGGGGGCGTCGGTGCCTGTTCGGCGCTGAGTATGGGTTCTGGCGGCAATACTGAGCCTCTGGTCAGGTGCTGTGGGGGGGGGGGGGGGGTAGGGGCAGTGGCTCGGGCACGCGTGGGGCTCCGGCGGGCGCCAGGTCCCGAAGAGAGACCGTATCTTGGCATCCGTCGGGGAACACTACGTAGGCGTACTGAGGGTTGGCATGCAGCAGGTGGACCCTCTCGACCAACGGGTCCGACTTGTGCGCCCTCACACGTTTCCGCATCAGGACGGGTCTGGGTGTCGCTAGCCAGGTTGGGAGCGAGGTCCCCGAGGAGGACTTCCTGGGGAAAACAAGGAGACGTTCGTGAGGTGTCTGGTTTGTGATAGTACAGAGCAGTGACCGAATGGAGTGAAGGGCCACTGGGAGGACTTCTTGCCAGCGGGAGACTGGGAAATTCCTGGACCATAGGGCCAGCAGGACGGTCTTCCAGAGCGTTCCGTTCTACCTTTCTACCTGCCCGTTTCCCCGGGGGTTGTAGCTGGTCGTCCTGCTCGAGGCTATGCCTTTGCGGAGCAGGAACTGGCACAGCTCGTCGCTCATAAAGGAGGACCACCTATCACTGTGGATGTATGTGCGGAAACCGAACAGTGTAAAAATACTTTGGAGGGCCTTGATGACGGTGGTTGTGGTCATGTCCGGGCAGGGGATGGCGAATGGGAACCGGAGGTACTCGTCAATCACGTTAAGGAAGTACGTGTTGCGGTCGGTGGAGGGGAGGGGGCCTTTGAAGTCCATGCTGAGGCCTTCAAAGGGACGGGAAGCCTTTATCAGATGCGCCCTCTCTGGCCGGTAGAAGTGCGGTTTGCACTCCGTGCAGATTCGGCAGTCCCTGGTGACAGTCCTGACCTCCTCGATGGAGTAAGGCAGGTTTCGGGACTTGACGAAATGGAAGAACCGGGTGGCAGAGGTCCTCGTGGAGGGCTCGGAGGCGGTCTACTTGTGCGGTGGCACAAGTGCCACGGGACAGGGCATCAGGAGGCTCGTTCAGCTTTCCGGGACGGTACAAAATCTCGTAATTGTAGGTGGAGAGTTTGATCCTCCACTGCAAGATCTTGTCGTTTTTTATCTTGCCCTGCTGCGCATTATCGAACATGAAGGCCACTGACCGTTGGTCCGTGAGGAGAGTGAATCTCCTGCCGGTCAGGTAATGCCTCCAGTGTCGCACAGCTTCTACTATGGCCTGGGCCTCCTTTTCGACCGAGGAGTGGCGAATTTCGGAGGCGTGGAGAGTGCAAGAGAAGAAAGCCACGGGCCTGCCCGCTTGGTTGAGGGTGGCCGCCAGCGCTACGTCGGACGCGTCGCTCTCGACCTGGAAGGGGAGGGACTCGTCGATGGCGCGCATCGTGGCTTTTGCGATGTCCGCTTTGATGCGGCAGGAGGCCTGGCGGGCCTCTGTCGACAGGGGGAAGGTTGTGGATTGGATCAGGGGTCGAGCCTTGTCGGCGTAATTAGGGACCCATTGTGCATAGTAGCTAAAGAAGCCGAGGCAGCACTTTAGGGCCTTGGGGCAGTGAGGGAGGGGGAACTCCATGAGGGGGCGCATGCGTTCAGTGTCGGGGCCTATGACTCCATTCCACACTACGTAGCCTAGAATGGCTAGACGGTCGGTGCTAAACATGCACGTCTCCTTATTGTAGGTCAGATTGAGGAGGTGCGCGGTCTGGAGAAAGTTACGGAGGTTGGTGTTGTAGTCCTGCTGGTCATGGCTGCAGATGGTGATGTTGTCAAGATACGGGAACGTTGCGTGTAAGCTGTATCGGTCCACCATTCGGTCCATCTCACGCTGGAAGACCGAGACCCTGTTTGTGACACCGAAGGGAAACCTTAAAAAGTGGTAGAGCCGCCCATCTGCATCGAAGGCAGTGTACTGGCAGTCCCCATGACGGAGGGGCAGCTGGTGGTAGGCAGACTTGAGATCCACCGTGGAGAAGACCTTGTATTGTGCAATCCTGTTTACCAGGTCGGCAATACGAGGGAGAGGGTACGCGTCCAGTTGCGTAAACCGGTTGATGGTCTGGCTATAGTCGATGACCATCCTATGTTTCCCCCCTATCTTTACCACCATGACTTGAGCCCTCCAGGGGCTGTTGCTTGCTTCGATGACCCCTTCCTTCAGCAGCCTTTGGACCTCGGACCTGATGAAGGTCCGGTCCTGGGCACTGTACCGTCTGCTCCTGGTGGCGACAGGTTTGCAATCCGGGGTGAGGTTCGCAAACAAGGAAGGTGGGTCGACCTTAAGGGTCGCAAGGCCGCAAACAGTGAGGGGGGGTATAGGGCCGCCAAATTTAAAGGTCAGGCTTTGTCGGTGGCACTGGAAATCCAGTCCCAGAAGGGTGGCTGCGCAGAGCTGCGGCAGCACGTATAGGCGGAAATTGCGGAATTCCCTGCCTTGGACAGTGAGGTTCGTGAGGCAGAACCCTTTGATCTGCACCGCCTGTGACCCGGAGGCCAGTGAGATCCTTTGTTTGATGGGATAGGTGACCAGAGAACAGCGCCTTACCGTGTTGGGGTGGACGAAGCTCTCTGTGTTCCCGGAGTCGATGAGGCACGTGTCACGTGGCCGTTGATGGCGATCGTAGTGGTGGCCTTTGCTAACGTTCAGGGCTGACTCTGGTCCAGGGTAACGGATGCCAGCTGCAGTAAAGAGTTTAGGTCGGGAAGCGCGTAGCCAGCCGTGCTGGGGGCTTGAGGCCCCATCAAAGATGGCGCCGGCCATGGATCGCACATGGGGTCCGGGGACGGGGACCCCGAGGATTGGTCCGGCGAGGGACAAATTGGCGACACGCACTCCTCCCTCGTGGTTGCCGGGGGGCAAAATGGCCGCGGCTGCAGATCGCACGCTGCCTGGAGGGACAAAGGCTGCGGTGCGCGTTGGGCCGGCTGTGCTGGGAAAAAGGACTGCGGTGGGCCTTGGGCAGGCGGGGCTTGGAAAAACGGCTGCGGTTGGGCAGCAGGGACCTGGAAACACGGCTCGGGGTACTCGCTGGATTCCGCTGCCATCGCGCAGGCTAGGCAAACCGCAGCATAGTGGCCTTTCTTGCCGCACCCTTTGCAGGTGACGGTGTGGGCCAGGCAGCGCGCGCGCGCGGGGTGATTCGCCTGGCCGCAGAAGAAGCAGCGTTGGCCGGCGGTGGTAGCGGGGCGCCTTGCCGTGCAGGCCTGCGGGGTTAGCGGGTAAGTCTACGGGTAGGTCTGGGGGGCTGCCGTGATGGGGTGCCACGCAGCCCAGGAGTTTTTGTACGCCACGTCCATGGACCCTGCCAGGGCCCGGGCCTCGGTGAGTGTGTCCATCTCTAGGAGCCTTCGGCGGATGTCGGGGGAAACCATACCTGCCACGAAAGCGTCTCGAATTAAGAGTTCAGTGTGCTCGTTCCCCGTCACCGGTGGGCAGCCGCAGTTTTGACCCAGCACTATCAGTGCCCGGTAGAAGTCTTCAAGCATCTCATCTGGGCTCTGTCATCTCGTTGCCAGCAGGTGACGGGCATAGACCTGGTTCAGTGGACGAATGTAATGTCCTTCCAGTAGTTCCATGGCTGTAGCATAGTTCGCCGCCCCTTCGATCAGGGGGTAGATCGCCGGGCTGACCCGCGAGCATAGGAGGTGTATCTTCTGTCTTTCCGTGGGGGTGTCGGCAGCAGTATCGAGGTAGCTCTGGAAGCATGCCAGCCAATGTTTAAAAATCGCGGTGGAGTTTTCTGCGTGCGGGCTGAGCTGAAGGCACGCCGGCTTGATGCGGAGATCCATCCTTCAAAAGTACTTATCTGATTAAATTGATAAACAATCAATACGCTTGAGCCCACGTGGAGTCATATCGATTCAGCTTTAATCAGATAGAACTGTACCCAGCAGCGATGTTACAGAAGTGAAGACTGCTGGGATGGCATCAGTTCTTATACCCCGCCTCGCAGGGCGGAGCTATATACATTACCCAATGGTAGACCCCGCGGTCTATCCAATGATCATCCACCTCTCAGGTACTGCAAAACCTGGTATTACCACACCCTCCCTCTGGTTCCCTCTCCCTCTGTTTCTCTCTCTGCTTCTGTCTCTGTTTCTCTCTCTCTCTCTCTGTTTCTCGCACTCCTTCTCTCGCTGGGGTATTTTCCATTTTCTCATCTTTTTCAGAGGGGTGTGGCAAAATTTGTGCAAATAGTTGAGCTGTTTTGTTGCTGCGGTTTCCCCGATCCGCCTTCTCCCTACACTGGGTGTGATATGCCAATGGCAGGGGGTGGGGGAGGTTGTTAAGGATGCAGTTAAGAACCATTTTCCCAAAGCTACGTCTCTTTCCCAGTGACACTCAGGACTCACTCGATCTGAGAGGCATGAGACAGCAGGCAGCAGGAAGTCATTCAGACCTGAGAGCAGCAGGTTGGTAAAGTGGGGTGTGTCGTGTTGGGTGTTCCGATGCACAAATGACCCAACACGGCTGCAGATGGTACAACTCTGTTTTATTGTCTAATCAACGGTAACAACTAACTACTGGCTTGGGTGCGTGCTTCACCAGCTAACCTGTGGACCCAGCCCTATCACTATCTTAGTGAGGCACTCAGCACATGGTCTATGTCTGAGTGGCGCGCTGTGAGCTCTGTGCTCTGAGCTATCTCCTGGTAAAATGAGCGGGAACTGTGGTGTTCCCTGTTTTATAGTGCGTGTGCTCTCACTGGTGATTGGCTGCAATGTTATGTGTGTGCTGGTTGGTCCAACTGCCTTCCATCAGTGTGTGTGTGATTGCACCATGATATGTTAATATGGATATCATGACAGGGTGGGGGATGGGGAGGTGCAAGACTGAGTCGGCCAGAGGAAGAAGCTTGCTATTTAAAGAGAGAGCTCAATGAAGCTGCGGCTACCGACAGTGTGAGGGAGAAAGGTTACTGAAGCCTTGTACATCATTGTCTACCCCCTCAACAGGGATACCTAATGGGACAAGTGTGCCACCTGTCTTGAGGTGGCACGGGGAGGGGGGGGGGGGGGGGGGGGGGGTGCGGTGAGCGGTGGACGAGTTTGAAAGTCACGCCTACCACTCAGCAGCAGGTGTAGTCTTGAAGGGTAGGCCAAAGCCTAGGTGATAGAAGAAGGCACTTACTCTCTGCACTGGGTCTACAGGCAATGGGATCTCCTGGGGCTACAGTATTATCCACGAAGGCTTTGCCTCCTGTGCCTGACAATCAATGCACCTCTTCCCCCTTCTGAAGCAGCCAGGGCCTGAAGCCAAAAGGAGTGAGTAGGCAACCATACCTGGCACAAAGGAAGATGGTTGTGGAGGTCAATCATCTCAGCTCCAGGGTATCACTGCAGGAGTTCCTCAGGGTATTGTCCTCAGTCCAATCATCTTCAGCTGCTTCATCAATGACCATCCTTCCATCATAAGGTCAGAAGGAGATGTTTGCGGATGACTGCACAATGTTCAGCACCATTCACAACTCCTAATAATCCATGTCAAAATGCAGCAAGACCTGGACAATATCCAAGTTTGGGCCAACAAGTGGCAAGTTACATTCACGTCACACAAGTACCATGCAATGACCATCTCCTACAAGGGAGAATCTAATTATCGCCCCATCACATTCAATGGCATTGCCATCACTGAATCCCTCACTATCAAAATCCTTGGGGTTACCATTGATCAGAAACTGAACTGGACTAGCCATATAAATATTGTGGCTACCAGAGCAAGTCAGAGGCTAGGAATATGGGCGGCATGGTGACACAGTCATTAGCACTGCTGCTTCACAATGCCAGGGATCAGGGTTCTATTCCGGCCTAGCGTGACTGCATGTTTCTCCTGTGTCTTCGTGGGATTCCTCCGGGTGCTCCAGTTTCCTCCAACAGCCCAAATCTGTGCAGGCCAGGTGGATTGGTCAGGCTAAATTGTCCCTTAGTGTCCAAAGATTAAGTGAGGTGACTGGGTTATGGGGACAGGGCGGGGGAGTGGGCCTAGGGAGGGTGCTCTTCCAGAGGATCTGTACAAGGAGTTAATTGGCTGAATGGCGAGTAACTGACCACCTGACTCCCCAATGGCTGTCCACCATCTACAAGGCACAAGGCAGAGTGTGATGGAATACTCTCCACTTGCCTGGGTAAGTGCCAACAACACTCAGGAGGCTCAACATCGTCCAGGACAAAGCATCCCCGCTTGAGAGGGACCCCTTACACAAACATTCACCCCCTCTACCACCGACACGCAGTTGTAGCCGTGTGCACCATCCACAAGATGCACTGCAGCAACTCACCAAGACGCCTCAGGCAGCTGACCACCACCTTTTCAAGGTGCAATTAGGGATGGGCAATAAATGCAGACCTCGCCAGTGGAGCCCACATCCCATAAATGAATGATTTTAAAAAACTGCCCGTGGTAGTCAAGGTAACCAACGTCGATGGATTTCCTGGCTTCTGGGTCATTCCAGGGGCAACGGCTGATGTTGCACACCACAGCGCCACTCGGGCAGCAACTACATCAGGTTCCAAATGGCCAAGGTGGGCATCGCCCTCATGACAGGATTTTCTGAGGAATGGGGTGGGGGTGCGGGTGTGATAGACTGTCGCCCATGTGACCACCACAGCTCCATCAGACCAGACCGGCTCGCTGGTAAGTAGGAAGGGATTCCACTCTTTTTGGCTGGCAGGAGGTACATGATCGAAGCACAGAGGCAGGCCACCTCAGATACAACCAGAGTCAATATTCAGAGTCAGACCTGAATAGTGGCTGCCTTTCTGCCATTCAATAAGGCCCTTCAAGGGTTAAATATTGGGACAAGAAAAGCTGTTATTTTCAGCCCTGGCTCCCAATTCCGTTCCTGAGCATTCAACTGCATCCTGCTCCCTGGCAACAGTCTCAGCTTAAACCAGTCTGTTCACAAACTTGGTCATTTCAATCTCAAAATGAGCTTCCAATCACATATTTGGGTCATCACTAAGACCCTCTATAACACCACCTTCATTTCTGCCCCAGCTCACTGGTTTCTGCAACCCCCCTCTTGGTAACCCCTCTGCAGCCCCTACAACCCTCCCTATCTCTGTAACCCCTCCAGCCCCTACAACACTCCCTATCTCTGTCCCCTCCTGCAGTCCCTACAACCCTCCCGATCTCTGTAACCTCCTGCAGTCCCTACAACCCTCCCTATCTCTGTAACCCCTCCAGCCCCTACAATCCCCCGAACTCTGTAACCCCCTCCAGCCCCTTCAACACTCCCTATCTCTGTCACCTCCTGCAGTCCCTACAACCCTCCCTATCTCTGTAACTCCTTGCAGCCCTTACAACCCTCCCTATCTCTGTAATCCCCTGCAGCCCCTTCAACCCTCCCTGTCTCTGTCCCCTCCTGCAGTCCCTACAACCCTCCCTATCTCTGTCACCTCTTGCAGTCCCTACAACCCTCCCTATCTCTGTAACTCCTTGCAGCCCTTACAACCCTCCCTATCTCTGTAATCCCCTGCAGCCCCTTCAACCCTCCCTGTCTCTGGTCACCTCCTGCAGTCCCTACAACCCTCCCTATCTCTGTCACCTCCTGCAGTCCCTACAACCCTCCCTATCTCTGGTCACCTCCTGCAGTCCCTACAACCCTCCCTATCTCTGTCACCTCCTGCAGTCCCTACAACCCTCCCTACAACCCTCCCTATCTCTGTCACCTCCTGCAGTCCCTACAACCCTCCCTATCTCTGTAACCCCTTGCAGCCCTTACAACCCTCCCTATCTCTGTCACCTCCTGCAGCCCCTTCAACCCTCCCTATCTCTGTAACCCCCTCCAGTCCCTACACTCTCCCTAACTCTGTAACCCCCTTCAGCCTCTACTACCCTCCCTTTTTCTGTAACCCCCTGCAGGCCCTACAACCCTCCCTATCTCTATCCGGGTGGGAGATATGTGACTATGAGTGGGTTATTGGAAGCGGCACCAGTGGTGTTGGTAAATATGTATCCCCCAAATTGGGATGATGTAGGTTTTATGAGGGGTTGCTGGCAGCAATCCCGGATTTGGCCATGTACCAGTTGATCATGGGAGGAGATTTTAACTGTGTCCTGGAGCCGAGGGTGGATAGATCGAGCCTCAGGTCGATGGGTAGGGTACGAATGGCAAGGGAGCTGGGGGGGGGTTTATGGAGAGGATGGGTATGGTGGATCCATGGCGCTTTCAGAACCCAGGGGGAAGGGAGTATTCCTTCTTTTCACACGTCCATAAGGTGTATTTGAGGATTGAGTACGTTGTAGTGAGTCGGGTGATTTTGGTTGGGGTGGAGGGGGGCAGAGTATGCGGGGCTAGTTATCTCGGACCATGCATCCCACTAGCTGGAGATTCGGTTTAGGTCGGGATGAGAGCAGAGGCCGGGGTGGAGGTTTTACTTGGGGTTGTTGGCGGATGGAGGTTTTTGTGATAAAGTGTGGGATCGATTAAGGATTATGTGGAGTTGAATTAGAATGGGGAAGTGTCGGCGGCCATTTTTTGGGAGGCACTGGAAGAAGTGGTCCAGGGGGAAATTATTTTGTTTAAGGCTCGTGCGGATGGGGAAAGGAGGAAGGAACATGACTATCTCGTGAGCGAGATAGTGGAGGTGGACAGGGAACTTTTGAGGGTGCCCACCGTGGAGGGATTGGCGAGGAGGAAAAGGTAGGGCAACAGGGAGGGCGGTAGGGCAACTGCGCAGGGCAAGGGGGGTGCAATACGAGGATGGTAAGAATGTGAGCCACATGCTGGCGCACCAGCTGCGGAGGCAGGGTGCGTCCAGGGAAATATTGAAGATACGGAGTACTACCAGGGACTTTATGAGGCAGACCTGGGAGGCGAGGAGGGGGACATGGGGCAGTTTCTGGACAAGCTGGAATTTCCCCAGGTGGAGGAAGCAAAGGGGCAGGTGTTGGAGGAGCCCCTGGGGCTGAGGGAGGTGCTGGACGGTATCAGGGGTATGAAGTCGGGGAAGGCCCCTGGGCCGCATGGGTACCCGGCAGAATTTTATAAGGAATTTGCGACGGACCTGACACCACATCTGTTGGGGGCATTTAATGAAGCACTGGAGAAGGGGGAGTTGCCGGAGACGATGACGCAGGCAGTAATCGCACTAATCCTGAAAAAGGGAAGAACCCGGTGGAATGTGGGTCGTATCGGCCCATATCACTATTGAATACGGGTGTGAAAGTATTGGCTAAGTTGTTTGCTGGGAGGATAGAAGAGTGTGTTCCCGGGGTGGTGGCAGAAGGTCAAACAGGCTTCGTGAAGGGCAGGCAGCTCGCGAGTGATATAAGACGGTTGTTGAATGTGGTAATGAATCCGTTGGGGGCTCTGGTACCGGAGGTGGTGGTATCCATGGTTACGGAGAAGGCATTTGATCGGGTGGAGTGGCGGTACTTGTTCGAGGTTTTGGGAAGGTTTGGGTTTGGGCCGAGATTTGTGGCATGGGTGCGGTTGCTGTATGTGGCACCAAGGGCGAGGGTGAGGACGAATGATGTGAGTTTGAGAAGCTTTGATTTACACAGGGGTAGGAGGCAGGGGTGCCCGCTGTCGCCGCTGCTGTTTGCGCTGGCCATAGAGCCATTGGCAATGGCTCTCAGGGGGTCGGCAGAGTGGAGGGGATAATGAGGGGACAGAGGGAGCATCGGGTGTTGCTCTATGTCGATGACCTCTTGCTGTATGTTTCTGATCCGTTGCAGAGTATGGGAAGGACTATGGGCCTGCTGGGGAGGTTTGGAGGGTTCTCAGGGTACAAGCTAAATATAGGGAAAAGCGAGGTATTCCCGGTGAATGAGCTGGCACAGCGGGCTAATTTAGGGGGAATGCCATTTACGGTAGCGAGGGATAGGTTTAGGTATTTGGGGATTCAGGTAGCGAAGGAATGGACGGGGCTCCATAAGTGGAACTTAACGAAGCTGGTGGAGGAGGCCAGGGAGGATATTAAGAGGTGGGATACACTGCACTTAACGGTGGCGGAGAGGGTCCAAGTAGTGAAAAATTAATATTCTGCCGAAGTTCGTGTTTATCTTTCAAGCTCTCCCGATCTTTATACCAAAGGCCTTTTTTTGGAAAGTGGACACAATCATTTCTGACTTTGTATGGGCGGGGAAGGTGCCGAGGGTGGGGAGGACCCTGCTACAGAGGCAGCAGGGGGGGTTGGTGTTGCTGAACTTGCTTCATTATTATTGGGCGGCGAATGTGGACAAGGTGCGGCGGTGGTGGGAAGGAGAAGGGGTAGAGTGTGTCAGGATGGAGGAGGAATCTTGTAAGGGGTCTAGTTTGAGGGCGATGGTGACGGCAGCATTGCCAATAGCACCAAGTAGGTATTCAGGGAGCCCAGTGGTGCAGTCCACGGTGAAGATATGGAATTAGCTGAGGAGGCATTTTAGGGTGGAAGGGATGTCGGTGATAACGCCGCTGTGCGAGAATCATGGGTTTGAGCCGGGGTGGTGTATACAGGAGGTGGAGGGAAGTGGGGCTGGTCAAGGTGAGGGATCTGTATTTGGAGGAAGGGTTCGCCAGCCTGGAGGAGCTAAGGGAGAGGGTATAGCTGCCGGGGAGGAGTGAGTTCAGGTATCTGCAGGTTAGGGACTATGCGCGAAAGGTCTGGAGGGGGTTCGTTAGGTTGCCGGGCTACACCCGGCTGGAGCGATTGCTGCTTCCAGATGTGGAAGGAGAGGGAAGAATTGGGGATATATATAAGTGGCTGGGGAAGCAGGGAGGCGATCCGGTGGTGAAGATCAAGGAGAAAGGGGAAGCGGAGTTTGGAGGGGAGATCAATTGGGGAGTATGTAGTGAGGCACTGCGTAGGATAAATGGGACCTCCTCTTTTGCAAGGATGAGCCTGATACAGTTTAAGGTGGTGCACAGGGTGCATATGACTCGGGCGAGAATGAGTGGGTTCTTTGAGGGGGTAGCAGATAGACATAGAACATTCAATGCAGAAGGAGGCCATTCGGCCCATCGAGTCTGCACCGACCCACTTAAGCCCTCACTTACACCCTATCCCCATCACCCAACAATCCCTCCTAACCTTTTTTTGGACACTAAGGGCAATTCTGCTTGGCCAATCCACCTAACCTGCATGTCTGGGAGGAAGCCAGAGCACCTGGAGGAAACCCACGCAGACACAGGGAGAGCGTGCAGACTCCGCACAGACAGAGACCCAGCGGGGAATCGAACCTGGGATCCTGGCACTGTGAAGCCACAGTGCTAGCCACTTGTGCTACCGTGCTGTCCTAGATGAGTGTGAGTGGTGTGGGTGGGGACCAGCGAATCACGCGCACATGTTTTCGGGTTGCGAAAAATTGGGAAGATTCTGGGGGGGAGTGTTCGCAGTCTTAGCCAGGATAATGGAGGAGGAGGTGGACCCGGACCCTTTGGTGGCGACATTTGGAGTTTCAGAGAAGCCGGAGCTCATGGAGAGGAGGAAGGCCGATGTCGTGGCCTTCGCCTCTCTGATTGCACGGCGGCAAATTTTGCTGGAGTGGCGGTCGGCATCGCCACTGGGGGTAGCAGCTTGGTTGGGTGACCTGTACAACTTCCTGTGATTAGAGAAGATAAAGTATGAGTTAAGGGGCTTTTCAGGGGGGTTTGAGGAAAGGTGGGGGATGTTTGTGCCCATGTTTGAGGGGCTGTTCGTCGCGGGGGAGGGGGTGGTGAAAAGGGGGAAAAGTCTGTACAGACTGTATGGTTGATTGTTGGGAAGTATGTTTCCCGGGGTGTTTATTCGCTGTAACCTGTTTTGATACATGTTTGTAATAAAATATATATTTTTTAAAACTTTCCCTTTCTCTGTAACCCCTTTAAGCTCCTACATCTCTCCCTACCACTGTAACCCACTCCAGCTCCCACAACCCTCCCTATCACTGTAACCTTCTCCAGCCCCTACAAGCCACCCTGTCTTTGTAATGTCCTTCAGCTCCTAGAAACCTCCCCGTCTCTGTAACCTCCTCTCGCCCCTAAAATTCTCTTTATCTTTGTAACTTCCTCCAGCCCCTATCAACCTCTCTGTCTCTGTAACATCCTCCAGCCTCTATAAACCTCCCTATCTCTGTAACCTCCTCCAGACCCTATAACTCCTCCACCATCTGCCCATGGTCTTCTGCCACATTGGAGAACCTTTGACAAATTGGTCACATATCTCCCTTCATTGCCCCATGGGCCACCACTCTGTTGATTCCTAGGACTTCTTCCTGCATTGGCCTTCTGGTCTCCAGTGTCACTCCTCCCCTGGGCACTTGTTTCTGGAGTGATGCTTGTTTTATTACCCTTGGTGGTAATATATTGTGTTATTTGTCTTTTCTTCCACAATGATCCGATGTGTTGATGACAAAGGATCCACCAATCATTATATTGAAACAAAACTGATTTATTGTAAAACTATTTATTAAATGAAATTCGCACACTCTACTGAGCTACAGTTAATAATAAAGTATTTTGAATCTGCCTCGCAGTGCTCAATAATCTAAATAGTCACTAACTATACAATGATCATCTAACCTAGTGTTAACTCTTGCCTAATCTAATCTTCTCCTAGTGCTGTTCTCATGCTTTCTCCTTCACTAACCACCCAGAATTCCCTGAGGTCCGATTTATATATAGAGAAGTGCTGGTGCCCTCTAGTGTTTGAATTACACAGAGATGTAATAATGAACCCTTCACTAACCTGACTATATACATATCATTACAGTGCTGACGAAGAGGCCGATGAAGGTAAGTGCCACCCTTTATGATTCGAACCACACTGGCAGGTTTGACTGTGTAGACAATGGGCAGAGCAATGAGGAATCAACCTGGGCAAACCTTTGTCAGTATGACGTACATCCAAACTGGACAGAGGGCTCCTGAGGATGGAACTAATTCACGGTTGCCTGCTGGGCATTTATCATGCCAGAACATCTGAAGCGGATCAACATACTTTCGGCATGGTATCTGTGTCCTTCGAAACACACACAGGCTGTTAACCTCTAACTGTGCCCGCTCTCTCTCTCTCTCTCTCTCGCTCTCTCTCTCTCCTCGTACACTCTGTCGCTCTTTGTTCCTCACCTCTGTCTCTCCCCCGCCCTCTGCCCTCTTCACTCTCTATGTTCTCTCTTTTTTCTCCGTCTCTTTCACTTTCTCGCTTTCGCTCTCCCTCTGTCTTCTTGTCTCTGCCTCTCTATCTCTCTCCGTCTCTGTCTCTCTATGTCTCTGTCCCGATCTCTCTCTCTGTCAATCATTCTATCTTTCGCTATGTTTGTCTGACTCTCCCTTTCTCTGTCCTCTCCCCTTTGTCTAACCCTGTCTCTCCCTGTCCTCTCTCCAACTCTCTACTCTCTCTCTCTCTGACTCTATGTTTCCGTGTCTCCCTGTCACTGTCTCTCTCTCTCTCCTTGTCTCACATTCTCACTGTCTCTCACTCGCTGGGCGGAATTCTCCCCCCCCCCCCCACGCCGGGTGGGAGAATCGCCGGGGCGCCGCGCGAGTCCCCCCATACTGCCCCGGCAGCCGCACATGATTCTCCCACTCCCCCCAAACCGGCGCGGCGAGAATCACGGCTGGCCGCTCGGAGAATCGCCACTCGCCATTTGTAACGTGCGAGCGGCGATTCTCCGGCCCGGATGGGCCGAGCGGCCTGCCCAACACGACAGGTTCCCACCGGCGCCGTCCACACCTGGTCGCTGCCGGCGGGAACAGCGCGGGAATGCTGGGGGAGCGGCCTGTGGGGGGGAGGGGGGTTCCTGCACCGGGCGGGGGGGGACTCAAAAGGGGTCTGGCCCGCGATCGGTGCCCACCGATCGGCGGGCCGGCCTCTCTGAATGAGGACCTCCTTTCCTCCGCCGCCCCGCAAGATCCATCCGACATCTTCTTGCGGGGCGGCCGTGGGGAGGATGGCAACCGCGCAAACGCGGATGATGTCATTTACATGGCGCCGGCTGCGTCATTTACGCGGCGCCGCTTTTACGCGGCGGCAAGGCCCGGCGTGCGTAAATGACGCGGCGCCGCTCCTAGTCCCCCGGGGGTGGGAGAATAGAGGTTTTCACTCCGGCGCCAGGACTTGGTCTCCCGATGGGAGAATTGCGCCCCCTGTCTCTCACTCTCACTCTTCCTCGCTATCTCTGTCTCTCTCTCTGTCTGTTTCTCTCTCTCTTGCTCCCTTTTACTCTCTTTTAATGTCAGTCTCTCTCTCTGTTACTCTGTCAGTTTCTCTCTATTACTCTGTCAGTTTCTTTCTGTTACTTTCTCTATTACTCTGTCAGTCCCTCTCTCTGTTGCCCTCTCTCTGTTACACTGTCATGTGTTGTTCTGTGATCTAACCATTGTAAGGATGACTACAGAACATCTAGTCGCTTAACTAGAACTATGGATTTATTGACGAACATGTGGAAAGATAAGACAGAAACTATAATACAGACAAAGGTTACTGGATGAATTCAGTGAATTCTCCTGGAACTACCCTAACTGCGACTATTCTCTCGTACGTCCTACTGCCCACTGGCGGGCATCTCAAGTCACGTGACAGATGTCTGACGTCACCAGCAGGTTGGGGTCGCATTACTAATTAGCGACAAAACTCTGCACAGGCATATCACCACATCCCCCTTCCTTTGTAAATGTTCAACATTCATGTTCACATATAACTATGTTTTACAAAAAACATGGGGTGGGATACTCCGCCGGCGGGATTCTCCATTTTGCTGGTGCCCGGGGGTTTCCCAACGGTGTCGGGCTGCCCCACAATGGGAAACCCCATTGACCGGCCGGCGTAACGGAGAATCCCGCCGGCGGGTCGAGGCTGAAAATTGGCGTGGCGGGCCCATGATTTCTATTATCATTTAACACATGTTATATAGATACAGATGCAACTGTGCTTTAAACGGCATGATATGCCTGAATAACGTGTCCCTAGTGCACAGCTTGTTGTACATCTAAGGCAGAATCGCCCCATTGATCTTCTGGCTCTTGTCAGTTTCCCGACGTTGCTTTTGTTTCTGGAAGACTGGTTTTCTTGCAGCTCTTTTGTGTCTTATCACCTTGTTTAGCCTTTTGACATGATGCCTCCTGAAGACCGGTTTCCTTGCTGGCCTTGCCTACATCAACAGCTTCTTTAATTCTTTTACATGATGTTTTTTTCTACATTTTGCTTTGTACTTTCTAGCCTGTCAGCCACATTGCCGATGTCTTCTTGTTTCGTATCACATGTGGCACTTACAGTATCTCCCACTCTTCTACTCTTTCTTCTCTTTTCTTGATAGAGCGATTTTGTGACTTCGCCTCTTTCTCTGTTTGGCTTTGGTAACCCACGCCTTGCCGCAAGCCTGCGCCATGGTAGTGGTTGCCTGTGGAATGTCTGTTGATACGTCTGGTGCCGGCATACTTATGAGGGACTGTGTGGTTGTGGTCAAGTCTGTACCTTCAGTAGCAGGCTGCAGAACCCTGTACTCTGTTATCTGGCTGGATCCACAATCTCAATGTTGGGTACTGGCCCTGCATCCTGTGTTTGAGCCGCATCCTCGTGTGTTAAGATGTTAAATGTATCATCCGTCATTGTAGAGCCGCATACAGACACAGTCATCTGCTCCTCGAGCACATCTTTTGGTCGAGTGGCCTTGAGTATTGGGGAGTCCACTGTCGGAACCATTTCGTGGGCCTGAGCTGATTCACCGTACGCCAGTTTCTCAAGAATGGGTATTATTCCTTCCGTTATTAGCCTGTTTGCAGCTGAGTTGTTCTCGTCCAAAGTGTTTGCTTCTGCAATCTCACTTTCAGTCTCTGCATACTTAACCGTCATAGAGCTTTCACACTTCTCAGTGTCCTGTGCAGGTTGGCTGTCCCTTGCGATCGCACATCGCCCCTGCCAAACCACCTGTAAAATGTTTCATAATCATCCTCACCTAACTCACCATCTGAGCCTCTGCTTTTCTCATCTTACTCCTGGTCCTCACAATTATCATCGTAGTAATCATAATCTGAGTCATCGTCATCTGCAATGGCCTCTCCTGTAAAGTACGACATTGCACAAGGAATTATATGCTCACGCAAGAGGCCACCCATTTCAAAGTCACCAGCAAGTCTCACTGCAGACCTTTTATCTAATCCTCCATGCTCTGGAACTTCAGGAGGACTGAAGAAGTTAAAAAATAAGCCATTTCGTACAATTTTTGTGACTGCTTTACGAGCACTTTTGCTTCTGCTTTGTTTTAATGGTTTTCAGTGTGGCCTTTTTTTCTTTCTTCAAGTTGATCTAGCACCCTGTGCATCCTGTGATTTCTGGTTCGTCACAGAATGAACAATCAAACACATCAGGCCGCGATTCCATCTGGTATACATTTGTGACTACCTCATTTGTAGATGCTTTAAGACAGGCTCATCATGCTCCTGTATCATGCCACTGAGCAAATTTGCATTCTTGAAGACTGTAAACGCGAATTCTGGAATTCCTTTTGGCTCTTCCATCTTTTCTTCTGGTGTGTTGTCCTCCCCTGTAACTTTCACTTGTATCTCATCGGCTAATTGCACCTGCATATAGTGTTGCCAGTCACGGTAATCCTCCATCGCAGCTCTGTCTGGACTGCACCACTGCTCAACTTGGTTCAGGGCCTCATCTGCTCCGATGGTAAACTCGCTTGTCGTGTCCACAACGGAGAATGGTATTATGTGACTTCTGTTGTGTACCCATAATTCGAGCTCACTTACATCTAGCGTCTTAATCTCTTTCCCTCTGTAGTCTATCAGCAGCCTCAGTTGATTGACAACTTTCGGTTTGACCTGCTGCCCGTGCAAATGGGACAGACTGAGAATGTTCGTCCTCGTTCCTGTGTCGGATATGCATTTATTGCTGTGTCGTTCAGCATCACTCGAGTTATCCATCTGTTTCCGATGGGATCAGCTTCATCATCACTATTGTCACAACTGGTCAGTAAGACTTCTTCACTTTTCACATCCGGACTCATCTGTTGTGTTCCATGTTCTTTGTCTGGCAAGGAATCTACAGAACAGCTGGTGACTTGACCAAACCAGGATATATTAATGTACATGTGGTAAGGTAACAATCAGATACAGAGCAAGTTATCACAGAGTTTCTTTAGACTCCCCTGGAACTATCCCTGTGCACGACTGTCACATGTATGTCTTACAACCTGCTGAGGATAGCCGGGTGTGCCTGACTTATAGCTGATGCCACCTGCTGGTGGGAGGTCACACTGCTGCATACATGTGGCATGGTAGCACAGTGGTTAGCACTGTTGCTTCACAGCATCATGGTCCCGGGTTCAATTCCCAGCTTGGGTCACTGTCTGTGCGGAGTCTGCACGTTCTCCCCGTGTCTGCGCGGGTTTCCTCCGGGAGCTCCGGTTTCCTCCCACAAGTCCCGAAAGAAGTGCTCTTAGGTGAATTGGACATTCTGAATTCTCCCTCTGTGTACCCGACCAGGTGCCGGACTATGGCGACTAGGGGCTTTTCACAGTTACTTCATTGCAGTGTTAATGTAAGCCTACTTGTGGCAATAAGATGATTAAAAATTAGTGTTATCTACAGGCATTTCACCTCATCATCGTATCCTTGGTTGAGATCAGATCAACGAAAAATAATTCTGCAAGGGGCATCTCATCAATTATATTGACTGACCCTGTTTGATTCACTAGATGATGCTCCATTTTCGAGGCGTCGCTGCCGGATATAGGTCGAACGGATGCTGGACACGAAAGTCTCTCGGATGTGCAGGTTCATATGGATTTCCCCCATCACATCCTCATGATTGCAGTTCCTGGTGAGCGTGGTGAGCTTTTCCATGAATTTGTCTAGCGTTTCCCCTGAGCGCTACCGGCAGGTAGAGAGCAGATTCCGGGCATGTACCTCGTTTATGGGTTTGACGAACCGCTTGCGTAGGATCTTGACCGCCTCGTCGTGAGTAGTCGCCTTCTCGATCGTGGCGGAGATTCTGTGACTCACCCGGGCGTGGAGTAGGCGCAGCTTGCGTGGCCCTAGGACGGGAGTTTCTGAGGAGTCCAGGTAGGCCTCAAAGCAGCGGAGCCAGTACTTAAAAATGTATTTTGCCTCCGGTGTCCGTGCTTCCAGGTTGAGCTTCTCTGGCTTGAGACCTGCGTCTATCCTAACGTAGTTCAGCTTATTAAATTGTAGTGCCCTCAATAACGACGCAAGAGAGTAGAACGGTAAAGAAGGCTTTAATAAGCTGAGAACTAGCCTGATGCCGAGACGGGTGCTTACTGGGGGCCGCCTACAGGGTGGCCCCTTATATACGACTCCCTGGTGGGCGGAGCCGGAGGCGGAGTCCCCCAGGGTTCCAAGCCCGGTCTTAAAGGGGACATCACCTTACATGATGATAAAGGTACAGTAACACAGTAAACATTCATCACACTCTGACAGTCTCTCTCTCTCTGTTACTCTTTCTCCGTTGCTTTGTCAGTCTCTCTCTCTGTTACTCTGTCAATCTCACTCTCTGTTACTCTCTCTCTCTTTTACTCTGTCAGTCTTTCTTTCTTTGTTACTCTCTCTCTGTTACTCTGTCAGTCTCTCTACTGGTACTCTGACAGTCTCACTCCCTCTGTTACTCTCTGTTAGTCTCTTTCTCTGTTACGTTGCCTCTCTCTCTCTCTCTCTGTTACTCTCTCTCTGTTCCTCTGTCAGTTTCTCTCTCTTACTCTTCTCTGTTACTCTGTCAGTCTCTCTTTCTGTTACTCTATTAGTCTCTGTCACTCTGTTACTATGTCAGCCTCTCTCTCTCTCTCTCTCTCTCCCTGTCGCTCCCTCTCTCTGTCACTTCCTCTCTGCCACTCTCTCCTGTCAGTCTCTCTGTGTCACACTTTCTCTCTGTCACTCTCCCTCTGTCACCCTCTCTCTATGTCTCTCTCTCATTCTCCCTCTCTGTCACTTTCTCGCTCTGTCACCCTCTCTCTTTGTCACTCTCTCATTCTCTCCCTCTCTGTCACTTTCTCTCTCTGTCACCCTCTCTCTTTGTCACTCTCTCATTCTCTCTCTCTTTGTCACTTTCTCTCTCTGTCACCCTCTCTCTTTGTCACTCGCTCATTCTCTCTCTCTCTCTGTCACTTTCTCTCTCTGTCATCCTCTCTCTCTTTGTCACTCCCTCTCGGTCACTGTCTGCCATTCTCTCTCTCTTTTCTCTTTCGCTCTCTGTCACCCTCTCTGTCACCCTCTCTCTCTGTCACTCTCTCTCTGCTATTTTCTCTCTCTCTGTCTCTTTCGCTCTATGTTGCCCTCTCTGTCACCCTCTTTCTCTCTCCGTCACTCCAATACTGCCATTCTTTCTCTCTCTCTCTGTCAACATTGTCACATTTGGGCCATTGTGGGTGTTGTGTGGCCGGCATATTCTCTCCCCCCCGCCATCGAATAGGGAATGGATCGTAGCTAACAGGGCAGAATGGGACACGTGCAGGATTGCACTTCTCAGGAAACGTCTGCCACTCTCAAACCGATCGAATGCGTTGCCGCGCTCACTCTGCGTTCAGTCTGCCAACTAACTCTGCTTGGCCAGATTTTGTCACAGCAACCGAGTCAGCGAACCAGCAGAATGTTTTAAAATAGCCCCCGAACAAAGAGAGGACCTGCATTTCCCTAGCGCCTGTCACCTCCTATGGGCGTCCCAAAGCCATTCACAGCTGATGAAGGACTTGTCACTGTTGTCATGTCGGAAAGGCAGCGACCATTTTGTGCACAGCAAGATCACACAAACGGAAATGTGAAAATGAGCCAGTCCGTCGGTCCTCGGGATAAGAATCCCCACCCCCGTAGTGTGATGGGATGACCTGAGACTCGATGGACGGGGAAGGGAGGGGCCCATTTTAAAATGACATTTTTAAAAACAGTCAGAAATCTGCCATCGGCCCACACCCCTTAATCGCTTCAGATAACAAAAATGTTGCAGATTTTAAATGAACAATTGGGCCCAAATGCTGCGGGTGGAGATGTTGCAATCTCTCCCAGCTACAGTTTAATATCCAACACTTTCTCCTGCTATTAAGTTCTGATGAAGAGCCAGACAGACTGAAATTGTTGACCCTGTTTCCTGTCTCTGTACAGGTGCTCCGGAGCTGCAGTGTTTCCCCAGAATCCTCTGTTCCTGTTTCAGAAATGGGCGACGATAATTGCTGTGTTAAAAGATGTTTTTTTCAAGTTGTCTTTGACAGGATGTGATAATTTTCACATCTTTTCACCACAGTGTTTTCTTTAGCAATTTCTGGTCTCTCTTTCTCTCTCTCTCTCCCGACAAGCAATTCAAACTGGGTCACGATATACGCCCAAATGATTTTTTGTTGCCTGACCAATATGCCAGCTGCTGGCACCCAGGCTGAGCGAGCGGGTGGTCAGATATTTAAATATTGCAAGGGGGTAATCGCAGTCTCAGTCTGTGATCACCATTTTCTCGTGAGCTTGCAAGGTTGGGTGGAGGGGCGGGAAGTGCGGAGAATCTCGGTGGCTGTACCTACCACGCCCCCCCCCCCCCCACTACCTCGAGCTGTGGGGGGAATTTCTTCTGAGGAGAGGATTGGACCTGTACTCATTGAAAATTAGAAGAATGTGAGGCATATCGGATTCTCAGGGAGATTGACAGGGTAGATGCTGAGAGGATGTTTGCTTTTGTGGGAGAGTCTAAAACCAGGGGGCATCATCTCAGAATAATTTCAGACAGAGATGAGGAGGGATTTCTTCTCTCAGAGGGGAGTAAATCTGTAGAATTCTTTACCGCAGAGAGCTGTAGAGGTTGGGTCGTTAAGTATGATCAAGGCTGAGACAGACAGATTTTTAATCAGTATGGGAATCCAGGGTTATGGGGATTGTGGTAATATAATCAGGGCCTAGTTTTAAGGCCAATTAAATTGGATATCCTAAATTCAGGAATTGGGCACTTTAAATTAAAGCCACAGTCCGCTCCAGCAAGAAGCCTGCAGAATCCAAATATCTGAAACACACAACCAACAGACAGGCTGCCAGAACATGTCTGGGCCTGTCCTATTCAATCACCCATCAAGATCATCGTACTCTACTGAGACCCAGCAGGAGGTCATCGTAACCCATTGAAATGCACACGTCTATTGTCCATAGACCAGATAGAGCCAGATTTCCGTCACCCAGAGTATCTACTGTTACCTTATATGGGAACTTGTCATGTGCAGCTCACACCACCAGAGATGGGGCATCTGGGGCGGGCTCAGGTGGTCTGTCGAACGGTCATCAATCAGACCATTGGCTTGATGCGACCATCAATTCACGCGAGACAGAGAGTTGAAGTGAACAGTGGCTTTAATCGACTAGTTCAGTGCCTGCCTGCGACTGCTCTGCTAGTGGGAGCCGCCTACAGGGCAGCTGCTCTTTATACCTCCCCTCAAGGGGGCGGAGCCCACAAGGGCACCAACATGATACAGTGTAATAAAGTGGTGAATGATTAGTACAATACGTTCACCACACTCACCCCCTATTAAAAAAATGAAGTCTGGCGTGGGTGAAGGGTTCACAGGTTCAGTCTGTCCGGCGCCCGGATCGTGCGCTGCGATCGCCGGAGCTCTGGTATCGCAGCTGGCCCGGGTGTCGAACTCATTGGTGCGGGCGTGGGTGGTGAACTCGCCAGTGTGGGCACAGATGTGGACTCCGGGAGCGTGTCTTCTGGAGCTTCGTTCCTGTGGGTCGGTGAAGGGGGAAGGGAGTATAGGAGGGGGTGTGGAGGCCATGTAGGGGCAGGGGCGCTGGTCGGCGTAGGTCGGGGTGGTGGAGGTGGTGGAACCTGGGGGTGCCAGGTCCCGGAGGGAAACCGTACCCTGTCGGCCGTCGGGATGTTCTATGTACGCGTACTGGGGTTGGTGTGAAGGAGCTGGACCCTCTCGACCAGGAGGTCGGACTTATGACTCCTTACGTGTTTGCGGAGTAGGACGGGTCCCGGTGTCTTCAGCCAGGACGGAAGCGAGACCCCGGAGGTGGATTTCCTGGGGAAAACAAACAGGCGGTCATGAGGGGTCTCGTTCGTGGCCGTGCAAAGGAAGGACCTAATGGAGTGGAGCGCGTCGGGGAGGACATCCTGCCAGTGGGAAACTGGGAGATTCATAGACCGTAGGGCCAGGAGGACGGCCTTCCAGACCGTCGCGTTCTCCCTCTCCACCTGCCCGTTTCCCTGGGGGTTGTAACTGGTAGTCCTGCTCGAGGCGATGCCCTTACCGAGCAGGTACTGACGCAGTTCGTCGCTCATGAACGAGGAGCCCCGGTCACTATGGACGAAAGTGGGGAAACCGAACAAGGTGAAGACACTATGTTGGGCCTTAATGACGTGGCCGCGGTCATGTCGGGGCAAGGGATTGCAAAGAGGAATGGGAGTACTCGTCAACGATGTTTAGGAAATACGTGTTGCAGTTGTTGGAGGGGAGGGGCCCTTTGAAGTCGATAGTGAGGCGCTCAAAGGGCCGGGATGCCTTCACCAGGTGGGCCTTATCCGGTCGATAGAAGTGCAGTTTACACTCCACACAGATTTGGCAGTCCCTGGTCATGGCCCTGACCTCCTCGGTGGAGTAGGGCAGGTTGCGGGCCTTGATGTAGTGGAGAAGCCGGGTGACCCCCGGGTGGCAGAGGTCATCGTGGATGGCCCAGAGTCGGTCATCTTGCGCGCTGGTGCACGTGCCGCAGGACAGGGCATCTGGGGGCTTGTTGAGCTTCCCAGGACGATATACTATGTCGTAATTATAGGTGGAGAGTTCGATCCTCCACCTCAAGATCTTATCGTTCTTGATCTTGCCCCGCTGTGTATTATCAAACATGAAGGCTACCGACCGTTGGTCGGTGACGAGGGTAAACCTCCTGCCAGCGAGGTAGTGTCTCCAGTGCCGCACAGCTTCCACGATGGCTTGGGCTTCTTTTTCGACTGAGGAGTGCCGAATTTCGGAGGCGTTGAGGGTACGGGAAAAAAATGCTACTGGCCTGCCCGCCTGGTTAAGGGTCACGGCGAGGGCGACCTCTGACCCGTCGTTCTCCACCTGGAAGGTGACGGACTCATCCACCGCGCACATTGCGGCTGTGGAAACATCTGCCTTGATGCAGCTGAAGGCCTGGCGGGCCTCAGCCGCCAGTGGGAAGATGGTAGCTTTGATCAGTGGGCGGGCTTTGTCCGCATAGTTGGGGACCCACTGGGCGTAATAGGAAAAGAACCCGAGGCACCTTTTCAGGGCCTTGGGGCAGTGGGGGAGGGGGAGTTGCAGGAGGGGGTGCATACGGTCGGGGTCGGGCCCTAGAACTCCGTTTTCCACGACGTAGCCGAGGATGGCTAGTCTGGTTGTGCGGAAAATGCATTTCTCCTTGTTGTAAGTGAGGTTAAGGGTTCGGGCAGTTTGGAGAAATTTCTGGAGGTTGGCGTCATGGTCCTGCTGATCATGGCCTAGATGGTGACGTTGTCCAAGTACGGAAATGTGGCCGGCAGCCCGTACTGGTCCACCATTCGGTCCATCGTTCTTTGGAAGACCGAGCCCCCGTTTGTGACGCCGAAGGGAACCCACAGGAAGTGGAAAAGGTGGCCGTCTGCCTCAAAGGCCGTGTAATGGCGGTGCTCCGGACGGATTGGGAGCTGGTGGTATGCGGACTTCAGATCCACCGTGGAGAACACCCGGTAGTGTGCGATCTGATTGACCATGTCTGCAATCCGGGGAAGGGGGTACGCATCGAGGCGCGTGTACCGGTTTATGGTTTGGCTGTAATCTACAACCATCTGGTTCTTTTCCCCAGTCCTGACGACCACCACCTGAGCTCTCCAGGGACTATTTCTGGCCTCGATGATCCCCTCCCGCAAGAGTCGCTGGACCTCGGACCTGATAAAAGTCCTGTCCTGGATGCTGTACCGCCTGCTTCTGGTGGCGACTGACTTACAGTTGGCGGTAAGATTTGCGAAGAGCGGGGGAGGGTCGACCTTCAGGGTCGCGAGGCTACATATGGTGAGTGGGGGTAAGGGCCCGCCAAACTTCAGGGTTAGGCTCCTGAGGATGCACTGGAAGTCCAGTCCCAACAGGAGTGGAGCGCAGAGATCGGGGAATACATAGAGTTTAAAATTGGCGTAGTCGGTGCCCTGTAGCGCAAGGTTCGCGACAGTGTACCCCCGGATCTGCACTGAGTGCGGTCCAGAAGCGAGGGAGATTGTTTGAAGTGCGGGGAAGATTTGGAGCAAGCAGCTCGTGTCTGGGTCAATGAAGCTCTCCGTGCTCCCGGAGTCAAATTGACCAGGACGGTCATCATGGAGTTCCGGAGGTGTTTTGGTTGTGACTGGTCGAGGGTGACCGCGCCGAGTTGCGGGTAACCGGCGCGGTCGGAGGTGATGGGGTGGTCCCAAGATGGCTGCCCCCGTCGGTCGCACATGTCGAGCGGCGTTGCAGATGGCGGCCAAGCTGGTGATCCCCATGAGTCGCACGTGGTGGGCCGCGTGGGAGACGGTGGCCAAGATGGCGGCCCCCGTTGGTCACACGTGTCGGGCGGTGAGGAAGATGGCGCCCAAGATGGCGGCCCCCATGAGTAGCACGTGGCGGCCCCCGTGAGTCGCACATGTTGTGCGGGGTTGAAGATGGCTACCTCTACGGACAACACGAGGCAGATGACGCGTCCGGAGGGGGTGGAGCCAGCAGGCACGCAGCCATACTGCAGGGTCTACGGGCCTGTGAGTCTGAGAGTCGGGCCTGCGACTTGGAGGATTTGGACGTGGCCAGGCAAACGTTGGCGAAGTGTCCCTTTTTACCGCAGTCGCTGCAGTTCGCGTTCCGAGCCGGGCAGCGCTGCCTGGGGTACTGGTTGCTGGCCGCAGAAATAGCAGGGTAGCCGCCCGGGTTGGACGGGCAGCTGCGTGGCACAGGCCTGAGGTGCTTTCTGGTCAGGGGTCCACGAGAGGGTCGCGTGATCAGACAGGAACGCGTTGAGGCTTTGGAACGCTACGTCTAGGGAGGTGACTAGTTTTACCGTCTCTTCTAGGTCGAGGGCACCTTTCTCGAGCAGGCGCTGTCTGGCGTAGTTGGACCTGACTCCAGCCACGTAGGCGTCCCGGACGGCGAGTTCCATGTGTTGAGTGGCCATAACGGCCTGGTAGCTGCAGCTTCGCGCGAGGTCTTTGAGGTCGCGTAGGTACTCCTCCAGCGATTTTCCGGGGCGTTGGCGGCGAGTGGTGAGGAGATGCCGCACGTACACCTCGTTTACCGGCCTCACGTATTGCCGCTTCAGCATCGCGAGGGCGTCCCCGTATGTGGAGGCTTCCTCGATGGCTCACCCGGCGTGGAGGAGGCTCAGCTTCTGATCGTCGGTGACGGAGGGCGAGGAGGAGGCGGCGAGGTAGGCCTCGAAACAGCGGAGCCAGTGTGAAAAAATCCCTTTGGCTTACGCGACCTGTGGGTCGAGTTCCAGTCAGTCAGGTTTGAGGGCCGATTCCATCGCGATGTTGTAGTCGATTAAATTGATGCGACCATCAATTCACGCGAGACAGAGAGTTGAAGTGAACAGTGGCTTTAATCGACTAGTTCAGTGCCTGCCTGCAACTGCTCTGCAAGTGAGAGCCGCCTACAGGGCAGCTGCTCTTTATACCTCCCCTCAAGGGGGCGGAGCCCACAAGGGCACAAACATGATACATTCTGTGTAATATCGTACAATGGTTCATAGGTGGAGCCCACATGGGCAACAGCGTGATATAAGAACATAAGAACTAGGAGCAGGAGTAGGCCATCTGGCCCCTCGAGCCTGCTCCGCCATTCAATGAGATCATGGCTGATCTTTTGTGGACTCAGCTCCACTTTCCGGCCCGAACACCATAACCCTTAATCCCTTTATTCTTCAAAAACCTATCTATCTTTATCTTAAAAACATTTAATGAAGGAGCATGTATAGTGTAATACAATGGTGAATGGTTAGTACAATACGTTCACCACACCACATGGCTGCTGAGACCCCCTCATTGGCCAGAAGCCAGAGAAGTTTTTGGAAAGGCGGGGAGAGAAGGGGATAAAGGTAGGTGTCTCAGAGACACGCACAGCAAATACTTGGTGTGTGAGGTGACTGATGCGACCATCCACGTAAACATCTCGGACGGCGAACTCCATATGCTGAGTGGCCGTAACGGCCTGGTAGATACAGTTGTGTGCGAGGGCTTTGAGGTCGCGTAGGTAGTCATCTAGCGACTCCCCGGGGCGCTGGCGGCGAGTGGTGAAGATGTGTCGCGCGTAGACCTCGTTCACAGGCCGCACATAGCTGGTTGAAGTATCTGAATTGGACCGATACAACAGGATAAGGCAGGAAAGTGGAGGTGAGGATGATCATATCAGATCAGTCATGATCCCATTGAATGGCGGAACAGATTCGATGGGCTGAATGGCCTCCTGCTGCTCCTACGTCTTATGGTCCTGTGGCCACGGTTGTACAGGGGCTTTGATGGCAGCACAGGCCGGTGCTGGGCTTGGTTTATAACTCTCTATATCTGAGGAAAATTATACTTGTGTTGGAAGTGGCCCAACAAAGGTTCGCTGTTCTGCGATCTTACTTCCAATCCCAGCATGGCATGATACCTGGGGAGAATTGAAATTCAACTAATTAGTATATCTGGGGTTAAGACTTCATCTCAATGTGAAACTCTCATCAATTGCAAAACCCATCTGGTTTACTAATGTCCCTTTAGAGAGGGACACCTGTCGCCCTTACCCTGATCTGGCCCACATGTGATTCCAGACACACAGCATGTGGTTGACTCTTAACAACAACCTGAGTGTTTTTAATGTTGGGAAAGCACTCTGTACAAAGCCTGAACTAGCCATTGACTTCTGTGAGTATGGTTCAAATATGTTGGGCCCAGATTCCCTGAATGAGTCATTTATTTTAAAGAATCAATTTTTTCTGCCCATTTCTTGCAAAAAATGCAAGAGTTGGATGAGGAACAAGGTTGAAAAATAAAGCAATTTTGGTCAAAAGTTCTTTGACAGAATCCCCCCCCCCCCCAACCCAACCACACACATTGCACAATGAAGGCTACTGCGATGTGTCAGCAGAGTTCAGGGACAGATTGAAACAACGTTCTGTCTTTGAATAGAACCTTTCGGTAGTCTAGTTAAATTGCTCCGTGATTGTCAAAAAATCACGGAATGGTTGCAACACAGGAGGAGGCCATTCAGCCACTCGTGAACTTGCTGTCTCACCAAAACAGCAGTTCACCCAGTGTCGCCCTCCCCCTGCCTTCTCCCTCTGACCCTGCACCTTCTTCCTGTTCAGTTAACAATCCCAATGCTCTTTCCAGTTCCTCGATTGAACCTGCCTCCCCCACACTCTCAGGCGGTGCGTTCCCGATCCTAACCACTCCCTGGGTGATAAAGTTTCCCCTTGTGTTCCCATTGCATCTTCCACCAATCACCTTAAATCTGTGTTCCCTCTGGTTCCCGATCCTTCCCCCAATGGGAACAGTTTCTCTCTCTATCCCCTCTGTCCAGTACGCCCCTCCTGATTGTGATCACCCCGATCAAATCTCCCTCTCCCCCTTCTCCCGAGGAAAACAGTTTCAACCTCTGTCTGCTGATGGAGCGTTGCATTGTCGGAGGGTAACACACACACACGCACACACACACTCTCCTGGACACACACTAAAACCCACATACACACGTTCACACTCACACCCACACACACAAATTCACACACACTCACACACCCACTTATACCCACACCACAAATGCACACACATTTACACACAAACACACACACACACAAACTCACACACATCCACACACAAACTCACACACAGAAACACTCACACACACACACACAGAAACACTCACACACACACTCACGACAAACACCCGCACTCACACACATCCACGCTCACACATCTGCATTCACACTCAGAAACACTCACACACAAACTCACAATCTCAAACATACTTACACACACACGCTCCCAAACACACACACATTCACACACATACCCACATACCGACACACACACATTCACACAAACCCCCCCACAGACCCATACACACACCTTCACACTCATACACACCAACACACAACCACACACACTCACACACGCCACCACACACATTCACGCGCAGTCGCACAGCCACACACACACATCATCCCCACACACAGGCACGCTCTGACATGCACCCACACTCACACCCACCCACACACCCACCCACACACTCAAATACACACGCACACATACCCACACACATTCACTCTCACACACACCCACACACTCACACAAACAGTCACACAGACACACACATATATTCAGACACGCACTCACACACACAAAAACAAGCTCATGGATACAGACACACTCACATAAAAATACACGCATACATAGACACACACTAACACAGATACATATAGGCGCATTGACACAAACACATATACAGATTCATACACACAGATACACATTTACGCACACACATACAGGCATGCAGTCACATATATATATATATACAGACTCATGCACTCAGGCATCAACCCACCACCACATATACTGCCTCATACACCCATGTGGTAAGCACCACTGTTGTACATATTAGGAGATGTGTGGTAAGGCCCTGTACTACAGGTACGGGGGTAGTCCCTGCCTGCTGGCTCCTCCCAGTAGGCGGAGTATAAATATGTGTGCTCCCCATACAGCAGCCATTTCACCAGCTGCTGTAGGAGGCTACGCATCTTAGTGTAATAAAGCCTCAGTTGTATTCAACTCTCGTCTCTGTGCAATTGATCGTGCATCAATTTATTACACTAAAGTTTTCAGAAGATGGACCTCCACATCAAGCCGGACCGCCTGCAGCTGGATCCACAATCAAGCAACGCCAAAAAGGACTTTCAACATTGGCTAGCTTATTTCGAAGCTTACATCAGGTCTGCACCAGACCCAATTCCGGAAGATCCAGATCCCCTACTCGCGGCTGAGCTCCAACATTTTTCCGCTTATCCAGGATGCGCCGACCTATGATGAAGCCATGGCGCTACTGAAAGAGAACTACGCCCAGCGACGAACACGCTCTTCGCCAGACACGTACTCTCTACTCGCAGTCAGCTCCCTGGTGAGTCTGTAGAAGATTTCTGGCGTGCTTTAATTCTCTTGGTCAGAGACTGTGACTGTCAGGCCGTCACGGCCACAGAACATTCGAACCTCCTCATGCGGGACTCTTGCGTCACAGGGATAGGGTCAGACCACATCCGCCAGCGACTTTTAGAGGGGGCCACTCTCGACCTCGCGGGCGCTATCGATGACAATCACCTCGCGCAATATCCAGGCCTACACCCCCGGCCGCGTGGCCCACTCCGCCTACCCATCGTGGACTCCGCAGACGGCCGCCCCACCGGGGACCCCACTCGGCCAATCCTACGCCTGTGCCACGCGCCAGCTAGCCAACCCCGGGGGCCCCAGATGTCACTTCTGTGGGCAGCAAAACCCCCCCCGCCAACGCTGCCCGGCCCGCAGCGCACTTTGCAAGGCCTGCGGCAAGAAGGGGCACTTCGCCGCGGTATGCCAGACCCGCTCAGTCACCACGATCGCCCCGACACCCCCCGCGTACGGCCAGTGGGCGCCGCCATCTTGTCCACTTCAGGATCTTCAGGCGCCGCCACCTTGTCTCCCCCACGGCACATGGGCGCCACCATCGTACCAGGACCCGTGCCCCCCGGGCACCTCATCGTCCGACACCAGCGACGACCAGCTGCGACTCGCCTAGGCCACGAGTGACCAATCTCGCCTGCACAATCTAGCCACCGCCTCGACAAGCATGAAGATCGATGGGCTCAAGATCTCCTGTCTGCTGGGCTCCGGGAGCACCAAAAGCTTCCTCCATCCAGATACGGTAAGACGCTGCTCCCTTGCGGTACACCCCGCCAATCAGAGAATCTCCCTGGCCTCCGGGTCCCGCTCCGTGGCAATCGGGGGTTCTGTATAGTCACACTCACGATCCAGGGCATAGAATTCAGCGGCTTCCGCCTCTACCCCCTCCCCAACCTCAGCGCTGCCCTGCTACTCGGCCTGGACTTCCAGTGTAACCTCCAGAGCCTGACATTGAAATTCGGCGGGCCCCTACCACCCCTTACTGTGTGCGGCCTCGCGACCCTAAAGGTCGACCCACCTTCCCTATTCGCAAACCTAACCCCGGATTGCAAACCCGTCGCCACCAAGAGCAGACGGTACAGCACCCAGGACAGGACCTTCATCAGGTCCGAGGTCCAGCGGCTGCTTCGGGAAGGCATCATCGAGGCCAGCAACAGTCAGTGGAGAGCCCAAGTGGTAGTGGTGATAACTGTGGAGAAACACAGAATGGTCGTGGACTACAGCCAGACCATCATAAGGTACACGCAGCTTGACGCGTACCCCCTCCCACGCATATCTGATATGGTCAATCAGATTGCACAGTACCGGGTCTTCTCAACTGTAGACCTCAAATCCGCCTACCAGCAGCTCCCCATCCATAAGGCGGAGCGCCCATACACTGCCTACGTGGCAGATGGCCGCCTCTACCATTTTCTCAGGGTTCCCGTCGGCGTCACAAACCGGGCCTCGGTCTTCCAAAGGGAGATGGACCGAATGGTCGACCGGTACGGACTGCGGGCCACCTTCCCGTACCTAGACAATGTCACCATCTGTGGCCACGATCAGCAGGATCATGGTGCCAACCTTGCCAAATTTCTCCACACCGCCACTCTCCTAAACCTCGGCTATGTGGTCCAGAACGGAGTTCTGGGGCCCGACCCCGACCGCATGCGCCCCCTCATGGAACTCCCCCTTCCCCACTGCCCCAAGGCCCTCAAACGCTACCTGGGGTTCTTTTCGTACTCCGCCCAGTGGGTCCCAAACTACGCGGACAAGGCCCGCCCATTCATCCAGTCCACTCTTTTCCCCCTGATGACCGAGGCTCAACAAGCCTTCAACCGTGTTAGGGCCGACATCGCCAAGGCCGCGATGCACGCAGTTGACGAGACGTTACTCTTTCAAGTGGAGAGCGACGCAGCAGGTGTCGCTCTAGCCGCCACCCTCAATCAGGCAGGCAGGCCCATGGCATTCTTTTTCTTTTCCCTCCCCCTTCATGCCTCCGAAATTCGGCACTCCTCCGTTGAAAAAGAGGCCCAAGCCATCGTTGAAGCTGTGCGGCATTGGAGGCATTACCTGGCCGGCAGGAGATTCACTTTCCTCACTGACCAACGGTCGGTAGCTTTCATGTTTAACAACACACAG
This sequence comes from Scyliorhinus torazame, assembly GCF_047496885.1. Classification (NCBI taxonomy): domain Eukaryota; kingdom Metazoa; phylum Chordata; class Chondrichthyes; order Carcharhiniformes; family Scyliorhinidae; genus Scyliorhinus; species Scyliorhinus torazame. The sequence continues at coordinate 90,991,811 of NC_092718.1, forward strand.
CGGGGCAAGATCAAAAACGATAAAATCTTGAGGTGGGGGATTGAGCTCTCTACCTACAACTACGAGATTATGTATCGCCCTGGTAAGCTCAATGAGCCCCCGCGATGCCCTATCCCGAGGTACATGTGCCAGCGCACAGGTGGACTGTCTCCGGACTCTGCATGACAACCTTTGTCACCCGGGAGTCACACGTTTGTACCACTTCATCAAGGCCCGCAACCTGCCCTACTCCGTCGAGGAAGTACGGGCAATCACCAGAGACTGCCAGGTCTTTGCGGAGTGCAAACCGCACTTCTACCAGCCGGACCGCACATGCCTGGTGAAGGCCTCCCGCCCCTTTGAACGATTCAGTGTGGATTTAAAAGGGCCCCTCCCCTCCACCGTATTTCCTCCGTGTGGTCGATGAGTACTCCAGATTCCCCTTCGCCATCCCATGCCCCGACATGACGTCTGCCATCATCATCAAAGCCCTCAACACCATCTTCGCTCTGTTCGGCATCCCCACCTACATCCACAGCGACAGGGGATCCTCATTCATGAGCGATGAGCTGCGTCAGATCCTGCTCAGCAGGAGTATCGTCTCGAACAGGACGACCAGCTATAACCCCCGGGAAAACAGGCAGGTGGAGAGGGAGAAAAGAACGGTCTGGAGGGCCGTCCAGCGGGCCCTACGGTCCAGGAATCTCCCGGCCTCCCACTGGCAGGAGGTCCTCCCCGACACACTGCACTCCATTCGGTCGCTCCTATGCACCGCCACTAACGACACACCCCATGAACGTCTCTTCGCCTTCTCCAGGAAGTCTACATCCGGGGTGTCGCTCCCGACTTGGCTCGCAGCTCCAGGACCCGTACTCCTCCGTAAGCACGTCCGACTCCACAAGGCAGACCCGTTGGTTGAGACGGTGCAATTACTCCACGCTAACCCCCAGTATGCCTACATAGCGTAACCCGACGGCCGCCAGAATACTGTCTCCCTCAGGGACCTGGCACCAGCAGGTTCCCCACACACACATCCGTCCGGCACAGGCTCCATCCCCCGCCTCCCCCGGCGCACCCAGCAGCAACCCCCCCGGGACCATCCGTCCTCCCCCTGCCCACGCCCGAGGATGAGGAGGATTTCGGCACGCTTCCGGAGTCACCGAGGACCAGACCGGCACCGGAATCGCCGCCACCACTGCATCGCTCCCAACGTCTGACCAAGGCCCCGGACCGGCTAAACCTGTAATTGGTTAAAGCGCCATGTACTGGACTCCAAGATGTTTTTGCCTCTGTATATTAAAACTTGTTCTGTATATAGTTCCCGCCATCCCCGCCGGACTCAATTTTAACAGGGGGTGAATGTGGTAATCACCACTGTTGTATATATTTGGAGATGTGTGGTAAGGCCCTGTACTACAGGAATGGGGGTAGTCCCTGCCTGCTAGCTCCCCCCAGTAGGCGGAATATAAATATGCGTGCTCCCCATACAGCAGCCATTTCAGCAGCTGTTATAGGAGGCCACACATCTTAGTGTAATAAAGCCTCAGTTGTATTCAAGTCTCGTCTTTGTGCAATTGATCGTGCATCAACCCAGACACACACAGATATGCAGACTCATGCACACACTCACAGATACATATACAGACTCATGCACAGAGACACACACACCCACATATACAGACTCATACGTACACTCACACAGACATAGACAAACTCAGACACACACTTACATATAGACAGATTCATACACACAGACAGACTCACACATACACATACAGGCTCATATGCACAGATATACACACAGACACGCATTCACATAAAAATACAGATTCATACACCCAGAGACACGCTCACACAGACATATACAGACACACAGGCCAGGATTCTCTGACCCCGCGCCGGGTTGGAGAATCCCCGGGGAGACGCGAGAATCGCGCCGCGACGCCGGCTTCCCGATTCTCCCCCACCGATTCTCGGGCGCCCGCGGGATTTCTGCCGCGCTGGGCGGGGGCCGTTGAAAGCCCCCCCACCCCCCCCGGCGATTGTCTGGGCCGAGTGTCCTCCGAGTTCGGCTGAGTCCCGCCGGCATAGGTTACTCGGGTCCCACACGGCGGAACCTGGAAGGTGTGTCTGCGGGGGCCGTCCTGCAGGGGGGGAGGGGGGGGAGGGGGGGAGATCCGACCCCGGAGGGGCCTCCAGGGTGGTCTGGCCCACGATTGGGGCCTACTGATCGGCGGACGGGCTAGTTCTGTGGGGACCAATGTTCCTCCGCGCTGGGCCCCTGCAAGGAAACCCCGCGCACGCATGGAAAAACGCCGGCCGTCCCGTGCGTGCGCGAACTCGCGCCGGCCGTTTCGCGCCGGCTGGAGCTGCAGGGACCACTTTGGCGCCGACCTAGCCCCCTAGGAAGTGGAGAATTCCCCTTTATCGGGGACTGTTGACACCGGTGTGGTTGGCGCCGCTTTTCACGCCGGCGTGGGGACATAGCCCCATTATTCGAGAATCCCGCCCACACAGTCTGACACTCGGGCGTTATTTCCAGTTACTGCTGCAATATCAGATCTGCCACTAGAGGGTGCAAACAGCACATCCAGAAAAGAGACACAAAGGTGACATTTGTGAAAATTAACCACATGATTGAGTTGCGAATGGGATGGAAACAGAATTGTTTCAACAAAAACAACAACAGGAAATAAAGGCTTAAATACCCACAAGAAAAAAGTGAGCATGTTCATGTCTGCTGTGCAACTTATCCTGCCACGATGGAAACGTAAGTGGCTTCTGAGAGAGTCCCCTCTGATCATGGACACAATCTGCCCCGTACATGGTGAGACATGGTGTCTTTAACCTCACAGTTCTGTACTGCTGCCTGACACTTGGAGGGAAACGGAGAAACAGAGGATCTCTGCGCTCCTCCAATTCCGGCCTCTCGCGCATCACCCGATTCCCATCGCTCCGCCATTGGCAACCGTTCCTCCAGCTGCCTCGGGCCTAAGCTCTGTGATGCACTATCAATTACCACAAAGACCAGAGTAGTGGAACAATCGAGGCTTTGTTGAGCAAAGATGTTGTGCCTCCTGCAGCTGCCACCAGAATGGGAGCAGCACCGGGAGCACACGCATTTATACGCCGCCTGCTGGTACTTACCCATGTACCTCTAGTATACGTGTCTTACCGTAATACATATAATACAGCGAGTGGTGACTACCACATTCACCCGTTACAAAATTGTCCGGCGGGGGTGGTGGAAAACATTACAAATTCAGTCTGTCGGGGGCCTTGACCCTCCTCTGCGATCGCCTCAGTCCTGGTGGTGATGTGGGCGCCGACTTGGTCACCTGTGACTCCGGGAGCGTGTTGTCCTCGTCTTCGTCACACCTGAGTGGATCCAGTGGGAGGACGGATACTCCTGGGGTGGGGGCTGCGGTGAGGTTCGCTGGGGGGAGGGTGAGTGGCGCAGGGGTGAATGAGGCAACCGGGGGTGGGGGGGGTGTCGGGTCGGGGGCCGTGAGTGGGGATCCAGCGGGTGTCAGGTACAGGAGGGAGACTGTGTCCTGGCGCCCGTCGGGGTGCGCCACGTAGGCGTACTGGGCGTTCGCGAGTAGGAGGTGGACTCTTTCGATCAAACGGTCTGACTTATAGGTCCGCACATGCTTGTGAAGGAGGACGGGTCCAGGAACTGCCAGCTGTGTTGGGAGCGAGACCCCGGAGGTGGACTTTCTGGGAAAGGCAAACACACGCTCATGAGGGGTTTCTTTAGTCGCGGTGCAGAGGAGTGATCGGATGGAGTGGAGCGCGTCGGGGAGGACCTCCTGCCAGCGGGAGACTGGGAGATTTTTAGACCGCAGGGCCAGCAGGACAGCCTTCCAGACCGTCCCGTTCTCCCTCTCCACCTGCCCGTTTCCCCGGGGGTTGTCGCTGGTCGTCCTGCTCGAGGCAATGCCCTTGCTGAGCAGGAACTGGCGCAGCTCATCACTCATGAAAGAGGATCCCTGATCGCTGTGGAAGTAGGTGGGGAAACCGAACAGTGCGAAGATGCTGTGGAGGGCTTTAATGACTGTGGCAGAAGTCATATCGGGGCATGGGATGGCGAAAGGGAACCGGGAGTACTCATCAACCACGTTCAGAAAGTACATGTTGCGGTTGGTGGAGGGGAGGGGCCCTTTGAGGTCCATGCTGAGGCGCTCAAAGGGGCGGGAGGCCTTCACCAGGTGCGCTCGATCTGGCCGGTAGAAGTGCAGTTTGCACTCCGCGCAGACCTGGCAGTCTCTGGTGACAGTCCTGACCTCCTCAATGGAATAGAGCAGATTGCTGGCCTTGAAGAAATGGAAGAACCTGATGCGCAATCAATTACTCTCGAGACAAGGTGAGTCATAACTAATAGGCTTTAATCTGCTAGAACTCTTCCCCAGCAGCTTCGATACAGAAAGTGAAGGCTGCTGGGACGGCATTGGTTCTTATACCCCACCTCTCAGGGCGGAGCTATGTACATCAGCCAATGGTAGACTCCTGGGTCTAGCCAATGGTCATCCACCTCTCAGGTACCGTAATACCTGGTATTACCACATTCACCCCCCTGTTAAAAAAGAGCCCGGTGGGGTGATGGCCAGCGTTAATGTCGCCTTTCGCATGGTAGGACCAGGTATGGAGGCGCCGTGATGTCGGGGGTAATAGCAAAGTGTTCATGGTGCAGCAATCAGTCGATCGGGTGGCCTGGTCGTCCTTCTGGAGCGTCTGGGCTTCGGCGGTGATCCTGATTTGGGGTCCCGGCGGTTGCGACTCCGGGAACGTGGTGTCGTCCTCCCAGGCAGCTTCGTCACCCCTAGGCGGCGTTGTTGGGGCAAAAGGTGGGCGGGGGGCGCCTGTAGGGGGCGTCGGGGCTTGTTCGGGCCTAGGCAGGGACGGCGGGAGTACTGACCCTCCGGTCAGGTGCTGCGGGGAGGGTGGGGGTGGGGGCACTGGTGCGGGTGCGCGTGGGGCTCCGGCAGGCGCCAGGTCCCGAAGGAAGACCGTGTCTTGGCGGCCATCAGGGAACGCTACATAGGCGTACTGGGGGTTGGCGTGCAGCAGGTGGACCCTCTCGACCAACGGGTCCGACTTGTGCGCCCTCACATGTCTCCGAAGCAGGATGTGTCCGGGTGTCGCTAGCCAGGTTGGGAGCGAGGTCCTGGAGGAGGACTTCCTGGGGAAAACAAGGAGACGTTCATGAGGTGTCTAATTTGTGGTAGTACAGAGCAGTGACCGGATGGAGTGAAGGGCCACCGGGAGGACTTCCTGCCAGCGGGAGACTGTGAGATTCCTAGACCGTAGGGCCAGCAGGACGGTCTTCCAGACTGTGCCGTTCTCCCTCTCAACCTACCCGTTTCCCCGGGGGTTGTAACTGGTCGTCCTGCTCGAGGCGATGCCTTTGCTGAGCAGGAATTTACGCAGTTCTTCACTCATGAAGGAGGATCCCCAATCGCTATAGATGTATGCGGGAAAACTGAACAGTGTAAAGTTACCCTGGAGGGCCTTGATGACGGTGGTTGTGGTCATGTCTGGGCAGGGGATGGCGAATGGGAACCGGGAGTATTCGTCAATCACGTTAAGGAAGTACGTGTTGTGGTCGGTGGAGGGGAGGGGGCCTTTGAAGTCCATGTTGAGGCGTTCAAAGGGACGGGAAGCCTTTATCAGATGCGCTCTCTCTGAGCACGGTAGAAGTGCGGTTTGCACTCCGCGCAGATTTGGTAGTCCCTGGTGACTGTCCTGACCTCCTCGATGCAGTAGGGCAGGTTGCGGGTCTTGATAAAATGGAAAAAGCGAGTGACCCCCGGGTGGCAGAGGTCCTCGTGGAGGGATCGGAGGCGGTCCACTTGTGCTGTGGCACAAGTGCCGCGGGACAGGGCATCAGGAGGCTCGTTCAGATTCCCCGGGACGGTACAAGATCTCATAATTGTAGGTGGAGAGTTCTATCCTCCACCGCAAGATCTTGTCGTTCTTAATCTTGCCCCGCTGTGCATTATCGAACATGAAGGCAACCGACCATTGGTCCGTGAGGAGAATGAATCTCCTGCCGGCCAGGTAATGCCTCCAGTGTCGCAAAGCTTCTACTATGGCCTGGGCCTCCTTTTCGACCGAGGAGTGGCGAATTTCGGAGGCATGGAGAGTGCGGGAGCAGAAAGCCACGGGCCTGCCCCCTTGGTTGAGGGTGGCCGCCAGAGCTACGTCAAACGCATCTCTCTCGACCTGGAAGGGGAGGGACTCGTCGATGGCGCGCATCGTGGCTTTTACAATGTCTGCTTTGGTGCGGCAGAAGGCCTGGCGGGCTGCCGTCTACAGGGGGAAGGTTGTAGACTGGATCAGGGGTCGAACCTTGTCTGCGTAGTTGGGGACCCACTATGCATAATAGCTAAAGAAGCCGAGGCAGCGCTTTAGGGCCTTGGGGCAGTGAGGGAGGGGGAACTCCATGAGGGGGCGCATGCATTCAGGGTCGGGGCCTATGACTCCACTTCGCACTACGTAGCCTAGAATGGCTAGACGGTCGGTGCTAAACACGCATTTCTCCTTATTGTAGGTCAGATTAAGGAGGTTCGCGGTCTGGAGGAATTTTCGGAGGTTGGTGTCGAGGTCCTGCTGGTCATGGCCGCAGGTGGTGACGTTATCAAGATACGGGAACGTTGCGCGTAAGCCGTACCGGTCAACCATTCGGTCCATCTCATGTTGGAAGACCGAGACCCCGTTCGTGACACCGAAGGGAACCCTTAAAAAGTGATAGAGCCGCCCATCTGCCTCGAAGGCAGTGTACTGGCGGTCCCCATGACGGAGGGGCAGCTGGTGGTAGGCAGACTTGAGATCCACCGTGGAGAAAACCTTGTGTTGCACAATCCTATTCACCAGGTCGGCTATACGGGGGAGAGGGTACGCATCCAGCTGCATAAACCTGTTGATGGTCTGACTGTAGTCAATGACCATCCCATGTTTCTCCCCGGTCTTTACCACCCCTACTTGAGCCCTCCAGGAGCTGTTGCTTGCTTCGATGACCCCTTCCCTCAGCAGCCTTTGGACCTCCGACCTGATAAAGGTCCGGTCCTGGGCACTGTACCGTCTGCTCCTGGTGGCGACGGGTTTGCAATCCGGGGTGAGGTTCGCAAACAGGGAAGGCGGGTCGACCTTAAGGGTCACGAGGCCGCAGACAGTAAGGGGGGGGAATAGGGCCGCCGATTTGAAAGGTCAGGCTTTGCAGATGGCACTGGAAATCCAGCCCAAGGAGGGTGGCTGCGCAGAAGTGCGACAGGACGTACAGACGGAAATTGTGGAATTCCCTGCCTTGGACAGTGAGGTTCGCTAGGCAGAACCCCTTTATCTCCACCGAGTGTGACCTGGAGGTCAGGGAGATCCGTTGGTTTACGGGATGGGTGACAAGAGAACAGCGCCTTACCGTGTCGGAGTGAACAAGGCTTTCCGTGCTCCCAGAATCGATCAAGCACGACGTCACGTGGCCGTTGATGGAGATCGTCGTGGTAGCTTTCGCAAGCGTCCGGGGCCGACTGGTCCAGAGTCACCGAGGCCAGCTGCAGTGATGGAGAGTTCTGGTCGGGCAGCGTGTAGTCGGTTGTGCTGGGGGCCAGGGGCCCCATCCAAGATGGCGCCAGCCATGGGTCGCACATGGAGTCCGGGGATGAAGAAGATGGCGGCGGCGAGGGACAAAATGGCGGCGCCCATCCATCCAGCGTGATGGCCGGGGGGCAAAATGGCCGCGCCCGCGGGTCGCACGCGGCCTGAGGATAGGGGGGTGGCGGTGGGCGCAGGACGGCCGGTGCCTGAAAGGGGGGCTGCCGATAGTCGCTGGAGACCGCGGCCATGGCGTGGGCCTGGCAGACCCCGATATACTGGCCCTTCTTGCCACGCAGCCCAGGGGGCCGCCACGCGTCCGGGAGCAAAAGCCAGCGCGTTTTTATACGCAACGTCCATGGACCCCGCCAGGGCCCGTGCCTCAGTAAGTCCCAGAGTGTCCATTTCTAGGAGCCTTCGGCGGATATCGGGGGAAGTCATACCTGCCACGAAAGCATCCCTGATCAAAAGTTCCGTGTGCCCATTTCCCGAAACTGGCGGGCAGCCACAGTTTCAGCCCAGCACCAGCAGCGCCCGGTAGAAGTCTTCCAACGTTTCTTCGGGGCTTTGCCTCCTAGTCGCCAGCAGGTGATGAGCGTAGACCTGGTTCACAGGGCGGATATAATGTCCTTCTAGCAGCTCGATCGCGGCAGCATAATTCTCCGCCTCCTCGATCAGAGGGTAGATCCCAAGGCTGACCCGCGAGCGTAGAAGGTGCATCTTTTGTCTTTCCGTGGGGGTGTTGGCGGCCGTGTCGAGGTAGCCCTTAAAGCACGCCAGCCAATGTTTGAAGATAGCAGCAGAGTTATCCGCATGGGGGCTGAGCTGAAGGCACTCCGGTTTGATATGGAGATCCATCCTTTCAACTGAAGTTGTAGCAGATTAAATTGATGCACAATCAATTACTCTCGAGACAAGGTGAGTCATAACTAATAGGCTTTAATCTGCTAGAACTGTACCCCAGCAGCTTCGATACAGAAAGTGAAGGCTGCTGGGACGGCATTGGTTCTTATACTCCGCCTCTCAGGGCGGAGCTATGTACATCAGCCAATGGTAGACTCCTGGGTCTAGCCAATGGTCATCCACCTCTCAGGTACCGCAATACCTGGTATTACCACAACCCCCGGGTGGCAGAGGCCATCGTGGAGAGCCCGGAGTTGGTCTACTAGTGCGCTGGCACATGTACCGCGGGATAGAGCATCAGGGGCTCGTTGAGCTTTCCGGGGTGATACAAAATCTCGTAATTATAGGTGGAGAGCTCGATCCTCCACCTCAAGATCTTATTGTTTTTGATCTTGCCCCACTGTGTATTATTGAACATGAAGGCAACCGACCGTTGGTCAGTGAGGAGAGTGAATATCCTGCCAGCCAGGTAATGCCTCCAATGTCGCACAGCTTCCACAATGGCTTGGGCCTCCTTTTCGACAGAGGAGTGCTGAATTCCGGAGGCATGGAGGGTGCGGGAAAAGAATGCCATGGGCCTGCCCGCCTGGTTGAGGGTGGCGGCCAGAGCTACGTCCGATGCATCGCTCCCGACCTGGAAGGAGAGGGACTCGTCGACCGCGTGCATCGTGGCCTTGGCGATGTCTGCTTTGATGCGATTGAAGGCCTGGCGGGCCTCAGCCGCAAGGGGGAAAACTGTGGACTGAATGAGTGGGCGGGCCTTGTCCGCATAGTTAGGGACCCACTGGGCATAGTAGGAGAAAAACCCCAGGCATTGTTTCAGGGCCTTGGGGCAGTGGGGCAGGGGGAGTTCCATGAGGGGGCGCATGCGGTCGGGGTCGGGCCCTAGAACTCCATTTTCCACAACATAGCCAAGGATGGCTAAGCGGTTGGTGCGGAACACGCATTTCTCCTTATTGTATGTGAGATTAAGGAGTTTGGCGGTTTGGAGAAATTTTAGGAGGTTAGCGTTGTGGTCCTGCTGATCGTGGCCGCAGATGGTGCTGTTGTCTAGGTACGGGAAGGTGGCCCGCAGTCCGTGCCCGTCAGCCGTTCGGTCCATCTCACGTTGGAAGACCGAGACTCCATTAGTGACGCCGAAGGGAACCCTGAGGAAGTGATAGAGGCGGCCATCTGCTTCGACCGCAGTGTATTGGTGGTCCTCCGGGCGGATAGGGAGTTGGTGGAAGGCGGACTTCAAGTCCACTGTGGAAAAGACCCGATACTGTGCAATCTGATTGACCATATCAGATATGCATGGGAGGGGGTATGCGTCGAGCTGCGTGTATTGATTGATGGTCTGACTGTCGTCAATGACCATCCTGTGCTTCTCCCCAGTCTTCACTACCACCACTTGGGCTCTCCAGGGGCTGTTGCTGGCCTCAAAGATGCCTTCCCACAGAGGCCGTTGGACCTCCGACCTGATGAAGGTCCTGTCCTGGGCACTGTACCGTCTGCTCCTGGTGGCGACGGGTTTGCAACCCGTAGTGAGGTTCGCAAACAGGGAAGGTGGGTCGACCTTAAGGGTCGTGAGGCCGCATACGGTGAGGGGGTAAGGGTCCGCCAAATTTTAAGGTTAAGCTTTGGAGGTAGCACTGGAGGTCCAGGCCGAGTAACAGGGCAGCGCAGAGGTGGGGGAGGACGTAGAGCCGGAAGTTGCTGAACTCTACGCTTTGGACGGTGAGAGTCGCGATGCAGTACCCCCGGATTTCCACGGAATGGGATCCGGAGGCCAGGGAGATTTACTGGGTAGCGGGGTGTACCGCGAGGGAGCAGCGCCTTACCGTCGTGGGGTGGATGAAGCTCTCTGTGCTCCCGGAGTCAAAAAGGCAGGTCGTCTCGTGCCCATCGATCTTCACCGTCGTCGTCGCGGTTGCGAGGTTGCGGGGCCGGGACTGGTCCAGGATGATCGAGGCAAGCTGCGGCAGATGCTGGGGGGGCCCCGGGCTGGTCAGCGGTAGTGGAGGTACTGTCAAATGGTCAGTACTGAGGGAGCACTGCACTGTTTGATGATCTGTACTGAGGTAGCACTGCACTGTAAAAAGGGTCAGTAGTTAGGGAGTGCTGCACGGTCGGCGGGTCAGGACTGAGGGAGCATAGTAGTGTCAGATGGTTGGCGCTGAGAATGTTGCATTGTCAGAGGGTCTGTATTGTGTCACTCCCTCTGTGGAGTCTTGCAGCTTTCCCTGTGTGGAATCGTGCATTGGTCTCTCTGTGGAAACTGTCATCACTTCTTGTTCATGCAAGGACTGCGCTGTGGAGTCTTGCGTTGCTGCTATTGTGGAGTCTGTCCACGAGCTCGCTGTGGAGGCTTGTGTCACTCGAGTCACTTCCTGTGTGTAGACGTGCAATTATCTCGCTGTGGAGTCTTTCGTCGCGTTCTATGTGGAGGCTGGGACCCTTTGTGGTGCGTGGACCACTCTCTGTGTGGAGTCGGGGACCCTTTGCGGTGCGTGGACCACTCTCTGTGTGGAGTCGGGGACCCTTTGCGGTGCGTGGACCACTCTCTGTGTGGAGTCGGGGACCCTTTGCGGTGCGTGGACCACTCTCTGTGTGGAGTTGGGGACCCTTCGCGGTGCGTGGACCACTCTCTGTGTGGAGTCGGGGACCCTTTGCGGTGCGTGGACCACTCTCTGTGTGGAGTCGGGGACCCTTTGCGGTGCGTGGACCACTCTCTGTGTGGAGTCGGGGACCCTTTGCGGTGCGTGGACCACTCTCTGTGTGGAGTCGGGGACCCTTTGCAGTGCGTGGACCACTCTCTGTGTGGAGTTGGGGACCCTTCGCGGTGCGTGGACCACTCTCTGTGTGGAGTCGGGGACCCTTCGCGGTGCGTGGACCACTCTCTGTGTGGAGTCGGGGACCCTTTGCGGTGCGTGGACCACTCTCTATGTGGCAGAGTACCTGGGGTTGTACCGCTCTCTGTCTCTTGGTGTCAGGCCGCAGCATCATCCTGCACTCACGAGTCGGGATGTCATATCTGCTGGGCTGAAGATCCTCAAATCCAAAGAACTCGTCGTCGGGGTCGTCAATGTGCAACACGTCTAGTTGCGGTTCGGATTTGGTACTGGGGTAGCCTCCCAAGGTGAAAGCTTCATCTGAGTCGCTGTCTTCCAAGACCATATCATCATGTTTTGTGTCGGAGCTGGCATTGGGCTCGCGATAGCCAAAGAAGAATTCAAGGTCTGAGTCATAGTCTTCAAGGACTGTACCATCTCTTTGGGCTTGCTTACTGCTTGTTGCAGGGTTCTGCGGAGGTTACTTTCAGCTACTGGTCGAATTGTGCAGCATTGTGCTGCCGTTCCAGGTGAAAGAATCTGGTTTTACGGCTTTTAACCTTTTTTTCGTGTTTGGGACATTTCCCCTTTAAGTGGCCGTGGTCCGGGGCCCCTGACGTCATGACGCGTGTGATGTAGCGCGTAGGAAGCGATTGCGCATGCGCAGATCGCTGCTCCTTTACTTGGGGCCTTCTTTTCAATTGCGTATGTGCTGCTTCTTGCGCATGTGCAAACGGACCTTCCCGTTCTGTGCGCTCTTCGCGCAACTGCGCATGTGAACCACCTTTTCCAAGATGGCTGCAATTCAAAACTGCCGTTCGTTGCTGCAAGCCTATCTCACGGTGAGTTTTGGCGCCTCTTTTACCTTTTCTTCTTGTATGTTCCTCGCAGAATTCTTGGAATTTGTCCAGGACTGCCTGGAAATCGCTCTTGTTTTGCCCCTTTGAGTATTTGAAGGTTTGGAAGATTTCAGCTGCTTCTGGACCCGCGATGGTAAGTCGAAGCTTTATTTTCTCTGCATCCGCCACAACATCTAGGTCGCACGCTACCAGGTAGATCTCGAATCTCTGCCTGAACTAACGCCAGTTTTCACTGAGATTGCCTTGGCACCTGAGCTGCTGTGGAACCAAAATCCCGAACATCATCTTGCCTGGCTTTTGTTGCTGGTAGTCACTGTTTGCTGAGTCTTAACTAGATGGATTGAAACAGTTCACTCCTGGAACCATGTTTTGTTATGCTCTTGACGTAGCATAAGCTGCTTCGTTGATGTGCACTCTGACAAAGGAAGGTTCAGACTTGGAGGTAGCTTTAACACATTTATTGAACTATTAACAATTCTCCTACTTGGATTCAACGTTACTGTTAATCCTGCTTTAGCTACTCAGTCTGCTACAATCCATGTGATGGGAGTGATGTGTTTCAAATCAACCCTGTGTACTCACTGAGAGTCTCCACTGGAAAGAGACTGAGCATGTGTGATGTGTCCTTTTATATGGGTTGGTATAATGTCCTCCTGTGTTAGTGTCACCGCTGTGTGTATCGTGAATGCCCATTGGTCGTGTCCTATCTTACTGACCGATTGGTGACTGCCTGTGTGTCATGTCTCTGGTGTTCCCTCTAGTGTCTAGCTAGGTGTAGTGTATGTACATTAACCCTTTGTGTACTTGCAGTGATGTATATATATCACCACACTGTCAAAGGGTCAGCACTGAAGGAGTGCTGCACTGTCAGAGGGTCAGTACTGAGGGAGTGCTGCACTGTCAGAGGGCCAGTACTGAGGGAGTGCTGCACTGTCAGAAGGTCAGTACTGAGGGAGTGCTGCACTGTCAAACGGTCGAGCTGAGGGAGTGCTGAACTATGGGAGTGTCAGTCCTGAGGGAGTGCTGGACTTTTAGAGGGTCAATACTGAGGGAATTATGCACTGTGAGAGGAACAGTGCTGAAGGAGAACTGCACTACGTGAGTGTCAGTAGTTAGGGGGTGCTATATCTCCGGACGGTCAGTGCTGATGGAGTGATACACTGTCAGAGGGTTAATACTGAAAGAGTACTGGACTGTCACAGGGTCAGTACAGTGGGAGTGCCACACTGTCAGAGGGTGAGTACTGAGGGAATGCTGCACAATCGGTGGATCAGTACTGAGGGGTTGCTGCACTGTCAGAAGGTCAGCACTGCGGGAGTGTTGCACAGTCCGAGGGTGAATACTGAGGTAGCAGTCACTGTAAAAAGGGTCAGTAGTGAGGGAGTGCTGCACTGTTGGCGGGTCACGACTGAGGGAGCGTAGTAGTGTCTGATGGTTGGCGCTGAGGGCGCTGCACTGTCAGAGGGACGTACTGAGGTACCACTGAACCGTCAGAGTGTCAGCAGTTAATGACTTCTGCACTGTCAGAAGGCCAGTACTGAGGGAGTGCTGCACTGTCAGAGAGTCAGTGCTGAGAGACTACTGTGCTGACAGAGGGTCAGTAATAAGGGAGTGCTGTGCTACGGGAGAGTCAGTACTGAGGGAGTGCTGCACTGTCAGAAGGCCAGTACTGAGGGAGTGCTGCACTGTCAGAAGGTCAGTACTGATGGAGTGCTGCACTGTTGGAGGTTCAGTACTGATGAGTTCTGCACTGTCAGAGGGACTGTACTTCGGGAGCACTGCACTTTTGAAAGGTCAGTCCTCAGTCCGCACTGTCAGTACTGAGGAAATTCTACACTGTCAGAGGGTCAGTACTGAGGGACTACTGTGCTGTCAGATGGTCAGTACTGAGGGTGATCTGCACTGCGGGAGGGTCAGTACTGAGGGAGTGCGGCACTTTCAGAGAGTCAATGGTGAGGGAGTGCTGCACTGTCAGAGGGTCAGTACTGAGGGAGTGTTGCACTGTCAGATGCTCAGTACTGAGGGACTACTGCGCTGTCAGACGGTCAGTACTGAGGGACTACTGTGCTGTCAGAGGGTCAGTACTGAGGGTGATCGGTACTGTGGGAGGTTCAGTGTTGCAGAAGAACTGCACTATGTGTGTGTCAGTACTGAGGGAGTGCTACATCTTCGGAGGGTTAGTGCTGACGGAGTGCGGCACTGTCAGAGGGTTAATACTGAGGGAGTGCTGCTCTGTCGGAGGATCAGGACTGAGTGAGCGCAGCAGTGTCATACGGTCAGTGCTGAGGGAGTGCTGCAGGGTCGGTGCTGAGGGAGTGCTGCACCATCAGAAGTTCAGTCCTGAGGCTACGCGCTACTGTCAGATGGTCAGTGCTAAGAGCCCGCTGCACCATCATAGGGTCAGTATTGAGGCAGTGCTGCACTGTCAGAGAGTCAGAATTGAGTGCGTGCTGCACTGTCAGAGGGTCAGCACTGAGGGAGTGCTGCACTGTCAGAGGGTCAGTGCTGAGGGAGTGCTGCACTGTCAGAGGAGCAGTACTGAGGGAGTGCTGCACTGTCAGAGGGTCAGCACTGAGGGAGTGCTGCACTGTCAGAGGGTCAGTACTGAGGGAATGCTGCACTGTCAGCGGGTCAGGACTGAGGGAGTGCTGCACTGTCAGAGGGTCAGTACTGAGTGAGTGCGGCACTGTCAGAGGGTCAGTACTGAGGGAGTGCTGCAATGTCAAAGGGTCAGCACTGAGGGAGTGCTGCACTGTCAGAGGGTCAGTACTGAGGGAGTGCTGCACTGTCAGAGGGTCAGTAGTGAGGGAGTGCTGCGCTGTCAGAGGGTCAGTACTGAGGGAGTGCTGCACTGTCAGAGGGTCAGTTCTGAGGGAGTGCTGCACTGTCAGAGGGTCCGTACTGAGGGAGTGCTGCACTGTCAGAGGGTCAGTACTGAGGGAGTGCTGCAATGTCGGAGGGTCAGTACTGAGAGAGTGCTGCACTGTCAGAGGGTCAGCACTGATGGAGTGCTGCATTGTCAGAGGGTCAGTACTGAGGGAGTGCTGCACTGTCAGAGGGTCAGTTCTGAGGGAGTGCTGCACTGTCAGAGGGTCCGTACTGAGGGAGTGCTGCACTGTCAGAGGGTCAGTACTGAGGGAGGGCTGCACTTTCAGAGGGTCAGTACTGAGGGAGTGCTGCACTGTCAGAGGGTCAGTTCTGAGGGAGTGCTGCACTGTGAGAGGGTGAGTACTGTGAGAGTGCTGCACTGTCAGAGGGTCCGTACTGAGGGAGTGCTGCACTGTCAGAGGGTCAGGACTGAGGGAGTGCTGCACTGTCAGAGGGTCCGTACTGAGGGAGTGCTGCACTGTCAGAGGGGCAGTACTGAGGGAGTGCTGCACTGTCAAAGGGTCAGCACTGTGGGAGTGCTGCACTGCCAGAGGGTTAGTACTGAGGGACTGCTGCAATGTCAAAGGGTCAGCACTGAGGGAATGCTGCACTGTCAGAGGGTCAGTACTGAGGGAGTGCTGCACTGTCAGAGGGTGAGTACTGAGAGAGTGCTGCACTGTCAGAGGGTCCGTACTGAGGGAGTGCTGCACTGTGAGAGGATCAGTACTGAGGGTGTGCTGCACTGTCAGAGGGTGAGTACTGAGGGAGTGCTGCACTGTCAGAGGGTCCGTACTGAGGGAGTGCTGCACTTTCATAGGGTCAGTACTGAGGGAGTGCTGCACTGTCAGAGGGTGAGTACTGAGAGAGTGCTGCACTGTCAGAGGGTCCGTACTGAGGGAGTGCTGCACTGTGAGAGGATCAGTACTGAGGGTGTGCTGCACTGTCAGAGGGTCAGTACTGAGGGAGTGCTGCACTGTCAGAGGGTCCGTACTGAGGGAGTGCTGCACTGTCAGAGGGTGAGTACTGAGAGAGTGCTGCACTGTCAGAGGGTCCGTACTGAGGGAGTGCTGCACTGTGAGAGGATCAGTACTGAGGGTGTGCTGCACTGTCAGAGGGTCAGTACTGAGGGAGTGCTGCACTGTCAGAGGGTCCGTACTGAGGGAGTGCTGCACTTTCATAGGGTCAGTACTGAGGGAGTGCTGCACTGTCAGAGGCGCAGTACTGAGGGAGCGCTGCACTGTCAGAGGGTCAGTACTGAGGGAGTGCTGCACTGTCAGAGGGTCCGTACTGAGGGAGTGCTGCACTTTCAGAGGGTCAGTACTGAGGGAGTGCTGCACTGTCAGAGGGTCAGTACTGAGGGAGAGCTGCACTGTCAGAAGGTCAGTACAGAGGGAGTGCTGCACTGTCAGGGTCAGTACTGTGGGGGTGCTGCACTGTCAGAGGGTCAGTACTGAGGGAGTGCTGCACTGTCAGAGGGTCAGTACTGAGGGAGTGCTGCACTGTCAGAGGGTGAGTACTGAGGGACTGCTGCAATGTCAAATGGTCAGTACTGAGGGAATGCTGCACTGTCAGAGGGTCAGTACTGAGGGAGTGCTGCACTGTCAGAGGGTGAGTACTGAGGGCGTGCTGCAATGTCAGAGGGTCAGCACTGAGGGACTGCTGCACTGTCAGAGGGTCAGTACTGAGGGAGTGCTGCACTGTCAGAGGGTCAGTACTGAGAGAGTCCTGCACTGTCAGAGGGTCAGCACTGAGGGAGTGCTGCACTGTGAGAGGGTCAGTACTGAGGGAGTGCTGCACTGTGAGAGGGTCAGTGCTGAGGGAGTGCTGCACTGTCAGAGGGTCAGTGCTGAGGGAGTGCAGCACTGTGAGAGGGTCAGTACTGAGGGAGCGCTGCACTGTCAGAGGGTCCGTACTGAGGGAGAGCTGCACTGTCAGAGGGGCAGTACTGAGGGAGTGCTGCACTGTCAAAGGGTCAGCACTGAGGGAGTGCTGCACTGTGAGAGGGTCAGTACTGAGGGAGCGCTGCACTGTCAGAGGGTCCGTACTGAGGGAGAGCTGCACTGTCAGAGGGGCAGTACTGAGGGAGTGCTGCACTGTCAAAGGGTCAGTACTGAGGGAGTGCCGCACTGTAAGAGGGTCAGTACTGAGGGAGTGCTGCACTGTCAGAGGGTCAGTACTGAGGGAGTGCTGCACTGTCAGAGGGTCAGTACTGAGGGAGTGCTGCACTGTCAGAGGGTGAGTACTGAGGGCGTGCTGCAATGTCAGAGGGTCAGTACTGAGGGAGTGCTGCACTGTCAGAGGGTCAGTACTGAGGGAGTGCTGCACTGTCAGAGGGTCAGTACTGAGGGAGTGCTGCACTGTCAGAGGGTCAGTACTGAGGGAGTGCTGCACTGTCAGAGGGTCAGTACTGAGGGAGTGCTGCACTGTCAGAGGGTCAGTACTGAGGGAGTGCTGCACTGTCAGAGGGTCCGTACTGAGGGAGTGCTGCACTGTCAGAGGGTCAGTATGGAGGGAGTGCTGCGCTGTCAGAGGGTCAGTTCTGAGGGAGTGCTGCACTGTCAGAGGGTTAGGACTGAGGGAGTGCTGCACTGTCAGAGGGTCAGTACTGAGAGAGTGCTGCACTGTCAGAGGGTCAGTACTGAGGGAGTGCTGCACTGTCAGAGGGTCAGTACTGAGGGAGTGCTGCACTGTCAGAGGGTGAGTACTGAGGGCGTGCTGCAATGTCAGAGGGTCAGTACTGAGGGAGTGCTGCACTGTCAGAGGGTCAGTACTGAGGGAGTGCTGCACTGTCAGAGGGTCAGTACTGAGGGAGTGCTGCACTGTCAGAGGGTCAGTACTGAGGGAGTGCTGCACTGTCAGAGAGTTCGTACTGAGGGAGTGCTGCACTGTCAGAGGGTCAGTATGGAGGGAGTGCTGCACTGTCAGAGGGTCAGTTCTGAGGGAGTGCTGCACTGTCAGAGGGTCAGGACTGAGGGAGTGCTGCACTGTCAGAGGGTCAGTACTGAGAGAGTGCTGCACTGTCAGAGGGTCAGTACTGAGGGAGTGCTGCACTGTCAGAGGGTGAGTACTGAGGGAGTGCTGCACTGTCAGAGGGTCAGGACTGAGGGAGTGCTGCACTGTCAGAGGGTCAGTACTGAGGGAGTGCTGCACTGTCAGAGGGTCAGTACTGAGGGAGTGCTGCACTGTCAGAGGGTCAGTACTGAGGGAGTGCTGCACTGTCAGAGGGTCCGTACTGAGGGAGTGCTGCACTGTCAGAGGGTCAGTACGGAGGGAGTGCTGCACTGTCAGAGGGTCAGTTCTGAAGGAGTGCTGCACTGTCAGAGGGTCAGTACTGATGGAGTTCTGTACTGTCAGTGGTGCTGTCTTTCAAATTTGACCTTTAACCAAGATTCTGTTTGTCCTTTCTGTTGAGTGCAAAAGGCCTCTCAGCTGCTATTTGGAGGCTGAATGGAGGGGTGGGTGGCTTTCGGGGAGCTTCTCTCCAGTGTCCTGCAGCACAAATGTATCCCTCAGTCAATAGCTCTAAACAAAGCAGGTGACGTTGGTCATTATCACATTGCTGTGTGAAGGGTCTTGCTTTGGCCATTTTGGTTGTTTCACTTCCCATATTTCAACAGTAGCCACTCTTCAGGTGAAAGAGACACTTCTTTAGCTTTGAAGCAATTGTGGTTCATGCTGAGCTGGTGAGGGATGCTGTACAGATCATTGTGGTTCATGCTGAGCTGGTGAGGGATGCTGTACAGATCATTGTGGTTCATGCTGAGCTGGTGAGGGATGCTGTACAGATCATTGTGGTTCATGCTGAGCTGGTGAGGGATGCTGTACAGATCATTGTGGTTCATGCTGAGCTGGTGAGGGGTGCTGTACAGATCATTGTGGTTCATGCTGAGCTGGTGAGGGATGCTGTACAGATCATTGTGGTTCATGCTGAGCTGGTGAGGGATGCTGTACAGATCATTGTGGTTCATGCTGAGCTGGTGAGGGATGCTGTACAGATCATTGTGGTTCATGCTGAGCTGGTGAGGGATGCTGTACAGATCATTGTGGTTCATGCTGAGCTGGTGAGGGATGCTGTACAGATCATTGTGGTTCATGCTGAGCTGGTGAGGGATGCTGTACAGATCACTGTGGTTCATGCTGAGCTGGTGAGGGATGCTGTACAGATCATTGTGGTTCATGCTGAGCTGGTGAGGGATGCTGTACAGATCATTGCTCTCACATTCAGGTTTAGCTTCATTTGCACATTGTCTGCAAAAAGCACAAATCCATCTGAAGCTCATGAAGTGAAACCGAGAGCTTGTTTCTGTGTTCAAACTTTATATTCACAGGAATACGGCTTGTTCTGAAAAGCAGGGACATCCTCTGCGGCTGGGCAAGAGCAGAGGGAGGGAATTGAATGCTCCACACTCTTCTGCCTGAGATTACAAGTCCAAACTAGCCTTGGGTCACAAGGATTATGCATTTCGCCCGAGCAACACAGTCACAGGCCGTTAGCAGAATGTCATATTCATTGCTGATTTCAAATCACAGCTTGCAAAAGTATAACATTGATGAAAAATGTTCAGAGGGGTCAGTTTGATCTGGCGAGACATCTCCCGAGGTTTTCTCAGTAATTCGCAATCCTCTCTCTCTTACTAGGGCTGGAGCGTTTCAGCTGTGAAGAGAGGCTGGTTCAGCTGGGTTGGCTTCCTTGGAGCATAGACGGCTGAGGAGGGGGATGGGGGGGAGGAAACCTGATTGAGGTGTGCAAAATCGAGGGACATTGATAGGGTAGATAGGAAGGAGCATTTCCCCTGAGTAGAGTGGTCAGTTTGGTGAAGCTAAATTGCCCCTTAATTGGGAAAAAATAATTGGCTACTCGAAATTTCTCTTAAAAAGGTAGAGGGATCAGTCACCAGGGGCCATTGGTTTAAGGTAAGGGGCAGGGGATTTGTGGAAAAAACATTTCACCTAGAGAGTGGTGAGAATCTGGCATCCACGGCCTGAAAGGGTTATAGAGGCTGGAACTCACACAGCATTTAATTGACCACTTGAAATGCCAGCGCACACAAGACAATGGAGCAGATACTGGAAAATACAATTAGAATAGATAGGTGCTCGATGGCTGGCGCACATGCGATAGGCCAAGAGGCCCCTTTCCGTGCTGTAAGCCTCTGTGATCTTGCCACTTTGGGCAGTGCCAGTTTCGAATGCTTGACTTACCGTAGAACATGTGAACAAGCTCGAAAACATTCAGGAATGAGGGTTGAAACTAATGTTAGGTAACACGTACCAAAATAGTGACACCATCAAACAACTGAATACGTTTCCCCTCTCTCCTTGCAAAAAGGTATTAAAATCTCACACAGACTGTCACCACTGGCTAGAGATAAGATCAGACACCTGGGGCGTCATTCTCCGACCCCCCGCCGGGTCGGAGAATCGCCGGGGGCTGCCGTGAATCCCGCCCCCGCCGGTTGCCGAAGTCTCCGGCACCGGATATTCGGCGGGGGCGGGAATCGGGCCACGCCGGTTGGGGGGCCCCCCCGCTGGATTCTCCGGCCCGGATGGGTCGAAGTCCCGCCGATAAATTGCCTGTCCCGCCGGCGTGGATTAAACCACCTTTTGAACGGCGGGACAAGGCGGCGTGGGTGGGCTCCGGGGTCCTGGGGGGCGGCGCGGGGCGATCTGGCCCTGGGGGGTGCCCCCATGGTGGCCTGGCTCGTGATCGGGGCCCACCGATCCGCGGGCCTATGCCATGGGGGCACTCTTTCCCTTCCGCCTCCGCCACGTTCTCCACCATGGCGGAGGCGGAAGAGACTCCCTCCACTGCGCATGCGTGGGAAACTGTCAGCGGCCGCTGACGCTCCCGCGCATGCGCCGCCCCGAGATGTCATTTCCGCGCCAGCTGGCGGGGCAACAAAGGCCGTTTCCGCAAGCTGGCGGGGTGGAAATTCCTCCGGCGTCGGCCTAGCCCCTCAATGTTGGGGCTCGGCCCCCAAAGATGCGGAGCATTCCACACCTTTGGGGCAGCGCGATGCCCGTCTAATTGTCGCCGTTTTGGGCGCCAGTCGGCGGACATCGCGCCGTTTCCGGAGAATTTCGCCCCAGAGTTTAAAAAATTGGTTAGTTTTTATTGATATGGATACAACTTACAAGCAGGTTCTAAATCTGTAGACGTGGAATGTATATTGTAAATATCAACACTTGTTGATGTGTGCAAAAAGTTGGATTTTATTGCACTTTCTGTCACATTCAATTTGAAATGCTTGAATGTACTTTTACAAATTGCATGAATAAAGTATATTTACGGGGGAAAAAATTCCTCCATTTATATACTCACTCGGAGGATACCTATCGGGTCATGAAGCAAGTTCACAATGTGGAACGTCAAAGGAATACTCAAAGTCAAACCTGTTTGTAAACCCCGTTGATCTGTCAGATTATCGACATGAGGGCTGAAAGTTTGGCTGAATTTATTTTTCACGGTCACGTCTCACGCAAATCGGATTCCACCGTGTTTGCCATTGGCTTGGAAAAGCATTGGGTTAGAAACTGGCCTCACCAAAAAAAAAGAAAACTGGCCAAGCCCCCAGATCGAATTAATCTCCATGGCGATTTTCTGCTGATTAAATTTGTTGCAATTTTTCAAAATTAGCGCAGAAATCAAATTGATTCTTTTGGGTTTGAGGGCATGAGTGGATCTGTTTTAAAAAGACTCTAAATATAGATATTCTATTTATTCACTGTAGAAATTGAATACGGTAAGCCCATACAACTAACAAGCGATTGTGTATAAATTCCAGACGTTTAAAGTCGAGTGACTCATTACCGCTGGGTTGATCACTGAGATTGGAAATGCAAATTTAATTGCGATAGGGTCTTTTCCGATGAGGTAACTAAACATCACTTATCACTCCTAAATACGCCAAGGGATAGAATTACAGTGCAACCTATTTCGGGGAAAAACCCACAAATGTAAGTTTTCATTTACTTAGGCGACTCAATAAGTAACTTCGCTTGAGCAGGAAACCAAAAACTGCTTCGAAACTGGCGCAATGTATGCCCTGCTCGCCAATAGCAAAACCTCTACCAGATGCCCTGTGTGTGCGCGAGAGACGACTGATCGTTATGTATCACGTGTTAAAAACATTAGCAGACAGTAATTGCACATCATCAGAATACTAACATACTATTATGCACAGTACGAAGTTTTACAACGCCAGGTTAAAGTCCAACAGGTTTGTTTCGCTGTCACTAGCTTTCGGAGCGCTGCTCCTTCCTCAGGTGAAGGAAGAGGTATGTTCCAGAAACACATATATAGACAGATTCAAAGATGCCAAACAATGCTTGGAATGCGAGCATTAGCAGGTGATTAAATCTTTACAGATCCAGAGATGGGGAAACCCCAGGTTAAAGAGGTGTGAATTGTGTCAAGCCAGGACAGTTGGTAGGATTTTGCAGGCCAGATGGTGGGGGATGAATGTAATGCGACATGAATCCCAGGTCCTGGTTGAGGCCGCACTCATGTGTGCGGAACTGGGCTATAAGTTTCTGCTCGGCGATTCTGCGTTGTCGCGGGTCCTGAAGGCTGCCTTGGAGAACGCTTACCCGGAGATCAGAGGCTGAATGCCGTTGACTGCTGAAGTGTTCCCCGACTGTAAGGGAACATTCCTGCCTGGTGATTGTCGCGCGATGTCCGTTCATTCGTTGTCGCAGTGTCTGCATGGTCTCGCCAATGTACCATGCTTCGGGACATCCTTTCCTGCAGCGTATGAGGTAGACAACGTTGGCCGAGTCGCACGAGTATATACCGCGTACCTGGTGGGGGTGGTGTTCTCACGTGTAATGGTGGTATCCATGTCGATGATCTGGCACGTCTTGCAGAGATTGCCATGGCAGGGTTGCCGTCGCACCTCTCTCACACTCCTCAACCACCTCGTCCGCCAGCTCTACAGCAGACGAGGCAACCTGGAAACCAAGATAGAGGCCATATTCTCAACTTGGGCTCAGGATGCAGCAGACCAGCTGCGGAACACCGCCAAACAGATGAGACAACAATACTATGCCACCTATATGCACACCAAGAACAGGAAGCTTGAGAAACTCGTCATCACCACCAGCAGCAACCAAGCCACCCCCGGTACCACAGTAGAAAACAATACAGGGAAATCTATTGTCAATTTGTCGGACTACACCCTTCAACCAGATGAAATCGAAGTCCTCAGCAGAGGGCTCAATTTCTGCACCACCACCAAAATGGACCCCATCAGTCTCGCAGCAGACACGGAGGAATTCATCAGGCGAATGAGGCTCCGGGAATTCTTCTACAGACCCCAAGAGGCCAACAGTGAACCCAAGCAGACTATCAATGAACCAGAACAGCAGACCGAGAGATCTGCGGTGCGGCAACCGAAGAGGAAAGTGTCGAATTGGACCCCTCCGGAAGGCCACTGCCCTAGACTCGACATGTATGCTCAAGCCGTCAGGAGTCGCGTCAATGCCAAATTCAACAGTCGCATTCACAAGACAGCCCCGAATGTCACCCAAGCACAACGCAATGCCATCTGCGCTCTCAAGACCAACCGCAGCATCGTCATCAAACTAGCAGACAAAGGAGGGGCCACTGTCATACTGAACAGAACGGACTACTGCAAAGAAGTATACTGACAACTGAACAACCAAGAACACTACAGACAGTTACCCGCAGATCCGACCAAGGAACACATACGCCAACTTAACAGACTGATCAAGACCTTGGATCCAGATCTTCAGAGCACCCAAAGTGCTCTCATCCCACGTACTCCCCTCATTGGAGATCTCTACTGCCTCCCGAAAATACACAAGGCCAACACACCAGGCCGTCCTATCGTTTCAGGCCATGGGACCCTGTGTGAGAACCTCTCTGGCTACATTGAGGGCATCTTGAAACCCATCGTACAAGGTATGCCCAGCTTCCTTCGCGACACGACGGACTTCCTGCAGAAACTCAGCACCCATGGACCAGTTGAACTAGGAACATTCCTCGTCACAATGGACGTCTCGGCACTCTATATATCAGCACCCCCCATGACGACGGCATTGCTGCAACAGCCTCAGTACTCAACACCGACAACTGCCAATCTCCAGACGCAATTCTTCAACTCATCCGCTTCATTCTGGATCACAATGTCTTCACCTTCGACAACAAGTTCTTCATCCAGACACACGGAACAGCCATGGGGACCAAATTCGCACCCCAATACACCAACATCTTCATGCACAAGTTTGAACAAGACCTACTCGCCGCACATGACCTTCAACCGACATTATACACCAGATACATCGATGACATTTTTTTCCTTTGGACCACGGTGAAGAATTACTGAAATGACTACATGATGACATCAATAAGTTCCATCCAACCATCAGACTTACCATGGACTACTCTCCAAAATCAGTTGCATTCTTGGACACACTCGTCTCCATCAAGGACGGTCACCTCAGCACTTCGCTTTACGTCAAACCCACGGATAACCTCACGATGCTCCACTTCTCCAGCTTCCACCCTAAACACATTAAAGAAGCCATCCCCTATGGACAAGCTCTCCGTATACACATGATCTGCTCCGACGAGGAGGAGCGTAACTGACATCTACAGACGTTGAAAGATGCCCTCGTACGAACGGGATATGGCGCTCGACTCATCGATCGACAGTTCCAACGCGCCACAGCAAAAAACCACACCGACCTCCTCAGAAGACAAACATGGGACACAACCGACAGAATACCCTTCGTCGTCCAGTACTTTCCCGGAGTGGAGAAACTACGACATCTTCTTCACAGCCTTCAACACGTCATCGATGAAGATGAACATCTTGCCAAGGTCATCCCCACACCCCCACTACTTGCCTTCAAACAACCGCGCAACCTCAAACAAACCATTGTTTGCAGCAAACTACCCAGTCTTCAGAACAGTGACCACGACACCACACAACCCTGCCATGGCAATCTCTGCAAGACGTGCCAGATCATCGACATGGATACCACCATTACACGTGAGAACACCACCCACCAGGTACGCGGTACATTCTCGTGCGACTCGGCCAACGTTGTCTACCTCATACGCTGCAGGAAAGGATGTCCCGAAGCGTGGTACATTGGCGAGACCATGCAGACGCTGCGACAACGAATGAACGGACATCGTGCGACAATCACCAGGCAGGAATGTTCCCTTCCAGTCGGGGAACACTTCAGCAATCAAGGGCATTAAGCCTCTGATCTCCGGGTAAGCGTTCTGCAAGGCGGCCTTCAGGACGCGCGACAACGCAGAATCGCCGAGAAGCTTATAGCCAAGTTCCGCACACATGAGTGCGGCCTCAACCAGGACCTGGGATTCATGTCGCATTACATTGATCCCCCACCATCTGGCCTGCAAAGTCCTACCAACTGTCCTGGCTTGACACAATTCACACCTCTTTAACCTGGGGTTACCCCATCTCTGGATCTGTAAAGATTTAATCACCTGGAACATACCTCTTCATTCACCTGAGGAAGGAGCAGCGCTCCAAAAGCTAGTGACATCGAAACAAACCTGTTGGACTTTAACCTGGTGTTGTAAAACTTCTTACTGTGCTCACCCCAGTCCAACGCCGGCATCTCCACATCATACTATTATGCAACGGTGAAGAGAGACACTTGTTGTTTAAAACTTTATTTCACAGGATGTGGGCATTGCTGGCAAGGCACGGTATTTCTTGCCCATCCCTAATTGCTTCTTGAGAAGGTGGCGGTGAACCGTCTTCTTGAACCGCTACAGTCCCTGTGGGTGTTGGTCCACCCGCACAGCGCGTGGTAAGGGAGGGGGCTCCAGGACCTTGACCCAGCGACACTGAAGGAACGGTATCATTTTGCAGGGTTAAGTAAACGTGACACCTTGGCTGCACCATCTTCCAAAGCCAGCAGGAAATTGTCCCACAAATCCTTTCATGATTCTGCAATACCTGCATAAATCCACACCAAAACAGTCCAAATGGTCTAATCTTAACCATGTGTTAACCTCTAAAACCAATGCGACACATTCTCAATACAAAGATATTAATACTGAATTCTGTACAGTTAAGCTATTCTCTTACAGAGGTTGCTACAGCTACAGCTTTAAAACATTTTTGGCATGAATTTCACTCACTGTCAAAATATGCTTACATTATAATAACGATATAACTAAATATATGAAGCAGAGAACTGACTTAAATTCATATCAAACTGCAAACCAGGTTCCTTAATACAAGCTACAAATAAACATTTACATTTTAAGAGGATCTGGCACACTTCAAATTGTCCCCAAACAAAATACGTGCTTTGCTGGGGTCAGATCGGCTAAAATATTCATATATAAAACCGCAACAGACCACAACCATGACACCAGTGAACAAGTTGCATATTTGTGGGGTGGTGCAAAGGCAGTGAAGAGTGGCAGGGGAGAGAAAATCCGGAATTATCTCCTACCCCAAAAAATACTGTCCGGATTAGGAGGCAGTGAACATTTCACACTGAGATTGATAGATTTTTTTGTTGGATTAAAGGGAACAGGTCTTTCACTGTATAACACCGGGGTACAATACTGATGGTACAGGTCTGTCACTGTATAACACTGGGGTACAATACTGATAGTACAGGTCTGTCACAATATAACACTGGGGTACAATATTGGTGGTACAGGTCTGTCACTGTATAACACTGGGGTACAATATTGATGGTACAGGTCTGTCACTGTATAACACTGGGGTACAATATTGATGGTACAGGTCTGTCACTGTATAACACTGGGGTACAATACTGATAGTACAGGTCTGTCACTGTACAACACTGGGGTACAATACTGATAGTACAGGTCTGTCACTGTACAACACTGGGGTACAATACTGATAGTACAGGTCTGTCACTGTATAACACTGGGGTACAATATTGGTGGTACAGGTCTGTCACTGTATAACACTGGGGTACAATATTGATGGTACAGGTCTGTCACTGTATAACACTGGGGTACAATATTGATGGTACAGGTCTGTCACTGTATAACACTGGGGTACGATACTGATGGTACAGGTCTGTCACTGTATAACACTGGGGTACAATACTGATAGTACAGGTCTGTCACAATATAACACTGGGGTACAATATTGGTGGTACAGGTCTGTCACTGTATAACACTGGGGTACAATATTGATGGTACAGGTCTGTCACTGTATACCACTGGGGTACAATATTGATGGTACAGGTCTGTCACTGTATAACACTGGGGTACAATACTGATGGTACAGGTCTGTCACTGTATAACACCGGGGTACAATACTGATAGTACAGGTCTGTCACTGTATAACACTGGGGTACAATACTGATGATACAGGACTGTCACTGTATAACACCGGGGTACAATACTGATAGTACAGGTCTGTCACTGTATAACACCGGGGTACAATACTGATGATACAGGTCTGTCACTGTATAACACCGGGGTACAATACTGATAGTACAGGTCTGTCACTGTATAACACTGGGGTACAATACTGATGGTACAGGTCTGTCACTGTATACCACTGGGGTACAATATTGATGGTACAGGTCTGTCACTGTATAACACTGGGGTATAATATTGGTGGTACAGGTCTGTCACTGTATACCACTGGGGTACAATATTGATAGTACAGGTCTGTCACTGTGTAACACTGGGGTACAATATTGATGGTACAGGTCTGTCACTGTGTAACACTGGGGTACAATACTGATAGTACAGGTCTGTCACTGTATAACACCGGGGTACAATATTGATAGTACAGGTCTGTCACTGTATAACAACGGGGTACAATACTGATAGTACAGGTCTGTCACTGTATAACACCGGGGTACAATATTGATGGTACAGGTCTGTCACTGTGTAACACTGGGGTACAATACTGATAGTACAGGTCTGTCACTGTGTAACACTGGGGTACAATACTGATAGTACAGGTCTGTCCCTGTGTAACACTGGGGTACAATATTGATAGTACAGGTCTGTCACTGTGTAACACTGGGGTACAATACTGATAGTACAGGTCTGTCACTGTATAACACTGGGGTACAATACTGATAGTACAGGTCTGTCACTGTGTAACACTGGGGTACAATATTGATGGTACAGGTCTGTCACTATGTAACACTGGGGTACAATACTGATAGTACAGGTCTGTCCCTGTGTAACACTGGGGTACAATATTGATGGTACAGGTCTGTCCCTGTATAACACTGGGGTATAATATTGGTGGCACAGGTCTGTCACTGTATAACACTGGGGTACAATACTGATAGTACAGGTCTGTCACTGTATAACACCGGGGTACAATACTGATAGTACAGGTCTGTCACTGTATAACACTGGGGTACAATATTGATGGTACAGGTCTGTCACTGTATAACACTGGGGTACATTACTGATAGTACAGGTCTGTCACTGTATAACACTGGGGTACAATATTGATGGTACAGGTCTGTCACTGTATAACACTGGGGTACAATATTGATGGTACAGGTCTGTCACTGTGTAACACTGGGGTACAATACTGATAGTACAGGTCTGTCACTGTATAACACCGGGGTACAGTACTGGTGGGAACAGGTCTGTCACTGTGTAACACTGGGGTACAATATTGGTGGTACAGGTCTGTCACTGTATAACACCGGGGTACAATATTGGTGGGGACAGGTCTGTCACTGTATAACACTGGGGTACAATATTGATGGTACAGGTCTGTCCCTGTATAACACCGGGGTACAATACTGATAGTACAGGTCTGTCACTGTATAACACCGGGGTACAATACTGATAGTACAGGTCTGTCACTGTATAACACCGGGGTACAATACTGATAGTACAGGTCTGTCACTGTATAACACCGGGGTACAATATTGATGGTACAGGTCTGTCACTGTATAACACTGGGGTACAATATTGGTGGGGACAGGGCTGTCACTGTATAACACTGGGGTACAGTACTGGTGGGTACAGGTCTGTCACTGTATAACACTAGGGTATAATATTGGTGGCACAGGTCTGTCCCTGTATATCACTGGGGTACTGTACCTGTGGGTACAGTTCTGTCATCTTATAACACTGGAGTGCGGTACTGTGTGGGCCAGGTCTGTCACTAACACTGAGGTACAGTACTGTGTGGGGACAGGTTTGTCACTAACACTGAGGTACAGTACTGTGTGGGGACAGGTCTGTCACTAACACT
Organism: Scyliorhinus torazame; assembly: GCF_047496885.1. Taxonomy (NCBI): domain Eukaryota; kingdom Metazoa; phylum Chordata; class Chondrichthyes; order Carcharhiniformes; family Scyliorhinidae; genus Scyliorhinus; species Scyliorhinus torazame. The sequence goes on from NC_092718.1 coordinate 91,021,058, forward strand.
GAGGTACAGTACTGTGTGGGGCCAGGTCTGTCACTAACACTGAGGTACAGTACTGTGTGGGGACAGGTCTGTCACTAACACTGAGGTACAGTACTGTGTGGGGCCAGGTCTGTCACTAACACTGAGCTACAGTACTGTGTGGGGACAGGTCTGTCACTGTATAACACTGGGGTACAATATTGGTGAGGACAGGACTGTCATTGTACAATACTGGGGTACAGTACTGGTCGGGACAGGTCTGTACGTCTGTCACTGTATAACACTGGGTACAATTTCGGTGGGTACAGGTCTGTCACTGTATGAAAGTGGGGTACCGTACTGTTGGGGACATGTCTGTCTCTGTATAACACTGGGGTACAGCACTGATGGGGACAGGTCTGTCCCTGTATAACACTGGGATACAGTACTGGTGGGGACAGGTCTGTCCCTGTATAACATTGGGTTACAGTACTGGTGGGGACAGGTCTCTCCCTGTATAACACTGGGGTACAGTACTGGTGGGAACAGGTCTGTCTCTGTATAACACTGGGGTACAGTACTGGTGGGAACAGGTCTGTCTCTGTATAACACTGGGGTACAATATTGGTGAGGACAGGACTGTCATTGTACAATACTGGGGTACAGTACTGGTCGGGACAGGTCTGTACGTCTGTCACTGTATAACACTGGGTACAATTTCGGTGGGTACAGGTCTGTCACTGTATGAAAGTGGGGTACCGTACTGTTGGGGACATGTCTGTCTCTGTATAACACTGGGGTACAGCACTGATGGGGACAGGTCTGTCCCTGTATAACACTGGGATACAGTACTGGTGGGGACAGGTCTGTCCCTGTATAACATTGGGTTACAGTACTGGTGGGGACAGGTCTCTCCCTGTATAACACTGGGGTACAGTACTGGTGGGAACAGGTCTGTCTCTGTATAACACTGGGGTACAGTACTGGTGGGAACAGGTCTGTCTCTGTATAACACTGGGGTACAGTACTGGTGGGAACAGGTCTGTCCCTGTATAACACTGGGGTACAGTTTGGTGGATACAGGTCTGTCACTGTATAACACTGGGGTAGTGTACTGGTGGGAACAGGTCTGTCCCTGTATAACACTGGGGTACAGTTTGGTGGATACAGGTCTGTCACTGTATAACACTGGGGTAGTGTACTGGTGGGAACAGGTCTGTCCCTGTATAACACTGGAGTACAGTACTGGTGGGGACAGGTCTCTCCCTGTATAACATTGGGTTACAGTACTGATGGGGACAGGTCTGTCCCTGTGTAACACTGGAGTACAGAACCGGTGGGTACAGGTATGTCCCTGTATAACATTGGGTTACGGTACTGGTGGGGACAGGTCTCTCCCTGTGTAACACTGGGGTACAGTACTGGTGGGGACAGGTCTGTCACTGTGCAACACTGGGATACAGTACCGGTGGGGACAGGTCTGTCCCTGTATAACACTGGAGTACAGTACTGGTGGGGACAGGTCTGTCCCTGTATAACACTGGAGTACAGTACTGGTGGGGACAGGTCTCTCCCTGTGTAAAACTGGGGTACAGTACTGGTGGGGACAGGTCTCTCCCTGTGTAACACTGGGGTACCGTACTGGTGGGGACAGGTCTGTCCCTGTGTAACACTGGGGTACAGTACTGGTGGGGACAGGTCTCTCCCTGTGTAACACTGGGGTACAGTACTGGTGGGGACAGGTCTGTCCCTGTGTAACACTGGGGTACAGTACTGGTGGGGACAGGTCTCTCCCTGTGTAATACTGGGGTACAGTACTTGTAGGGACAGGTCTGTCCCTGTGTAACACTGGGGTACAGTACTGGTGGGGACAGGTCTGTCCCTGTGTAACACTGGAGTACAGTACTGGTGGGGACAGGTCTCTCCCTGTGTAACACTGGGGTACAGTACTTGTGGGGACAGGTCTGTCCCTGTGTAACACTGGGGTACAGTACTGGTGGGGACAGGTCTGTCCCTGTGTAACACTGGAGTACAGTACTGGTGGGGACAGGTATGTCCCTGTGTAACACTGGAGTACAGTACTGGTGGGGACAGGTCTCTCCCTGTGTAACACTGGGGTACAGTACTGGTGGGGACAGGTCTGTCCCTGTGTAACACTGGGGTACAGTACTGGTGGGGACAGGTCTGTCCCTGTGTAACACTGGGGTACAGTACTGGTGGGGACAGGTCTGTCACTGTATAACACTGGGGTACTGTACTGGTGGGGACAGGTCTGTCCCTGTGTAACACTGGAGTACAGTACTGGTGGGGACAGGTCTGTCCCTGTGTAACACTGGGGTACAGTACTGGTGGGGACAGGTCTCTCCCTGTGTAACACTGGGGTACAGTACTGGTGGGGACATGTCTCTCCCTGTGTAACACTGGGGTACAGTACTGGTGGGGACAGGTCTGTCCCTGTGTAACACTGGAGTACAGTACTGGTGGGGACAGGTCTGTCCCTGTGTAACACGAGTACAGTACTGGTGGGGACAGGTCTGTCCCTGTGTAACACTGGTGTACAGTACTGGTGGGGACAGGTCTCTCCCTGTGTAACACTGGGGTACAGTACTGGTGGGGACAGGTCTCTCCCTGTGTAACACTGGGGTACAGTACTGGTGGGGACAGGTCTGTCCCTGTGTAACACTGGAGTACAGTACTGGTGGGGACAGGTCTGTCCCTGTGTAACACTGGAGTACAGTACTGGTGGGGACAGGTCTGTCACTGTATAACACTGGAGTACAGTACTGGTGGGGACAGGTCTGTCACTGTATAACACTGGGGTACAGTACTGGTGGGGACAGGTCTGTCACTGTATAACACTGGGGTACAGTACTGGTGGGGACAGGTCTGTCACTGTGTAACACTGGGGTACAGTACTGGTGGGGACAGGTCTGTCCCTGTGTAACACTGGAGTACAGTACTGGTGGGGACAGGTCTGTCCCTGTGTAACACTGGAGTACAGTACTGGTGGGGACAGGTCTGTCCCTGTGTAACACTGGAGTACAGTACTGGTATGATACAGTCTTCCCATTCGACCCGCATTCAGTGAAGTCGCTCATTGCTGCTGCCCCATTGATGAATCAGTCTCTCTCCACTCAACGGCATCACCGCCTCCTAACCAGCCCCCTCCCACGCCTCAGCTTCCTTCCCCCATCCCCTTCCCTCCCTCAACATCACCCAGGGGAGGTGGGCTGTGATGGGCGGGGGATTCGAAGCGGGTGCTCAGAATCCAGAGTAGGACGTTTCCCCGGATTCCGAAAAGGTCATGACCGAGTGGCGCCGGCCCGGTTGGCTCCATCTCTTCACAAAGCTGTGGCTGACGCAGCCCCCCTCGCGGAGGGTCTCCAGCAGCTGCCTGCGGAATTTGACTCCGACGAAGGCGTACAGGAAGGGGTTGAGGCAGCAGTGCACGTTGCCCAGGCAGCCTGTGAGGGAGTAGCCAGTGTCGAGGCGGCCCTCCATCTGGCAGTCCCGCCCGATGGCCCCCAGCCGGTGCAGGGTCTCCACAAACATGGTCACGTTGTACGGGGTCCAGCACACCAGGAAGGCGAGCACCACCACCATGATGACCTTGATGGCCCGGCATTCCTTCCGCCGCTGAAGGTTTTGGGACTGCTTGAGGGTGACAACGATGTTGAGGTAGCAGTAGGCCATGACGAGCAGTGGGGCGAGGAAGCCGGTGATGTGGTAGAAAAAGCGCAGGGTCACAATCCAAGCTTTGGTCTGGTCTGCCTCGTAGCCATGAGCACATTTGAAGGAGCCGTTGGTCCCGATCGGCCTCAGGTAGATGACGTCGGGAATGGCCAGCAGGAGACAGATGACCCACACGGTGAGGCAGCTGAGGGAGATCTGCCACGGCCGGCGCCTCTTGTACATCTGGACCGCGTGCACAATGGACAGGTAGCGGTCAAAGCTGATGCAGACCAGCAGGTAGATGCTGCCGTAGAAGCTGACGTTGTACAGGGCGCCCACAATCTTGCATGTCGCTGTCCAGAAGGTCCAGCCCCAGACGGCCTCGGCTGCCCAGAAGGGCATGCCCACAACCAGCAGAAGGTCAGCCAAGGCCAAGTGAAGAATGTAGGTCTCGGTGACAGCCAGGCTTCGCATGTGCCTGGTGAGGACCAACACCACCATCCCGTTGCCGACCAACCCAACGAGGAAAATAGCCGAGTAGAAGATGGGGATGAAGATACGGCGAAATATTTGGCTGTCAATAGCATCGCAGGGCTCGACTGAACAGACAGCATCGTTGTCACACGGATCATAGCTGTCATTCCACGAAAAGTCATAGCTGGAGTTCCCATCGAAAAATCCAGGGAGGTCAAGAAAATCCTGCAAGAGATCAAAAACATTAAATAAAATGCAAATAAACATGTTGTGGGCCATCTGGAATCTCAAACCGCGTCCTGTGACAACCCTGACAATCACCGACACGAGCCTTTACACAGCAGATTGAGCAACGCAAGGTGTTTCGCCAAATATTAAATTAATCCCTCGATGGGCAAGATTTTAAAAAAACAGCTAAGCCGGGTCACAAAAAGCGAGAACTGACATTTGGGCTGACGTAACACCTCACACCAAACGAGCGGACATGGCAAAGTGCTTCAATGTCCAGTTGGGGTACTGTGGGAAAGGCAGCAGCTGGTGTGCACAGTAAGATCCCACAAGCAGCACCACCACAGTGACATCCAGCAGGGTTTTTTATTGTGATGTTGGTTCAGAGATATTGAGCTCAGGTCATGGGGGCATCTCTGATCTGATGAAGGGGGCATTGACTGGAAAGGTGAGCTTTCCGTTATCCCCCACAGACCCCATGAGAACCTCAGCGGATTTTGCAACACATTTTTCTTTTTCTTTGCGGCAGGAAAAATGCACATATTTTTTGTCAACCCTAAGAGGCACCTGGGACAGCTGCTAAAGCTTGCATCGGAAAGGCAATAGCCTTCCGACAATGCAGCACTCCCTCAGTACTGTCCCTCTGACAGTGCAGCACTCCCTCAGTACTGTCCCTCTGACAGTGCAGCACTCCCTCAGTACTGACTCTCTGACAGTGCAGCATTCCCTCAATACTGACCCTCTGACAGTGCAGCTCTCCCTCAGTACTGACCCTCTGACAGTGCAGCACTCCCTCAGCACTGACCCTCTGACAATGCAGCACTCCCTCAGTACTGACCCTCTGACAGTGCAGCACTCCTTCAGGACTGACCCTCTGACAGTGCAGCACTCCCTCAGTACTGACCCTCTGACAGTGCAGCACTCCCACAGTACTGACTCTCTGACAGTGCAGCACTCCCTCAGCACTGACCCTCTGACAATGCAGCACTCCCTCGGTACTGACCCTCTGACAGTGCAGCACTCCTTCAGGACTGACCCTCTGACAGTGCAGCACTCCCTCAGTACTGACCCTCTGACAGTGCAGCACTCCCACAGTACTGACTCTCTGACAGTGCAGCACTCCCTCAGCACTGACCCTCTGACAATGCAGCACTCCCTCAGTACTGACCCTCTGACAGTGCAGCACTCCCTCAGGACTGACCCTCTGACAGTGCAGCGCTCCCTCAGTACTGACCCTCTGACACTGCAGCACTCCCTCAGTACTGACCCTCTGACAGTGCAGCGACTCCCTCAGTACTAACCCTCTGACAGTGCAGCACTCCCTCAGTACTTACCCTCTGACAGTGCAGCACTCCCTCAGTACTGTCCCTCTGACAGTGCAGCACTCCCTCAGTACTGACTCTCTGACAGTGCAGCACTCCCTCAGCACTGACCCTCTGACAATGCAGCACTCCCTCAGTACTGACCCTCTGACAGTGCAGCACTCCTTCAGGACTGACCCTCTGACAGTGCAGCACTCCCTCAGTACTGACCCTCTGACAGTGCAGCACTCCCACAGTACTGACTCTCTGACAGTGCAGCACTCCCTCAGCACTGACCCTCTGACAATGCAGCACTCCCTCAGTACTGACCCTCTGACAGTGCAGCACTCCCTCAGGACTGAACCTCTGACAGTGCAGCGCTCCCTCAGTACTGACCCTCTGACACTGCAGCACTCCCTCAGTACTGACCCTCTGACAGTGCAGCGACTCCCTCAGTACTAACCCTCTGACAGTGCAGCACTCCCTCAGTACTGACCCTCTGACAGTGCAGCACTCCCTCAGTACTGACACTCTGACAGTGCAGCACTCCCTCAGTACTGACCCTCTGACAGTGCAGCACTTCCTCAGCACTGACCCTCTGACAATGCAGCACTCCCTCAGTACTGACCCTCTGACAGTGCAGCACTCCCTCAGTACTGACCCTCCGACAGTGCAGCACTCCCTCAGGACTGACCCTCTGACAGTGCAGCACTCCCTCAGTACTGACCCTCCGACAATGCAGCACTCCCTCAGGACTGACCCTCTGACAGTGCAGCACTCCCTCAGTACTGACCCTCTGACAATGCAGCACTCCCTCAGTACTGACCCTCTGACAGTGCAGCACTCCCTCAGTACTGACCCTCTGACAGTGCAGCACTCCCTCAGTACTGACCCTGACAGTGCAGCACTCCCTCAGTACTGACCCTCTGACAGTGCAGCACTCCCTCAGTACTGACCCTCTGACAGTGCAGCACTCCCTCTGTACTGACCCTCTGACAGTGCAGCTCTCCTTCAGTGCTGACCCTCCGACAATGCAGCACTCCCTCAGTACTGACTTTCTGACTATGTAGGACTCTCTCAGTCATGACCCTCTGACAGTGCAGCTCTATGGACGGCATGGTAGCACAGTGGTTAGCACTGTTGCTTCACAGCGCCAGGCGACTGGGTTCGAATCCCCGTTTGGGTCACCGGCTGTGCAGTATCTTCACGTTCTCCCTGTGTCTGCGTGGGTTTCTTTCGGGTGTTCCGGTTTCCTCACACAAGTTCCGAAAGATGGGTTTGTTAGGAGAATTGGACATTCTGAATTCTCCCTCAGTGCACCTGAGCAGGTGCCGGAGTGTGGCGACCAGGGGCTTTTCACAGTAATTTCCTTGCAATGTTAATGTAAGCCTACTTGTGACAACAATAAAAATTACCATTATCATTATTATCTCCCTTCGTATTGACCTCTGGAAGTGCAGCATTCCCTCAGTATTGTCCCTCTGAGAGTTCAGCGTTCCCACAGTACTGACTCTCTGACAGTGTAGCACTCCCTCAGTACTGACCCTCTGACAGTTCTGTTCCCCCTCATTACTGACCCTCTGACAGTGCGGCACTCCCTCAATGCTGATCCTCTGACAGTGCGGCACTCCCTCAATGCTGATCCTCTGACAGTGTGGCACTCCCTCAATGCTGATCCTCTGACAGAGCGGCACTCCCTCAATGCTGATCCTCTGACAGTGTGGCACTCCCTCAATGCTGATCCTCTGACAGTGTGGCACTCCCTCAGTGCTGATCCTCTGAGAGTGCGGCACTCGCTTAGTACTGACCCTCTGACATTGCGGCACTTACTCAATACTCTACTTCCAGGTCATCCCAATTTGCTGCTCCCTGATGCACCTTCAATAAGCACATGATGAGTGATGAATGTATCTGAGGCTTTAATACACTAAACAGCAAGCCTCCTGCCTCTGGACCCGAACTGGGTCGGAGGCGGAGACTTGCCACCTTTATACATAAGCCTGAGGGGAGGAGCACAGGCAGAGACAGCCTGGACAAGCCCAGGCATGCACAACACAACACAATGCGATACAATGCAATACCGTGGTTTACCACACTCTCAAACCCTGGAATGGGACAGAAACCCGGAACCTTGCGATCCGGAGACGAGACTGCTGCCCGATGGGAGGCTGCGTGCTCTGCATCATGTACCTGTCTGAGGGACCTTGATGTGCGCAAATTCCTACATTCAACGAATGACCACACTTTGGACCGGTCATCGTTGTCTGGAAACGCTTTGGGCTGTGCCTCGGGTGTGCATGGCGCTGCCGAATAATTATTTCAGCAACGTTTAGAACTTGCCTTCATGCTGACCCATGTGTGGATTGGATTGTCTGCTGCCTGGGTCTCAGGTGACCAACAGAGGCTCCGCAGAACGGCTCTGTCACGCTAACCACACAGCAAGAGGAAGCACAGAAATAGTCAGCAATATACAGCCTGCTCAATGCTTGTTCATTTCTATGACTTTATGTAGGAGCTGTGTATGTGTGTGTGTGTGTGTATGTATGTGTGTGCATGTGTGTGTGTGTGGGTGTCTGTGTGTGTTTGTGTGTGTATACATGTGTGTGCGTGCATAGGTGTGTGTGTGTTTGTGTGTGCATATGTGTGTGTGCATGTGCCTGTGTGTATCTGTGTGTATATATGTGTGTGTGTGCATATGTATACATGTATGTGTGTGTGCGTGCATGTGTATGTGTGCGTGTGTATGTGCTTGGGCTTGATTGGTGATGCACGATCAATTGCACAGAGACGAGAGTTGAATACAACTGAGGCTTTATTACTCTAAGATGTGTGGCCTCCTACAGCAGCTGGCGAAATGGCTGCTGTACTGGGAGCACGCATATTTATACTCCGCCTACTGGGCGGAGCCAGCAGGCAGGGACTACCCCCGTATCTGTAGTACAGGGTCTGACCACAAATCTCCTAATATATACAACAGTGGTGATTACCACATTCACCCCCTGTTAAAATTGAGTCCGGCGGGGGTGGCGGAGAACTATATACAGAACAAGTTTAATATACAGAGGCAAAAAAAATTTTTGAAGTCCAATACAAGGTGGTTTGATAGTCCTGAATCAATTATAGATTTAGCCGGTCCGGGGCCTTGATGTGGCGTTGGGAGCGACGCAGTGGTGGCGGCGATTCCGGTGTTGGTCTGGTCCTCGGTGAGTCCCGGAGCGTGCCGAAATCATCTTCATCCTCGGGCGTGGGCAGGGGGAGGACGGATGGTCCTGAGGGAGTTGCTGCTGGGTGCGCCGGGGGAGGGGGGTGGAGCCGGGCCGGAGGGGTGTGTGTGTGGAACCTGCTGGTGCCAAGTCCCTGAGGGAGACAGTATCCTGGCGGCCGTCGGGGTACACTATGTAGGCAGACTGGGGGTTAGCGTGGAGTAACTGCACCGTCTCAACCAACGGGTCTGCCTTGTGGAGTCGGACGTGCTTACGGAGGAGTACGGGTCCTGGAGCTGCGAGCCAAGTCGGGAGCGACACCCCGGATGTGGACTTCCTGGGGAAGGCAAAGAGACGTTCATGGTGTGTGTCATTAGTCGCAGTGCATAGGAGCGACCGAATGGAGTGCAGTGTGTCGGGGAGGACCTCCTGCCAGTGGGAGACCGGGAGATTTCTGGACCGTAGGGCCAGTTGGACTGCCCTACAGACTGTCCCTTTCTCCCTCTCCACCTGCCTGTTTCCCCGGGGGTTATAGCTGGTCGTCCTGCTGGAGGCGATACCCATAAGGCCATAAGACATAGGAGCAGAAGTAAGGCCATTCGGCCCATCGAGTCCACTCCACCATTCAATCATGGCTGATTTCAACTCCATTTACCCGCTCTCCATAGCCCTTAATTCCTCGAGAAATCAAGAATTTATCAACTTCTGTCTTAAAGACACTCAACGTCCCGGCCTCCACCGCCCTCTGTGGCAATGAATTCCACAGACCCACCACTCTCTGGCTGAAGAAATTTCTCCTCATCTCTGTTCTAAAGTGACTCCCTTTTATTCTAAGGCTGTGCCCCCGAGTCCTCGTCTCCCCTGATAATGGAAACAACTTCCCTAAGCCATCCATTATCTTGTAAGTTTCTGTTAGATCTCCCCTCAACCTCCTAAACTCCAATGAATATAATCCCAGGATCCTCAGACGTTCATCGTATGTTAGGCCTACCATTCCTGGATCATCTGTGTGAATCTCCGCTGGACCCGCTCCAGTGCCAGTATATCCTTCCTGAGGTGTGGGGCCCAAAATTGCTCACAGTATTCTAAATGGGGCCTAACTAATGCTTTATAAAGCTTCAGAAGTACAGCCCTGCTTTTATATTCCAAGCCTCTTGAGATAAATGACAACATTGCATTTGCTTTCTTAATTACGGACTCAACCTGCAAGTTTACCTTAGAGAATCCTGGACTAGGACCCCCAAGTCCCTTTGCACTTCAGCATTATGAATTTTGTCACCGTTTAGAAAATAGTCCATGCATCTATTCTTTTTTCCAAAGTGCAAGACCTCGCACTTGCCCACGTTGAATTTCATCAGCCATTTCTTAGACCATTCTCCTAAACTGTCTAAATCTTTCTGCAGACTCCCCACCTCCTCCATACTACCTGCCCCTCCGCCTATCTTTGTATCATCGGCAAACTTAGCCAGAATGCCCCCAGTCCCGTCATCTAGATCGTTAATATATAAAGAGAACAGCTGTGGCCCCAACACTGAACCCTGCGGGACACCACTCGTCATCGGTTGCCATCCCAACTCTCTGCCTTCTGCCTGACAGCCAATTGTCAATCCATGTTAGTACCTTGCCTCGAATACCTTATTTTACTCAGATACCCCTGCTCAGCAGGAACTGATGCACCTCATCGCTCATGAATGAGGATCCCCTGTCGCTGTGGATGTAGGCGCGGAAGCCGAACAGCGAGAAGATGGTGTTGAGGGCTTTGATGACGGTGGCAGATGTCATGTCGGGGCATGGGATGGCGAAGGGGAATCTGGAGTACTCATCAACCACACTGAGGAAATACGTGTTATGGTCGGTGGACGGGAGGGGCCCTTTGAAATCCATGCTGAGGCGTTCAAAGGGGCGGGAGGCCTTCACCAGGCATGCGCGGTCCGGCTGGTAGAAGTGCAGTTTGCACTCCGCACAGACCAGTCAGTCGCTGGTGATTGCCCTGACTTCCTCAACGGAGTATGAAATGAAATGAAATGAAAATCGCTTATTGTCACAAGTAGGCTTCAAATGAAGTTACTGTGAAAAGTCCCTAGTCGCCACATTCCGGCGCCTGTTCGGGGAGGCTGATACGGGAGTAGTGCAGATTGCGGGCCTTTATGAAGTGGTACAACCGTGTGACTCCCGGGTGACAAAGGTTATCGTGCAGGGTCCGGAGTCGGTCTACTTGTTCGCTGGCACATGTACCTCGGGATAGGGCATCTGGGGGCTCGTTGAGTTTACCGGGGCGATACAAAATCTCGTAGTTGTAGCTGGAGAGCTCGATTCTCCACATCAAGATTTTATCATTTTTGATCTTGCCCCGCTGTGTGTTATTGAACATGAAAGCTACCGACCGTTGGTCAGTGAGGAGAGTGAATCTCCTGCCGGCCAGGTAATGCCTCCAATGCTGCACAGCTTCAACGATGGCTTGGGCCTCTTTTTCGACGGAGGAGTGCCGAATTTCGGAGGCATGAAGGGTGTGGGAAAAGAATGCCACGGGCCTGCCTGCCTGGTTGAGTGTGGCGGCAGACGGCGCTCTCCACTTGAAAGAGCAACGTCTCGTCCACTGCGTGCATCGCGGCCTTGGCGATATCAGCTCTAATACGGTTGAAGACATGTTGAGCCTCGGCCGTCAGGGGAAAACGGGTGGACTGGATGAATGGGCGGGCCTTGTCCGCATAGTTTGGGACCCACTGGGCGGAGTAAGAAAAGAACCCCAGGCAGCATTTGAGGGCCTTGGGGCAGCGGGGAGGGGGAGCTCCATGAGGGGGCGCATGAGGTCGGGGTCGAGCCCCAGAACTCCGTTCTGGACCACATAGCCGAGGATGGCTAAGCGGTTTGTGCTGAATACGCACTTCTCCTTGTTATAGTTGAGGTTTAGAAATCGTGGTCGTGGCGGTGTGGAAAAATTTGGCAAGGTTGGCATCGTGGTCCTGCTGATCGTGGCCGCAGATGGTGACATTGTCTAGGTACGGGAAAGTGGCCCGCAACCCGTACTGGTCGACCATTCGGTTCATCTCCCTTTGGAAGACCGAGACCCCGTTGGTGACGCTGAAGGGAACCCTGAGAAACTGGTAGAGACGGCCATCTGCCTCGAAGGCAGTGTATGAGTAGGGTGATGAGATGGGTAAGGTGTAGGACCTTGGGTAGGGTGCTCTTTCCAAGAGCCGGTGCAGACTCGATGGGCCGAATGGCCTCCTTCTGCACTGTAAATTCTATGATTCTATGGGCGGTCCGCCTTACGGATGGGGAGCTGGTGGTAGGCGGATTTGAGGTCAACAGTTGAGAAGATCCGGTATTGTGTAATCTGATTGACCATATCAGATATGTGTGGGAGGGGGTACGCGTCGAGCTGTGTGTACCGATTGATGGTCTGGCTGTAGTCCACGACCATTCTGTGTTTCTCCCCAGTTTTCACCACTACCACTTGAGCTCACCAGGGGCTGTTGCTCGCCTCGATGATGCCTTCCCGAAGCAGCCGCTGGACCTCTGACCTGATGAAGGTCCTGTCCTGGGTGCTGTGCCGTCTGCTCCTGGTGGCGACGGGTTTGCAATCCGGGGTTAGGTTTGCGAATAGGGAAGGTGGTTCGACCTTTAGGGTCGTGAGGCCGCACACAGTAAGGGGTGGTAGGGGCCCGCCGAATTTCAGTGTTAGGCTCTGGAGGTTACACTGGAAGTCCAGGCCGAGTAGCAGGGCAGCGCAGAGGTTGGGGAGGACGTAGAGGCGGAAGCCGCTGAATTCTACGCCCTGGACGGTGAGCGTGGCTGTACAGTACCCCCCGATCGCCACGAGGTGGGAGCCGGAGGCCAGGGAGATTCTCTGATTGGTGGGGTGTACCGCGAGGGAGCAGCGCCTTACCGTATCGGGATGGATGAAGCTTTCGGTGCTCCCGGAGTCCAGCAGGTAAGAGGTCTCGTGCCCATCGATCTTCACGCTTGTCGAGGCGGTGGCTAGATTGTGCGGGCGAGACTGGTCGATCGTGACCAAGGCGAGTCGTGGCTGGTCGTCGCTGGTGTTGAACGATGGAGTGCCCGGGGGGCACGGGTCCTGGAACGATGGTGGTGCCCATGTGCCGTGGGGGAGACAAGATGGCGGTGCCTGATGTTCTTGGGGTGGACAAGATGTATGCACGTGGTCCGAGGAGGGGAAGATGGCAGCGCCCACTGTCCGTACGTGAGGGGGGTCGGAGCGATAGTGGCGACTGAGCGGGCCTGGCACAATGCAGCAAAGTGCCCCTTCTTGCCACAGGCCTTGCAAAGGGCGCTTCGGGTCGGGCAGCGTTGGCAGGGGTGTTTCTGTTGCCGCAGAAGTAACATCGGGGGCCCCCGGGGTTGGCTGGCTGGTGCGTGGCACAGGTGTAGGATAGGCTGGGTGAGGCCCCTGGTGGGGCGGCCGTCAGTGGAGTGCACAATGCGTAGGAGGGGTGGGCCACGCGGCTGGGGGTGTAGGCCTGAATATTGCGCAAGGCGACCGTCAGCAATAGCGCCAGTTTTTTTGTTGCTGCGAGGTCCAGCGTGGCCCCCTCTAAAAGTCGCTGGCGTATGAGGTCTGACCCTATCCCCGTAACGAAGGCGTCCCGCATGAGGAGGTTTGAATGTTCCGTGGCCGTAACGGCCTGACTGTCACAGTCTCTGACTAGGGGAATTCAGACACGCCAGAAATCTTCTACGGACTCACCAGGGAGTTGACTGCGAGTAGAGAGTACGTGTCTGGTGAAGAGCGTGTTCGTCTGCTGGGCGTAATTCTCTTTCAGTAGCGCCATGGCTTCATCATAGGTCGGCACGTTCTGGATAAGCGGAAAAACATTGGAGCTCAGCCGCGAGTAGAGGATCTGGATCTTCTGAGCTTCCGGATCCAGCTGCAGGCGATCCGGCTTGATGCGGGGGTCCATCTTCTGAACATCTTAGAGTAATAACTTGTTGCACGATCAATTGCATAGAGACGAGAGTTGAATACAACTGAGGCTTTATTACTCTAAGATATGTGGCCTCCTACAGCAGCTGGCGAAATGGCTGCTGTACTGGGAGCACACATATTTATACTCCGCCTACTGGGCGGAGCCCGCAGGCAGGGACTACCCCCGTACCTGTAGTACAGGGGCCTTACCACACATCTCCTAATATGTACAACAGTGGTGATTACCACATTTGGAAAGCTCAGAAATGAACAGGTCTCAGAAATGACATACTGAGAAGTATGTAATTGATTGCCTCGTGCCAACTGTGACTTCTGCACACTCTTTGCTAAAAGTACCAATGTTGTTCTTGTTCTTTTCCATACACTTTAGCATAAGGCTTTCGGCCTACACCCACAGTCCAGTACTGAAGTAGTGCATGCTATTGGAGTCACTGCTCCTCAGACGTAACATGAGTTGACGGACAATGGTGAGTGGGTGTTAAAGATCCCACGGCCACTGTTTGAGGAAGAGCTGGAGGTTGGTGAGATGGGCGGAGGGAGTGGCTGGGATGGGAGAGGTGGGGGCAAGGGGGGCAGGGGGGCAGTTTACCCCAATGTCCTGGGGCCAATATTTATCCCTCGAAAATCACTGAAGAATGGTCTGGGTAATGATCACGTTTGCTGTATGTGGGATCTCGCTGTGTTCTAATTGGCTGCAGCATTTCCTACATTACCACAGAGGTCACACTTTCAGAAAAATACTTCTTGAGCTGTGAAACGCTTTTGGAGATTGTGAAAAGGTCAACCAGAAATCTGTTTTTCTCCAGCCGACGCCACGATTAATTCCAATTCGCTCCGGTGAAGTCGGTCCCTTCTCAAGCTGGTGGCTCAGCCATTGTTTAGCTTCAGTGACGCGGAAGGGGAGTCTGAGGGAGGGGGAGATTCAGGGATGGGTAAACTGAGGGAGGGAGGTGGAAGGAGGGGGCAGACAGAGGGAGGAGGGTGACTGAGGGTGGGGGAGACTGAGGTTGGTGACTGCTGGGGGGGCGATTGAGGGAGGGGGTCAGAGGGAGGGACTGACTGAGGGCGGGGAGAGACTGAGGGTGGAAGGCAATTAAGGGAGGGGGAGACTGAAGGAGGGGGGAGACCAAGGGGGAGACTGAAGGAGGGGGTGTGACTGAGGGAGGAACTGGCTGAAGGGAAGGGAGACTGAGGGCGAGGGGCGACTGAGGGCAGGGGAGAGTGAGGGAGGGGCTGACTGAGGGCAGGGGAGAGTGAGGGAGGGGCTGACTGAGGGCAGGGGAGACTGAGGGAGGGGCTGACTAAGGGCAGGGGAGACTGAGGGAGGGGCTGATTGAGGGAGGGGCTGACTGAGGGCAGGGGGAGACTGAGGGAGGAGCTGACTGAGGGCAGGGGAGAGTGGGGGGGGCTGACTGAGGGCAGGGGGAGACTGAGGGAGGGGCTAATTGAGGGAGGGGCTGACTGTGGGCAGAGGAGACTGAGGGAGGGGCTGACTGAGGGCAGGGGAGAGTGGGGGAGGGGCTGACTGAGGACAGGGGAGAGTGGGGGAGGGGCTGACTGAGGGCAGGGGGAGACTGAGGGAGGCGCTGACTGAGGGCAGGGGAGAGTGGGGGAGGGGCTGACTGAGGGCAGGGGGAGACTGAGGGAGGGGCTGACTGAGGGCAGGGTAGAGAGGGGAGGGGCTGACTGAGGGCAGGGGAGAGTCGGGGAGGGGCTAACTGAGGGCAGGGGGAGACTGAGGGAGGGGCTGGCTGAGAGCAGGGGAGAGTGAGGGAGGGGCTGACTGAGGGCAGGGGAGAGTGAGGGAGGGGCTGACTGAAGGCAGGGGGAGACTGAGGGAGGGGCTGACTGAGGGCAGGGGAGACTGAGGGAGGGGCTGACTGAGGGCAGGGGAGACTGAGGGAGGAGCTGACTGAGGGCAGGGGGAGACTCGGAGGAGCTGACTGAGGGCAGGGGAGACTGAGGGAGGCGCTGACTGAGGGAGGGGCTGACTGAGGGCAGGGGAGAGTGGGGGAGGGGCTGACTGAGGGCAGGGGAGAGTGGGGGAGGGGCTGACTGAGGGCAGGGGGAAACTGAGGGAGGGGCTGACTGAGGCCAGGGGAGAGTGGGGGAGGGGCTGACAGAGGCCAGGGGAGAGTGGGGGAGGGGCTGACAGAGGGCAGGGGAGACTGAGGGAGGGGCTGACTGAGAGCAGGGGAGAGTGGGGGAGGGGCTGACTGAGGGCAGGGGAAATTGAGGGAGGGGAGAGTGAGGGAGGGGCTGCCTGAGGGAGGGGGAGACTGAGGGGGGGACTGACTGAGGGCAGGGGAGAGTGAGGGAGGGGCTGACTGAGGGCAGGGTGACTGAGGGAGGGGCTGACTGAGGGCAGGGGAGAGTGAGGGAGGGGCTGACTGAGGGCAGGGGAGAGTGAGGGAGGGGCTGACTGAGGGCAGGGGAGACTGAGGGATGGGCTGACTGAGGGCAGGGGGGAGTGAGGGTGGATCTGACTGAGGGCAGGGGAGACTGAGGGAGGGGCTGATTGAGGGTAGGGGCTGACTGAGGGAGGAGCTGACTGAGGAAGGGGTGAGTGAGGGAGGGGCTGGCTGTAGGCAGGGTAGACAGAGAGGGGCTGACTGAGGGAGGGGCTGACTGAGGGCAGGGGTGACTGAGGGAGGGGCTGACTGAGGGCAGGGGAGACTGAGGGAGGAGCTGACTGAGGGCAGGGGAGACTGAGGGAGGGGCTGACTGAGGGAGGGGCTGACTGAGGCCAGGGGAGAGTGAGGGAGGGTCTGACTGAGGGCAGGGGAGACTGAGAGAGGGTCTGACTGAGGGATGGGCTGACTGAGGGCAGGGGGGAGTGAGGGTGGAGCTGACTGAGGGCAGGGGAGACTGAGGGAGGGGCTGACTGAGGGCAGGGGAGACTGAGGGAGGGGCTGGCTGAGGGCAGGGGAGAGTGAGGGAGGGGCTGACTGAGGGCAGGGGAGAGTGAGGGAGGGGCTGGCTGAGGGCAGGGGAGACTGAGGGAGGGGCTGGCTGAGGGCAGGGGAGAGTGAGGGAGGGGCTGACTGAGGGCAGGGGAGACTGAGGGAGGTGAGACTGAGGGCAGGGGAGAGTGAGGGAGGGGCTGACTGAGGGCAGGGGAGAGTGAGGGAGGGGCTGGCTGAGGGCAGGGGAGACTGAGGGAGGGGCTGACTGAGGGCAGGGGAGTTTGAGGGAGGGGCTGGCTGAGGGCAGGGGAGACTGAGGGAGGGGCTGGCTGAGGGCAGGGGAGACTGAGGGAGGGGCTGACTGAGGGCAGGGGAGACTGAGGGAGGGGCTGACTGAGGGCAGGGGAGTCTGAGGGAGGGGCTGGCTGAGGGCAGGTGAGACTGAGGGCTGGGGAGACTGAGGGAGGGGGTGACTGAGGGAGGGGCTGACTGAGGGCAGGGGAGACTGAGGGAGGGGCTGGCTGAGGGCAGGGGAGACTGAGGGCAGGGGAGACTGGGGGAGGGGCTGACTGAGGGCAGGGGAGACTGAGGGGGGAACTGACTGAGGGCAGGGGACAGTGAGGGAGGGGCTGACTGAGGGCAGGGGAGACTGAGGGAGGGGCTGACTGAGGGCAGGGGAGAGTGAGGGAGGCGAGACTGAGGGCAGGGGAGAGTGAGGGAGGGGCTGACTGAGGGCAGGGGACAGTGAGGGAGGCGAGACTGAGGGCAGGGGAGAGTGAGGGAGGGGCTGACTGAGGGCAGGGGAGACTGAGGGAGGCGAGACTGAGGGCAGGGGAGAGTGAGGGAGGGGCTGACTGAGGGCAGGGGAGACTGAGGGAGGGGCTGGCTGAGGGCAGGGGAGAGTGAGGGAGGGGCTGACTGAGGGAGGGGAGAGTGAGGGAGGGGAGAGTGAGGGAGGGACTGGCTGAGGGCAGGGGAGACTGAGGGCGGGGCTGACTGAGGGCCGGTGGGAACACTCTTTTGTGCAAACTGCGCAGTGGCTGCCATGTTTCCCACATGAAGATAGTGCGTAGTCTTTAACAATGACAGTGCTTCATTGTGATTTGCTGAGGGGGACATCCTGTCCATTTCTTCTGAAACCTGGTGTAGGGTTTGGTCAGTGGTGAGTTCTCGAATTGGAAATTGCCCCTGTGTCTAATTTATTTCAGAAAGTCAGTCAGGTTGGAGCAGTCAGCATCTGTGGAGTTCACACGTTGTGATGGAACAGACGACCTTGGTTTCGGTCAGACTCCGCTTCCTGTTTCGCGACCCGTTGCTGACACCATTTTAAATTAAAGCTCGTTTACTGTGTAAAGGCCGAGAATGAAGAAAGGAAGGCCTGGTCTCACTCAGCGTGATAGTCAGGGGAGTTATTGAGGGCGGGCGAATGGGGCCTCATGATTGACCCAGTGCCACAGGTTCAGGAAGGACTCCAAAATTAAATGCCCCTGCCCTCACTAATCCCCTTGCTATTTACGCTGCGGGATAGAGGGTGCACTAGCCAATATCAGGTTGAGCATGCGATGTGAGGCGGGAGACTAGGGCGCGATTCTGCGGAAACATTTCTCAGTTCATTTGTAGTGGGTTTCCTCACCGCTATTCAATGACATTTAGTCATTTTCTCCGGCCCCCTGGGGAGGTTCTCACTGGTTTGGGCTACACATCGGGCGAGTTTCTCCTACTCCGTCCGCCCGGCGACCGGAGAATCCTGCCCGCCGCCAATGGCGTTCTCCATTGTACACGGCTTGCCTGCGGCTGCCTTGCAGCGGGTGGGGCGGGAGAGTCCAGCCCTTAGAGTTTCTTTCAGCAGCTGGACTCCGAGATTGGGCGCCATCTGTTGAGGCCACATCTCGAAGTCAGCACATGGGACAGGGCTTCACAGCTGTGCATGTGCCGTCAACAAGCGAGCTGGGGCCTCTGGCCCCAGAGCCCCCAGAGGACGCCCGCCCGGGGCAGCGAAGGCCACGGGACGAGGTAAGCAGCTGGCTGCCTCCCTCTCAGATGTGCTTCCTGGGGAAACATCTAGAGGTAGTGGTAGAGCTGGGAGGGCCAAGGCTCACTGAGAGCACCGGGAGACGGGGGAGGAGGTGGGATGGGGGGTGGGGGTAGGTAAAGGGCGGGGAGATGGCACTATCAGGAGAATGGGGTATTGTAAAAACACATTAACCACCTTTATGCACAACCATTATGGTGCCTCTGTCACTTTCTTCTGCAATGCGGGCTGACCTCCGAACCCTTGGCCCATCTCTCTAAGCATTTCCCCCCTCACCCCTGTGGCACCCACCCACCCTCCAGTCATGGGCATGTCCCCGCAGCTGTGTCCCATCCTCTGGGTATTTGGATGATGGCTGCTGTGTGTGTGATGTTGCCTCCCGCATTGTTCAAGCACAGTGTCCATGCATCAAGGTGTGATTGGGATGCTAGGCAATGACTCCCACATGCTACATGGCCCGCCCACCCACGGGAATCCACTTGGGTTGTGTGAAGTGCTCACTGAACCACGATTGCCAATTCCCTATTGCCAATAGCTGTCAGCCACATGGCCAGAGGCCTCAGCAGTCAATGCGGGTTATGGGTGGTTGCTGAGGCAAACGAGCAGAGACAAGGGATAAAAACAAGTTACTGTGGCCATTAGCACCCAGTCTCCCTGGGTTTCTGTGGCTATGACTCATCTTTCATTCTCCCTGCAGACGCTGCCAGACCTGCTGAGATTTTCCAGCATTTTCTTCTTTGGGCAGAGACAAGGGCTGCCCCCAGAACGGGCAAATAATAAATGGGTTGGCATGGTGGTGCGACGAGCAGTTGCCCCCGGTAACCCCCAGCGCGTACCCCCCCCCCCACCCTCCGATAGCGGCCCACCCCTGAGGAGGGTCTCCCACCCCCAGCCGAGGGTCCCTCACCCTGCACCGAGCACTGGGGTGGTAAGCCCAGTATCCCCGGGCTCTTTACCTGTGAGCAAAGATGGCTACTTGCCTCTTCGACTCCCCACAGAAGCCCTTCCGCCAGGTTCACGTTTTTAAAAAGGAGTACTAATCGGTGCCAGCGTGACCACTTGCTGGGTAGGCGGCTGAATCACGGCCGGCCGTTAGATATGGGGTGGTTCCCATTAATTGTATGGAAATTGGGCTTAACTGGTGATAATTGGTTTCTCACCTCGCTACGGTGAGATCCCGATTTCGCCTGAGGGAGCTTGTCGGTTGCGTCGCAAGCTGTTTGGCGCCTGGCATGGTTCATGTTTGTGGCCTCTCCTGCTATTCACTGGCCTCGTTTCGCTTGCGCAAAGCGCAATGAGGACGGAAGATTGTGCCCAGAGAGTAATGTATTAACAGTTAGTTGATGATACAAAGCAAGGTGGGAGGGTAAGCTGTGGGCAGGACACAGAGAGCCTGCAAAGAGATAGCGGCAGGATAAGTGAGTGGACAACAAGATGGTGGATTGAGGACAATATTGGGAAATTTACGCCAGCAGCTTCTAAAAATAAAAGGCCTGACCTGAGCATCTGCAGTGGAAGCCTGTGTCCTGCATGAAAATTCGACCAGCCGCTATGCCCAATTTCAGGCGACCGAATCGGCATGGAGGGGGTCCCAATCGATCGAGTCGGCAAGCCAGGCCGCCCACGACACCGAACGCATCCAGGCAATCGAATTTCTCCCAGCCCGCGGCCCGGAGGAGGACGGCCGTTTCGTGCGCTTTTTGAGGCCTCCCGCGCTTGTGTTGCCAAAACCAACGGCAACATTGAGGGACGCACTGCGCAGGCGCGCCTGACGCAAGACCGAACTGCGCATGCGCAGTGGCGTAACAAACGCCATGACGTCATGACGTGCGAAAACTGTGGAGCTGCACATTTTAAAGGGCAATGTCCTGCAAAAACCCGACAATGTCTACGCTGTGGCAAGATGGGCCACTACGCTGCCTACTGTCGAGCGGCTCAACCTGTGGATCTTCCACATCTCCGACAACCTCGCAGACACGTGCGGACCATCCAGCCTCCACATCAGGACATCCAAACCGATGACACAGATGACCAAGACGCCTTCCGGGTTGCGGTCATTGATGTGAACCGGGTCAACGCCATCAATCCGGCCGATGAATGGAGTGCCACCCTGACGGTCAACCGATCGCCGATCACTTTCCGCCTGGACACTGGCGCATCCGCCAACCACATAGCATGGTCAGCATTCTATGCCATGAAGGTCAGACCACCAATCCAGCCATCCCGGTACAAGATGGTCGACTACAACGGGAACGTTATCCCGGCCATGGGATCCTGCCAGCTCCAGGTGACACACAAAACACACACGGCCACACTCTAGTTCGAGATAGTTGGCTCATCGAAGGACTCCCTGCTGGACGCACAGGCATGTAAGGCTCTCCACCTTGTGCAACGAATTCTTTCTCTCTCTCCAGACGGCACGTCTGACTTCCCGAATGCTGAGTTCAACGCACAGTTCCAATCGCTCCTCGCCCACAACCAGGAGGCATTCGAAGGCGTGGGAACACTACCATACACCTACCGAATTTGCCTCAAACCGGACTCCATCCCGGTCGTTCACGCACCTCGCAGGGTTCCTGCGCCACTTAAAGACCGCCTCAAGCTGCAGCTGCAGGATCTCCAGGACCAAGGGGTCCTATCCAGGGTCACGGAGCCCACGCCATGGGTCAGCTCCATGGTGTGTGTCAAGAAGCCCTCTGGCGAGCTCCGCATCTGTATAGACCCCAAAGACCTCAATAATAACATTATGCGGGAACATTATCCCATACCCAAACAGGAGGAGATCACCAGTGAAATGGCCCAAGCGAAGATATTCACGAAACTGGATGCTTCTAAAGGATTTTGGCAGATCCAACTGGACCCGTCCAGCCGAAAGCTATGTACCTTCAACACCCCTTTCGGCAGATTCTGCTACAACCGGATGCCATTTGGCATCATCTCGGCATCCGAGGTCTTCCACAGAATCATGGAGCAGATGATGAAAGGCATCGAAGGGGTGCGCGAAAATGTGGACAATGTCATCATCTGGTCCACCACACCGTAGGAGCACATACATTGTCTCCAACGCGTTTTTGCCCGCATATGGGAAAACGGCCTGCGCCTCAACCGAGCCAAGTGCGCCTTTGGCCAGACCGAATTGAAGTTCCTGGGGGACCACATCTCCCGGTCAGGGATCCGTCCGGATGCAGACAAGGTGAGCGCCATCACAGCCATGCCGCAGCCGGCCGACAAGAAGGCTGTCCTACGATTCCTTGGCATGGTCAACTTGCTAGGGAAATTCATTCCCGACCTTGCCTCCCACACAACGACTCTGCGCCACCTTGTCAAAAAATCTACAGAGTTCCAGTGGCAACACACACACCAGCTGGAATGGGAGGAGCTCAAACGCAAACTCACCACGGCACCAGTGTTGGCGTTCTTCGACACGTCTCGTCCCACCAAAATCTCAACTGATGCCAGCCAATCCGGCATTGGAGCAGTGCTCCTGCAGAGGGATGACACGTCGTCATGGGCCCCGGTTGCCTATGCATCGCGGGCTATGACCCCCACAGAGCAGCGCTACGCGCAAATCGAAAAAGAATGCCTGGGCTTGCTAACCGGTTTAGACAAGTTCTACGATTATGTCTATGGTCTTCCACGGTTCACGGTCGAAACTGACCACCGCCCCCTGGTCAGCATAATAAACAAGGACCTGAACGAGATGACCCCTCGCCTCCAGCGCATCCTACTTAAACTCAGGAGGTACGACTTCCAACTGGTCTACACCCCAGGGAAGGACCTCATCGTGGCGGATGCCCTATCCAGAGCAGTGAGCACGCTGCCAGATGCGGAGGGGTTCGTATGTCAGGTCGAGGCACAGGTGGCCTTGACAGCGGAAAATCCGCCGGCTGACGACTCCAGTCTGGTCCGCATACGCCGAGAGACAGCAGCCGACCCCCTTTTACAGCGAGTGATGCGCCACATGACGGGAGGATGGCTCAAAGGGCAGTGCCCGCAGTTCTACAATGTACGAGACGACCTAGCCATCATTGATGGGATCCTTCTGAAGCTGGACAGGATTGTCATTCCGCACAGTATGCGCCAGCTGGTTCTCAATCAAATGCACGAAGGCCACTTGGGGGTCGAGAAGTGCAGACAGAGGGCCCGAGAGGCGGTATACTGGCCGGGCATCAGTGATGATATTGCCAACATGGTCATCAACTGTACAACCTGCCAAAGGTTTCAGCCGGCGCAACCTCCTGAGACGCTTCTGCCCCATGAGCTGGTGACGTCCCCCTGGGCGAAGGTGGGCATCGACCTATTTCACGCGCTTGGCATGGACTACTTCTCCAATTACCCAGAAGTCATACGCCTGCACGATCTGACGTCGTCTGCTGTCATCAGGGCCTGCAAAGACACCTTTGCTCGCCACGGCATTCCGATGACTGTCATGTCGGACAATGGGCCCTGTTTTGCCAGCCATGAATGGTCGTCCTTTGCAGCCTCGTATGGCTTCACACACGTGATGTCCAGCCCTCTGCATCCCCAGTCCAATGGAAAGGCGGAGAAGGGCGTTCACATTGCCAAGCGGCTCCTCTGCAAGGCTGCTGCTGCCGGATCAGACTTTCACCTCGCCCTGCTGGCCTATCGCTCGGCCCCACTAGCCACGGGTCTCTCGCCAGCACAGCTGCTGATGGGTCGCGCCCTCAGAACCACTGTGCCTTCCATCCTGGCACCAACAATAGACCATGCTCCGGTACTGCGTAGGATGCAACTGCAGCGCGATCGCCAGAAGAGATCGTACGACACAAGGGCAACTGATCTTCCCTCCCTGGCCCCTGGAGACAACGTCCGCATTCATCTACCAGGCGGTGGCTGGTCAGCACCTGCCGAAGTTCTCCGACGCGTGGCTCCCCGCTCGTTCCTGGTACGCATGCCGGATGGATCCGTGCGTAGGCGCAATCGGCGAGCCCTTCGCCTACTTCCACGCTCGCAACGGAACCATACACAGACGCCGTGTCCTCCACTGGTTCCTGATAGCGACTTTGTGGAGCTGCCATATACCATGTCCCTTCTGTCGCCGCCCGTGGCCAGGCTCGCACCTCAGCCGGTGGTTCTCAACCCACCCTTGAGGCGGTCAACCCGAATTTGTCGCCCACCTACTAGACTGGACTTATGAGACTGTTCACACGTCAAGTTTTAGCAACTACTGTATTGTAACATGTCACTGTTTTATCGTTCCAGGTCTCGTTTGATCGGACCACATTTCAACGTTCTTCTTCTTTTGTTATGGTACAACCTCGTTAGCATGTCACACCTGACATCGCCCCTTGTATATAGTTACGCCACATGTACATGCTGTAAATATCACGCACACACACCTTTAGCTGCACTCAGGACACATTCCTATTTATAACCACGTAGGCACATAACCTTGTAAAAAAGGGGGGGATGTCATGATATTCAAACACACATCACAACACACACATCATGATAGACAGACCAACAGACCAATTAGCACACATAACACGACAGCCAATCACAGACAAGGGCAGACACAGTATAAGACAAGAAACACAACACCTGCTGGCCAGTCCATCTGGAGACAGGACAAGGCCAGGACCTCATTAACAAGACACTCACAAGTCGCCACGTGCTGAGTACCAAGTCAGATGTGTAAATAACTAGTTGGAATAAAACTGCATTGTACCAATCGCAACCGTGTTGGTTCGTCTGTACCTCAGAGCACCCAACATCACACACCCCACACCACCCTCACCATAACCACCACACTTACCCCCACACCACCCTCACTCCCACATTACCCGCACCCCCATCCACACACCACACTCACCCTTACCCACCACCCTCATTCTCACCCCCCACACCACCCTCACTTCCACACCGCCCTCACCCCCACACCGCCCTCACCCCCACACCACCCTCACCCTCACTCCCACACCGCCCTCACCCCCACACCACCCTCACCCTCACCCCCATCCTTACTGCCACACCACACTCACCCCAAAATCAGCCTGACTTTCACCTCCATCCTCAACACCCTCATTCTCACCCTTACCCCCACCATCACCCCCACCACCTCCACTCCCCCCCGGCCCGCTGTCTAATCTGGGCCTGCTGGTGATTGGGCGGTTCCTTTTGGTGTCCCCCACCCCAGCCAGTGCCGCAGCGCAACCCCCCCCCTCCCTCCCCCGCCCTTCCGTGGGCCGAGCAGCTCGGATTGCAGCCCTCGACAAGAGAACAAAGACACCGTGGGGCTCGAGTCTGGGGATGATACTGACTTTCCGTCACTACTGTCTCCAACACCCTTCCCCACCCCAGAGACACTCACCTCGGTTGGGCACTTTAGTGAAGAGGCTCCTGGGACATTACCTGGTGCTCACCACACAGCTGTTCTGGTGCATCAGGTAGAGGGAGGAACACTTGAGGGGGCGGATGGTGCGAGGGCAGGCCGACCCCAGGGACTAGCTGCCATCGAGACGGGTTTCGGGCTTCTGGAACGGACAGTCCCGTCCATTGCGGAAATGCAGTCACAGAGCCAGGGGCTACATGAGGGGTTGTCGGCGAGCATCCTGCACCTACTATCCAAGGCCTGGAGCATTCTGTGCAGGAGTGGACAGGAGCCCAGGACAGAGTTGTCGCATCAGAGACAGCCATGGGCCAGAACCACCTGGAAATCGCAGCGGCGCTCCTGAGTGTGGCCCAGTCACAGCAGGCCATGGCTGGGAATGTCGTTGCATTGCTCAGGCGCTGCCCGACATGGCACAGACACAGAGGGAGGTGGCCCAGTCCCAGAGAGAGATGGCGCAGTCACTGGCTGATGTGACGCGGACCCAGAAGGTGGTGGCACAGTCAGTGGGTGATGTGGCGCCATCCCAGAGGGCGATGGACCTCCATGACCGCAAGCATGCACACCTGGGTGGAGGCCAGAGCGGGCGCCCAGGACACGGGGGAGCCTCAGGGGATAGCTCGCTCACACACCCGTCCCCTGGAGTAGCCATCGGGCACCCCTGGGGATGAGGAGGTGATGGGGCCCATGCCAGTGACTCCCAATGGGGAGGTGCAGGAACACCGCAGCACCTCGGACTCCCCTGCCCCTCCCCTCCTGTCCCTGGCATATCTGGTGGACAGCAGGCAGAACAGGGTGGCACCACGCCACCCGGGACGCCCGAGCAGCAGGAGGGCCCATCCAGACCCGATCGCTCCAGAGGACACCTGCCAACGGAATCCCAGGTCACAGAACGGGAATGGCAGCAGGCTGCCTGCACTCCAGCTGCACCGTCTGGGGATCTACCTAGAGGTGGAGTTAGGGCCTGTAAGGCCAGAAAGTTAGACACCAGTTAAGTTGGCATGGGAACAGGGCAGAGTTTAGTTATACGGGCCAGGGCACAAATCTGTAAACATTTGTTGACATTAAACACCTGTTAACACTGTAACAACCTGCCTCGGTGCTCTGTCAGATGGGTGGGCTGATCTGGGCTGGCCAGAGCCGGGGTTGGGGGGGAAACGGGCAGACATTGTGGGTGGGATTGTCTCCCCACCCTCTCCCCCCTACTGTCCCCATCATCGCCACCCCAGGGATTCGATGGCACCGGGTGATGGAATGACCATTCCGCATGCAGGGGTCATCCAGGTGGACGGTGGAAAGTGCAACTGTGATCTGGAGTCAGACATTGTCACACAATATGGGACACCAGAGCTCATCGCAGAGCGGGTTGTCGTCATCCTCCACTCTATTGACCATATCCGCTGTTACTGGCAATCCAGGGCCCATCACCCTGTCGTGCGGCAGGTATGTATCATGGAGGGATTTGCAGGCACGGGGGTAGTCGGGGGGGGGGGGGGGGGCGTGGTGCCCCCCCCACCCCCCCACCAGTCAGTGAACATGGAGGCATTGATGCTCAGCTGATGCGGCCTCCCTTGCCTTCCTGGGCCCCACGACCTGTCCATCCTCGCCCCCCACATCCTCCTTGTTAGACAAGTGCATCCGCTGCCCCTCCGCTGTGCGATGTTGTGGAGGACACAGCCGTGATGCGGGCCACCCTCTCAGTACCGTGCTGGAGCGCCCCTCCAGAGCGGTCCAGGCAGCTGAATCGCATCTTCAGGAGGCCGAAGCTCAATCACACTCCTGGTCGCTGCTTGGGCGTCGTTATAGCGGGTCACTGCGTCGGGCTGCAGCCTCCGGATAGGCTTCATCAGCCATGACTGTAGTGGATAACCCCTATCACCCAGGGGCATCTGAAACATGACAGGAATCGCTGAGTATGCCAGGGTGAAGGCGTCGTGCACATTGCCCAGGTATTGGACGCTGACGTGTATGATGCTCAGCTGATGGTCACACATCAGCTGCTCGTTCATCGAGTGGAACCCTTTTCGGTTTGTGTAGAGCGGCCTGTCATCTGCAGGCATTCATAGGGGTGCATGCAGCCTGTCAATCACCTCCTGGACCCGGGGCATGTCGGCGATGGTGGCGAACCCCGCTGCCCGGGCATCCTGGTGGGCTCGGTCCACATTGGAGTGGATGTATTGAGCCACCTGAGCATATCGGGCCTCCATGATGGCACGGATGCTGTGCACCGAGATCTGTGAGATCCCTGACACGTCCCCACTTGGTGCCTGGCAGGACCACTTCACAGAAAGGTTCAGGGTGACCATCACCTTGATGGCCACCGGGAGCAGGCGTCCTCCCCCATTGCCCCTCGGTGCCAGGTGTGCCATCACCTGGCAGGTATGTCGCATTGTCTCTCTGCTCAGCCGGCGTCTTCGAAGGCATGCCCAGTCCGGCAGGTCCTCAAAGGACAGGCGCTGCCCGCTCTGCTGCTGCATTCTCTTCTACTGCAGCTTCCTCCACCTCAAGCAGCTTCAGCTCGTACAGCCTCAGAGCACCCTCAGGGCTACGGTGACTAGCAGAAACACCACCATTGCTGGTTGTATTCCAATATCTAGTATCTGTAGGGGGTGAAAGGCCAGCCCTGCTGCCAGGGGTACCATCGGCTGGTGCTGCCCTTGCCAGCGGTACGCTCCGCGGCCCCCACCTGGCACCCCCGTAGGGGCTACTGTGACCATTGCCCTTGAGTGGGCTGCATGATGCCCCGTCAGCAGGTAACGGCTGGTTGGGTGGGGGCGTGGTATGGCGGAGAGTGATGTGCAGGGAGTGGCTGCTGGGTTACGTGACTGGGGAGATGGGGCGACGGAGAATTGCGATTTGGCGTGAAACTGGCGCCTGCCACAATTTCGGCGTCAGAACCGATTGTCCGCACAGTCGCATTTCCCGATTTCAGTGTTGGCCGACGGAGAATCCAGCCCCTTGTATTTAATCATCCAGAATTCTTCTATTGAATGACGGACATTTCAATTTTTCGGAACTCTTGGAGACTTGTAGGGGCTGCAGGACGTATCAGAGATGCGGAGTATTCTCGGGGCTTGAGGTGATTACATAGATTATAGGGTTATCGGGGCGAAGGACGTTTCAAAGGTAGGGAGAATTGAAGGGGTTGGAGGAGTTCAGAGAGATAGGGAGGATTGTAGGGGTGGAGCAAGGTTACAGAGAAAGGGAGGGTTGTAGGGGTGGAGCAAGGTTACAGGGATAGAGAGGGTTGTAGGGGCAGAAGGAGGTTACATGGATAGAGAGAGTTGTAGGGACTGGAGGAGGTTACAGGGATAGAGAGAGTTGTAGGGACTGGAGGAGGTTACAGGGATAGGGAGGATTGTAGGGACTGGAGGAGGTTACAGAGATAAGGAGGATTGTAGGGACTGGAGGAGGTTACAGGGATAGAGAGAGTTGTAGGGACTGGAGAAGGTTACAGGGATAGAGAGGATTGTAGGGACTGGAGGAGGTTACAGAGATAAGGAGGATTGTAGGGACTGGAGGAGGTTACAGAGATAGAGAGAGTTGTCGGGACTGTAGGAGGTTACAGGGATAGAGAGAGTTGGAGGGACTAGAGGAGGTTACAGGGATAGAGAGGATTGTAGGGACTGGAGGAGGTTACAGAGATAGGGAGGGTTCTCTGGGCTGGAGGGAAAATCAAAGATAGGGAGGGTTTTAGGGTGGAGCAAGGTTACAGAGATAGGGAGGGGTGGAGCAAGGTTACAGAGATAGGGAGAGTTGTAGTGACTGGAGGAGGTTACAGGGACAGAGAGGGATGTAGGGACTGGAGGAGGTTACAGGGATAGAGAGGATTGTGGGGACTGGAGGAGGTTACAGAGATAGAGAGGGTTGGAGGGTATGGAGGAGATTACAGAGATAGGGAGGGTTGTAGGGATTTGGGGATAGGGAGGGTTGTAGGGATTTGGGGAGTTTACAGAGATCGGGAGGGTTGTAGGGATCTGGGGAGTTTACAGAGATCGGGAGGGTTGTAGGGATTTGGGGAGTTTACAGAGATGGTTATATCACTGAGCCATGGACTCGTTTTGAACCATTCGGAGTGGAGCAGTCTTGAATAATACGAACGGAGAGTGAAAGAGGAAACAGAGTTTTAAATAAAGCAAATTTCCTATCAAAATCAAAGTGGCAAAACCACGTCAACAGCTGCAGGATATTAGATTTCAGTTAGAAATTACTTGCTGGAGGATTGGTCAGAGAATGATATGTGTATTTTTGTTTGAATTGTCTGACTGATATTTTAAGCTAAGAGTTAACCTAATCACACTGAGTGGTTTGATACCATTGATAAAGAATATGCAAGTAACGCGGAATTATTGCACAAGATCTCTAAATCCTATCATTCTCCAACGAAGATCATTGTCTGCTCTCCTAACTTTACATTGAAGAAGATCCCTCTAATTTCCTCAGTATACAGTATACATTTCCCAGGACAGGTACAGCACGGTGTTAGATACAAAGTAAAGCTCCCTCTAGCTGTCCCCATCAAACACTCCCAGGAGACGCACAGCACGGTGTTAGATACAGAGTAAAGCTCCCTCTAACTGTCCCCATCAAACACTCCCAGGACAGGTACAGCACGGGGTTAGATACAGAGTAAAGCTCCCTCTACACTGTCCCCATCAAACACTCCCAGGAGGCGCACAGCACGGGGCTGGATACAGAGTAAAGCTCCCTCTACACTGTCCCCATTAAACACTCCCAGGACAGGTACAGCACGGTGTTAGATACAGAGTAAAGCTCCCTCTAACTGTCCCCATCAATCTCTCCCAGGAGACGCACAGCACAGGGTTGGATACAGAGTAAAGCTCCCTCTACACTGTCCCCATTAAACGCTCCCAGGACAGGTACAGCATGGGGTTAGATACAGAGTAAAGCTCCCTCGACACCGTCCCTATCAAACACTCCAAGGACAGGTACAGCACGGGGTTAGATACAGAGTAAAGCTCCCTCGACACCGTCCCTATCAAACACTCCCAGCACATGTACAGCATGGGGTTAGGTACAGAGTAAAGCTCCCTCTACACTGTCCGTATCAAACACTCCCAGCACATGTACAGCATGGGGTTAGGTACAGAGTAAAGCTCCCTCTACTCTGTCCCGATCAAACACTCCCAGGACAGGTAGAGCACAGGGTTAGATACAGAGTAAAGCTTCCTCTACACTGTCCCCATAAACACTCACAGGACAGATACAGCACGGGGTTAGATATAGAGTAAAGCTCCCTCTACACTGTCCCCATCAAACACTCACAGGACAGATACAGCACGAGGTTAGATATAGAGTAAAGCACCCTCTACATGTCCCAATCAAACACTCCCAGGATAGGTACAGCACAGGGTTAGATACAGAGTAAAGCTCCCTCTACACTGTCCCATCAAGCACTTCCAGGACAGGCACAGCACGGGGTTAGATACAGAGTAAAGCTCCCTCTACACTGTCCCCATCAAACACTCCCAGGACAGGTACAGCACGGGGTTAGATACAGAGTAAAGCTCCCTCTACACTGTTCCCATCAAACACTTCCAGGACAGGCACAGCACAGGGTTAGATACAGAGTAAAGCTCCCTCTACACTGTCCCCATCAAACACTCCCAGGACAGATACAGCACAGGGTTAGATACAGAGTAAAGCTCCGTTACAGGGCAGCAGGGTAGCACAAGTGGCTAGCACTGTGGCTTCACAAAGCCAAGGTTCCAGGTTCGACTCCCCGCTGAGTAACCGTCTGTGCGCAGTGTGCACCTTCTCCCCGTGTGTGCGTGGGTTTCCACCGGGTGATCCGGTTTCCTCCCACAGTCCAAAGACATGCAGGTTAGGTGGATTGTCCATGATAAATTGCCCTTAGTGACCAAAAAGGTTAGGAGGGGTTACTGGGTTACGGGGATAGGGTGGAAATGAGGGCTTAAGTGAGTCGGTGCAGACTCGATGGGCCGAATGGCCTTCTTCTGCACTGTCTGTTCTATGTTCTATGTATGTACACTGTCCCCATCAAATACTCCCAGCACAGGTACAGCACGGGGTTGGATACAAAGTGAAGCTTCCTCTACACTGTCGCCATCAAACACCCCCAGGACAGGCACAGCACGGGGTTAGATACAGAGTAAAGCTCCCTCCACACTGTCCCCATCAAACACTCCCAGGGCAGGTACAGCACGGGGTTAGATACAGAGTAAAGCTCCCTCCACACTGTCCCCATCAAACACTCCCAGCACAAGTACAGCACGGGGCTGGATACAGAGTAAAGCTCCCTTTACACTGTCCCCATCAAACACTCCTAGGACAGGTACAGCACGGGGTTAGATACAGAGTAGTTTACTTATCAATCACTTTGCTGAGCCAATCACAGAGCAGGGTGTGGCTCTGTCCTGGTTGGAATGACGTGTCCCATGGGGTTTGTGGTTCTGTGTGTCTGTGCAGCAGTGTCCAGTCAGAGGAGACCCAGACCCTGTAAGCTGATGACAGTCCTGCTGGACGCTCAGGAGTGTGAATGTGAGGAAGCCTGGGCCCGAGCAGGTTTCATGTGGGTGGGTCTGAATTTGGAGCTGTGCTCCTGTAAATACCCGGGAGCGGGAACCAGGCAACTGTTGAACACTCTCTACTCCGTCCCCCTATTTTGCAACCCTCCCTCAATCCCAGACCCCTCCTTCACACCTCATCCCCTCTCATCCCTCTCACTCACCTCTCAACTGTCCCCCATTACCCCCAACACCCTCCCTTACTCCCAGCCCCCTCCCATGGCCCAAACCCCCTCCCTCAGCCCCATCCCCAGCCTCACCCCATCTGACTCCTTCATCCCATCCTCAACACCCCACCCTCGCCTCCCATCATCCTCCCTCCCCCATTCCCTCCTCACCCCACCCTCCTCCAGCACCCATTCCCCGTCCCTCTCCCCATCCCTCTCACTCACCCCATCTCCCCTCATCTCCCTCCCTCACCTCACCCCTCTCCCTCACACCCATCTCCCACCATCATCACCCTCCCTCACGCCTATCCCCCTCCCTCACCATCAAGCCCTCCCTCTCCCCATCCCTCTCCATCACCCACTGCCTCACTCCCATCTCCTCCCTTGCCCATCCCACTCCCTCGCCCAACCCTCTCCCTTGCCCCATACTGCTCCCTCACTTCATTCCCCTCGCTCACCCCAACCTTCCTCCATCACCTCACATACCCCTCCCTCACCCCATCCCCTTCCCTCATTACACACCCTCATGCCCATCGATCTCTCTCACCCCAGCCTTCCCTCACCCACATCCACCCTCCTTCATGCCCTTCACCTTCCCTCACCCCATCCCCCTCCCTCATACCTATCCTCCTCCCCCACCCACATCCACCCTCTCTCAACCCCACCTCTCTCCCTTATTCATCCCTCTCTCTCAATCTTATCCCCCCTCCCTCACACCCATCCCCCTTTCTCAACCCCCCATCACCTCCCATACCACCCCCTCACCCCCACCCCCTCCCTCACACCTATCACCCTCTCTCACCCCATCCCCTCCCCGACCCCCCATTCCCCTCCTTCACCCTCATCACCCTTCTTCACTCCATTAACCCTCCCTCACCACCATCCCCCTTCCTAAAGCCCTTGTCCCCCATCCCTCACCCCCATACCAATGGGTGATACGGTGGCACAATAGTTAGCACTGCTGCCTCAAAGTGCCAGGGAACCGGATTGAATTCTGGCCTTGGGTGACTGCCTGTGTGGAGTTTGCCCATTTTCCCTGTCTGTGAGGGTTTCCTCCGGGTGCTCTGGCTTCCCCCCACAGTCCAAAGATGTGTAGGTTAGGTTGATGGGCCATGATAAATTGCCCCTTATTAACAAAAGGTTAGGTGCGGTTATGAGGTATGGCGGGGCTGTGGGCCTAGGCAAGATACTCTTTCAGTGGGTTGGTGCAGGTTTGATGGGCTGAATGGCTCCTTCTGCACTGTAGGGATTCTGTGTATGGATTCTATCTCCTTCCCACACCTCGATCACCCTATCCTCCTTCCCTCGCCCCACATCTCCCTCACTCACTTCCATCCCTCATCCCATACCTCTTCCCCCTCCCTCCACCCCTATCTCTCATCCCATCATCCCCCCTCCTTCACACCATCCCCCTCCTTCATCTCCACTCCCCCACTCTCTATTCCCGCCCCCCCTTCACCGCCGCCCCCCCCCCCCCCCCGCCCCCCCCACCCCCACCCCCCAGGTGGAAATCGTTGATTGTGCGGAAGTGAGAAGGTGTGTGTGGGCGACCCATCTGTATCCCGACTCCTTCAGGAGTGAGCCAATTCTAACAGCAGCTTTCACCCGGGGAGGTGCCCTCTGGCATTGTGAGGCAGTTGGCTATTGTAAGTGTGCAAAGCTAGTCTGTGTTTTACAGGAGGGTACTGCCAGCTCTCCAGGAAGGAGAAGCACATTCTGCAGCTAAACCTCTCCCCTTGGTCCTGAGGTGAGACCAGGTCAATCCACTTTAAACTTGCATTCCCTCAGAAAGAACAATGTATCCTGCTTCACAATTAATGTCCTTGCTTCCTTTGTGTTTTCAGAAGCAGGAGTGAATCATGGCAATGGCCTCGATTGTATAATCTCAGCACCAGGAGTGTGACCTCTTTAGGCTTCAGACCCTAATAAATATTTTATGAGGATCAAACCTTAGCTTATATGAAGCCCTATTCTCTGAGAATATACAGGTTTATTTAGGCCCTGGATGTTTTGTCAATGATTTAATTTATCTTATTTGGAACATAACCACAATCCCAAACATCAGTGAGGTATATTAGGAAGCAATGATAATTGGTCGGATATCGAGGTGCGTTAGCATATTCAATACATAGTACGATAGGAAATAGATAATTGAGGTTGCAGATAAGAATTTCCTTCCTTATTCATCATGCTGGGAAGTAGTGGATTGAATCAGTAGTGGTACTCCTGAAATTATATCCCATTTCCATGTGGGAATTTCACAGTACAGATGGAAACTATTTGGCCCGTCATCGTCATGGCGCAGCTCCCTGAAAGAACTATTCACTCTTTCTCTAAACAATTTCAGATATGATAATAACAATAATAATCTTTATTATTGTCACAAGTAGGCTTACATTAACACTGCAATGAAGTTCCTGTGAAAATCCCCTAGTCGCCACATTCGGTGCCTGTTCGGGTACACAGAGGGAAAATTCAGAATGTCCAATTCACCTAACAGCACGTCTTTCGGGACTTGTGGGAGGAAACCGGAGCACCCGGAGGAAACCCACGCAGACACGAGGACAACGTGCAGACTCCACACAGACAGTGACCCAAGCCGGGAATCGAACCTGGGTTCCTGGTGCTGTGAAACAGCAGTGCTAACCACTGTGCTACCGTAAACGTTAGAGTTTATTCCTGCCACAGTTTGTGGTGGGAAAATTCCATGTTATCTGTGGAAGTCACTACCCCAGAGTGCTGTGGATGCTGGGACAGTGAGTAAATTTAAGGAGGAATTAGACAGATTTTTAATTGGTAATGGATTGAAGGGTTATGGAAAACGGGCAGGACGGTGCAGTCGAGGTCAGGATGGGATTCATGATCACGTTGAGGGAGTTTAGGCTCGGGAGGCTGAATTGCCGACTCCTGCTCCGAGGTCATGTGTTCTAGGGAGGAGATGCTCTTGGTCTGTAGCATTGTAGATGGCAGATGAGGAAGATATCAGCCATGATAGAATGGTTGTGTGACTCGATGGACCAAATGACCTAATTCTGCTCCTATAGCTTATGAACTAATGAACCTATGTCCTAACAATCCCTCAATTCATATCAACAGTCGTTGGATCGTCGTAATTCATTTGGTTGAGAAAGTCCTTGCTGCAGATGAGCTGGTACCTGCTGTAAGAATGGGTTAAATTTTCAGGTCGGAAGAAAGGTTTCAGAAATCAAGGATGGGGTTGATGGAAGTGACTTATAGAGAAGAAAAATAAAGGCATTTTCTGAAGTGGTCAGAAAGTATGCTCAAAAATAAACATTCCACAAAGTATAAAACATTGACAAGATTGCAGCTATATGTATCAGATACTGCTGAAGTTAACTAAAGTCACGATTGAATGTCAAAAACATACTGGAAAATGAAACAACTGATTAGGGGGTATTCCGATAGGAAGGTTTTATAAATTCTGTTCGTGACCAGAAAAACCATGTTGGTCCTTTCAAAGAGTTAGCATGGTGGTTAGGATTGAGGAGTAGGATATCGCTGAAATGTAAATATATCTGTTTTGCACTCATTTTCAAGACAGAAGATTACACAGAGGTTGGTACCAATGCTTTAGATAGTGACTCATTGAATGTAAATGCCTAAATGGCCTGAGCTTTGTTTGAGGCACTCAGAATCGAGCAGGGCTGGACCTGATAACTTTTAACCTCAAATGCTGAAGAAAATTAGAGGTATTGTGTGAACCCATGAATTCAGAGGACAAATCGTTTGAGATGTGGACTGTGGTAGTCACCACTGTTGTATATATATCGCATATGAGGTATTACGGTAAGGTTCCTGTACTACAGGTACGGGGGTAGATCCCTGCCTGCTGGCTCCGCCCAGTAGGTGGAGTATAAATGTGCGTGCTCTCCGAGCTGCAGCCATTTCGGCAGCAGCTGTAGGAGGCCACACATCTCTGCGTAATAAAGCCTCGATTACTCTCTACTCTCGTCTCATCGTAATTGATAGTGCATCAATTTATTACGCGGAGATTTACAATGATGAATCTCCGCATCAAGCCGGATCGCCTGCAGCTGCTCCCTCAAGCAGACAACGGCAAGTCAGCCTTCGCACATTGGCTAGCTTGTTTTGAAGCATACATCGGATCTGCGACAGAGCCACCCCCAGAGGCACAGAAGCTCCAGATCCTGTACATGCAGCTGAGCTCCGTTATCTTTCCCCTCATCCGGGACGCGCCTACCTACACTGAGGCCATGGCGCTACTGAAGGAGAACTACACTCAGCAGACCAACACAATCTACGCCAGGCACCTCCTGTCCACGCGGCACCAACTCCGCGGTGAGTCTGTGGAAGATTTCTGGTGCGCCCTGCACGCCCTGGTGAGGGACTGCGATTTCCAGGCCGTTTCGGCCGTTGAACACTCTGAAAGGGATGCTTTCGTTACGGGAATAGGGTCGGCGTACATCCGCCAGCGCCTCTTAGAAGGGACTACCCTCGATCTCGCGGCGACCAAGAAACACGCGATCTCTCTCACAGTCGCTTCCCGCAATGTCCAGGCGTACACCCCCAACCGCACGCCCCCCCCTCCTGGACATCATGGACCCCGCCAGTGAGCACACCATCGTGGACCCCACCAGCGACCGCCCCCCAGCCAACCCCAAGCCTGCACTGCGCGGCAGCCAAACAACCCCGGGGGACCCAAGTGCTACTTCTGCGGACTGACAAAACACCCCTGGCAGCACTGCCCAGCACGGAGCGTGCTCTGCAAGGCCTGTGGGAAGAAAGGACATTTCACTGCTGTGTGCCAGGCCCGCTCGATCGCCGCTATTGTCCCTACACCCCCCACGTGCGGCCCCTGGATGCCACCATCTTCCTCGCCTCAGACCTCGTGTGGCCCGTGGGCGCCGCCATCTTCCTCGCCTCAGACCTCGTGTGGCCCGTGGGCGCCGCCATCTTCCTCGCCTCAGACCTCGTGTGGCCCGTGGGCGCCGCCATCTTCCTCGCCTCAGACCACGTGCGGCCCGTGGGCGCCGCCATCTTCCTCGCCTCAGACCTCGTGTGGCCCGTGGGCGCCGCCATCTTCCTCGCCTCAGACCTCGTGTGGCCCGTGGGTGCCGCCATCTTCCTCGCCTCAGACCACGTGTGGCCCGTGGGCGCCGCCATCTTGCTCGCCTCAGAACACGTGCGGCCCGTGGGCACCGCCATTGTGCTTGCCTCAGGACACGTGTGGCCCATGGGCACCGCCATCTTTATCGCCGCCCGCCACGTGCGCCCCGTGGGCGCCGCCATATTCCCCGCCCCAGGACCCCTGCTTGTCGGGCACCTCATCGGGCCGCTCAACGCCTGCAACCGCCGCCGACCAGCCAGGGGCCTTCCAACACCAGCCGCGTCTCGCCTCCATCACGATCGACCATTCCCGACCGCACAACCTCGCGACCGCGTCAACGACAGTGAAGGTCGATGGGCACAAGACATTCTGCCATCTGGACTCTGGGAGCACTGAGAGCTTCATCCACCCTGATACAGTAAGGCGCTGCTCCCTCACGGTACTCCCCATTAATCAAAAAATCTCCCTGACCTCCGGATCCCACTCCGTGGAGATCCGGGGGTACTGCACCACCACCCTCACCATCCAGGCCATAGAGTTCAGCGGCTTCCGGCTCTACGTCCTCCCCAACCTCTGCACTTCCTTGCTACTCGGCCTGGACTTCCAGTGCAACGTCCAGAGCCTAACCCTGAAATTTGGCAGGCCCCTACCACCCGTTACTGTATGTGGTCTCACGACCCTTAAGGTCAATCCACCTTCTCTGTTTGCAAACCTCACCCCGGATTGCAAACCCTTCGCCACAGGGGCAGATGGTACAGCACACTGGACAGGACCTTCATCAGGTTTGAGGTCCAGCGGCTGCTACGGGAAGGTATTATCGAGGCCAGCAACAGTCCCTGGAGAGCCCAAGTGGTAGTTGTGAAATCTGGGTAGAAAAACAGGATGGTCGTTGACTACAGTCAGACCATCAATCGGTACATGCAGCTCGACGCGTACCCACTCCCTCGCATATCTGATATGGTCAATCAGATTGCACAGTACCGGCTCTTCTCGACAGTGGACCTGAAATCTGCTTACCACCAGCTCCCCATTCTCAAGGCGGACCACCCGTACACCGTGTTTGAAGCAGACGGCCGCCTTTATCAATTCCTTAGGGTTCCCTTCGGCATCACTAACGGGGTCTCGGTCTTCCAACGGGAGATGGACCGAATGGTTGACCAGTACGGACTGCGGGCCACTTTCCCGTACCTGGATAACGCCACCATCTGCGGCCACGACCAGCAGGACCACAACGCTAACCTTTCCAAATTCCTCCACACCGCCAAACTCCTCAACCTAGCCTACAACAAGGAGAAGTGCGTGTTCCGCGCCAACCGCTTCGCCATCCTCGGCTATGTGGTTCAAAATGGAGTTCTGGGCCTGACCCCGATTGCATGCGCCCCCTCATGGAACTCCTCCTTCCCCACTGCACCAAGGCCCTCAAATGATGCCTGGGGTTCTTCTCATACTACGCCCAGTGGGTCGCTAACTACGCGGACAAGGCCCGCCCACTCATTCAATCCACAGTTTTCCCCCTGATAGCCGAGGCTCACCAGGCCTTCAACCGTATCAAGGCGGACATCGCCAAGGCCGCGATGCACGCGGTCGACAAGACCCTCCCCTTTCAAGTTGAGAGTGATGCATCGGACGTCGCTCTGGTCGCCACCCTCAACCAGACAGGCAGACCCGTGGCATTCTTTTCCCGTACCCTCCACGCCTCTGAAATTCGGCACTCCTCCGTCGAGAAGGAGGCCCAAGCCATAGTAGAAGCTTCGCGACATTGGAGGCATTACCTGGCCGGCAGGAGATTCACTCTCCTGACTGACCAACAGTCGGTTGCCTTCGTGTTCAACAACACACAGCGGGGCAAGATCAAAAACAATAAGATCTTGAGGTGGAGGATCGAGCTCTCCACCTACAATTAAGAGATTATGTATCGCCCCGGTAAACTCAACGAGCACCCCCGATGCCCTACCCCGAGGTACATGTGCCAGCGCACAAGTGGACTGACTCCGGACCCTGCACGACAACCTCTGTCACCCAGGGGTCACACAGTTTTTTCACTTCATAAATGCCTGCAATCTGCCCTACTCCATCGAGGAGGTCAGGGCTATCACCAGAGACTGCCAGGTCTGCGCGGAGTGCAAACTGCACTTCTACCGGCCAGACCGAGCGCACCTGGTGAAGGCCTCCCGCCCCTTTTAACGCCTCAGCGTGGATTTCAAAGGGCCCCTCCCCTCCACTGACCGAAACACGTACTTTCTTAACGTGGTCGACGAATACTCCCGATTCCCCTTCGTCGTTCCATGCCCCGATATCAGGTCTGCCACTGTCATCCAAGCCCTCAACACAATCTTCGCTCTGTTCAGTTTCCCCGCCTACGTCCCCAGCGACCGGGGATCCTCATTTATGAGCGATGAGCTGCGCCAGTACCTGCTCAGCAAGGGCATCGCCTCGAGCAGGACGACCAGCTACAACCCCCAGGGAAACGGGCAGGTGGAGCGGGAGAATGGAACGGTCTGGAAGGCCGTCTAGCTGGCCCTAGGGTCCAGAAATCTCCGGCCTCCTGCTGGCAGGAGGTACTCCCCGACACCCTTCACTCCATTCGGTCGCTCCTTTGCACTACGACTAACGAAACCCCCCATAAATGTCTCCTTGCCTTCCCCAGGAAGTCCACCTCCGGGGTTTCGCTCCCAACATGGCTGGCAGCTCCAGGACCCGTTCTCCTCCGCAAACACGTGCGGCTCCACAAGGTGGACCCGTTTGTCGAGAGGGAACAGCTACTCCATGCAAACCCACAGTACGCCTACGTAGCATACCCCAACGTCTTCCAAGACACCGTCTCCCTCAGGGACCTGGCACCAGCTGGGTTCCCACACCCTCCTCCTCTGCCCCGACGCCACCCTTCCTCCCCCCAGCGCACCCCACTACAGCCCCCGCTCCAGGACGATCCGTCCTCCCCTTGGTCCCACCCGGGGATGAAGATGTGGTCGACACGCTCCCGGAGTCACCGGCGACCGAGCCAAAGCCTGCATCGCTACCGGGACTGCGGCGCTCGCAACGGCTGTTCAAGGCGCCCGATCGTCTGAATTTGTAGACTTTTCCTTAAACTGTTTACATATGCATGTAAATAGTCTTCCACCACCCCTACTGGACTCTTTTTTAACAGGGGGCGAATGTGGTAGTCAGCACTGTTGTATATATATCACATATGAGGTATTACGGGAAGGCTCCTGTACTACAGGTACGGGGATAGATCCCTGCCTGCTGGGCGGAGTATAAATGTGTGTGCTCCCCGAGCTGCAGCAATTTTGGCAGCAGCTGCGGGAGGCTACACATCTCTG
This sequence comes from Scyliorhinus torazame, assembly GCF_047496885.1. Lineage (NCBI taxonomy): Eukaryota > Metazoa > Chordata > Chondrichthyes > Carcharhiniformes > Scyliorhinidae > Scyliorhinus > Scyliorhinus torazame. Next base: position 91,061,256 of record NC_092718.1, read on the forward strand.
CGTAATAAAGCCTCGATTACACTCTACTCTCGTCTCGTCATAATTGATAGTGCATCATGGACTAGTTTGAATTATCTGAAGAAAGAACTTGGTGTATGTGTTTGCACACATGTGTCAAGCCCCATTCATCAATATTTAGACAGGAACATAGGAAAGAAAAAAGGCCATTCAGCCGCTGGAGCTTGTCCTGCCATTCCAGCTGTACCTTAAATTTGTTTACCAAGTTTTGCTCCATATTCTGCAAGTAATGTTTTCTGTTAGTCGTGTTTTCAACAGGCTTGAATTGCATCATTAAACTGCTGCATAATGAATTTATGGCTATGTTAAAGATTGATGATTCAGTGATTCATGGTTTGAAATAAAATGCCAACTGGCACAAATTAGTTTCCCATAAAAATCAAAGTTTAACTGACGTTTGGGGACTCAAATGATTAATATATAGGAAAATAATGTAATAGAATATTGAGAAATGATATGGTCAACACATCTGCTTTAAGCTCCTGAACTTCAGAATTTCCCTCTCCAGCATTGGTGGAAGTGGTGAGTGGCAGGATGGAGGGGAAGAGTGAGTGTGTTAGAGGTATGGGAGGATGTGAATGTGCAAGGGGTGGGGTACAGAGAGCATCTGTGGGGCAGCAGGGTAGCATAGTGGTCAGCACAGTTGCTTCACAGCTCCAGGGTCCCAGGTTCGATTCCCGGCTTGGGTCACTGTCTGTGTGAAGTTTGCACTTTCTCCCCGTGTCTGCGTGGGTTTCCTCTGGCTGCTCCGGTTTCCTCCCACAGTCCAAAGATGTGCAGGTTAGGTGGATTGGCCATGATCAATTGCCCTTAGTGTCCAAAAAGGTTTGGTGGGGTTACTGGGTTATGTGGATAGGGTGGAGGTGTGGGCTTAAGTGGGATGCTCTTGCCAAGGGCCAGTGCAGACCCGATGGGCCGAATGGCCTCCTTCTGCAATGTAAATTCTATGATCTGCGAGGGGTGGGAGTAACAGTATTAATGGAAGGGGAGGAGAGGAAAACAAAGGGCTGCGCTTTAGCCTTCAGATCCCGGGGTGGGGCCACAAAAATGGAGCTGAGCACAGGGTCCCACGAGCTGTAAATCCAGCTCTGCCTAGGACAGGCACATTATGATATTAGGTACGGAATAAATCTCAGTCCACACTGTCCCCATTAAACAGTCCCAGGACAGGTACAGTGATGCACGATCAATTGCACAGAGACGAGAGTTGAATACAACTGCGGCTTTATTACTCTAAGATGTGTGGCCTCCTACAGCAGCTGGCGAAATGGCTGCTGTACAGGGAGCACACATATTTATACTCTGCCTACTGGGCGGAGCCAGCAGGCAGGGACTACCCCTGTACCTGTAGTGCAGGGCCTTACTACACATCTTCCAATATGTACAACAGTGGTGATTACCACATTCACCCTCTGATAAAATTGAGTCCGGCAGGGGTGGTGGAGAACTATATACAGAGCGAGTTTAATATACAGAAGCGAGAAGAAAAAAAAATATTTTTGAAGGTGGTTTGATAGTCCTGAACCAATTATAGATTTAGCCGGTCCAGGGCCTTGATGTGGCGTTGGGAGCGACGCAATGGTGGCGGCGATTCCGATGTTGGTCTGGTCCTTGGTGACTCTGGGAGCATGCCAAAATCCTCTTCATCCTTGGGCGTGGGCATGGGGAGGACGGATGGTCCTGGGGGGGTTGCTGCTGGGTGCGCCAGGGGAAGGGGGGGTGTAGCAAATCCATTAAAGGGAGAGGTTGGTTGAACCCTATGATACATTTTGGGGTTCTGAAAACACAGCCTCCATAACAATTGGGGGCTCGAGGGGGATAAAGGTCTATCTATTGGATTGGCTTTTGTGAACTTAAAGACAGTGAAGGATTGGTGCTTTTCCGGTGTGGTATTTTACTTTAAGTGGGGAGAGTGTTGTGGTCAATGGCTTTTTCAGAGGCTCAGAAGTATTTGGGGGTGGAGAATGTAACACGTAGTACTTTACGGACAGAAACAAAAAGCAGACTGTTAGATTTGGCAAGAACATTGCAGTTAACATTACCTGACAAAATGCAAAAAGATGAGGTAATTATGGCAGTGGTTAAGCATTTAAAGTTGCCTGAGATAGAGTTTGACTCATTGGAAATGGCAAAAATTCAGTTGCAAATTAAACAAATGGAACATGAGAAAGAATTAAAGCGGCTTGCATACGAGAGTGAGAGAGAGGAAAGAGAAAGAGAGAGAGAGGAAAAAGAAAGAGAAAGAGAGAGAGAGGAACAAGAAAAGGAGAGAGAAGAACGGAGAAAAGAAAGAATAGCCCTAGCAGAACAAAAAGAAAAAGAAAGGGGGATACAGATCAGGGAAAAAGATAAAGAGAGGGAGTTTGAACTTCAGAAAATGGCCATGAAACATGACAATCAGTTAAAATTGGCAGACGTAAAGGGAAACGTACAGTTGGATGACAGTGATGAGGATAGTGAGAAAGAGTGTCATAGTCGAAGGCTTGGTGGGAATCTATTTAAATATGTCCAAGCATTGCCAAGGTTTGACGAGGAGGAAGTGGAAGCCTTTTTTATTTCATTTGAGAAGGTAACTAAACAAATGAAATGGCCACAGGACATGTGGGTGTTACTGATTCAAACAAAGCTGGTAGGTAGAGCTAGTGAAGTGTTTGCATCACTACCGGAGGAAGTATCTGGAACGTATGAGGAGGTGAAGAAATCCATCTTAAGTGCATATGAGCTAGTGCCTGAAGCTTACAGACAAAGGTTCAGAAATTTAAGGAAAGAATTTGGTCAAACATACATGGAGTTTGAAAGGCTCAAACAGAGGAATTTTGATAGGTGGATAAGGGCTTTGAAAATAGACCAAACGTATGAAGCTCACAGAGAAATTATACTTTTGGAGGAGTTTAAAAATTCAATTCCTGATGTAGTGAGAACTCATGTGGAAGAGCAGAGGGTTAAAACTGCGAGATTAGCAGCGGAAATGGCAGATGATTCTGAATTAGTTCATATATCAAAGATTGGTTTCTGACATCAGTTTCAGCCGGTGAGGGACAGAAACCGGGGACATGAGAAATACTCAAGTGGTAAAGGTAAAGGTGATCTGATGGGAGACAATAAAGAGAGTGTACCTCAGATTAAAAAAGAAATCCAGGAGGGTGGAAAAGAAATGAAAAGTTTCAAATGTTTTCACTGTAATAAACTAGGCCATGTAAAGTTACAGTGTTGGTGGTTGAAGAAAAGCACTGGGAAGGCTGATGTGGTAAAACAGGATAAGACAGTGGGGTTTGTTAGAGTGGTAAAGAAAAGCCCAAGGGAAGTGAAGGAGGTGCAAACGATTGTACAGCCTGTTCAATACGTAATTGTTCAGAAGATGCCAGATGTCTTTTAAGAATTTACTTGTGTGGGTAAAGTTTACTCATGTGTATCAGGAGGAGCAGGTAAAGAAGTTACAATTTTAAGAGATACACGGGCTAGTCAATCTTTAATGGTAAGAGATGAGGAATTATGTAGTTTAGGAAGAATGTTGCCAGAAAAGGTGGTGATATGTGGAATTCAGGGTGAGAGGAGTAGCATTCCATTATATAAGGTAAGGTTGGAAAGTCCAGTGAAGAGTGGTGAAGTGGTCGTAGGAGTAATAGATAAACTATCTTGTCCAGTTTACCTTGGGCAATGATATAGCTGGATCGCAGGTGGGAGTGATGCCTACTGTGGTTGATAAGCCAGTGGAAAATCAGTCAACTGAAGTGTTGAAGGACAAATATCCTGGGATTTTTCCGGATTGTGTAGTAACAAGGTCGCAAAGTCACAGGTTAAGACAAGAGGAGAAATCAAAGAGTGAAGATGAAGTTGAAGTGCAATTATCAGAAACGATTTTTGATCAGATGGTTGAAAAAGAACAAGAACAGGTGGGGGATGAGGAGGATATTTTTAGTTCAGGAAAATTGGCGGAGTTACAACAGAAAGATGTAGAAATAAAATGGATATATCAGAAAGCATATACGGAAGAGGAATCTGAGAGTATGCCAGAGTGTTATTACCGTAAAAATGATGTCTTGATGAGAAAATGGAGACCTGTAAATATGCAGGCGGATGAAAAGTGGGCAGAAGTTCATCAAGTAGTATTGCCGGTAGGGTATAGAAAGGAGGTGTTGCGAGTTGACATGAGGTACCAGTGGGAGGTCATTTGGGAATAAGGAAAACTCAAGCTAAAATCCAGAAACATTTTTATTGGCCTGGACTACATAAAGATGTAGTTACATTTTGTCAATCATGTCACACATGTCAAGTGATAGGGAAACCTCAAGCAGTGATAAAACCAGCGCCCTTAATACCCATTCCAGCATTTGAGGAACCTTTTACAAGGGTCCTAATCGATTGTGTAGGACCGCTTCCTAAAACAAAAAGTGGGAATCAATATCTTTTGACTATAATGGTAGTGTCGACTAGGTTTCCAGAGGCCATTCCAGTACGTAATATTACAGCTAAAAGGATTGTGGAGGAGTTACTTAAATTCTTTACTAGATATGGACTACCCACAGAAATTCAATCGGATCAAGGAACGAATTCTACTTCAAAGTTATTCAAAGAAGTTATGGATAGCTTTGGAATAAAACAATTTAAATCAACTGCGTACCATCCAGAATCGCAGAGAGCGTTAGAAAGGTGGCATCAGACATTAAAGACAATGTTGAGGGCGTATTGTCAAGATTATCCAGAGGATTGGGATAAAGGAATTCCATTCGTATGTTACCTTCCAGGGGAAAAACGAACTGACCTGAAAGAGTTATTGATATCACATGGGCAAGTTTGTAGAGGTAAATTGGGAAGTACTAAAATGGCTATATCTGATGTAGATGTGGGAAATGCTGTTCCTCTCAAACAACATCCATATAGACTTCATCCTTTAAAATTGGCACAGGTTAACAGATAGATTCAGAGTATGCTGAAGAATGTCATAATTGAAGTGGGTTGCAGCCAATGGACCTCACCCATAGTGATGGTACCTAAACCAGATGGTACCCAACAGTTGTGTGTGGACCACAGAAAGGTGAATGCTGTTACAAGAACGGACTCTTACCCTATCCCACATTTGAGGGATTGCATTGAGAAATTGGGACAATCTGCTTTTATTTCCGACTTCCAGACATGGAAAGAACATTTAAAGCATCGTATGGAGTTCTTCGATCGACTTCAGGAGGCTGGTTTGGTGATGAACCTAGCCGAAAGTGAATTTGGAGAAGCCCGAATCACTTTCCTTGCGGAGTTTCCGATTACCTCAAGACGAAGGGAAATAATGCGATTTCTTAGCATGAGTGGATTTGATCGAACCTTTGTGCAAAAGTTTTGTGGCGTGATTACTCCACTGATGGACTTGCTGAAGAAACCAAAAACACTTCAATAGACAGCGGACTTTCAACAGGCATTTGACTGCCTGAAAGCTGTGATCACCAATGCTCCTGTATTGGAGAATTGCAAGGGACTCTGTGGTCAGATTGAACTAAAGTATCTGATTCTGAAGAGAAATGCCGAGAAGTAGAGGAATGGATGGATCGTGCAGAGACTTTGTTCAAAGAGACTGTCAATCGAGAAGGATTTCGATTGGAGGAAGAAGAACAAAGAAAAATGGACTATACCATTATACCAGTTTGCATGTGTTGTTTTTTTTTAAAAAACGTAAAGGTATATTTACTGTGTACATTTCTTAGTGGATGGTGCAAAAGTGAAAAATGAAACCATCTTGAAGTTGATGGGTTTTTTTTTCTTGGGGGGAGGCGTCATGTGAGGGTACCTTTAAGACATGGATGTTTAAGCAATGTACCTTTAAGAAAATAGTGATGTCAGAGAGTGGGTGGGGCTGAGCTCAGGTCAGCCATTTTGCAGTTGGGTTTTGCAGTTTGAAAAGTGCCTGGCTGGTTTTGCTGAGAGCAGCTTCAAAGTGCCTGCCTGTTTTGCTGTGAGCTGATTAAAAGGAGAAAGCCAATTTGAGACAGCAGCTTGAGAAGTTCTGGGTTGCTGTGAGTTGCTTGAAGGGAGAAAGCCAGTTGGAAAAAGCAGTTTGTATGTGTCTGTGTGTTTCGAGGAAGAAAGCAAAGTGCTGGAGCTGAAATCAACCAAGCTAATATATCTCTGCCATTCTACAGAAAAAATATATATCCTTTAACCTGATGTGATACTGTTTAAAGGTGTTAAGTCTCTTGGAAGTTTGAAGGAACATTTTAAGGAGTTATTTACTGTTGCAATATTTTCTGAGTTATCTTTGAAGTAAGGGGTGTTAAGAGATCCAATGTTTATTTAAGATGTTAAGTTGAGTTCATGGACTAAACAGTGTTTTGTGTTTAAAAACCCACTTGTCCATAATTGTAATCCCACACCTAGGGAAAAAGCCATGTGCTAGGAAAAGCAACAAGTCCATTAAAGGGAGAGGTTGGTTGAACTCCATGATACATTTTGGGGTTCTGAAAACACCTTGCCCATAACACCTGTCACTGTGGATGTAGGCGGGGAAGCTGAACAGAGCGAAGATTGTGTTGAGGACTTTGATGACGGTGGCAGGCGTCATGTCGGGGCATGGGATGGCGAAGGGGAATCTGGAGTATTCATCGAGGAAATACGTGTTACGGTCGGTGGAGGGGAGGGGCCCTTTGAAATCCACGGTGAGGCGTTCAAAGGGGCGGGAGGCCTTCACCAGGCGCGCGCGGTCCGGCTGGTAGAAGTGCGGATTTCACTCCGCACAGACCTGGCAGTCCCTGGTGATAGCCCTGACTTCCTTGACGAAATAGGATAGATTGCGGGCCTTTATGAAATGGTACAACCGTGTGACTCCCGGGTGACAAAGGTTGTCGTGCAGGGTCTGGAGTCGGCCTACTTGTGCGCTGGCACATGTACCTCGGGATAGGGCATCTGGGGGCTCGTTGAGCTTGCCCGGACGATAGTTGTAGGTGGAGAGCTCGATCCTCCACCTCAAGATTTTATCATTTTTGATCTTACCCTGCTGTGTGTTATTGAACATGAAAGCTACCGACCGTTGGTCAGTGAGGAGAGTGAATCTCCTGCCGGCTAGGTAATGCCTCCAATGCCGCACAGCTTCAACGATAGCTTGGGCCTCTTTTTCGATGGAAGCGTGCTGAATTTCGGAGGCATGAAGGATGCGGGAAAAGAATGTCACGGGTCTGTCTGCCTGGTTGAGGGTGGCAGCTAGGGCGACGTCTGATGCGTCGCTCTCCACTTGAAAGGGCAGCGTCTCGTCGACTGCGTGCATCGTGGCCTTGGCGAAATCGACTCTAATACAGTTGAAGGCATGTTGAGCCTCGGCCGTCAGGGGGAAAAGGGTGGACTGGATAAGTGGGCGGGCCTTGTCCGCATAGTTTGGGACCCACTGGACATATTATGAAAAGAATCCTAGGCAGCGTTTGAGGGCCTTGGGGCAGTGGGGAAGGGGGAGCTCCATGAGGGGGCGCATGAGGTCAGGATCGGGCCGCAGAACTCCGTTCTGGACCATGTAGCCGAGGATGGCTCAGCGGTTTGTGCTGAATACGCACTTCTCCTTGTTATAGGTGAGGTTTAGGAGAGTGGCAGTGTGGAGAAATTTGGCAAGGTTGGCATCGTGATCCTGCTGATTGTGGCCGCAGATGGTGACATTGTCTAGGTACGGGAAGGTGACCCGCAACCCGTACCGGTCGACCATTTGGTCCATCTCCCTTTGGAAGACCGAGACCCCGTTGGTGACGCTGAAGGGAACCCTGAGAAAGTGGTAGAGGCGACCATCTGCCTCGTAGGCAGTGAATGGATGGTCCGTCTCACGGATGGGGAGCTGGTGGTAGGCGGATTTGAGGTCTACAGTTGAGAAGACCCGGTACTGTGCAATCTGATTGACCATATCAGATATGCGTGGGAGGGGGTATGCGTCGAGCTGTGTGTACTGATTGATGGTCTGGCTGTAGTCCACGACCATTCTGTGTTTCTCCCCAGTTTTCATCACTACCACTTGGGCTCTCCAGGGGCTGGTGCTGGCCTCGATGATGCCTTCCCAAAGCAGCCGCTGGACCTCGGACCTGATGAAGGTCCTGTCCTGGGTGCTGTGCCGATTTCAAGGTTAGGCTCTGGAGGTTACACTGGAAGTCCAGGCTGAGTAGCAGGGCAGTGCTGAGGTTGGGGAGGGGGTAGAGGCGGAAGCCGCTGAATTCTACGCCCTGGACCGTGAGTGTGACTATACAGTACCCCCGGATCGCCACGGAGTGGGATCCGGAGGCCAGGGAGATTCTTTGGTTGGCGGGGTGTACCGCAAGGGAGCAGCGCCTTACCGTATCTGGATGGATGAACCTTTCGGTGCAGGCGAGATTGGTCGATCGTGACTGAGGCGAGTCGTGACTGGTCGTCGCTGGTGTCGAACAATGGGGTACCCGGGGGGAACGGGTCCTGGAACAATGGTGGTGCCCATGTGCCGTGGGGAAGACAAGATGGCGGCGCCTGATGATCTTGGAGTGGACAAGATGGTGGCGTCCACGGGCCACACGTGGCGGGGGTTTAAAAAGATAGTGGCACCCATGGGCCGCAAGTGTTCCGCGGAGGGGAAGATGACTGAGCCCACTGGCCGCGCATTGTCTGAGTGGGAGAAGATGGCGGCGCCCACTGGCCGCGCGTGGTCCGGGGAGGCGAAGATGGCGGCGCCCATTGTCCGTACGTGAGGGGGGTCGGGGCGATAGCGGCGACTGAGCGGGCCTGGCACACCGCAGCAAAGTTCCCCTTCTTGCCGCAGGCCTTGCAAAGGGCGGTGTGGGCCAGGCAGCGTTGGCGGGGGTGTTTCTGTTGCCCGCAGAAGTAACATCGGGGGCCCCCGGGGTTGGCTCGCTGGCGCGTGGCACAGGCGTATTGGCTGGATGAGGCTCCTGGGGGGGGGCGGCCATCTGCGGCATCCACGATGCGTAGGAGGGGTGGGCCTCGTGGCTGGGGGTGTAGGCCTGAATATTGCGCGAGGCGACCAACATCGATAGCGCCAGTTTTTTTGTTGTTGCGAGGTCGAGCATGGCCTCCTCTAAAAGTCGCTGGCGTATGAGGTCTGACCCTATCCCCGTAACGAAGGCGTCCCGCATGAGGAGACTCGACTGTTCCGTGGCCGTGACGGCCTGACAGTCACAGTCTCTGACCAGGGGAATTAAAGGACGGCAGACATCTTCTACGGACTCACCAGGGAGTTGACTGCGAGTAGAGAGTACGTGTCTGGCGAAGAGCGTGTTTGTCTGCTGGGCGTAATTCTCTTTCAGTGGCGCCATGGCTTCGTCGTAATTCGGCGTGTCCTGGATAAGAGGAAAGACATTGGAGCTCAGCCGCGAGTAGAGTATATGGATCTTCTGAGCTTCCGGGATTGGGTCTGGTGCAGATCTGATGTAAGCTTCGAAACGAGCTAGCCAGTGTTGAAAGTCCTTTTTGGCGTCGCTTGATTGCGGCTCCAGCTGCAGGCGATCCGGCTTGATGCCGAGGTCCATCTTCTGAACATCTTACAGTAATAAATTGATGCACGATCAATTGCACAGAGACGAGAGTTGAATACAACTGAGGCTTTATTACTCTAAGATGTGTGGCCTCCTGCAGCAGCTGGCGAAATGGCTGCTGTCCAGGAGTTGCAGATAGCGAGGAGGACTGTCAGAGAATACAGCAAAATATAAATAGATTGGAGAGTTGGGCAGAGAAATGGCAGATGGAGTTCAATCCAGGCAAATGCGAGGTGATGCATTTTGGAAGATCTAATTCAAGAGCGGACTATACGGTGAATGGAAGAGTCCTGGGGAAAATTGATGTAGAGAGAGATCTGGGAGTTCAGGTCCATTGTACCCTGAAGGTGGCAACGCAGGTCGATAGAGTGGTCAAGAAGGCATACAGCATGCTTGCCTTCATCGGATAAAGTATTGAGTACGAGAGACGGCAGGTCATGTTACAGTTGTGTAGGACTTTGGTTAGGCCACATTTGGAATACTGCGTGCAGTTCTGGTCGCCACATTACCAGAAAGATGTGGATGCTTTAGAGAGGGTGCAGAGGAGGTTCACCAGGATGTTGCCTGGTATGGAGGGTGCTAGCTATGAAGAAAGGTTGAGTAGATTAGGATTGTTTTCATTGGATAGATGGAGGTTGAGGGGGGATCTGATTGAGGTCTACAAAATTATGAGAGGTATGGACAGAATGGATAGCTACAAGTGTTTTCCAAGAGTGGGGGTGTCAATTACAAGGGGTCATGATGTCAAGGTGAAAGGGGGAAAGTTTAAGGGAGATGTGCGTGGAAAGTTTTTTACGCAGAGGGTGGTGGGTGCCTGGAACGCTTTGCCAGCGGAGGTGGTAGAGGCGGGAACAATAGCATCATTTAAGATGCATCTAGACGGATATATGAACGGACGGGGAACAGAGGGAAGTAGATCCTTGGAAAATAGGTGACAGGTTTAGATAAAGGATCTGGATCGGCGCAGGCTGGGAGGGCCGAAGGGCCTGTTCCTGTGCTGTAATTTTCTTTGTTCTTTGTATACTCCTCCTACTGGGCGGAGCCAGCAGGCAGGGACTACCCCCGTACCACACATCTTCTGATATGTACAACAGTGGTGATTAGCACATACAGCACAGGGTTAGAAACAGAATAAAGCTCCCTCTATATTGCTGGCTTTGAAATCAGACCAAGGCAGGCCAGCAGCACGGTTCAATTCCCGTACCAGTCTCCCCGAACAGGTGCCGGAATGTGGCGACTAGGGGCTTTTCACAGTAACTTCATTTGAAGCCTACTTGTGACAATAAGCGATTTTCATTCATTTCATTTCATCAAACACTCCCAGGACAGGTACAGCACGGGGTTCGATACCGAGTAAAGCTCCCTCAACACTGTCCGCATGAAACACTCCCAGGACAGGTACAGCATGGGGTTAGATACAGAGTAAAGCTCCCTCTACACTGTCCCCATCAAACACTCCCAGGACAGGTACAGCACGGGGTTAGATACAGAGTAAAGCTCCCTCAACACTGTCCGCATGAAACACTCCCAGGACAGGTACAGCACGGGGTTAGATACCGAGTAAAGCTCCCTCAACACTGTCCGCATGAAACACTCCCAGGACAGGTACAGCATGGGGTTAGATACAGAGTAAAGCTCCCTCTACACTGTCCCCATCAAACTCTCCCAGGACAGGTACAGCACAGGGTTAGATACAGAGTAAAGCTCCCTCTACACTGTCCCCATCAAACACTCCCAGGACAGGTACAACATGGGGTTAGATACAGAGTAAAGCTCCCTCTACACTGTCCCCATCAAACACTCCCAGGACAGGTACAGGGTTAGATACAGAGTAAAGCTCCCTCTACACTGTCCCCATCAAACACTCCCAGGACAGATACAGCACGGGGTTAGATACAGCGTAAAGCTCCCTCTATACTGATGCTGTTGAAGGTTGCAGTCTCAGTTTCTTAATGATGAGCAGACTCATATCTGACCCCTTCATAAGACCGTGGTTTTCACACCTCTCGTTGCTGCGTATCACCTTCCTATAACAGTTAACCCACAGCTCCATTTACCGGAAAAGCAGTTTCTTTTTACACAGCACCACGGCACCTTTTCATCGCTCATTGCAGTGACAGAAGGTCCTGCGTCTCTCTCTCTTCTCCCGACACTCATTGCACACACAAATGGGCTGAATGGCCTCGCCCTGTGCTGTTCAGAGTCTACGCCCCTGGCACAGCTCTGGAAATGTGACTGGGGACTGCCCAAGTTGAGGTGTGAAATGATCAGACAAATATTCCAGCACAGGATTTGATTTGTTTGATTCATTATTGTCACATATATTAGCTTACAGTGAAAAGTATTGTTTCTTGCATGCTGTACAAACAATGCATACCGTACAGAGGGAAGGAAGGAGAGACTGAAGAATATAATGTGACCGTTATAGCAAGGTGTAGAGAAAAGATCAACTTAATACGAGGTAGGTCCATTCAAAAGCCTGATGGCAGTAGGGGAGAAACTGTTCTTGAGTCGGTTGGTACGTGACCTCAAACTTTGGTATCTTTTTCCTGACGGAAGAAGGTGGAAGAGAGTTGGCCATTCAGCCCATCAGGAAAGTCCAGACTAACTCCAGTTGGTCCCCACTCCTGCTCACCTGCTCTGTTCCTCTCTATTTCTGCAATTCTTTCCCTTCCAGTATTTATCCAGTCCCCCCTTTTGAAAGTTCCTGTTGAATCTGCTTCCACCGGCCTTTCAGGCAGCACCTTCCAGATCACGACAACTCGCTGTGTAAATAAAAATTCTCCTCATCTCCCCCCATCTGGTCTTTTCCTGATTCTCTTCAATCTGAGTCCCTCTGGTTACCCACCCTCCTGCCACTGGAAACACGTTCTCCTTCGTTACTCTCTGCAAACCCCCCTCATGATTCTGAAAGCCTCGCTTCAATCTCCCCCTTAACCTTCCCTGCTCCAAGGAGAACAATCCCAGCTTCTCCCGGTCTCTCCGTATTAGCTGAAGTCCGTCATCCCTGGTCTCGCTTGCAAACATCAGTTGATTGCACTCCCATCTCTGAGTCAGGTCCCTCTCCCAGTACCGAGCGCAACAATCCAGGCTGACAGTCCAGGGAAGCAACGAGGGAGTGCTGCGCTGTCAGAGATGCCACCTTCAGGTGAGGCATTCAACCAAGAATCTCGGGCTGCCCTCTCAGGTGGGTGTAAAAGATGCCACGGTCATGATTTGGAAGATGTGTGAGAGACTGGGAGGTGGGGTGGGGGAGAGGGGGTGAGGGGTGGAGTTGTCCCCAGTGTCTTGGAGCCAATATTTATTCCTCAACCAACATGACTGAAAATAAAACATGATATGGGTCGTTATCACATTGCTATTTGTGGGGTCTTGCTGTGCACAAACTGGTTGCAGTGTTTCCGACATTACCTCAGTGACCTTACTTCAAACAAAGTACTTCATCGGCTGTGAAACACTTTGGGGTACAGATCCACATCTTTAATGCGTTAGAACCAAGCCACATATTGGGGACAGATTACCTAAAACTTGGTTAAATATGGAGGTTTTAAGGAGCGTCTTAAAGTAGGCAAGGGAGAGAAACAGAAAGAGAGAGAGAAGAGCGAGAGAGACAGAAAGAGAGACAGAAAGAGACAAGAGAGACAGAAAGAGAGACAGAAAGAGAAAGAGACGAGAGAGAGAGACAGAAAGAGAGAGACAGAGAAAGAGAGAGAGAGACGGAAAGACAAAGAGAGGGAGACAGAGACCAAGAGAGAGAGAGCTCAAAAAAGAGAGACGGCGAGAGAGACACAGAGAAACAGAATGAGAGAGAGACAGAGAGTGGGAGACAGAGAGAGGGAGACAGAGAGAGACAAAAAGAGAGACAGAGAGAGGGAGACAGAGAGAGACAAAAAGAGAGACAGAGAGAGACAAAGAGACAGAATGAGAGAGAGACACACAGAGAGAGGGAGACAGAGAGAGAGGGAGAGAGCGATTGAGAGAGAGAGAAACAAAGAGAGATGGAATGTAATAGAGACAGGAAGAAAGAGAGAGACAGGAAGGGAGAGAATGAGAGAGAGTGAGACAGATGGATAGTTAGAGAGAGAGAGAGCGAGGTGGGAGGCTTAGGGAGGGAATTCACAACTTGGGGCCCATGGCAGCTGAAGGCACAACAATGGTGGAGCGATGGGAATCGGTGGGATGCTGCTTTGAGCCAATTCGCTGTTTGTTTCCGACAACACAATAGTACCTCATTGGGGATAAAGCACTTTGAGACATTGTGAAAGGCACTGTACCAATGTAAACTTCTTTCTGAACCTCCTCTGCACCCTCTCCCAGGCCTCGGCCTGTGCAGTGTCCAGGACTAGATTCAACACCGGAACTGAGACCTGGGCAGATTTCAGTTCAGTCCGGAGGTCAGAACACTTCCTCAAACAATTCTCCCCCGCTCCAAAATAAATCTCCAAAGTATTCTCAGTGAAGATCAGCAACCAAGTGCAGAGTCTGCCCAATACCCGTGAGGTCCCCTGTCTGAGGAGTCATTGCCCAATTGCACTGTGAGGCAGTCAGTCAGCCGTTACTTCCTGTCCGCTCATTCCTTTGTGTTTGATGTGTGTTCAAACAGGTTGTTTGTGTTTACAGCGAGGCTGTGAGTCACACACACTCCTATTTGCTGAATACTTTGATCATCTCGCCAGGATTCTCTCTTGGAAGATGTATCAGACTTGGACCATCATCACAGCTGTGGTAGTCACCACTGTTGTTTTATATTGTATATACTGCACTGCATACAAGGGTATTAAGGTAAGGCCCCTGACTACAGGTACGGGAGTAGATCCCTGCCTGCTGGCTCCGCCTAGTCGGCAGAGTATAAATGTGTGTGCTCTCCGAACTGCAGCCATTTCGGCAGCAGATGTAGGAGGCCACACATCTCTGTGTAATAAAGCCTCGATTACTCTCTACACTCGTCTCGTCGTAATTGATAGTGCATCAATTTATTACACAGAGATGTGTGGCCTCCTACAGCTGCTGCCAATTTACACAGAGATTTTACAATGATGAATCTCCGCATCAAGCCGGATCGCCTGCAGCTGCATCGTCAAGCAGACAACGCCAAAAAGGACTTCGCACATTGGCTAGCTTGCTTTGAAGCGCACATCGGATCTGCAACAGACCCAATCCCAGAAGCACAGAAGCCCCAGATTCTGTACATGCGGCTGAGCTCCGAGGTCTTTCCCCTCATCCAGGACGCACCTACCTACGCAGAGGCCATGGTGCTACTGAAGGAGAACTACACTCAGCAGACCAACAAGATCTACGCCAGGCACCTCCTGTCCATGCGGCACCAACTTCCCGGTGAGTCTGTAGCAGATTTCTGGCTTGCCCTGCTCGCCCTGGTGAGAGACTGTGATTGCCAGGCCATTTCGGCCGCTGAACATTCTAACCTGCTAATGAGAGACGCGTTCATTACGGGCATAGGGTCGGCCTACATCCACCAGCTCGGAGAGCCCACACATTTATACTCCACCTACTGGGCGGAGCCAGCAGGTAGGGATCTACCCCCGTACCTGTAGTACAGGGGCCTTACCGTAATACCCCTCGTATGCGGTACATACAATACAACAGTGGTGACTACCACAAGGGGCAGGTGGAATGGTTCCGGAGAGAAAGAAAGAGAGACAGAGGAACTCCTGAGAGATATGGACAGAGATGGAATTGAGGAATTTGGGGAGAATGTGGGATTGAGGGATGTGAGGAGAAGGTGGGTAGATGGGGATTCAGCATTGTGGGGAGTAAGTGGGTAGGCGGGGATTGAGGCATATGGGGAAAAGGTGGGTAGATTGTTCTGATCTATCAGAAAGGCTTTGACATTCTTGGTCGACTTGGAGTAACTGTAGACCTTGTGGTATGAAGCTTCAAACCCGTGACCCGACAAAATTCTGACCGCATCAATTTGCCAATCCCTCACAGCCAGCTCCTGTTCCTCAATTTGGTGATTGCCTATAATGGTCAGTCAATCTCTGACATCAGATTAACAGCCGTTAATACAAACTGAAGGTCGATCATCATATATCCCAGTGCCCAGGGATGTGACTGTGGAACATCAAATCGCAACACTGCAAAAACACGACCAAACTCGTTGGAGGTGTTGATAAAATATTACTGGATGAATTGAACGAAAATGCAGCTAACAAGAAATTGAAAACTGTCGAAAGACTCATACTTTCAGAATATTTGTACTTTTCATTTTAAAAAATCTGCTTCGCTCTTTGACTCCGTAATATAGATGTTTAATTTGGTTTATTTTCCATTCAACAAGGACATTTGTAAACTGGGCAATTAAAATGAACACTGCACCCCTGTATGCTTCATCCGATGCCGGTGTTATCTAGTTACATTGTGTACCTTGTGTTGCCCTATTATGTATTTTCTTTTATTTCCTTTTCTTTTCATGTACTTAATGATCTGTTGAGCTGCTCGCAGAAAATTCCTTTTCACTGTACCTCGGTACACATGACAATAAACAAAATCCAAAATTCAGAAGAGCTGTTACCAAATAAAATCCAATGGCATTGAGAGAGGCTACGCAAAGTGAAATTATTTAATTTTTTTTAACATAACCCTTCGTGTTACGAAAATTACGCAAATTAGAGTCAAGCAAGAAAGTTGCCACTTACTATTTCAAACTCAATATCTTGGGTGTCCATCGGTGTCGTTTATTGATATTTTCCTCCTGTTCAAAATTGCTGCTACTTTTTCAGACGATCAATATCTAAGTGAGAGAGCAGGAAACAGCACTCATTCAGTAGCTCAGTTTCACAGTGGGTGATGAATGAACTGTCAGAAAAACAAATGACTGTGGTGGGGGAGATATTGCCTTGATTTGATTTGAGGTACTGTCCTCTCTCTCTCTCTCTCTAAATATATTTCTCTCTTGCCTTTCACCACCAGCTCAGGAAAGTCCCAGTGTAAGCACTGCACGGTTCGGAAAGCCCTTTCGGTCGCTGCTGTGATACTGTTGCGGCCAATTAGCGCACATCAGCCTCCGTCCAAACAGCAACATGATAAATCAGTGGACAGTCATTTTCCAGCAACTTTGACCCTGAGGTAAACTTTAGACCGGGGCACCAGATCGGAATAGTGACCGCAGGACCTTTGACACCCACTTGGGCAGAGAAACGAGAGCCCCCGCCCCCCCACCACACCGATCTCATCCAGAGGGTGGGGAATGGCACTCCCTCTGTATCGCACCCGAGGGAGAACTCCCTCCAAATGACACTGTTTGTGTTAGGGTTCAGGGTGACATAATCAACCATGAGAAAATCCTCCATGATCAAATGCCGTGAGAAGATAAGTTAATTTGTTTAATTCTATTTTCTATTGAACAACGGTTAGTTTGGAGCCATTTTCTCCACATCACTGAGAGTCAGACATAAGCATTTTTGAACAAAGTATTTTGTGATTTAGGCCTACACCATAGCATCAGAAACAGGGCCGATTTCCCAGGAACAGATCGATGGGGGGGTGGAGGGGGTTCTCTGGGTGGCCAGGCTGCAGCTCCTATGGTGCTGGAGGGACCCTCCTCTCAGCCCCTCAGGAACCCACCCAGCGCTCTTCATCACATGGACAGCCTGATTCTGCCCACCCATTGGCCAATAAAGGGGACAATCACTGCCATGGGACATTGGCACCCCCATTCTCTCAGACCAACATGTAGAAACCTGCCCACAATGTTTTGGATATGAAAAAGACACAAATAAATGTTCCAGTGGTGTAAATCAGACCCTAAACCAGAGCAATTCACAGTATCCCACCATTCTCACCATGGAGTGCTGGGGAATGGGGGAGAGTGGGGACACATTGGTTTACATGTACGGCCTAACCCAGCCAAAAATCAATTCTAAATCACACACACACACAGTCTCACACACACACACTCTCTTACACACACTCACACACACACACAGTCTCACACCCACCCACACCCACACTGTTGTAAACCACTATATTGCATTGTATTGTGTTGTTACATGCCTGGGCTTAGCCCAGCTGGCTCTGCCTGTGGCTTCTCCCATCGGGCTCATGTATAAAGGTGGCTAGTCTGCACCTCCGATCCAGTTTGGGATCAGAGGCCAGGGGGCTTGCTGTTTAGTGTATTAAAGCCTCAGTTACGTTCATCACTCGTCCTGTGTTTATTGATGGCAAATCAATTTAATACACTAAAGGGCTAAGATGAACTCATCACTCAAGCCAGATCGCCTGGAGCTGGACCCACAGGCAGCCGATGCCACGGCAACATTCGAGCACTGGCTGAGCTGCTTCGAAGCGTACCTCGCATCCTTCACCGAAGACTTTGCAGACCTCCTAAAGAAACAGATCCTCCACACACTGGTGAGCCCACGAGTCTTTCTTCTCATCAGGGACGCCCCCTCGTATACGAGGCGATAATGCTGCTGAAGGGACAATATGTGAAGCCGTTAACGAGGTATATGCTAGGCACCTTCTTGCCACGAGATGACAATGCCCTGGGGAATCACTTGCAGAATTCCTGCGTGCTTTGCGTGTACTCTGTCGGAACTGTGATTGCCGAGCGATATCGGCTACCCAGCACGCGGAGCTGCTGATCAGGGACGCTTATGTCGCAGGCATGAAATCAAACTATATCCGCCAGCGATTGCTAGAAGGGGGTACACTCGGCCTCCCAGAGACAGTGCAACTCTCCAACTCAATGGAGGTGGCCTCCCAGAACATGGGGGCCTACACCTCCGTCCATGCGGCACCCTCGTGGACCTCGTGGGTGCCGTCATCATCCGACCCGGGTGCGACGCAAGCCTGTGCCGCGCAGCGGCCCGCCAAATGCCGGAAGCCCGAGGTGCTACTTTTGTGGCCAAGGTAATCACCCCAGACAATGCTGCCCTGCATGGAACACGACTTGCAACGGGTGTGGGAGGAAGGGCCACTTTGCAAAAGCCTGCCAGGCCCGATCTCTCCCTAAAGCTTCTAGGCCCAGCAGTGCGGCTGCTGCCTGTCGGGGCCGCCCCCAGCTGCCATGTGCGACCCTTGGGCGTCGCCATCATCGCCGCCATCTTCAATTTCGGCCGCCACGTTCGACCCATGGGGGCTGCCATCTTTAACGCAATTTTGTTCTCCACCCGCCACGCGTGACCCACGGGGGCCGCCATCTTGAACGCCATCGCTGATGCCACCCGCACGCACGACCCATGGGGGCCGCCATCTTGGGATCTCTCCGCAGCCTCCTGGGAGCCCGGCTCACCCGACCGTACGCTGGCCGCTGCTACCTCCGACCGGCCTACCAACTGCCTTCCGAGGCTCGCCTCCATCACGCTTGACCGGTCCCGGCCTCATCACCTCACGAAGTCTACGATGAACGTCCAGATCAACGGGCTGTCTTTCCAACTCCGGGAGCACAGACAGCCTCATACACCCAGCTACGGGAAGGCGCTGCTCCCTGCCAATCCTGCCCTCGATCCAGAAAATCTCCCTGGCTTCCGGATCCCACGCAGTAGAAATCCGGGGGTATTGTGTCGCAACCCTCACTGTACAAGGCGTAGAGTGCGCTAAACTCAAACTCTACGTCCTTCCCCATCTCTGTGCTGCTCTATTACTGGGGCTCGACTTCCAGTGTCACCTCCAAAGCCTTACTTTAAAGTTCCGTGGACCCCTGCCCCCCCTCACCGTCTGTAACCTCGCAAACCTTAAGGTCGCCCCACCCTCGCTCTTCGCAAATCTCACCCCGGACTGGAAGCCCGTCGCTACTTGGAGCAGACGATACAGTGCCCGGGACAGGGCCTTTATCAGGTCGGAGGTCCTGCGACTCCTACGAGAGGGGGCCATTGAGGCTAGTACCAGCCCCTGGAGAGCCCAAGTGGTGGTCGTCAAGACTGGGGAGAAGCACCGGATGGTCATTGACTACAGTCAGACCATCAACCGGTACACGCAGCTCGATGCGTACCCCCTCCCCCGCATATCTGACATGGTCAACCAGATTGCGCAGTATCGAGTCTTCTCCACAGTTGACTTGAAGTCCGCGAACCACCAGCTCCCCATCCGCCCGGAGCACCGCCAATACACTGCCTTCGAGGCAGACGGCCGCCTCTACCACTTCCTGAGGGTCCCCTTCGGCGTCACCAATGAGGTCTCGATCTTCCAAAGAGAAATGAACCGAATGGTTGACCAATACGGGCTGCAGACCACGTTCCCGTACTTAGATAATGTCACCATCTGCGGCCATGACCAGCAGGACCATGACGAAAACCTCCGGCACTTCCTCCACACCGCTAAACTCCGGAACCTCACCTACAATAAGGAAAAAGGCGTTTTCCGCAGAACCCGCCGAGCCATCCTCGGCTACGTTGTGGAACACGGAGTCCTAGGGCCCGACCCCGACCTGCCCGGCTCAGAGCGCCCTCTGCAAGATCTGTGGCAAGAAGAGACATTTCGCTGCAGTGTGCCAGGCCCGCTCAATCACCGCTATTGTCCTGGCACCCCCCACGTGCGGCCAGTGGGCGCTGCCATCTTCCCCTCCTAGGACCACGTGCGGCCCGTGGGCGCCGCCATCCTGCTCTACTCACAACATGTGCGGCCCGTGGGCACCACCATCTTGCCTCCCCCAGGACACATGCGGCCCGTGGGCACCGCCATCTTACCTGCCTCAGGACCCCTGCCCGCCAGGCACCTCATCAAGCCGCTCATCGCCTGCAACCGCCGACGACCAGCCGCGTCTAGCCTCGGTCACGATTGACCAGTCTCGACCGCACAACCTCGCGACCGCTTCGACAAAGGTGAAGGTCGACGGGCATGAGATCTCCTGCCTTCTGGAATCCGGGAGCACTGAGAGCTTCATCCACCCCGATACGGTAAGGCGCTGCTCCTTCGCGGTACACCCCACTAACCAGAGAATCTCCCACCCTTAAGGTCGACCCGCCTTCCCTTTTTGCAAACCTAACCCTGGATTGCAAACCCGTCGCCACCAGGAGCAGACGGTACAGCGCCCAGGACAGGACATTCATCAGGTCTGAGGTGCAGCGGCTGCTGCGGGAAGGTATCATCGAGGCCAGCAACAGCCCCTGGAGAGCCCAAGTGGTAGTGGTGAAAACTCGGGAGAAAAACAGGATGGCCGTTGACTACAGTCAGACCATCAACCGATACACGCAGCTCGACGCGTACCCCCTCCCACGCATATCTGATATGGTCAATCAGATTGCACAATACCGGGTCTTCTCGATAGTGGATCTGAAATCTGCCTACCACCAGCTCCCCATTCGCAAGGCGGACCGCCTATGCACCGCGTTCGAAGCAGACGGCCGCCTTTACCACTTCCTTAGGGTTCCCTTCGGCGTCACTAACGGGGTCTCAGTCTAACAACGGGAGATGGACCGAATGGTTGACCGGTACGGACTGCGGGCCACCTTCCCGTACCTAGATAACATCACCATCTGCGGCCACGACCAGCAGGACCACGACGCTAACCTTTCCAAATTTCTCCACACTGCCACTCTCCTCAACCTCACGTATAACAAAGAGAAGTGCGCGTTCAGCACGAACCGCTTAGCTAACCTCGGCTATGTGGTCCAGAACGGAGTTCTGGGGCCCGAACCCGATCGCTCGGTCATGGAGCTCCCCCTCCCCCACTGCCCCAAGGCCCGCAAACGATGCCTGGGGTTCTTTTTGTATTACACCCAGTGGGTCCCTAACTATGCGGACAAGGCCCGCCCACTCATCCACTCCACTGGTTTCCCACTAATGGCCGAGGCACACCAGGCCTTCAACCGTATCAAGGCCGACATCGCCAAGGCCGCGATGCACGCGGTCAACGAGACGCTTCCCTTCCTAGTCGAGAGCGATGCATCAGACGTCGCTCTGGCCGCCACCCTTAACCAGGCAGGCAGACCCGTGGCATTCTTTTCCTGCACCCTCCACGCCTCTGAAATTCGGCACGCCTCTGTCGAAAAGGAGGCCCAAGCGATCGTTGGAGATGTGCGGCATTGGAGGCATTACCTGGCCGGCAGTAGATTCACTCTCCTCACTGACCAACGGTCGGTTGCCTTCGTGTTTAATAACACACAGCGGGGCAAGATCAAAAACGATAAAATCTTGAGGTGGAGGATCGAGCTCTCCACCTACAACTACGAGATTTTGTATCGCCCCGGTAAGCTCAACGAGCCGCCGGTGCCCTATCCTGAGGCACATGTGCCAGCGCACAAGTGGACCGACTACGGACCCTGCACGACAATCTCTGTCACCCAGGAGTCACCCGTTTTTACCACTTCATTAAGGCCCGCAATCTGCCCTACTGCATCGAGGAAGTCAGGGCTATCACCAGAGACTGCCAAGTCTGCGCGGAGTGCAAACCGTAATTCGACCGGCCAGACCGTGCGCGCCTGGTGAAGGCCTCCCACCCCTTTGAACGCCTCAGCGTGGATTTCAAAGGGCCCCTCCCCTCCACCGACCGCAACACGTACTTCCTCAGTGTGGTAGACGAATATTCCCGATTCCCCTTTGCCGTCCCATGTCCCGATGTGACGTCTGCCACCATCATCAAAGCCCTCAACACCATCTTCGCTCTGTTCGGTTTCCCCGCCTACGTCCACAGCGACCGGGGATCCTCATTCATGAGTGATGAGCTGCGCCAGTACCTGCTCAACAGGGGCATTGCCTCGAGCAGGACGACCAGCTACAACACCAGGGGAAACGGGCAGGTGGAGCAGGAGAATGGGACGGTCTGGAGGGCCGTCCAGCTGGCCCTAAGGTCCAGAAATCTCCCGGCCTCCCGCTGGCAGAAGGTCCTCCACGACGCACTTCACTCCATTCAGTCGCTCCTGTGCACCGCGACTAACAAAACCCCCCATAAACGTCTCTTTGCCTTCCCCAGGAAGTCCACCTCCAGGGTTTCGCTCCCAACGTGTCTGGCAGCTTTTCACTGTACTTCGGTACATGTGACAATAAATCAAATCAATCAATCTACCTCACCAGCACATCTTTGGACTGTGGGAGGAAACCGGACTAGCCGGAGAAAACCCATGCAGCCCCGGGAAAATGTGCAAACTCCACACAGTCACCCATGGCCGGAATTGAACACAGGTCCATGATGCTGTGAGGCAGCAGTGCTAACCATTGTCAACGTGCCGCAGGGGAGGTGAAGTGATTTTTAAAAATTATTTGTTCATGAGTTTTGGGTGTTGCTGCCAAGGCCAACATTTATTGCATAACCCTAACTACAATAGACTGCAGTTTGTGAGGTGTAAGTACAGCTACGGTGCTGTTTGGAAGCAAGTTCTGGGATTTTGACACAGGTGAGATGAAGGGATATATATTTCCAAGTCAGTATGGTAATGTCAGGCTTGTGACAAGAACATTGAAAAATTTCAAACTATTGTAATTTTGTTCCTCGCTATGTTTTGGAAATATGCAACGAAGTAACTTTGAAAACTGTCCCTGTTGATGGTCCATTGCAAATATCTATTCCCTGGTTCTGCAAAAATTGTACGACAATTATTTTGGTTTGTTCGGCAGATATTTTTCTATAATGCAGCACAGCTCCTTTGAACTTTTATAGTGTATCTGTATCCAAGTTAACTGAATGATTGCTTTCATTGATGGAATTCTAATAATGACAAATTTGAATAAAATTTGAACTCTCTAAACTACCAGAAGTCTATGCAGTCCTTATTGTTGTGGAACCTGGTTATCGAGTTTCCCAGTGGGCTCTCTGGAGATTG
This sequence comes from Scyliorhinus torazame, assembly GCF_047496885.1. Lineage (NCBI taxonomy): Eukaryota > Metazoa > Chordata > Chondrichthyes > Carcharhiniformes > Scyliorhinidae > Scyliorhinus > Scyliorhinus torazame. The sequence continues at coordinate 91,084,468 of NC_092718.1, forward strand.
TTGTATGCTTGCTGTCATGCTTGTCACACAATCTACTCTCTTAGGTTTTGTGCATCTGATCCTATGTCCTTTGGAGGGTGTATTGTACTCCACATAAATAAGGTAAAAAGTTTCCATGCACTTTTGAATATACAATAGCTCCAACCATGAACAATGTTGCAGATTTATACTGAGTAAGAACTGGCAATATAGGAATAGAACTATGGATGCTCAGATAGCGGATATGTAGCCCATTGTGTCTGTGTCTGCTCTTTGTTGGAGCAACCCAACACTAAATTATTGTCTTAATTTTGTTCCTATCTTGCTTCAAATGTTCAGTCTGAGACACGGTGCATTTTCACGAATGTCTTTTTAAAAATTTTGTGTTGGTACTTTATGCAATTGCATCCTTAGTTCAAAGAATTTGACCTGAGTAATAGCTGCAATGGTTTATTAATGAAATTATATTGCGCAGTAATAGATAAATTCATGGAATAATCATCAAGTTAATCGGGTATTGAAATTAAGCTTTCTTCAAAAAGTAGTTGGATCGTTTTGTTTAGTTCTTTAGGTTCAGAGTCCATCAAAGGTGGGAATACTTTGATTTCAAATGTATCTTGTTTCTGCAGTACAGTGTCTGGTTAACAGATGTGTGAAGGGATGCTGAGCAACACCACTGTGCCCATGCCAGATTGGGTGCAAAATGGAATTCTGTCAACTGACTGGAATATTGCAATGGAAACAGCTGTAAAGGCATGCCAGCACACTGTAAAAGAGCCAACTTATTTTATAACTCGATTATCCGTTGTGGATGTATTTGCATAAACTTCACCTGGGTGTTCGTATCTTGTCCTTCCAGAAATATTTGACGCTTGCATTTCCATTCTTGTTTTTTGGTGCTCTTGGGTTGTGGTGGGGAAGGCAAAATGTGTGTCACTGAGGAGGTCATGTGACTAACCAAACTGATTGACTTGCGTAAGTTGCACAGTGAGAATTCAGATTGGTCAGAAAGTTCTGCAGTGTGCAACATTAATTTAGATGCCGCCCCAGTTGACTTTCTTACCTTGGTTTAGAAATTGTGCGGTGTGTGTGTTTGGGAATTCATGCTAAACTTGCGTAGATTTTAATTTTGTGTACCATTGATTATTTACAATTAGATAGTTGCCAAAAGTCTGCATTCAAATCTCTGGTCAAGTATGCAGTATTTTCTATCCATGGAGGTGAGCAAAACTTTCCTCCATTGAAGTCTGTTCAAAACTGGCAAACCCTGCAGAGCATCGAATCGCTGAATTGATATTGCAATTGACCAATAACCTTAATTTCCGGCAGTGGTTCAAGTTCTATTACTACTTCACAATGTAAATGTTAATGCTCAGATTCTTTCTTCTTTTTGGTGTTTTTTTTCATAGAATTTACAGTGCAGAAGGAGGCCATTAGGCCCATCGAGTCTGCACCGGCTCTTGGAAAGAGCACCCTACCCAAGGTCAACACCTCCACCCTATCCCCATAACCCAGAAACCCCGCCCAACACTAAGGGCAATTTTGGACACTAAGGGCAATTTATCATGGCCAATCCACCTAACCTGCACATCTTTGGACTGTGGGAGGAAACCGGAGCACCCGGAGGAAACCCACGCAGACATGGGGAGGACGTGCAGACTCCGCACAGACAGTGACCCAAGCCGGAATCGAACCTGGGACCCTGGAGCTGTGAAGCAATTGTGCTAACCACCATGCTACCATGCTGCCCTCTTTAGTTAACAATCAGCTGAATAATTCAAGTTAACAAAGCCACAATTGTTTCTGTTCCTGTCACTTTCCAGCTAAACTTTACCTCGGTTCTCAAAATCTTCATGACTTATTCACTTCCTTTTTAGCATTGCCAGAATTTCCACTTCCTTCTGTAACTCAGAATTTCTGCTTTATTGAACTTTCCAAAATTCCCAATCTGCACTTCGTGTTTCAGAATGTCATCAGCATCCTAATTTCTGGAACCTCCTTCAGCCCTTCCAACCCTCCCTATCTGTGTGACCTCCATATTTTGAATTGAATAAAAAGTTGGATTTAAAAAGCGAATGATGACCATGAAACCATTGTCGATTGTTGTAAAAACCCATCTGGTTCACTAACGTCCTGTAGGGAAGGAAATCTGCCGTCCTTACCTGGTCTGGCCTACGTGTGACTCCAGATCCACAGCGATGTGGTTGAATCTTAAATGCCCTCAGGGATGGACAATAAATGCTGGTCCGGGCAGCGACGCCCACATCCCATGAACAAATAAAAAAGAAATATTGGCAAACCTGGGCTTGTATCGGAGAAAATGGACTTGTATCGGGGAGCTAGGCCTATATTGGGGAACTGGGCCCTTATTAAGGAAGCTGCACCTATATTGGGGAAACTGTGCCTCTATTGGGAAAACAGGGCCTGCAGTGGGGATACTGGTACCCTTTATTGGGAAACTGAGCTTGTGTTGGGGAAAGTAGGCCTGTATTGGAGAAAATGAACCTATATTGGGGAAATTGGGCCTGTATATTGAGGAAATGAGCTTGAATTGATAAACTGGGCCTGCATTGGGAAAATTGACCTGTATTGGGTAAACTGGACCTGCACTGGCAGAACTGGGGAAATGGGCCTGTTTGGGGAAATTGTGTCTGCATTGGGGAAAGTGGGGCTGTATTAAAAACAGAACAAAGAAAAGTACAGCACAGGAACAGGCCGTTTGGTCCTCCAATCTTGTGCTGATCGTGATGCCCTGACTAAAAAAAAACCTTCTGCCCTTAATCGGTCCATAACCCTCTATTTTCTTCCTATTCATGTACCCATCCAGATGCCTCTTAAATGTTGCTAATGTGCGAGCTTCCACCATACCCTCTGGCAATGCATTCCAGGCACCCACCACTCTGTGTGGAAAAACTTACCCAGTACATCTCCCTCAAACTTTCGCCCTCTCACCTTGAACCTGTGTCCCCCTTGTAATTGACACTTCCACCCTTCAAAAAAGCCTGGTCTATGCCTCTCATAATTTTGTAGAACTCTATATCTCCCCTCCGCCTCGGTCTTTCCAGTGAAAACAATCCGAGTTTATTCAACCTGTCCTCATAGCCAACTTCTCGAGACCAGGCAACATCCTGGTGAAACTTCTTTGCACCCTCTCCAAGCTCCCACATCCTTCTGATAACGTGGTGACCAGAACTGCACACAATACTCCAAATGTGGCCTCACCAAGCTTTTATACCGCTGCAAATGATTTCCCAGCCCCTGTACTCAATTCCCCAGCTGATGAAGGCAAGCATGCCATATGACTTCTTAATCACCTTGGCCACCTGTGTTGCCACCTTTAGGGAACTGTGGACCTGCACGCCCAGATCCCTCTGGATGCTAATGTTACTAAGGGTTATGCCATTTACAGTATGATTCATACCTAGGTTTGATGCTCCAAAATGCATCACCTCACATTTGTTCAGACTAAACTCCATCTGCAATTTCTGTGACCAAGTCTCCAATCTATCCATATCCTATTGTATCCTCTGACAATCCTCAGCACAATCAGCAACTCCGCCAATCTTCGCGTCATCTGCAAACTTACTAATCAGACCACCCGCACTTTTCTCCATTTATAAATACTACAAACAACAGAGGTCCCAGCACTGACCCATGCGGAATGCCACTAACTTCAGATCTCCATTCTGAAAAACACCCTTCCACCGCCAGTCTTTACCTTCTATAACCAAGCCATCTAACCAGCCTACCCACGGGAAATCTGGGCCTGTATTGTGATAACTGAGCTTGTGTTGGAGAAATTGGACCTGTAATGGCAAAACAGGGCCTCTATTGGGTAAGCTTCACCTGTATTGGGTAACCAAGGCCTGTATTGGGGAAACTGGGCCTGTGTTGGCGGAAATGGGCCTCTGTTGGGGAAACTGGGCCAGTAATGGGGGAAATGGGCCTCTGTTGGGAAAACTGGGCCTGTAATGGGGGAAATGGGCCTCTATTGGGAAAACTGGGCCTGTGTTGGGGAAATGTGACCATTATTGTGAAACTGGGACTCTATTGGGGAAGCTATGCCTGCATGAAGGAAACAACGCCTGTCTGGGGAAACTGAGCCTCTGTAGGGGAAAATGGGCAAAGTGGGCATGCACTGGGAATACTGGGTCTGTATTGATGAAAATGGGCCTGTGTTGGGGAAACTGGACCTGCACTGGGGAAACAACCTGTATTGGGGAAACTGAGGGCGTTCACTTGGATACTGGTCTATGTTGGAGAAACTGAGCCCGTATTATGGAAACTGGGCATATATTGGGGAAACAGGCTGTTATTGACAACTTCCACAAACCAGCTGTCAGCCTTGCTTCATTTAACTTCTTCCTGGATGATTCAGTCTAAGTGCTGAAACCACAATGTTTACAAACATTAACCACTTCAAAGAGAGTTAAGTACATTCCAATTACACCCATTCATTCTTGAGTGATTTTGAAGTGCTGAGCTGAAAATTGAAGCACTTAACTCTGGGAGCTGTCAATCTACTGGGAGAAATGAATGAATGGCTTGCAGCTAATGGGTCTGAGGGGTTTAAACACAGGACACAGCTGTTCTCTTTCCAGGAATGAATATGAGGTGCTTGCAGGTGAGTGTTACAAACTGTAACTTCTGTCACAGCTCCTGTCTGGCCTGCGCTCTTGCTTCCAGACAGGGCTCTCTTTTCTGCAGGGTCTCTGTAGGGGTACCCTCTAGTTAGGGGGTCTCTGGGAGCATCCCATTAGTTAGGGCATCCCTGGGGTTGGTTTCCCTAGTTAGGGGTTGACTGAGGGGGGGGGTGGGATCTCCTATTTGAGGGGGTCCCGGACAGAGCATTGTGGGGGAATCTGGTAGGGGAGGGGTGGGGAGATTGTGCATTGTGGGTAGCCCTAGGGTAGCTTTCGGGTGGACTTTGGGGGCAACTCCCTTCAGCAGTTACTAGCTTGGCCCACCACAAGGTCCACCATGCCAGGTTCATGTTTGGCAATATCTGTAGTAATCCCCATCCACGTGTATTCGGTCCAGATGACCAGCGAATCATGGGGGCCTATAGATTATGGTCCTCGGCCGCTAAGTGAATGAAAATTGGCGCGTGGGGGCAAACCCCGATACAGCCGCCAGCGGGAGGGCAGAGCCTAGTGGTTACCTCAGCCCCTGCACGAACCTCGATTTCGGCCGGAAGTCCAATTGCAATTCACAATCCCGGCATTGCAAGGCGGAGAATCCAGGTCATGGTCTTCATTGGAAATTGGGTCTGTATTGGTGAAATGGGCCTGTATTGGGGAAAGGGGCCTGTATTGGGGAAATGAGCCTGTATAGGGGAAATAGGTCTGTATTGGGGAAACTGGGCCTGTATTGGGGAAATGGATCTGTATTGGGGAAACTGGGCCTGTATTAGGGAAATGGGCCTGTATAGGGGAAATGGATTTGTATTGGGGAAAACTGGGCCTGTATTGGGGATATGGGTCTGTATTGGGAAAACTGGGCCTGTATTGGGGAAGCTGGGCCTATATTGGAGAAACTGGGCCTGTATTGGGGAAATGGGTCTGTATTGGGGAAACTGGGCCTGTATTGGGGAAATGGGTCTGTAATGGGGAAACTGGGCCTGTATTAAGGAAATGGGCCTGTATAGGGGAAATGGATCTGTATTGGGGAAACTAGGCCTGTATTGGGGAAATGGATCTGTATTGGGGAAACTGGGCCTGTATTGAGGAAACTGGGCCTGTATTGGGTAAATGGGTCTGTATTGGGGAAACTGGGCCTGTACTGGGGAGACTTGGCCTGTATTGGGGAATCTCAGCCTGTATTCTTTTATGGGCAGCACAGTAGCAGAGTGGTTCACACTGTGGCTTCACAGCGCCACGGGTTTGATTCCCAGCTTGGATCACTGTCTGTGCGGACTCTGCATGTTCTGCCTGTGTCTGCGAGGGTTTCCTCCGGGTGTTCCGGTTTCCTCCCACAAATCCCGTAAGAAGTGATGTTAGGTAATTTGGACATTCTGAATTCTCCCGTTGTGCACCCGAACAGGTGCCGGTGATATACCGTCAATTACCATGAGACGAGAATGGTGAAACAATCGAGGCTTTATTGCACAAAATGTTGTGCCTCCTGCAGCTGGAACCAGAATGGGAGCAGCACAGGAGAGCATACACTTTTATTCGCCGCCTGCTGGAAGGAGCCAGCAGGCTGGGATTTACTGTGGTACCTGTAATACAGTGGCAGTACCGTAATACATGCAATGTGTTACTAGTGGTGTTTACCACATTCACCCCCTGTTTAAAAAAGATTCAAGCGGAGGTGAACAAAAACATTACAGATTGAGTCTGTCGGGGGCTCTGACCATCCGCTGCGATCTCCTCAGTCCTGGTGGTGATGTGGGCACTGGCGTGGTCACCTGCGACTCCCGGAGTGTGTTGTCCTCTTCTTCATCACCCCTTAGTGGATCCAGTGAGGGGACGGATCCTGCTGGGGTGGGGGCTGCGGTGAGGTTCGCTGGTGGGAGGGTGGGTGGCGCAGGGGTGAATGAGGCAACCGGGGGGGGGGGGAAGGAGCGGTATCAGGTCGGGGGTTGTGGGTGGGGACCCAGCGGGTGCCAGGTCCCAGAGGGAGACTGTGTCCTGTTGCCCGTCAGGGTGTGCCATGTAGGCGTACTGCGGGTTTGCATGGAGGAGGTGGACTTTCTCAACCAAGGGGTCCGATTTATGGCTCTGCACATGCTTCCGGAGGAGGACAGGTCCAGGAACTGTCAGCCATGTTGGAAGCGAGACCCCGGAGGTGGACTTCCTAGGGAAGGCAAACACACGCTTGTGAGGGGTTTCATTAGTAGCGGTGCACAGGAGCGACCAGATGGAGTGGAACCCGTCGGGGAGGACCTCCTGCCAGCGGGAGACCATGAGATTTCTAGACCGAAGGGCCAGCAGGGCGGCCTTCCAGACCGTCCCGTTCTCCCTCTCCACCTGCCCGTTTCCCCGGGGGTTGTAGCTGGTCATCCTGCTCGAGGCGATGCCCTTGCTGAGCTGGAACTGACGCAGCTCATCACTCATGAAGAAGGATCCCCGGTCGCTGTGGATGTAGGTCGGGAAACGGAACAGAATGAAGATGCTGTGCAGGGCTTTGATGACCGTGGCAGAAGTCATGTTGGGACATGGGATGGCAAAAGGGAACCGGGAGTACTCATCAATTACGTTGAGGAAGTACACGTTGCGGTCGGTGGAGGGGAGGGGCCCTTTGAAGTCCATGCTGAGGCGCTTAAAGGGGTGGGAGGCCTTCACCAGGTGCGCTCTATCTGGCCGGTAGAAGTGCAGCTTGCATTCTGCGCAGACTTGGCAGTCTCTGGTTACTGTCCTGACCTCCTCAATGGAGTAGGGCAGGTTGCAGGCCTTGACAAAATGGAAGAACCGGGTGACCCCCGAGTGGCAGAGGTTGTCATAATATACACCAGTATATCATGGTGCAGCCACACACTGATGGACACACAGTGGGACCAATCAACATACACAACACGGCAGCCAATCACCAGTGAGAGCACACGCACTATAAAGACAGGGGGCATCAGAGTTCCCGCTCATTCGAGTAGCAGCTAGCTAGGAGCACAGAGCCCACAGCCTGCAACACAGACATTCACCATGTGCTGAGTGCATCAAGTGGTTAGGACAAGGCAAAGGGTCTTTAGTTAAAGCTAGTATCGTATTTACCCACAGTTCAAGTATGTTTAAATAGTTAACCTTTTAATAAAATAGTGTTGTACTACTTCAAGTGTTGGTGACCTGTATGTGATCCAGAAGACCCAACACATCAGAGGTCATAGTGGAGAGCCCGGAGTCAGTCCACTTGTGCGCTGGCACATGTACCGCGGGATAGGGCATCAGGGGGTTCATTGAGCTTCCCCGGGCGATACAAGATCTCATAGTTATAGGTGGAGAGCTCGATCCTCCACCTGAAGATCTTGTCATTCTTGATCTTGCCCCGCTGCGTATTATTAAACATGAAGGCAACCGACCGTTGGTCAGTGAGGAGAGTGAATCTCCTGCCGGCCAGGTAATGCCTCCAATGTCGCACAGCTTCCACAATGGCTTGGCCTCCTTTTCGACAGAGGAGTGCCGAATTTCGGTGGCATGGAGGGTGCGGGAAAAGAAGGCCACGGGTCTGCCCGCCTGGTTGAGGGTGGCAGCCAGAGCTACGTCCGATGCATCGCTCTCCACCTGAAAAGGGAGGGACACATCGACTACGTGCATCGTGGCCTTGGCGATGTCTGCCTTGATGCGGTTGAAGGCCTGGTGAGCCTCAGCCGTCAGGGGAAAAACTGTGGACTGAATGAGTGGGCGAGCCTTGTCTGCATAGTTAGGGACCCACTGGGCATAGTAGGAGAAAAACCCCAGGCATCGTTTCAGGTCCTTGGGGCAGTGGGGGAGGGGGAGTTCCAGGAGGGGGCACATGCGGTGGGGGTCAGGCCCTAGGACTCCATTTTCCACTACGTAGCCAAGGATGGCTAAGCGGTTGGTGCGGAACACGCATTTCTCCTTATTGTATGTGAGATTAAGGAGTTTGACGGTATGGAGGAATTTTTGGAGGTTAACGTCGTGGTCCTGCTGATCGTGGCCACAGATGGTGACGTTATCTAGGTACGGGAAAGTGGCCCAAGGCCGTACCAGTCAACCATTCGGTCCATCTCTTGCTGGAAGACCAAGACCCCATTGGTGACGCCGAAGGGAACTCTAAGGAAGTGATAGAGGCGGCCATCTGCTTCGAACGCAGAGTATTGGCGGTCCTCCGGGCGGATGGGAAGCTGGTGGTAGGCGGACTTCAAGTCAACTGTGAAGAAGACTCGATACTGCGCAATCTGATTGACCATGTCAGATATGCGTGGGAGTGGGTACTCATCGAGCTGCGTGTACCGGTTGATGGTCTGACTGTAGTGAATGACCATCCTGTGCTTCTCCCCAGTCTTCACTACCATCACTTGAGCTCTCCAGGGGCTGTTGCTGGCCTCAATGATCCCCTCCCGCAGAAGCCGTTGGACCTCCGACCGGATGAAGGTCCTGTCCTGGGCACTGTACCGTCTGCTCCTAGTGGCGACCGGCTTACAGACCGGGGTGAGGTTTGAAAACAGTGAAGGTGGATCGACCTTAAGGGTTGTGAGGCCGCAGACAGTGAGGGGGGGCAGGGGTCCGCTGACTTTCAAAGTAAGGCTTTGGAGGTGGCATTGAAAGTCAAGGCCTAGTAACAGAGCAGCGCAGAGATGGGGAGGACGTAGAGCCTGAAGTTGCTGAACTCTACGGCCTGAACGGTGAGGGTCGCGACACAGAACCACTGGATTTCCACGGATTGAGATCCGGAGGCCTGGGAGATTTTCTGGGTGATGGGGAGTACTGGGAGGGAGCAGCGCCTTACCGTAGCAGGGTGGTGAAACACTCTGTGCTCCCGGAGTCAAAGAGGCAAGTCGTCTCGTGCCCGTTGATCTTTACCGTCGTAGTAGCGGTCGCGAGGTTGCGGGGCCGAGACTGATCCAGGGTGATGGAGGCGAGCTGCGGAAGTTGTTGGGAGTTGCTGGGCTGATCAGCGATGGCGGAGGTATCAGCGGGCAGCGAACGGCCAGACGAGCAGGGGTCCTGAGGGGCGGTCCAAAATGGCGCCGAAGTAGGCGGCACCCATGGGGCGCACATGGCTTGTGGTGGAGAAGATGGCAGCGCCCATGGGCCGCACGTGGGGATTGTAGCAATGCCGGGCCTGGAAATCGCGGCGACCGACCGAGCCTGGCAAACGGAAATGAAGTGGCCCTTCTTCCCGCACCCGTTGCAGGTCGCGCTCTGCGCTGGGCAGCGCTGCCTTGGATGTTTGCTATGGCCGCAAAAATAACATTTGGGCCCCCCGGAGTTGGCTGGCTGCCGCGCGGCGCAGGCTTGCGGTGTCTTCAAGTCGGCAGCTGGTGGGGCCCACGATGCCCACGAGGGTGCAGGCCTCAGAGGTGTAGGCCTCCAGATTACGGGAGGCCACTTCCAGGGAATTGACAAGCTACATAGTCTCTGCAAGATCGAGCGTACCCTTTTCCAGTAGCCGCTGACGAACGTACGTAGACTTAACGCCCGTGACATAAGCATCTGTGATTAGTAGTTTGGTGTGTTGGACTGCCGAAACTGCCTGGCAGTCACAGTTGTCACAAATTCTTGGAAGTGCAGGGTCGGATTAGGACAAGTCAGCATGGATTTAGTAAGGAGAGGTCGTGTCTGACAAACCTGTTGGAGTTCTTTGAAGAGAAAGCAAATAGGTTAGACCAAGGAGAGCCAATGGATGTTATCTATCTTGACTTCCAAAAGGCCCTTGATAAGGTGCCTCACGGGAGACTGCTGAGTAAAATAAGGGCCCATGGTATTCGAGGCAAGGTACTAACATGGATTGACGATTGGCTGTCAGGCAGAAGGCAGAGAGTTGGGATAAAAGGTTCTTTTTCGGAATGGCAACCGGTGACGAGTGGTGTCCCGCAGGGTTCAGTGTTGGGGCCACAGCTGTTCTCTTTATATATTAACGAATCTAGATGACGGGACTGGGGGCATTCTGGCTAAGTTTGCCGATGATACAAAGATAGGTGGAGGGGCAGGTAGTATGGAGGAGGTGGGGAGGCTGCAGAAAGATTTAGACAGTTTATGAGAGTGGTCCAAGAAATGGCTGATGAAATTCAACGTGGGCAAGTGCGAGGTCTTGCACTTTGGAAAAAAGAATAGAGGCATGGACTATTTTCTAAACGGTGACAAAATTCATAATGCTGAAGTGCAAAGGGACTTGGGGGTCCTAGTCCAGGATTCTTTAAAGGTAAACTTGCAGGTTGAGTCCGTAGTTAAGAAAGCAAATGCAATGTTGTCATTTATCTCAAGAGGCTTGGAATATAAAAGCAGGGATGTACTTCTGAAGCTTTATAAAGCATTAGTTAGGCCCCATTTAGAATACTGTGAGCAATTTTGGGCCCCACACCTCAGGAAGGACATACTGGCACTGGAGCGGGTCCAGCGGAGATTCACGCGGATGATCCCAGGAATGGTATGCCTAACATACGATGAACGTCTGAGGATCCTGGGATTATATTCATTGGAGTTTAGGAGGTTGAGGGGAGATCTGATAGCAACTTAAAAGATAATGAATGGCTTAGATAGGGTGGACGTAGGGAAGTTGTTTCCATAAGCAGGGGAGACTAGGACCCGGGGCACAGCCTTAGAATAAAAGGGAGTCACTTTAGAACAGAGATGAGGAGAAATTTCTTCAGCCAGAGTGTGGTGGGTCTGTGGAATTCATTGCCACAGAGGGCGGTGGAGGCTGGGACGTTGAGTGTCTTTAAGACAGAAGTTGATAAATTCTTGATTTCTCGAGGAATTAAGGGCTATGGAGAGAGAGCGGGTAAATGGAGTTGAAATCAGCCATGATTGAATGGTGGAGTGGACTCGATGGGCCGAATGGCCTTATTTCCGCTCCTATGTCTTATGGTTTTATCTTCCTTTGTTCCCGGAGATGGGCCTACAGTTTCAGTCTCGTCTGGGAGCTGTTTCACCAATATGCAGACAGGCTCTGTACCTGCTTGCTTTCTTAACATTGTCCATTTTTCCTTGCAATCTTTGCAAATGTCCATTTTGCATTCTGGAAGTGGCCATCCCAGATGGCTACATTCCCTCCCTGTGATCCTCAATGCGAAGCGTGAAGGATCAAATTATTGCGTCATCTTTGTTCTCCTCCTAAGTCGGGCACCCCTAAGCACTGACAGGCTCTACACTGCTCTGTCCTATGAATTGCAAATTTTACCTAAATTATTTTATGTACATACATCATTATAAAATTCTACGGGGCGCTATGACATTCAGGCATGCATTACAAAATAAAAAAACTGGAACCTCTAACTGTCCTTAACTAAACTAACCTCAATCAATCAAAATAATTTTAAACTGTACAATAGCAGCAACACAGGTCTCTGGCTTGGCAGTCAAGCACAGAGTTTTACATTTCTTTATTCAAACGAAATGAACACACACGAAGAAATGGATGTACTTTAATTCACTTAAAGGGGTTGGGGGGTTTGTTGAAGTCTGAAAATAGGGGATCTGAGGGTGTATACCGGGGTGCGGGAGGCTTTCCTCTGCCATTTCCTGAGTCTAAGGGTCTGAACGACACTGCAGAGTATCGCCAGTACTAACAGTGCTTCCACAATGTAGGACAGGGAAAACCAGGTGATGAACTTGTTACACCAGGTCGGTGTATCGGTAACTATCTCAGGGTTTAGTATATGGCAGGGGTGGGAAACATTCACAGCCTGTGTGATAGGGGTCGGGGGGGGGGGCGGGGGGGGGGGGGCGGGTAGCGTCCGCGCGCAACTGGAAGGATCCCGCTAAGATCCAACTGTAGAGCATGATGGTTGTCTTCATCTTTCCTTCTTTCGTCTTCTTGAGGCTTCTGAGGTTCCGGAGTTCTATGGACACAAGAATAATTTCTGTTATTATCTTGTTTAAGATCTCGTATGTCTGTCTGTCTGTCCTGTTATTGCCAATTATCCATTATAATTGGTCACCATCTGTGACTCCCTCATTTTTTAAAAAAAACAAATATTTGGGACAAGACATCCGAGAAAATGCTGACACGGTGCGAGCTGTCTCGCAGCCTCTGTTATCTACCATCCCAGTGTTTGAGGATGTAAATAGCATCTGGAAGCAACTTAAGGGTTGCCATAAAGAAACAAAAGAGTTTTGAACTTAAAGAGCCAAAATGGGGTGCATATGGGCCGCGGTGGGTAAGAATGGGTGAAATCCCCGGGTAGGACGGTGACCAGTGCCATATGTGCTCTGCCCGAGCGTGGTTGACCAGAGGGGGGTCCTCAGGCAGGGCGGGGACCAGTGCCGTTTCTCCACTGCCTGAGCGATCAGCAAAACGGAACGAATATGTGGTCGTCGTTGTCATAATATACATCTATGTATACAATGGAGTGCAGACAGGCAGTGATTGACACACTGATGACCAGTAAGCACACAGAACAGAGCAGCCAATCACCAGACAGGACACGACCACTATAAAGCCAGAGGGCACCAGTTTTCCCGCTCTCTCGGGAGCCAGCCTCTGAGACAGTCAGAGCTCGTGAGCTAGCCAGTGCCTACACCATGTGGTAGCTAAGTTAGTCTGGCCAGGCTGGTGTCAGGTCTCCAGTCAATTCAGCATAGTGTCGACCCACAGTTGAACATGTATAATAGTTTGGATGTTGAATAAAATCGTGTTGCATTTTATCAAGTGTTGGAGGCCTGTCTCTCGTTAAACTGCATCAAGTGCAGTTCACCTTGACCCAGCCTACCCAACAAATCAGTCGTGGGGGCTGCCTCTCGTGATTACCTTCAAATCAGGAGAGTAGTTATGATTGGTTGTCTGCCGACAAACTAGTTCCTCTAACAGCCATTGGGCGTCAGGTGGGTAGTTCTGCCTGCATCAAGAAGTGGCGTGGGGCCATGAAAACTTTAAATTAACAAACAACATTCAATATTCACAATAACAAACAAACGTACATTACAAACATGGTGCAGGTTCCATCAGAAAGGACACCGTATCTCTCCATCGGTTCCTTTTTACCATCATTTGGACACCTCATTGCTCTAAAGCGAACAGAGTCGCAAAGGGATTCATTTGGTGGGAGTCAGACTCTATGTCATCATCTTCTCCCGGCTGCCGTACTCTTGACTGGAGTAGGTTTGCTAAAGCTGCTTTGGGCGAATTGGGGTCCATCTCATCATTCCGGATGAGCCTGAACGAATTGTCTCGGTGCCAGAATCTTGTGTCGAGGTTGGAGCTGCAAGGGTCTAATCCATAATCGTCGGGCGGTGGGTCAGGGTCAGGGGCTTTAATGTACGTGATCTTAAAGGGGTCGCTGGAATCATGTTCGGAGGTTCTGGGAGTGGGGCCTGGTGCAGGGGTGCAATTGTACCGTGGTGTGCTGGGGCTGTCGCTGCTGGTTGAACGGACATCGCGCAACAATCACCAGGCAGGAATGTTCCCTTCCAGTCGGGGAACACTTCAGCAGTCAAGGGCATTCAGCCTCTGATCTCCGGGTAAGCGCAGTACAAAGTCTTACAACACCAGGTTAAAGTCCAACAGGTTTGTTTCGATGTCACTAGCTTTCGGAGCGCTGCTCCTTCCTCAGGTGAATCTTTATCTGAGATGGAGTACGGTCCGGAAAATTTGGAGGAAAGGAATGAACTGGGGTTGTATAGGGATAGCATCGCTTGCTGCCCTACTGCAAACTCGGTGGCTTGTACCGTTTTATCAAAGCAAACTTTGCTTTGTTTCTTGCGGGTCCCAAGCCTGACGGCTGCTGCAAGCTGGGCGGCCTTCACATTCTCAATAACTTGTACTACTTTCTCATGCGTGAGGGCGGCGACTGCGGGGCTGGCCAAATCCAGTCCTAATAAATATTTTGTCCCCTTCATGGGGCGTCCGGTCATGAGGGTGTGGGGGGTGTATCCTGTGGACGTGGATACTGTGTTTCGAATGAACATTAATGTAACTGGGAGAACTGTGTCCCAGGTGCTGTTGTGCTGTTGCGCCATTTTTCTGAGGGTGACTTTTAGAGTTCTGTTCATCCTCTCCACAATACCACTTGATTGGGGGTGGTGTGCAATATGAAACTTTTGCTTTATTCCAAAAATTGTGAGGACGTTTTTCATTACTCGCCCTGTGAAATGGTAAAATGGGAGCCTTGATCGGACTCTATACTGCGTGGGAGTCCCATCTTGTAAAGATGTGCTGAGTGAGGATTTTAGCTGTCGTTTTGGCAGTGTTTGTTCTGGATGGAAAAGCTTCCACCCATTTTGTGAAGGTGTTGATGACCACCAACGCATACTTAAAACCATTTCTGCAGGGGGGTAGGGGCCCTATATAATCGATTTGCAAATTTGTCAGGGGCCATTAACTGGGTGGGTGTGACTAAACTGGGCTTTCCTTGCATATCTGTCCGGATTGTTCTAGGCACAGATTAAGCAATTCTCAATGTAATGAGTAACATCGGTTTTTAAATCAGACACCAGCAGAGAGGTCTGAGGTGGGCTAGGGTGGGTTCAATGCCCTGGTGTCCATGATTGCCATGGATCTGACAAATAATTTGATTCCGCTCCTGGCTGGGGACTACATAAATGCCTCCTTTTAGAATCACACCGTCATGTGTGGTTATCGCGTTTTTAAACTTATCATAAGCGGGGGGGGGGGGAGAACGATGATGACTGCGAACTTTGATGATTCCATATTTACGGTCTTTGGCCGTTTTTAGGATATGCTGGAGTAATGGGGCTGAGGGTAGGGACTTTCCGTCTGCGGAAACGAATCCTCTAGTTTCTCACAGGGGTAGGAATTCTGTTAAACTGTTGCAGACATATAAACTGTCCGAATATATGTCGGTTGGGGTCGGAAACGAGTCCGGGTGGTCCACAATATATGCTATGGCTGCCAGTTCTGCTGCCTGTGAGCCTAAATGTCCTGGCAATTTCAACAAAATCTCTTCTAGGGCGCGTCATTGCACGTCCTCTACATAAATACCGCAACCGGTAATTCTTTTCCCATTTAGAACTGTGGAGGAGCCGTCCACATAAATTCTAAGGGGAGCGCATGTATCTGTGGGCTGGGGTCTTTGGGGTGTAGTACCTGCTTTCCTGGGGGCTGACTTTGGTATAAAGGGTCCTGTATTATGCTTTGTGGTGATGATCTCACACTCGTGTGGGATACCTGCATATTGTAAGTTATCGGCGAGGAAAGTGTGGGTCTTGGTTCTCTTAACCGTGATGTCCCATCCCCGTAAAAGAAGGGTCCAACGGTCTGTGCGGATTTGGCTGACTGTGCCATCTTTAAGTCAACCGTCTAATAATAGCTGTGTTGGGGTGTGTTCAGTTAGAATGGTGATGGGGTTGAGTCCTGTAATGTAGGCGAAGTATTGTACTGCCCAATAAACTGCGAGCAGGTGCTTTTCGCAGGCAGAAAATCCTTGCTCGACTGGATCTAATACGTGTGAGGCGTATGCCACGGGGCCTAATCGATCATGTCGTTCTTGGAGGAGCACGGCCGAAAGGGTTCGGTCGGAGGTTGCAACCTCAATTGCGTACGGGGAAAGTGGATCTGGGACCTGTAATGTGGGGGCTGTGCTGAGGGCTCTTTTTAAAGCATCCACGGTATCCGTGTGCTGTGGAAGCCATTCCCAAGGTGCCTGCTTCTTGAGAAGTTCAGATAGAGGCGCAGCCTTTGTGGCGAAACCGTCGATATGGTTTCGGCAGTAGCCAACCAGTCCTAGAAATGACCGGAGGGCTGTGACATTATGGGGCAGGGGTAATTTGACGATCGAGTCGATTCTTTTGAAAAATGAAATGAAAATGAAATGAAAATCGCTTATTGTCGTCACAAGTAGGCTTCAAATGAAGTTAATGTGAAAAGCCCCTAGTCGCCACATTCCGGCGCCTGTCCGGCGCCTTTTCTGCTCAATCTCGCGTTTGCCATGTGTGATTACTGTACCTAAGTAAATCACTTTTTCCTGTAAAATCTGGACCTTCTTAGGATTCACTTTACAGCCAATTTGTTGCAGGAGTCCTAAAAGTTCGGCGAGAAGTGAAATGTGCTCTCCCTTTGTGTCCGTCTGTAGTAGCAGATCATCTACATATTGGACCAGACAATTAGGTCGGGAAAATTTTGCTAAACCATTTGCCAGCTGTCGGTGGAAAATGGAGGGGGAGTTGTGGAAGCCTTGTGGAAGGCACGTCCACGTATATTGCTGTCCCTGGAATGTGAATGCGAATTTATATTGGCACGCTTTATCCAATGGAATGGACCAAAACTTGTTGCTAATGTCCAAAACCGAATTTTCTTTTGACTGTAGTCCCTGTTTGAACATGGTCTTGGGACTCGTGGCTACGGTGGGGGCTGCTCCTGGGGTTACTTTGTTCAGGTCCCGGTAATCAATGGTCAGTCGCCATGATCCATCGGGTTTCATGACGGGCCAAATTGGTGCATTATTCGTGGAGGCTACTGATCGGAGTACGCCTTGATCAAGCAAACTCTGTATTACTTTGGAGATTTCTCCCTCTGCTTCTTGGGGAAAACCGCACTGCTTTTGGGGTCTGGGGTCGGGACCTGTAATATTCACCAAGCCAGCTATCTTGCCACAGTCGTGCTTGTGCTGTGCAAATGCTGCTTTGTGTTGCTGCAGGACTTTCCTAACTTGTTTGTTCTGACTAATGGCTCGAGGGTCGAACCAGAAGTCTCCTACTGCGCTAATCCTAATTTCATACTCTCCAACTGTGAGCATGGCAGGGACTCGTGCTGCCTTTGCCATTCTCCATACACATTTATTTACTGGATCAAATGAGAGGTTGTGGGAGCTCATAAAATCAATTCCTAAGATGTGTTCGGTCATCTGGGGTAGATCGACCAGAACTACGGGGTGTTTTGATTTAATGTTCCCTATCTTGATTGCTACAGGGGCTGTGATGTGTCCCTGCTGTAAATGGCCTGTAAAACCTCTTAGTGTAATGGTGTCGGTGGTGGGCCACGTGTCTCGCTGAAACATCGTGGAGGAATTGAGCGGGACCCTCCTGTGTCCCAAAGAAATTCTACGGGGTGTCCCTGGACTGTGCCTGCCACTACCGGTCTACCGGACTTGTCCCAAAGGGTGTCGCAGACCCAAGTTGGGGAGCCCGAGCACCGTCAGTCGGTGCCGTTCATATCTGTGCTATCCGCACGGGAGCTAATACTGTGGATTGGCTTCACCCTATTCTTATTTAGGGTGCCTGTCTGCTGGTTTCTCTGCTGCTTCTGGGGCGCATTGCACTCTCGTGCATAGTGTCCTAATTGCCCACAGTTATAACATTCCTGGGATTTGGATTGCCGTGGGCTGTTCCTGCCCTCATTTACCCATGCGGGGTTCTGGTGCGTCCTAACTGTATTCATGTCTGCCTGCTCTTCCTCGGTTTTAACAAATGCTGTTTTGCCTTGGATGGACTGTTCCCAAGTGCGGGACAATCTTTTCAAAACCCATTTCTCGTTGTGGGCCTTGTCTGAGGGGTCGTAATTTGCACAAGCTCTCTGTCCTACCTCTGTCGCACGAGAGACTAGGATGCCAGTCCGTTTGGCCATATTATCTGGGGACAAATGGGCACGGGCTAGCTCTCCGAATACTGCTGTGAAATGTATCCACAAGCGTCCAGCAAACGCTGTGGGGTGCTCTGTTTTCCTTTGCCTACACTTGTTTAGGCCTTCTACGGGGTCTCCTTTGTTATAGCCGATCGCGTCTAGGATCGCTGTATGCATTTCTTGGAGTGTGCCTCCTCCTACATTTTGTGGGTCGGGAAGGGCTGCCTTGACTGAAGGGTCGAGGCTCAAAACTGTGAGCTTCACTTGCTCCTTTTCATCCAGGCCGTACATGGTCGCCTGTTGTTTTACTCAGCAAAGAACTGGTGGGGGTCCGATGTGGGTAGGAACGGTGTAATCTTATCACACGCGTCCCGTAATTGGGTGACGGTTAACGGGGTAGTGTATTGGAAATCTGAGTCTCCTTCTGCTGCGGCCCTGCGCTGTGTGGTTACAGGGTTCATAGGGGTGTGTTCTGCTTGTGCAGTTGGGGGCTGGGATGCTTTTCGTTTCTGGGGTTTTTCCTGTGTACATGTCCCATGTACATATCTGTGGGCAGTCTCATTTAACTCCTGCCAATCGGGGCCATTTTCCTGGTCTAACTTGGATCCAAACGTGCTCTGAAACCCATTTTGAACAGAAAGCAGAGATTGCAATTCTGCAATTTGCTTCCAGCACTTTGCGTGGTCTATGGAGCTCTGCCTTTGTTCCGTTGTGGAAGTGTGGAGTGCTCGTAAGGCTGCTTTTAAGTTGTTGCACTGTTTCTGCAACTGCTCGACCTGTTGTTCGGTTTCCTGTCTTGCCAACACCGCGCGTTGCGTGTCCTGGTAGGCTTTGTCATATTGGGACTGAAAGCTGCTCAAATGGGCGAGACAAGACTGTTGTGCCCGCTTGGCATCCTCCACCTCCTTGTCCCTCGCCGCTAACTGCTCTCTCAGTTCCTTGTTCTCTCTCATATCCGTTCACATCTCCTTCACTATTCTTGTCCCTCTCCTCAATCTCTCTACGGAGCGTTCTAACGACCTCCTCTGTGCCTCGCAATTGTGCCAAGCAGGACATGATTGCCATCGGCTTGCGAGCTTTCCCTAAACTCTTCTTATGGATCTCTATCAGGTTCTCCCACCAAGTATGTCCTATACTCCCGGGACCTGTTTCATCATTGGCGCAGAATTCACTCCAAAGGGGACATCCTTTCCCTTTGAGATATTTTCTGATCTCTTCTTCCCATACAGGACACTGTCCTACTCTACTGGTCGCTGCAACCTCGAATTCCTGGGGGTTCATAAGGCGTTCCATTGCCTTCATTGCCATTTTTCTCTATCTCTGTGGTCTACTGAATTTGGAACAGGGGGTGATAAAGTGGTGATGTAAACACGGGTACGGCTTACGCTAATTTCCGGCCTACAAAACTCCCGACAGTTTTACGCAACAAAATCTCTCAGGTTTACCTTATATCCCTGTTCGTACGCATGCAAATAACACACTTCCGAATCTTGGAGGTTTGATCAGTATCGTTCTTACACTTGTGGTTTTTCTGTTTTCAATTAGATTCCAATTCAAATTTGGTTCTCTCGGAGTGACTAGGCCACTTCTAGGTTGAGTCCCGTCAGATGTCGCCAGTAAATGTTGCTCTCTTTGGTTGTTTCTAAATATGACGGTCAATATGG
Source organism: Scyliorhinus torazame (assembly GCF_047496885.1). Classification (NCBI taxonomy): domain Eukaryota; kingdom Metazoa; phylum Chordata; class Chondrichthyes; order Carcharhiniformes; family Scyliorhinidae; genus Scyliorhinus; species Scyliorhinus torazame. The sequence goes on from NC_092718.1 coordinate 91,104,246, forward strand.
TCGCCTTCCTTAATTCTAATTATGTTTGCTTTAGAGTCGCCAGGTATCTTTCGATACCGCCACAAGGTTCAAACCCGAATACTGATCAAAGAGCCGATACACCAGTTAGTTAGTTCAAAGTCAATACTATTTATTTACATACACAGCAATATCTACTCATGCACGAAATACTACAGACTAAACTATCTCTAATGCTATAGCCTATACTTAGCTTCGGGCGCCCACTCAGTCAGAGGAACAAAGGCCGTTGTTCGGTTCTGAGGCTGCTGGGGTCGAAGTGGTTAAGGAGAACAGCTAAGGTCGTCCGTCTGGTAGCGAGCGTTGACCTTGGACTTATTTGCTTCTGGTGTAGCTGGTGGACGGGTCTCTCCGCTTTGAGAGCCGATTCCAAGAGAGTGATTCTCTCTTGGGGCCTTCTTCTTATACCCGAAGGAGCTTCACGCGCTTTTGGGCGGGCCTTGAACTTGGCCCCAATCAGTTGGGCCATTTCTTGATCACTCGTATTGATCTTGACCAATAGAGGGGCGGGTGCCCTGATGGCTGGGCGTGTCCTAGGTGGCCATTAGCCTGGCTTTGTTTTCTGCTTTCGGTTTGGGGAACTGGCGCCGTGAGGTCTGGAGCCAGATCGGTTACTTGAGTATCTTCCTTTGTTCCCGGAGATGGGCCATCCATATGCTAATGGGCCTACAGTTTCAGTCTCGTCTGGGAGCTGTTTCTCCAATATGCAGACAGGCTCTGTGCCTGCCTGCTTTCTTAACATTGTCCATTTTTCCCTGCAATCTTTGCAAATGTCCATTTTGTATTCTGGAAGTGGCCATCCCAGATGGCTACAAGAGCCTGCAAGAAATTGTCCAGAGTTTCCCCCGGGAGTTGCTGTCTCATGGCCAGGAGGTGCCTGGCGTACACTTGGTTCACCGGCTTAATGTAGTGTCCCTTTAGTAGTGTCATCGCTTCTGTGTAGGTGGGCGCATCCCGGATGAGGGGAAAAATTTGATGGCTCACCCGTGAATAGAGAACTTGGAGCTTCTGTGGGTCCGGGAATTCTTCAGTGGCTGCTCTGAGGTAGCCTTCGAAGCAGGCTAGCCAGTGGCGAAGGTGGACATGGCGTTGGCTGCGTGAGGGCTCAGCTCCAGGTGATCAGGCTTGATTAGGAAGTCCATCTTTTAAAATCTTGTGCAATAAATTGATGTACCGTCAATTACCACGAGACGAGAATGGTGAAACAATCGAGGCTTTATTGCACAAGATGTTGTGCCTCCTGCAGATGGAACCAGAATGGGAGCAGCACAGGAGAGCTTACACTTTTATACGCCACCTGCTGGGCGGAGCCAGCAGGCTGGGATTTACTGTGGTACCTGTAATACAGTGGCAGTACCGTAATACATGCAATGTGTTACTAGTGGTGTTTACCACAGCCGGAATGTGGCGACTAGGGGCTTTTCACAGTATCTTCATTGCAGTGTTAATATAAGTCTACTTGTGACAATAAAAAATAATTTATTATTAAATTCATTTCAGGTATGTGGGCATCGCTCATTAGCCCAGCATTTATTGCCCATCCCTTGTTCTTCAGAAAATGGTGGTGAGTTCCCTTCTTGATCCACTGTAGTCCTTGAGGTGTAGATGCACCCAGTGTGGTATCACAATGGTTAGCATTATTGCTTCACAGCACCATAGTCCCAGGTTCGATTCCCGGCCTGGGTCACTGTCTGTGCGGAGTCTGCACGTTCTCCCTGTGTCTGCGTGGGTTTCCTCCGGGTGCTCCGGTTTCCTCCCACAAGTCCCGAAAGACGTACTTGTTAGGTGAATTGGACATTCTGAATTCTCCCTCAGTATACCCGAACAGGGGCCGGAATGTGGTGACTAGGGGCTTTTCACAGTAACTTCTTTGCAGCGTTAATGTAAGCCTACTTGTGACACTAATAAAGATTATAATTATTGTGGTAGAGAGGGATTTCCAGGATGTTGCCCCAGCATCAGTGAAGAAATGGTGATATATTTCCAAGTCAGGATGGTGAGTGACTTGAAGGGGAACCTCCAGGTGGTGGAGTTCTGTATAGGTTTCTTTTACTCCACACAGACTGGTATTGGGTGTCACTGATAACTGTGGGTGTCTCTCTCTTGCAGATGTGGAAACCACAACACAGAAGTGTTGCACTGAGATAGCTTTTCAAGAGAGAGGAAGAAAGACACACCGTTTGTTCCTGATCAGTGAGCTCGCCCTTATGCCACACAAGTTACCCTGGCTACCACCTACGACTGTGTGTGTCACTTTTGTAGGCAGTGAAATACAACCTGGAAGTGCCACACTGGGACAGCTTCACAAGAGAGAGACAGAGGGCCACTGTTTATTCCTGACCAGAAGACCACTTTGAGCAAGTGTTTTCGAAGTGCTTGGACCCTTTACGGTTCTACACCCCGGAATTATGTTCTGTCTTTTTAGTGACTCACCAGGACGGACGATGAGAGAGAGAGACTAGTCAAAGTTAATTTAAAAATAGTTTATTCAAGAATAAGTTCAACCAAACGCAGTCAATAAAACACAGACACCACAATGCTATGCTATTGTAGCGGGTTCCATTCTTGCTTTACTCCACTACTGGGCCGATATCTGGGGTTTGTATATCTGTGTGTGTCTCTCTCCAGCTGGCACCCAAACTTCAGAGACCAGGGGATGCCGCACTGGGACACCTCCACGGGAGAGAGCACTGAATCAAGCCTGCCATTTATCCCTAACCGGAAGCCTGAGGCTTATATCACACAGATATCCAGACCCCCACCAATGCCCAGGTGATTCTCTCTCTTACCGGTGGTAAAACACCCACCCGGTTCCTACTTCGCTGGAGTAGCTTTCCCAAGAGAGAGAATAGGACACTGCTGTTTATCACCTAACCAGCAGCCTGACCCGAGTGAACGGTTCGAATCGTTCCAAGATGACCCCAGATTCTCAACCCCGGAATTAGGGTGAGGAGTATTTTAAAAGTGACTTGGTCAGAGATTGTTGGTGAGAGATTGAAGAATTTAAACGGACTCCAATTACAAGCAAATCGAGGTTTATTGCAAAACCCAGGTCAAAATCATCAAACAGAAGAAAATACAATAAAAACCTTAAGCGCTAACAAAACTATGTATATCAAGAAATTGCTATAACGGACACAACGTAAAATCTTATTGTTACACAATTTAACAATGGTACAGAGTAAAAGAACACACAAAACAAGCCCCCTTTCCCAAAGCCTCAACCACTATCAAAGTCCCGGGAGTTTCGCACGCTGCTGCAGGGTACTTACAGTCCAAGGCTGCGGCTGGAGCAGGAGGTCAAGTTGAAGTTGGAGAGGTCAAGCTAAGAGCAGTCAGTCGAAAAAAGCCCCCGATGACCGTTTGACCACCCCTTTTATACCCGTTTACCTGTTTTTTTCTGTGTCAGGCCAGCCCCTTTTGCATTGAATAGGTACAAGTTTAAAGTTCCCGCTGGTCCCGCCCCCTTTGAGCCAGGCAGACCTGTCAAATTCTGAGTTCTCCTCGCAGGTCCGCCCCTTCCTTCCAGGCAGACCTGTCAAGATTTGAATTTGGCGCGGACTCCGCCCCCTCCAACCAGTGAGTTCCTGCCGGCGGCTCCTGTCAAGATTGGAGTACCTCCCCTAGGTCCGCCTCCAACTTGGTTTTTTTCCACTGGTTATCTTGCAGGGGCTTTCCCAGCGCAATACACTAATCCCAGACAGTCTATTCTTTTAGATAACGAGGTTAAGCTCCATTGTGAAGATTTTTCAAGGGCTTCCATCTGCTTCGGAGATCGCTGCTATCCTCATCTCGTTATGTTGATGGGATGTTGATGGGATTCCGCTCTGGTGGAGACAAAGTCATTTACATCTGCATGGGGCTATGACCATCACATTGTCCTGCTTGCAGGCAGGCCCCTTACAGCATTACCATGCCCTTTGTCTCTGTTTTTAATCCCATTTAGTTGTCTGGCTTCTTCTTCCTTGTAGCTCCGGGGGGGGGGGGGGGGGGGGTTGTAAATACCCATGCACATACTCAGCTCAGCGGGCCAAGCCTGCTGGGAAATTTGGTTATGTTCCTTTGGCTGAAAAGTGTCCATTTTTACAGTCTCTGGATTTTATTCTTGAACACAGTCCAAAAAGGGCCGAATTGCCCGAAAACCTTACACTGTGGACAGAAAATTATACATAGAAACATACATAGAAAGTAGAAGCAGGAGGAGGCCATTCAGCCCTTCGAGCCTGCTCCGCCATTATGATCATGACTGATCATCGAGTTCAATACCCTGATTCCGCCTTCCCCCCCATATCCCTTGACCCCTTTAGCCCCAAGAGCTATATCTAATTCCTTCTTGAAATTACACAATGTTTTCGCCTCAACTATTTTTGTGGTAGTGAATTCCTCAGATAAGCATTAATTCATTCCAGGAGTGAAAATGTAAGAAATAGGGCTTGGGTTACTTTATAAACAAAATTTATTAAAACATAAAAACAATGAATAAACCTTTTAACTTCAACCCTAACAATAACAGATTACATACAGTTTCTTAACCTTAACACACTAGTTCCCATTAAACCACACTGTAACAGAACATGCAGCTCTCAGGCCACTCTCACGGACAGGCAAAGGCAATGCTTGCATTAACAAAGCAATTTTTCTTCTGTTCGAGACATTTGTTCAGAATCTTTTTCCATAATAGCACAACATAAATTCTTAGCATTACACAATTTACAAAAATATCCTGGGCGGGATTCTCTGATCCTGAGGCTAAGCGTTGACGCCGTCGTAAACGCCGTCGCATTTCACAACGGCATTAACAGGCCCTCAGAAGCAGCGATTCTGACCCCTACAAGGGGCCAGCACGGCACTGGAGCGACCCACGCCGCTCCAGCTGCCGATGCCGGCATCAAATGGGCGCCGCAGGTCTGTGCATGCACAGTGCAACCGGCGCATTTGCCGCATATGCGGTGGCTCCCTTCTCCGCGGTGGCCCCGATGCAACATGGCATAGGGCTACAGGGGCCGGCGCGGAACAAAAGAGGCCCCCAGCCCGAAAGGCCGGCCCGCCGATCGGTAGGCCCTAATCACGGGCCAGGCCACAGCGGAGGCCCCCCCTCCCCGGGGTCGGACCCCCCATCCCCCCCAGGCCGCTATTGGATGGATGCATGGCGAGGTCCCGCCGGGTAAGACCACACATGGACGGCGCCGGCGGGAATCAGATTTTTTTTACGGCCGCTCAGCCCATCCCGGGTGGAGAATCGTCAGGGTGCCCGTGTAGAGCAGCCCCCGACTGGCGCCTCGCTGACTGAGCCACGCTGATGGCGCGATTCTCCGCTCTACGGAGAATTGGCGGACCAGCGTCGGGCGGCATCGCGCGATTCGCGCCCGGCCCGGCGATTCTCCGGCCCGGTCTGGGCTGAGAGAATCCCGCCCCCTAGACCTCTCCTTGACCTCTACCTAATTGAGGATTTCTGAAGGCTGAGAGAATATACACCCCACTCCTCGGATCATTTCAAAAACAAATTTCTTTTCTGCTGCTGAGAAAAAAAAGTTGATCTGTCTTGCTCGTTGCTGTCTCTTAATTTTGCTGCCCGATCATCCTTGTTTCTTCCTCTGCCCACAAAGTAGTTGGCTGGCTGGATACCTGAATTCACTGCTCTTCACTTCACAGAACTATTCAATGGAATCCCTCTGAATGTACTGCAGAAAATTAACCACTTCCCCTTGGCTAGAGTTCCATATTTAAAAGGGCGTTTCCTGAATCAGAAAGGGAGTTTCCTGAATCAAATTGGCTGACTCCTCCCATCGGTCAATTTCAGAACAATGGGTGTAAAGCGCTTACAGGATGAAATCAGTTTCATTGACAAAGATGCCAAAATGTTTGGGGAGGTATCTGATGTGTTGCAAAGTGTCCCAAGGTGGTTTCTGGGTATACTAAACGTTTTCCCATTATTGGAGGCATTATTCTACATAGCTGGGGTAAAGCTCGTTACCATTTCCAATGACTCTTCTGTCGTTGGTCAGGGCTATCGACACCCCTCTGCATAAACTTGTCTGCTACTTTTGCCATGACTCCTTTGTTCACTTCTTGGATGGTCTGGTGGTGTTGTTATATATTCCAATGTCTGGTTTGCAGCCGTTTTGCTTGAATGTAACCTTTAAAATAATACTGTCTTTAAAATATCCGTTTTCCACTTGAAATTGGACATGTTGTATTAGGTTTAAAGTCCGTGTATCCTATAGTGTTCATCCAAATGATGGATTTGCTACATCTTACAAGTTCCCAGGTATCTGCTGTCCTTGTCCTTCTAGATGGTAGTGATTGTGGGTTTGGAAGGGGCTGCCTAAGGAACCTTGGTGAGTTACTGCAGTGCATCTTGTAGATGGTACACACGGCTGTCACTGTTCGGCGGTGGTGAACGATTTGAATGTTTGTGGAAGGGGAGCAATCTGGCAGGCCGCTTTGTCCTGGATGGCGTCGAGCTTCTTGACTGTTGTCGGAGCTGCACTCATCCAGGCAAGTGGAGAGTATTCCATCACACTCCTGACTTGTGCTTTGTAGATGGTGGACAGGCTTTGGGTGGAGGGGGGGAGGGTCAGGAGGTGAGTTACTCGCCGTAGAATTCCCAGCCTTTGACCTGCCTTGGCAGCCGTAGTATTAATCTGGCTAGTCCCATTCAGTTTCTGATCAATGGTAACCCTTCGGATGTTGATTGTGGGGGATTCAGCGATGGTAATGCCATTGACTGTCAGGGGGCGATGGTTAGAGTCTGTCTTATTGGAGATGGTCTTCTGTGGCTTGAGTGTAACTTGCCACTTGTCAGCCCAAGCCTGGATACTGTCAGGTCTTGCTGCATTTGGACATGGACTGCTTCATTATCTGAGGAGTCGTGAATGGTGCTGAACATTGTTGAATCACCCAAAAACATTCCCACTTCTTTTTTAAAATATTTTTATTCAAGGCTTTTCAATAAAAATATAAATATATAAAATGTCAGAAGAACAACCAAAGAGCATCAAAAAAAATCATATCAACTCAACAAACAATCCCAATCCTCCTAGCCCCCCTGACACCTGTCCACATCCCACCTTCCCCATTTTAACCCCCTTATCCCCCCTGCCGAAAGCCCTCACAATCCCCCCTACTGACCCCTCAATCCTCCTTGAACAAAATCAATGAACGGTTTCCACTTCCGAGTGAACCCTTCTACCGACGCCCGCAGAGTGAAGCTGATCTTCTCCAACCTCAGGAATTCTGCCAGGTCTCTCACCCCCACCCCTGCCTTCGGTGGCTCCGAGTCCCGCCAGCACAACAGAATCCGTCACTGGGCTATCAGGGAGGCAAAGAACAATACATCGGCCTCTCTTCCCCCCCTGCACTGCCGGGTCTTCCGACACACCAAATATCGCCACCTCTGGACTCGGGGCCACCCTCACACCCAGAAACTCGGACATAACATCTGAGAACCCCCTCAAACTTGGGCATGCCCAGAAGACATGGACATGATTCCGAGGCCCCCGCGCATCACCCATCCTATCCTCTACCCCCTTAAAAATCCTGCTCAGCTTCACCACTATCATGTGGGCCCTATGCACCACTTTAAACTGGATGAGGTTTAACCTTGCACACGACGAGGATGCATTCACCCTCCGCAAGGCCCCAGCCCATGTCCCAGACTCCACCTCCTCTCCCAGCTCCCCTTCCTATTTGCACTCCACCATATCTTCCACCAGGGCGCCCTCCCTCTCCATCAGTTCCCCGTAAATATCCAACACTTACCCCCCCAATTTCATCCTTCGATAGAAGCTTATCTTGCAGCACCAGAATATTGTCGGGGTCCATAGCCTTTGTTATAGACTGACATCTGTGATGCTGGGGACTTCTAGAGGAGACTGAGATGGATCATCCACTCGGCGCTTATGACTGAAGAATTTTGCGAATGCCTCAGCCTTGTCTTTTGCACAGATGTGATGGGTTCCTCCATCATTGAGGATGGGGATATTTGTGGAGCCCTCTCCTCCAGTGAGTTGTTTAATTGTCCAGCAACATTCACAGCTGGGTGCGACAAGACTGCAGAGTTTAGATGTGATGGGTTTGTTGTGAAATCGCTTAGCTGTCGATTATTTGCTGCTTATGCGGTTTGGCACACAAGTAGTCCTGTGTTGTAGCTTCACCAGGTCGCCACCTCATTTTTGGTATGCCTGGTGTTGCTCCTGACATGCTCTCCTGCTCTCTTCATTGAACCAGGGTTGATCCCCTGGCTTGGTGGTAATGGTAGAGTGGGGGATATGCCAGGCCATGAGGTAACAGATTGTGGCTGAATACAATTCTCCTGCTGCTGATGGCCCCCAGCGCCTCACGGACGCCCAGCCTTGAATTTCTAGACCTGTTCAAATTTAGCATGGTGATTGTGCCACACAACATGATGGAGGATATCCTCAAAGTGAAGACGGGACTTCGTCTCCACAAGGACTGTGGTCACTACTACCGATGATGCCATGGGCAGATGCAGCCGGCAGATTGGTGAAGATGAGGTCAAGGCTGTTTTTCCCTCTTGTCGGTTCCTTGACCAGCTGCTGCGGTCACAGTCGAGCAGCGATGCCCTTTAGTGGCCAGCATGGTCTGCGATGGTATTACTGAGCTACTCTTGGTGATGAACATTGAAATCCCCCACCCAGAGCATATTTGGTGCCCTTGCCACCTCCAGTGCTTCCTCCAAGTGGTGATACTGATTCATCAGCTGATGGTGGCTGCTACAGGCTAATTGGCAGGAGGTTTCCTTGCCCATGTTTACCTGAAGCCATGAGACTTCATGGGGTGGTCTCCCAGGGCAGCTCCCTCACGACTGTATACCACTGTGCCACCACCTTTGCTGGGTCTGTATTGGGGAAACTAGGCCGGTATTGGAAAAACTAGGTCCATATTGGGAAAACTAAGCCTGTATTGGGAAGCTAGGCCTGTATTGGGGAAACTGGGCCTACACTGGGAAAATGCTCTCTATTGGGAAACTGGGCCATTATTGGGGAAACTAGGCCTGTATTGGGAAAATTAGGCCTATATTGGGAAAACTAGGCCTGTATTGGGGAAACTAGACCTGAATTGGGGAAATTGGGCCTGTAGTGGAATGAATAATACTCGCTTTTGGGAAACTGGGCCCTTTTTGAGGGAGACTAGGCCTGTACTGGGAAGTTGGGTCTGTATTGGAAAAGTGTTTTACTGGGAAACTATGCCGGTATTGATCAATCTGTGTCTGCATTGGGGAATTTGGGCCATTGGGAAAAATAGTCTCTGTTGGGGAAAATGGACCGGTGTTGGGAAAATCTGGTCTCTGTTGCAAAATTGGGCCTGTACTGGGGAAACTGGGCCTATGTTCAGTTCTGATCTGAATGAAGCAGTGTCCAGAGGTCAAGCAGTTCTGCTCTCACTGCAGATCAGTTAAAAGAGATTAACAGTCTTTAAAGCAGTGCAGACTTGTCTGAGAACAAGGGGGAGTTGAAATAAACTGAGAAGCATCTTCTGAAGAAATACAGCCAGAGTTTCTGTAAGGTTCTGACAGGAGTCAGATCTTGTTTTCAAGGCAGTATCTGATCTCTCTTTCTAAAGATCATCTCTGTAAAGCAATTATTCCTCTGTGCCATTGGTGGTTAAAGTAGAGTGAGAACTGAAATGGTTTTTTCTTGTTTAAGTGGGACTAAAGATGGCAATTAAGGGTGTATTCACTGTATTGAGTAGTATTTTTAAGGAGCAATTCTGAGCTATTTTCTGGTGTGATGTTAAAGATATTTTAATACTGTGTTAGTAACAAAGTTTGTATCCCCTATTTTTTCATGTAATCACTCCTGGAGCGAGCTAGCCTTTCCTCACAGTCTTACAAAATAAAGTAACATATTGGGGTTTCTGTCCAGTATCCTAGCCACTATTGGGGTCTGCTCTGGGATCAAAATAAATGATATAGAGGTAAATTGAGCTCGTGTGGGGAAAAAGCATTGAAGTAGATGATCAGTCAGTGATTATATTGAATGGCAGAGAAGGCTTGATTGGCTGAATGCCTTGCTCCCGCCCCTATGTTTTAATGCCGGAATGAACCTTCTGGAGCTCATGGCTGTTGAATTTCACTCCAGATGGACTGAGGTTAAACATCTTCATGATCTGCCCATCGGAGTTGGTTTGACAGAAGCAGGCCTTTGACACTGGTAGGCATGTATATTGAGATGGGTAATGTCCCGGCACTGGCAGCAATATCCTTTTCAACCTCTGTGTAGGTTCAGTTCAATTTGTTGCTGCACTCCTCCCCTCCATGATTATAAAGACCATGATCAACTTTCCTTCCTCACCTTCTCTTCTCCGAGGTTCCTCATCCCAGGAACCATTCTCCTGAATCTTTCTCTGCACCCTCTCTCTCTCTGATAACTCCACATCCTCCTGGAGGTCCGACACCCAGAACTGGACACAATAGTCCAGTTAAGGTCAGACAAATGTTTATATCCCGTACCAGCCTCCCCGAGCAGGCGCCGGAATGTGGCGACTAGGGGCTTTTCACAGTAACTTAATTGAAGCCTACTTGTGACAATAAGCGATTTTCATTTCATTTTTCATTTCATAGCGCTTTAATATAACCTCCTTGCTTTTGTACTCTTTGCAGGTTTTACAGATGGATATAGATAAGCTCAGAGATTGAACCAAAATTTGTCAGGTGGAGTTTAACGTGGATACGTGTGAGGTTCGCCACTTTGATCGAAAAAATTGTAAGGCAAATTATTATCTAAATGGAAAGTGATGTGTTGGGTATGCCGGGTCTGCGGGGACTGCGTTTACTGCAGCAGTGAGAGAGACAGACTCCCAACACTTGTAGAAATGCAACTCGATTTTATTGAACTCTTAACTATCATACATACTTTAACTGTGGGTTGACACTAGTCCCCCTGGTTATATAGTGGCCGTGTCCTGTCTGGTGATTGGCTGCTGTGTTCTATGTGTTCACTGGTTATCCTGTGTGTCAATCACTGCCTGTCTGTGCACCATCATATACCTGTGTGTATATTATGACATCTCCCCCCCCTTTTTTTTTTACTTATTTAAAAAAATGTGTGTAGGTTAATAAATAGTGAGTGTGTGTGTGCACAGGAGCCTGACTATATACAAAGTATGTTAACGTATTTACATGGGAAGGTGTCTAGTGCAGATAGAGGGCAGATAACAAATTAGGAAGAAACAAGATGTACAGATGTGTAAACGGATCACAAGGTAATGCAACACTCAGTCTATAAATTCAGTCTCTGTGGCGGGTGACGAATTCTGGTTGACCGCCTCAAGGGTGGGTCAGGGTCCACCTGCACTTGAACAGGCAGAACCCCCTCCAACGTAGAGGTCGGTAAAAGAACTGGCAGATCGGTGGCCTTGTGGAAGGGCGCGTCCTGAGGAACCAGCATGCGAGGCGGGACATCACGTTCAGGTGGCGGGCGTGGAAGTAGCCGCAGTGCCCGCCTATTATGCCGAAGAAAGGAGAAATCATGCATGCGAACGAGGAACGATCTCGGGGCCACTTTCTTAACCACCACTGATGTGGCAGACCAGCCACCGTCAGGTAGCTGAACACGAACTCGGTCAGCAGGAGCCAGAGAGGGAGATCTGTGGCATGGGCGTCGTACGCCGACTTGCATTGAGCCTGAGACTGTTGCATCCTCTGCAGGAGCGGAAAATTGTCAAGGTCCGGATGTGGATAGCCGGCACCGCCGTCCGTACTGTGCGGTTCATTAGCAGCTGTACTGGGGACAGGCCAGCGGACAAAGGAGTCGCCCTGGAGGCTGACAGCGCCAGGTTAAAATCCGAACCCGAGTCAGCAGCTTTGCACAATACCCTTTTCACAATGTGGACCCCCTTCTCAGCCTTCCCATTCGACTGGGGGTAGTGGGGGCTTGAAGTGACGTGCGTAAAATTGTACAGCCGGGCAAAATCCGTCCACTCCTGGCTGAAGAAACAAGGGCCATTATCAGTCATAACTGTGAGTGGAATGCCATGACGGGCAAAAGCCTCTTTGCATGCCTTGATGACTGTTGCTGATGTGAGGTCAGTCAGTCTGACCACCTCGGGGTAGTTGGAAAAGTAGTCCACGAGGAGGACATAGTCTCGGCCCTTTGCATGAAAGAGGTCAATACCAACTTTGGACCATGGGGAGGACACCAGTTCATGCGGCTGTAGAGTCTCTTTGGGCTGAGCCGGCTGGAACCTTTGACACGTTGGGCAATTGAGGACCGTGTTGGCGATATCCTGACTGATGCCTGGCCAATATACTGCCTCTCGGGCTCGACGGCGACACTTTTCGACTCCCAGGTGACCCTCGTGGATTTGGCCAAGGACCAGCTCTCGCATGCTCTGTGGGATTACTATCCTGTCCAGCTTCATTAATATGCCGTCCAGTACCGCTAGATTGTCCTTTACATTATAAAACTGGGGGCACTGCCCCTTTTACCAACCATCCGTGAGATGTCGCATTACCCGCTGGAGTAAAGGATCCCTGGCCGTCTCCTGACGAATTTGCACGACCCTTTCATCAGTGGCCGGAAAGTTGGATGCACAAAACCTCACCCGAGCGTCTATCTGACAGACAAAGTCTGACTGCTCACACGGCGTGGTGATGGATCTAGAGAGTGCGTCGGCCACAATGAGCTCTTTGCTCGGGGTGTAGACCAGGTTGAAATCGTAGCGGCGGAGTTTGAGGAGGATACGTTGTAGCCGCGGCGTCATATCATTGAGGTCTTTTTGGATGATGTGGTCTGTCTTGACCGTGAATTTGGGGAGTCCATACACGTAATCATGGAATTTGTCAATCCCTGTGAGGAGGCCCAGGCATTCTTTTTCAATCTGAGCGTATCGTTGCTCAGTAGGTGTCATGGCTCTAGAGGCATATGCGACTGGGGCCCAGGAGGAGGATTCGTCCCGCTGGAGGAGTACTGCCCCAATGCCAGCCTGGCTCGCGTCGGTGGAGATCTTCGTCTCCTTGGCGGAGTCGAAAAACGCCAGTACCGGGGCCTTGGTGAGTTTCGCCCTGAGCTCACGCCACTCTTGCTCATGAGCGGGAAGCCACTGGAAGTCCGTAGTTTTTTTGACAAGATTGCGGAGAGCTGTGGTGTGTGATGCAAGGTTGGGGATAAACTTCCCAAGGAAATTGACCATCCCGAGGAAGCGGAGGACCGCCTTTTTGATCTCCGGGGTCTTCATGGCGTTGATCGTCGACACCTTATCTGCATCTGGCTGCACATCGAAACGCAAAATATGGTCGCCAAGGAACTTTATTTCTGCTTGATCGAACGAGCATTTGGCTCTATTGAGTCGGAGGCCATGCTCGTGGATCCTGTGGAACATTCGCTTGAGGCGATCGATGTGCTCCTGAGGAGTTGTGGACCAGACAATAATATCATCGACGTACACTCGCACCCCCTCGATGCCCTCCATCATTTGCTCCATTATGCGGTGGAACACGTCCGAGGCGGAGAAGATGCCGAAGGGCATCCGGTTGTAACAGTAGCGACCGAACGGGGTGTTAAATGTGCACAACTTTCGACTGGACGCGTCCAGCTGTATTTGCCAAAACCCCTTGGAGGCATCCAGCTTCGTGAAAAGCTTGGCGTGAGCCATTTCACTGGTGAGCTCTTCTCGTTTAGGTATAGGGTAGTGTTCCCTCATGATGTTCCGGTTCAAATCTTTGGGGTCGATGCAAATGCAAAGTTCCCCTGACGGTGTTTTGAACAGACCATGGAGCTAACCCAGTCCGTGGGCTCAGTGACCTTAGAAATGACGCCCTGGTACTGGAGGTCTTGCAGCTGCTGCTTGAGGCGCTCCTTCAGGGGTGCCGGCACCCGACGCGGTGCATGAACCACAGGTGTGGCATTCGGCTTCAGCGGTATCTTGTATCCCGGTAAGGTAGTGTACCCATACCTTCGAAGACGCTGTGGTATTGTGCTATGATGTCATCTAATTGGGCTTGGAAGTTGACATCTGGTGAGGCCGTTGCCTCTGCGGACGACATGATGGGAACCCGCTGCACAAGATTCAGGATTTTGCAGGCCCGAGCACCGAGCTAGAAGCTCTGTTGGTTCCGACAATTTCAAAACGCAGGGTTGCTTCTGAAGAACGGTGGGATACCGCAAGCTGGCATGAGCCACTGGCAGCAATGGCATTGCCATTGTAGTCGAGGAGCTGGCAGGCCGGTGGAAGAATGCTTGGCTTGACGCGGATGGTGTCAAGGTCAGACTTTGAAATGAGGTTCGCTGAAGCGCCGTGTCCAGCCTGAAGCGTATGCGAGCCTTGACCATAAGGGTGGCACACCACTCATCGTCCGGATCAATGCTCATCACTGGGAGTTGTTTCACCTTCTTCGCTGAAAGCATTGTATGCTTGGTGATGATGTCCACCCAGAATGGGGATGTGAGGCCCTCGGTGTCGGAATCTGGAACCATGTCGGAGTCTGCAACGGGTTGCTGTACTGACCGGATGTTCCTGCGCTGCGACTGGGATCGCTGTGTATTGGGTAGTTGAGAAGATCTGCACAGGGCTGCGTAGTGGCCAAGCTTGCCACACTGGAGACAGCGTCGAGATTTCGCGGGACATTGCCACTTTAAATGGGTGGAGCCACAGTTGTTGCACATCATGGCGCTGACGTCAGGACGCTCCGTGCGCCACCGCGCATGCGTGGTGCGGTCGAACGATGTGCGCACCTGCGCAGTTCGGTCGTCGGCCTCGCCGTCCCCCTGGTCATGGTGCGCATGCACAAGAGCCTGGGAAAAGCGTGCGAAATGGCCACCCTCATCCAGACTTGGGCCCTGGAGCTGTTTTATGGCCTGCACCCGCTCCACAGCGTGGGGGCCTTGCCACGCCATCTCTGCCGCCTTGGTACGGGAGTACCGGTTGTTAGTGTGCTCGTGAAGGACGCAGGTTTCGATGGCGATGGTAAGGGTGAGCTGCTAAACATTCAGGAGCTGCTGGCGAAGGGGATCAGAGTGGACCCCGAAAACGATCTCATCGCGGATCATGGAGTTGGAAGCGGAGCCGTAGTTGCAGGACTGCGCGAGGATACGGAAATGGGTTACAAAGGACTGAAAAGGTTCATCTTTACCCTGCAGCCTCTGCTGGAACACATAGCGTTCAAAAGCTCTCGTTGACTTCGATGTCACAGTGGCTGCCGAACTTCAGCAGGACTGTTTTAAACTTTGTCTTGTCCTCGCCATCAGCAAAGGTGAGGGAGTTGAAGATGTGGATAGCGTGGTCCTTGGATGTAGAGAGGAAGAGAGCGATCTTCCTGGCATCCGTTGCAGCTTCGAGGTCGGTGGCGTCAAGATACAGCTGGAACTTCTGCTTGAAAATCTTCCAGTTCGCACCGAGGTTGCCGGCGATGCGGAGCTGCGGGGGAGGGCGGACGCTGTCCATGTTACCGGATGGCTGATCGCTGGTCAAAGGCAGACTATCTCAAGGTAGGTCCGTCAAACTCGAGCCTAACTCACTGGTACCATGATGTGTTGGGTATGCCGGGTCTGCGAGGACTGCGTTTACTGCAGCAGTGAGAGAGACAGGCTTCCAACACTTGAAGAAATGCAACTCGATTTTATTGAACTCTTAACTATCATACATACCTTAACTGTGGGTTGACACTATGCTGAGTTGACTGGAGACCTGAGGCTAACCTGACCAGACTATCTTACTACCACATGGTGTATGTTCTAGTTGCTGCTCACGGGCTCTGACTGTCTCCGAGGCTGCATCCCAAGAGAGCGGGAAAACTAGTGCCCTCTGGCTTTATAGTGGTCGTGTCCTGTCTGGTGATTAGCTGCTGTGTTCTATGTGTTCACTGGTCATCCTGTGTGTCAATCACTGCCTGTCTGTGCACCATCATATACCTGTGTGTATATTATGACAGAACGCAGATTCAAAATGCATCTGGGCAGAGGGATCTGGGTGCCATTGTTCATGAATCTCAGAAAGTCTGTCTGCAGGTACAAAATGTAAAAAGGCAAATGGAATGTTAGTGTTTATTGTTAAAGGATTGGAGAATAAAAGTAGAGAAGTATTGTAGCAATTGTATAGGGTGTTGGTGAGACCACTGGCGGGATTCTCTGCTGGCGGGATTCTCTGTTTTGCCGGTGCCCGGGGGTTTCCCGACGGCGTGGGGCTGCCCCACAATGGGAAACCCCATTGACTGGTCAGCGTAACGGAGAATCCCGCCGGCGGGTCGGGGCAGAAATGTGGCGTGGCGGGGCGGAGAATCCAGCCCGCACATCTGGAGTACTGTGTCCAGTTTTGGTCTCCTTATTTGAGGAAGGATGTGGTGGCATTGGAGGCAGTTCAGAGGAGGTTCACCAGATTGGTTCCAGGGATGAAAGGGGTGACATGAGGAGAGATTAAACAGTTTGGGCTTATACTCGCTGGATGTTAGAGGGCTGAGAGGAGATCTGAACAAGGTATATAAAATACTAAAAGGGATTGATAAAGTAAATGTAGACCAAATGTTCCCCCTTGTAGGGCAATCTAGAATGAGAGGTCACAGATATTGGTTGAGAGGTGGTAGATTTAAAACTGAGATGAGTAGGCGCTACTTTTCGCAGAGGAACTCGCTGTGCCATAGTGCGGTGGAGTCGAATCATTAAACGGTTTCAAGAGGGAGATAGATACATTTTTGATAAAAACGTGTTAAAGGGATATGGGAACAATAGGGAGGTGGCTCTGAGACCAGGAAGAGATCAGCCATGATCTGATTGAATGGCGGAGCAGGCTTGAAGGGTTGAATTGCCTACTTCGGCTCCTAATTCCGATTATCCCATGTTCCTATCCCTGGACTCGAGCTCCAGGATGTCCTGGGATTTGGGTTGATTGCTCCTGTCCATGTCAGTATCATCCTCGTCACTGGTCGGCACCAGGGTTCTGGCTATGGCTGTGGCTGGGGTCGGGAGATGGGGGACATCAGAAGGACCCGCTCATCACCAGTAGCTACTACTGCAAGACACAAGGCAAGATGCATGATTAGACTGCGCGCGGCCTGGGAGGATGGTAATGGGGGGTAGTGGGGTGTGTTGGAGAGGGGGGGATGTGTTTGGGAGGGGGCAGTAGGGGTGGTTGTGGGTGGTGGTGGAGCGGGGGTGGTGTGGGTTGGGAATGGTGTGGGGGTGAGGGTGGTGTGTGGTGTGGGGGTGAGGGCTGGTGTGAGGGTGGTGTGGGTTTGAGGGTGGTGTGAGAGCGGAGGTGGGGGGGTGACACATGTGCCAAGGGGAACAGCACCTCAGCAGTGTCTCATTTCCTTGCCCGATGCCAACCTCCACCCTGGCGGCTGCCGATTCCTCGGGCCCGCCGACCACGTTCAGTGCCCTCTGCTCTGCTGCGGTGAGGGGCTGCTGGTCCGGCGGTCCCACTCCTGTCTCCTCCCGCTCCCGGCGGTTATGGGCGGCCTTCTCCTCGGGGCTTGGGGGGAACAGAAACGCACAGTGTTAGACAGTCCAACGCATGTAGCCCAGGGGGTTGGTGGGTGCTGGCCAGGACATCTGGCCACGGCAGCTGGTATGGGTGCCAGCATGTGGGGTTGGGGGGGGTAGGGTTACGAGTGTTTGGATGGGGGCTGATGCCAGGGGCACAGTGCTGCCTACTCGCCATGGCTTCCCTGAGGATGTTGTACAGTTTTTTCCGGCACCACTGGCCGGTCTGGAGGGTGTTGTCCACAGCACTGACCACCTCTGCCACCTTGATCCAGACCTGGCGAACGGCGGCAGCCTCCTTGCCACCCGGGGCACAGGGTCGGTCACCTCTCCTCCACAGTGTCCAGCAGGGTCTCAAACTCGCCATCCGTGAACCGGGGGGCCGCTCGTCTTGCTGCCATCTTGTTGGCTGGGATGGTGTGTGTGCGGAGTGCAGTGTGGATATGGGGCTGCAGCTTGTCAGCCTCCTGAATGTCAATCGCGAATCCACCGAATCCCGCACCGTTTTCCATTGGAATCGATGGTGCTCCATGTGTTGCTGGTCTCGCCCCTTAACGGTCAGTGAATCGTCCAGGTGTCGTAGAACTTCACGAATCCTGCCCCGGCGTCAGCACAGTGTCAGGAACGGTGAACCCAGCTTTGTGGCTCTCTTTTCAGCTGATTTGATCTCCAATCTGATGTGTAAATCATTACGAGACTGCTAATCTAAGTCAGGGAGACGGTGCAAACCTCACCTTCTGAAGAATCTCTGGGTTATCGATGGAAGATAAGACATCAGAGATCTGATGGATGGTTTACACCTCAGTCACTGAGTCAGACACATACTATTGTCTCCGCTTTCACTCAGATAAGAGCTTAGAATAGCACAGCACAGAAAAAGATCATTCGGCCCATCTTTTCTGTCCTGGCTCTTTGACGGATCTCTCCAATCAGGCCCCACTAGGGCAAGTTTTCCCCTTCCAATATTTCTCCAATTGCCCCTTTTGAAAGTTCCTGTTGAATCTGCTTCCACCGCCCTTTCAGGCAGCACCTTCCAGATCACAACAACTCGCTGTGTAAAATAAAAATCATCTCTCCTCCCCCCCCCACCCCCCCCCACAATCTGGTTCTTTTACCGATTCTCTTCAATCTGTGTCCCTCTGGTTACTGAGGCTCCTGTGACTGGAAAAACCTTCTCCTCATTTATTCTCTCCAAACCTCTCCTTTGATTTATGATTTTGAACACCTCGATTCAACCAGGGGCTGGTTTAGCACACTGGGCTAAATAGCTGGCTTGTAATGCAGAACAAGGCAGCATGGCGGGTTCAATTCCCGTACCAGCCTCCCCGAACAGGCGCCAGAATGTGGCGACTAGGGGCTTTTCACAGTAACTTCATTGAAGTCTACTTGTGACAATAAGCGATTTTCATTTTTCAACTTCCCCCTGAACCTTTCCTGCTGCACCATGAACAATCCCAGTCTTGCCATATGAAACATTCCCTGGAATCATTCTGGTAAATCTGCTCCGCACCCTCTCCGAGGCCTCGATATCTTCCCTAAAGTGTGATATGAACATGTCTCATGTGCCCCTGGAAGAGGCGATTGTGAAGTTTGTTTGGCCTCCTAGTGCCCCTCCTGCTGCCAGTCACCCTGCAAATGGCTCCTGACTGCATGGTGAATGAGCGGGAGGAGACAGAAGGAGTACCGCCGGACCTGTGCCCCCCCCCGTAGCAGAGCAGCGGGCACTGGATGTGGTCGGTGGGCCTGAGGAATGGGCAGTTGCCAGAGTGGAGGTCAGCCACCCTTAATGGCCAAGTATGTGATCTTGGCCTAGGTGTCAGAGGACTGGAAGGGGTTAGAGAGATGGGGGTAAGAGGAGAGCCTTTCTCCATGGAGTTTGGAATGCCTTGCCACAGTCTGTGAAACAAACTTTGAAGTAATTGGGAAGACAGCATTGGCTGCTTTGTGTTAACCACGGAAGTCAGTCAAGACAAAGAAATCTGAAGGTTGGTGTGAAATCCTGGAGTGGATTCACTGGTAAAGGTGGAGTGGAAGCTCCATTCACCAGTCTTTTTCAAAATCGTGGTCTGGAATTCAGTATGCAAACTGCCAGTGGAAAGCATGATTATGAGAGGAGATTAAAAAGCGCATTTTTGGAAGTAGAGTTTGGAAACTCTCACGTGCCAATCATCTGCGGGGGATTTTGACGAGCAGTCCACAGCCGTTAACTTGGGTTCAGAGTGGAGTGTGTGCTTGACCACCGCCAATGTGTGCTTTAGAAAAAGGGGCTTTTTGTGCTAATGATATCATTGTAGCTTCAAAGGTACTGTGTCAGCCGTATGAATCTTTGATGCACTATCAATTACTACAAAGACGAGAGTAGTGAATAATCGGGGCTTTATTGAGCAAAGATGTGTGGCCTCCTGTAGCTGTTACTAGAATGGCTGCAGCACTGGTGAGCACACACATTTATACACCGCCTACTGGGCGGAGCCAGCAGGCAGGGATTTACCCATGTACCTCTAGTACAGGAGCCTTACTGTACTACATCTAATATACATCTAATACAGTTAGCGGTGACTACCACATTCACCCCCTGTTAATAAAAGAGTCCGGCGGGGGTGGTGGAAAAATGTACAACTTCAGTCTGTCGGGGGCCTTGATCCTCCGCTGTTGATTATCATAGAATTTACAGTGCAGAAGGAGGCCATTCGGCCCATCAAGTCTGCACCGGGTCTTGGAAAGAGCACCCTACCCAAGGTCAACCCTCCACCCTATCCCCATAACCCAGTAACCCCACCCAACACTAAGGGCAATTTTGGACACTAAGGGCAATTTATCATGGCCAATCCACCTAACCTGCACATCTTTGGACTGTGGGAGGAAACCGGAGCGCCCGGAGGAAACCCACGCAGACACGGGGAGGATGTGTAGACTCCGCACAGACTGTGACCCAAGCCAGAATCGAACCTGGGACCATGGAGCTGTGAAGCAATTGTGCTATCCACAATGCTACCGTGCTGCCCTTGCTGTGATCGCCTCGGTCCTGGTGGTGATGCAGGCACCGACTTGGTCACCTGTGACTCCGGGAGCGTGTTGTCCTCATCTTCATCGCCCTTGAGTGGAACCAGTGGGAGGATGGATCCTCCTGGGGTGGGGGCTGCGGTGAGGTGCGCTGGGGGGAGGGGGAGTGGTGCAGTGGCAACCGGAGGGGGGGTGTCGGGTGGTGGGCCGTGGGTGGGGATCCAGCGGGTGCCAGGTCCCGGAGAGAGACTGTGTCCTGGCGCCCGTCGGGGTGCGCCACGTAGGCGTACTGCGGGTTCGCGTGCAGTAGTTGGACTCTTTCGACCAACGGGTCCGACTTATGGGTCCGCACGTGTTTGCGAAGGAGGACGGGTCCAGGAACTGCCAGCCATGTTGGGAGCGAGACCCCGTAGGTGGACTTCCTGGGGAAGCCAAAGAGACATTTATGGGGGGTTTCGTTAGTTGCAGTGCAGAGGAGCGATCGGATGGAGTGGAACGTGTCGGGAGGACATCCTGCCAATGGGAGACCGAGAGATTCTTAGACCGTAGGGCCAGCAGAACGGCCTTCCAGACCGTCCCGTTCTCCCTCTCCACCTGCCCGTTTCCCCCGGGGTTGTAGCTTGTCGTCCTGCTCGAGGCAATGTCCCTGCTGAGCAGGAACTGACGCAGCTCATCACTTATAAAGGAGGATCCCCGATCGCTGTGGACACAAGTGGGGAAACCGAACAGGGCGAAGATGCTGTGGAGGGCTTTAATTACCGTGGCAGAAGTCATATCGGGGCATGGGATGGCGAAGGGAAACCGGGAGTACTTGTCGACCACGTTCAGAAAGTGTTTCGGTCAGTGGTGGGGAGGGGCCCTTTGAAGTCCATGCTGAGGCGCTCAAAGGGGCGGGAGGCCTTCACCAGGTGCGTTGATCTGGCCGGTAGAAGTGCGGTTTGCACTCCAAGCAGACCTGGCAGTCTCTGGTGACAGTCCTGACCTCCTCAATGGAGTAGGGCAGGTTGCGGGCCTTGATGAAGTGGAAGAACCGGGTGACCCCCGGGTGACAGAGGCCATCGTGGAGAGCCCGGAGTCGGTCCACTTGTGCCCAGGCACATGTACCGCAGGATAGGGCATCTGGGGGCTCTTTGAGCTTCCCCGGACGATACAAAATCTCGAAATTATAGGTGGAGAGCTCGATCCTCCACCTCAAGATCTTATCGTTTTTGATCTTGCCCCGCTGTGTATTATTGAACATGAAGGCAACCGACTGTTGGTCAGTGAGGAGAGTGAATCTCCTGCCGGCCAGGTAATGCCTCCAATGCCGCACAGCTTCCACAATGGCTTGGGCCTCCTTTTCGACAGAGGAGTGCTGAATTTCGGAGGTTTGGAGGGTGCGGGAAAAGAATGCCATGGGCCTGCCTGGTTGAGGGTGGCGGCCAGAGTTACATCCAATTCATCGCTCTCGACCTCAAAGTCGAGCTGCGTGTACCGATTGATGGTCTGACTGTAGTCAATGACCATCCTGTGTTTCTCCCCAGTCTTTACAACTAACACTTGGGCTCTCCAGGGACTGTTGCTGGCCTCGATGATACCTTCCCGCAGAAGCCGCTGGACCTCCGACCTGATGAAGGTCCTGTCCTGGGCGCTGTACCATCTGCTCCTAGTGGCGGTGGGTTTGAAACCCGGGGTGAGGTTCGCAAACAAGGAAGGTGGCTCGACCTTAAGGGTCGTGAGGCCGCATACGGTGAAGGGAGGGGGGGGGGGGGGCGGTAGGGGTCCGCTGAATTTTAAAGTTACGCTTTGGAGGTGGCACTGCAAGTCCAGGCCGAGTAACAGGGCAGCGCAGAGGTGGGGGAGGACGTAGAGCCGGAGGTTATAGAACATAGAACATAGAACAATACAGCGCAGTACAGGCCCTTCGGCCCACGATGTTGCACCGAAACAAAAGCCATCTAACCTGCACTATGCCATTATCATCCATATGTTTATCCAATAAACTTTTAAATGCCCTCAATGTTGGCGAGTTCACTACTGTAGCAGGTAGGGCATTCCACGGCCTCACTACTCTTTGCGTAAAGAACCTACCTCTGACCTCTGTCCTATATCTATTACCCCTCAGTTTAAAGCTATGTCCCCTCGTGCCAGCCATATCCATCCGCGGGAGAAGGCTCTCACTGTCCACCCTATCCAACCCCCTGATCATTTTGTATGCCTCTATTAAGTCTCCTCTTAACCTTCTTCTCTCCAACGAAAACAACCTCACGTCCATCAGCCTTTCCTCATAAGATTTTCCCTCCATACCAGGCAACATCCTGGTAAATCTCCTCTGCACCCGCTCCAAAGCCTCCACGTCCTTCCTATAATGCGGTGACCAGAACTGTACGCAATACTCCAAATGCGGCCGGACCAGAGTTCTGTACAGCTGCAACATGACCTCCCGACTCCGGAACTCAATCCCTCTACCAATAAAGGCCAGCACTCCATAGGCCTTCTTCACAACCCTATCAACCTGGGTGGCAACTTTCAGGGATCTATGTACATGGACACCTAGATCTCTCTGCTCATCCACACTTTCAAGAACTTTACCATTAGCTAAATATTCCGCATTCCTGTTATTCCTTCCAAAGTGAATCACCTCACACTTCTCTACATTAAACTCCATTTGCCACCTCTCAGCCCAGCTCTGCAGCTTATCTATATCCCTGTGTAACCTGCTACATCCTTCCACACTATC
This sequence comes from Scyliorhinus torazame, assembly GCF_047496885.1. Lineage (NCBI taxonomy): Eukaryota > Metazoa > Chordata > Chondrichthyes > Carcharhiniformes > Scyliorhinidae > Scyliorhinus > Scyliorhinus torazame. The sequence goes on from NC_092718.1 coordinate 91,127,424, forward strand.
GACAACACCACCGACTTTAGTATCGTCTGCAAATTTACTCACCCACCCTTCCGCGCCTTCCTCGAGGTCATTGATAAAAATGACAAACAGCAACGGCCCCAGAACAGATCCTTGTGGTACTCCACTTGTGACTGTACTCCATTCTGAACATTTCCCATCAACCACCACCCTCTGTCTTCTTTCAGCTAGCCAATTTCTGATCCACATCTCTAAATCACCCTCAATCCCTAGCCTCCGTATTTTTTGCAATAGCCTACAGTGGGGAACCTTATCAAACGCTTTGCTGAAATCCATATACATCACATCAACTGCTCTACCCTCGTCTACCTGTTCAGTCACCTTCTCAAAGAACTCAATAAGGTTTGTGAGGCATGACCTACCCTTCACAAAGCCATGCTGACTATCCCTGATCCTATTATTCCTATCTAGATGATTATAAATCTTGTCTCTTATAATCCCCTCCAAGACTTTACCCACTACAGACGTGAGGCTCACCGGTCTATAGTTGCCGGGGTTGTCTCTGCTCCCCTTTTTGAACAAAGGGACCACATTTGCTGTCCTCCAGTCCTCTGGCACTATTCCTGTAGCCAATGATGACATAAAAATCAAAGCCAAAGGTCCAGCAATCTCTTCCCTGGCCTCCCAGAGAATCCTAGGATAAATCCCATCAGGTCCCGGGGACTTATCTATTTTCAGCCTGTCCAGAATTGCCAACACCTCTTCCCTACGTACCTCAATGCCATCTATTCTATTAGCCTGGGGCTCAGCATTCTCCTCCACAACATTATCTTTTTCCTGAGTGAATACTGACGAAAAATATTCATTTAGTATCTCGCCTATCTCTTCAGACTCCACACACAATTTCCCATCCCTGTCCTTGACTGGTCCTACTCTTTCCCTAGTCATTCGCTTATTCCTGACATACCTATAGAAAGCTTTTGGGTTTTCCTTGATCCTTCCTGCCAAATACTTCTCATGTCCCCTCCTTGCTCGTCTTAGCTCTCTCTTTAGATCCTTCCTCGCTACCTTGTAACTATCCATCGCCCCAACCAAAACTTCACACTTCATCTTCACATAGGCCTCCTTCTTCCTCTTAACAAGAGATTCCACTTCCTTGGTAAACCACGGTTCCCTCGCTCGACGCCTTCCTCCCTGTCTGACCGGTACATACTTATCAAGAACACGCAGTAGCTGATCCTTGAACAAGCCCCACTTATCCAGTGTGCCCAACACTTGCAGCCTACTTCTCCACCTTATCCCCCCCAAGTCACGTCTAATGGCATCATAATTGCCCTTCCCCCAGCTATAACTCTTGCCCTGCGGTGTATACTTATCCCTTTCCATCATTAACGTAAACGTCACCGAATTGTGGTCACTGTCCCCAAAGTGCTCTCCTACCTCCAAATCCAACACCTGGCCTGGTTCATTACCCAAAACCAAATCCAACGTGGCCTCGCCTCTTGTTGGCCTGTCAACATATTGTTTCAGGAAACCCTCCTGCACACACTGTACAAAAAACGACCCATCTATTGTACTCGAACTATATCTTTTCCAGTCAATATTTGGAAAGTTAAAGTCTCCCATAATAACTACCCTGTTACTTTCGCTCATATCCAGAATCATCTTCGCCATCCTTTCCTCTACATCCCTAGAACTATTAGGAGGCCTATAAAAAAACTCCCAACAGGGTGACCGCTCCTTTCCTGTTTCTAACTTCAGCCCATACTACCTCGGAAGAAGAGTCCCCATCTAGCATCCTCTCCGCCACCGTAATACTGCTCTTGACTAGCAGCGCCACACCTCCCCCTCTTTTGCCTCCTTCTCTGAGCTTACTAAAACACCTAAACCCCGGAACCTGCAACATCCATTCCTGTCCCTGCTCTATCCATGTCTCCGAAATGGCCACAACATCGAAGTCCCAGGTACCAACCCATGCTGCCAGTTCCCCTACCTTGTTTCGTATACTCCTGGCATTGAAGTAGACACACTTCAAACCACCTACCTGAACACTGGCCCCCTCCTGCGACGTCAAATCTGTGCTCCTGACCTCTATACTCTCATTCTCCCTTACCCTAAAACTACAATCCAGGTTCCCATGCCCCTGCTGCATTAGTTTAAACCCCCCCAAAGAGCACTAACAAATCTCCCCCCCAGGATATTTGTGCCCCTCAGGTTCAGATGTAGACCATCCTGTCTGTAGAGGTCCTACCTTCCCCAGAAAGAGCCCCAGTTATCCAAAAATCTGAATCCCTCCCGCCTGCACCATCCCTGTAGCCACGTGTTTAAATGCTCTCTCTCCCTATTCCTCATCTCACTATCACGTGGCACGGGCAACAACCCAGAGATAACAACTCTGTTTGTTCTAGTTCTGAGCTTCCATCCTAGCTCCCTGAAAGCCTGCCTGACATCCTTGTCCCCTTTCCTACCTATGTCGTTAGTGCCAATGTGGACCACGACTTGGGGCTGCTCCCCCTCCCCCTAAGGACCCGGAAAACACGATCCGAGACATCACGTACCCTTGCACCTGGGAGGCAACATACCAAACGCGAGTCTCTCACGCTCCCACAAAATCTCCTATCTGTGCCCCTGACTATAGAGTCCCCAATTACTAATGCTCTGCTCCTCTCCCCCCTTCCCTTCTGAGCAACAGGGACAGACTCCGTGCCAGAGGCCCGTACCCCATGGCTTACCCCTGGTAAGTCCCCCCCCCCACAAGTATCCAAAGCGGTATACTTGTTTCTCAGGGGAATGACCGCAGGGGATCCCTGCACTGACTGCTTTTTCCCCGTCCCTCTTACAGTTACCCACCTATCTCCAATCTTTGGTGTAACTAGGTTGCTGACCTCTATGCCCTGGACGGTGAGGGTCGCGATGCAGTACCCCCGGATTTCCACGGAATGGGATCCGGAGGCCAGGGAGATTTTCTGGCTAACGGGGTGCACCGTGAGGGAGCAGCGCCTTACCGTAGTGGGGTGGATGCTCCCGGAGTCAAGAAGGCAGGAAGTCTTGTGACCATCGATTTTCACCGTTGTCGTTGCGTTGCGAGGTTGTGGGGCCGGGGCTGGTCGAGGGTGATCGAGGCGAGCTGCAGCTGATGCTGGGAGGCCCCAGGCTGGTCAGTGATGGTGGCAGGCGATGAGTGACCAGACGAGCTTCCCGACGAGCAGGGGTCCTGAGGCGCCGTCCAAAATGGCGGCGAAGATGGCAGCGCCCACGGGACGCACATGGCTGACGGCATTAAAGATGGAGGTGCCCACAGGCTGTACGTGGCCTGTGGAGAAGACGATGGCGCCGCCCACAGGCCGCACGGGGGGTGTAGGAACGCTGGGCCTAGAAACAACGGCGACTGACCGGGCCTGGCACACAGCAGCAAAATGTCTCTTCTTTCCGCAGCCGTTGCAGGTTGCGCTCTGTGCCGGGCAGCGCTGCCGGGGGTGTTTGTTCTGCCCGCAGAAGTAGCATTTGGGCCCCCCGGGGTTGGCTGGCTGCCGCACGGCGCAGGCTTACGTGGGCTGGTGTGGGTAGCTTGTGGGGCCCACGATGCCCATGAGGGTGCCGTGCGGTCGGGGGCGTACGACTGGACGTTACGGGAGGCCACTGTTAACGTGTTCGCGAGCTACCTGGTTCCCGCAAGATCAAGCGTATCCCCTTCCAATAGGCGCTGGAGGACTTACGCCGACCTCATGCCCGTAACGAAGGCGTCTCAGATTAAAGGTTCTGTATGCTGGACTGCCGAAAAGGATGTGCAGGGCACGCCAGAAATCGTCTAGTGACTCACCGGGGAGTTGCTGTCTCGTGGACAGGAGGCGTATAGTTTGTTGACCGGCTGAACGTAATGTCCTTTTGGGAGCTCCATTGCTTCAGAGTAAGTGGGCGCATCCCGGATGAGAGGAAAAATGTTAGAGCTCACCCGTAAATAAAGGACCTGCAGCTTCTGTGCGTCCGAGGGTTCCTCAGCGGATGTTCGGAGGTAGCTTTCGAAGCAGGCTAGCCAGTGGTCAAAAGCGGACGTAGCGTTGGCTGCTTAAGGGCTCAGCTGTAGGCGATCAGGCTTGATGCGAAGTTCCATCGTTTTAAAATCTTTGCTCAATAAATTGATGCACTATCCATTACTACAAAGACGAGAGTAGGACTAATCAAGGCTTTATTGAGCAAAGGTGTGTGGCCTCCAGTTGCTGCTACCAGAATGGGAGCAACACCGGCGAGCACTCACATTTATACACCGCCTACTGGGCGGAGCCAGCAGGCAGGGATTTACCCATGTACCTCTAGTAAAGGAGCTTTACCGTACTACATCTAATATACAGTTAGTGGTGACTACCACAATCTTAAAACCTGCCTGCAATTGTTAACCTAATGGGGGAGTAAAGGAATGTTGTATTATAATCCAATTTTTCCATGTTTAATAAATGCTTCTTCTTGTTGTTAAAACAAATCAGCGGTCCTGTGACTCTCTGCCTCCATGTTTGATTAACCAAAAGTAAAACTTATGGGGTTGAATCCTCCTGACGCTGAATTCAGGAAAGGCGATTGGGCAGAGAATCGGTCGTGAAGCCAAAATCGTGGCGGGCGCACGCCAGATTGCCATGCTCCAGTGCCTCGACAGCGGCCTCAGTGCTTTCTACTCCACACGTACAGTAAATCCCGTTTGTATATCATTAGCGGGCCTGACCCGGTGTTCTCCAGGGCCTCCGCGATGCTCCGCCTCCACCGGGAGGAATTACCGATGGCGGGTGTCACTTGTGGTTTTAAAAATAGCGAAACAGGCACCGTGGCCGATGAGGGAGAGAGAGGAGGTAGGATATGTAGAGGCTTCTGGTCCTGCCGTTGGCAGGGTTGATGGTGGTGGGGGGGGGGGGGGGGGGAGGGCGTGTGGAGGGCCTGGGTCTGTGCCGCGTTGACCAGTACCCAGGCAATGCCGCCGATACCCTCAGGCCTGACCTGCTGAAACTGGGCCATATTCTGGAGTGCCGCTACAAGGTCCAGGTGGCCCTGGTAAATGGCTGTCTGTGATAGGGCAGCCTTGTCCTGGGCCTCGGCCACTGCTTGCACAGAGTCCCCAGGCCTTGGACATCCTGATCCATGACCTTGACCTTGCCCCCAAGGCCTCAAATGCAGACGCGACCCGTGTGGTGTTGACCCTGGTGGCATGCATGGTGCTGCTGCTGCACGCAGGTAGACTCCTCCAATTGCACCTGCAGGTACTCGATGCTCTCTGACAACCCCTCATGCAGTCTCTGGCTTTGCGACTGCAGTTCCATGGATGGGACCGTCCTTTCCAGAACCCGAGACCCGTCTGGACGGCGGTTAATCCGTGGGGTTGGGCCACCCTCTGGTTGTCCGCCCCCTCGAGAGTCCTTACCTCCACCTAATGTCCCAGAAGCCTCTTCACGGACATGCCAAACCGAGGTGAGTGTCTCTGGGATAGTGGAGGGCGTTATAGAACATAGAACATAGAACATTACAGCGCAGTACAGGCCCTTCGGCCCTCGATGTTGCGCCGACCGGTGAAACCACTCTAAAGCCCATCTACACTATTCTCTTATCGTCCATATATCAATCCAATGACCATTTGAATACCCTTAGTGTTGGCGAGTCCACTACTGTTGCAGGCAGGGCATTCCACGCCCTTACTACTCTCTGAGTGAAGAACCTACCTCTGACATGTGTCTTATATCAATCTCCCCTCAATTTAAAGCTATGTCCCCTCGTGCTAGACATCACCATCCGAGGAAAAAGGCTCTCACTGTTCACCCTATCCAATCCTCTGATCATCTTGTATGCCTCAATTAAGTCACCTCTTAACCTTCTTCTCTCCAACGAAAACAGCCTCAAGTCCCTCAGCCTTTCCTCATCAGATCGTCCCTCCATACCAGGCAACATTCTGCTAAATCTCCTCTGCACCCTTTCCAATGCTTCCACATCTTTCCTATAATGCGGCGACCAGAATTGCACGCAATACTCCAAATGTGGCCGCACCAGAGTTTTGTACAGCTGCAACATGACCTCATGGCTCCGAAACTCAATCCCTCTACCAATAAAAGCTAACAGACTGTACGCCTTCTTAACAACCCTCTCAACCTGAGTGGCAACTTTCAGGGATCTATGTACATGGACACCGAGATCTCTCTGCTCATCCACACTGCCAAGAATCTTACCATTAGCCCAGTACTCTGTCTTCCTGTTATTCCTTCCAAAATGAATCACCTCACACTTTTCTGCATTAAACTCCATTTGCCACCTCTCAGCCCAGCGCTGCAGCTTATCTATGTCCATCTGTAACTTATAACATCCTTCCGCACTGCCCACAACTCCACCGACTTTAGTGTCATCTGCAAATGTACTCACCCATCCTTCTACGCCCTCCTCCAGGTCATTTATAAAAATGACAAACAGCAGTGGCCGCAAAACAGATCCTTGTGGTACACCACTGGTAACTGGACTCCAGTCTGAACACTTCCCATCAACCACCACCCTTTGTCTTCTTCCAGCTAGCCAATTTCTGATCCAAACTGTTAAATCTCCCTGAATCCCATGCTTCCGTATTTTCTGCAGTAGCCTACCGTGGGGAACCTTATCAAACGCTTTACTGAAATCCATATACACCACATCAACTGCTTTACCCTCATCCACCTGTTTGGTCACCTTCTCAAAGAACTCAATAAGGTTTGTGAGGCACGATCTACCCTTCACAAAACCGTGTTGACTATGTCTAATCAAATTATTCCTTTCCAGATGATTATACACCCTATCTCTAAAAAACCTTTCCAAGATTTTGCCCACAATAGAAGTAAGCCTCACTGGTCTAGAGTTACCGGGGTTGTCTCTACTCCCCTTCTTGAACAAGGGGACAACATTTGCTATCCTCCAGTCTTCTGGCACTATTCCTGTAGACAAAGGTGACTTAAAGATCAAAGCCAAAGGCTCAGCAATCTCCTCCCTAGCTTCCCAGAGAATCCTAGGATAAATCCCATCCGGCCCAGGGGACTTATCTATTTTCACACTTTCCAGAATTGTTAACACCGCCTCCTTATGAACCTCAAGCCCTTCTAGTCTAGTAGCCTGAATCTCAGTATTCTCCTCGACAACATTGTCTTTTTCCTGTGTGAATACTGACGAAAAATATTCATTTAGCACCTCTCCTATCTCCTCGGTCTCCAAGCACAACTTCCCACTACTGTCCATGACTGGCCCTACTCTTACCCTAATCATTCTTTTATTCCTGACATATCTATAGAAAGCTTTAGGGTTATCCTTGATCCTATCTGCCAAAGACTTCTCATGTCCCCTCCTGGCTCTTCTTTGCTCTCTCTTTTGGTCCTTCCTAGCTAACTTGTAACTCTTGAGCGCCCTAACTGAACCTTCATGTCTCATCTTTACATAAGCCTCCTTCTTCCTCTTGACAAGTGTTTCGACTGCCTTAGTAAACCACGGTTCCCTTGCTCGACCACTTCCTCCCTGCCTGACAGGTACATACTTATCAAGGACACGCAGTAGCTGTTCCTTGAACAAGCTCCACATTTCCATTGAGCCCATCCCCTGCAGTTTTCCTCACCATCCGATGCATCCTAAGTCTTGCCTCATCGCATCATAATTGCCTTTCCCCCAGATATAACTCTTGCCCTGCGGTATATACCTATCCCTTTCCATCACTAAAGTAAACGTAATCTAATTGTGGTCACTATCACCAAAGTGCTCACCTACCTCCAAATCTAACACCTGTCCTGGTTCATTACCCAGTACCAAATCCAATACGGCCTTTCCTCTCATTGGCCTATCTACATACTGTGTCAGGAAACCCTCCTGCACACATTGGACAAAAACGGACCCATCTAAAGTACTCGAACTATAGCGTTTCCAGTCAATATTTGGAAAGTTAAAGTCCCCCATAACAACTACCCTGTTGCTTTCGCTCCTATCCAGAATCATCCTTGCAATCCTTTCCTCTACAGCTCTGGAACTTTTCGGAGGCCTATAGAAAACTCCTAACAGGGTGACCTCTCCTTTCCTGTTTCTAACCTCAGCCCAAACTACCTCAGTAGACGAGTCCTCATCAAATGTCCTTTGTGCCACCGTAATACTGTCCTTGACTAACAATGCCACCCCTCCCCCTCTTTTACCACGTTCCCTGAGCTTACTGAAATATCTAAACCCCGGCACCTTCAACAACCATTCCTGTCCCTGCTCTATCCATGCCTCCGAAATGGCCACAACATCGAAGTCCCAGGTACCAACCCATGCCGCAGGATCACCCACCTTATTCCGGATGTTCCTGGCATTGAAGAAGACACACTTTAAACCACCTTCCTGCCTGCCGGTACACTCCTACAACTTTGAAACCTTACACATGACCTCACTACTCTCAGCCTCCTGTATACTGGAGCTACAAATTCAGGTTCCCAAGCCCCTGCTGAACTGCGTTGGAGACAGCAGTGACGAGAAGTCAGTGTCGTCCCCGGACTGCTGCTCCCATCTTGCACTGCGGGTCGAAGACTCCCGTCTGTGTCTTCCTCCCCCTCTCTGCTCTCCTCCTGGGGTTGGGGTTGTGGTTGGAGTCGGAGGCAAGCGGCACCAGGAAATCCCGTAAGACACGTGACAAGACTCATGATTGGAAGACGGGTTGGATTGCCGGCGGTGGTGGTGAGGGTCGTGTGGCGGGGGAGGGTTGTGGCGGGGGAAGTGTGCGGGAGGCATGTGGGGGTGGTGGGGCGGTGGGGGAAGGGTGGTGGTGGGTGTGGGAGTGGTGGTGGTGACACAATTGTAATGGGGAACCGCAACTCAGCAGAGTCTCACTTGCTCGGCCGATGCTGACCTCTGCCAGCAGGAGGAAACCCATGCAGACACGGCGAAAACGGGCAGATTCCACAGTCAGTTAGCCGAGGCTGGAATTGAACCCGGGTCCCTGGCGCTTGGAGGCAGCAGTTCTAACCACTATGCCATCGATTGATCTGGGAACGGCGCCAGTTTTGCTGTTGCAGAACACCACCAATTCAGTCCCGGTGCCAACACTTAGTCTCTGGCATGGAGAATTCCGCCAATGGTCTTTTGAACCAGGAAGATCTTCCCGTCCAGTTATAACAGCAACTGGGAGTGCAACAACGCAAATTGAGGAGAATCGATAAAAGAACCAGGGTGGGGTGGGGAGATGAGGAGTTTTTTTTCACTGCGTTGTGATCCGGAAGGTGCTGCCTGGAAGGTCAGTGGGAGCAGATTCAACAGGCACTTTCAACAGGGGGGGACTTGGAGAAATACATCACTCAGTCTGATAATGACATCCTTCCTAAAGTGTGTGGTGACCAGGGTTGAGCACAACCTCCAGGCTTTAACATAACTCTTGATTTTTGGAACCTTGGGTGGGATTTTGTGACCCGCCCCGCTGCCCCGCCCCGCCACCTATTTTCCTGCGGTGGAGGAGACCTGCTCTTGGCTGGTGGTGGGGTCTTCCAGTCCCGCTGATGTCTGTGGGGTTTTGCGTGCCCCCACCTTCTATCGATGGGAATGCGTCACAGGGGATCGGCATCGGTGGGGTCAGAGGGTTCTGAGGGCAGGAAGGGCCAGAGCATTTCGGCCTACGCGCCTTCTGACAAAACCCAGCATCCTGTTTGTTTTATTCATGGCTTTGACTCACTCATGGCCCCCCCTCCCCCAGAGCCCTGTCCGCCATCGACAAGGCACAAGTCAGGAGTGTGATGGAATACTCTCCACTTGCCTGGATGAGTGCAGCTCCAACAACACTCAAGAAGCTCAACACCATCCAGGACAAAGCAGCCCCGCTTAATTAGCACCCCTTCCACAAACATTCACTCCCTCCACCACCGATGAACAGTGGCAGCATGTGTACCATCGACAAGATGCACTGCAGTAACTCACCAAGGCTCCTTGGGCAATACCTTCCAAACCCAGGACTGCTACCAACTAGAAAAACATGAGCAGCAGATACCTGGGAACCCCACCACTTGGAGGTTCCCCCCCCATGTCACTCACCACCCCGACTTGGAAATATATCGCCGTTCCTTCACTATCGCTGGGACAAAATCCTGGAACTCAACTCTTTAACAGCACCTTGGTTGTGCCAAACCTCATGCCTGGAGAACGTGGCTCACCACCACCTCCACAAGTGCCAACCTATGATGGGCTATGAATGCTGGCCGAGCTGGCGACGGCCACATCCTGTGAATGAATTTGAAATAACCTGTTCTAGCACATTCAAAGGTTTCTTCTCAAATATCCCTCGCCTCTTATAACTCTAATTTATAGAGGGGGTCCTTGGGGAGCATGTTAGTATTTACAGGGGGTCCATGGGGAGTGTGTCAGTATTTACAGGATATCCCGAGGGAAAATATTTGTTGAGAAGAGGAAAGAAACTAATTGGATGACTACTTTAAAGGCCTGCTGGAGGTGTGATGGGCTGAATGGCTTCCTCCTGTGCTCTCAGACTCTATTCTTATCAATGGTACCGCTCGAAATTAGGAGAGAAAAGAATCTAATTAGAAAATCTAAGATGCAAGATGGATAAATAAGAGGAGATGTATGAAATAATGTGACCTTTAAGTGTTGCGAGGAAGTGTTTCACACCTGCTCTCGGTACCTGAGAGACCATGAACGGGACAGGAACTCTGTGTGGGTAAAACACCAAGCAATCTCACAGGCATTTCTGCTGAGATGCAGATCTCGCTGAGGATGTGAGCTATCTCTCGCTTCATCTTGAGCCGTGCAGCAAAAGAGAACGGCACTTTGCAGACTGTTTGTTGTGGCTAAGGACTTGCAGAGTTTAATCAGATGCTCAACAGAGCAGGAGGGTGATGCCTGCAAAGGGTCAAAGTATTGGCAGTGCCCTCTGCCGACACATGGTTGTTGTAGACAGGGAATACGTCTCATGACGTGCGGGTTCGCGAGTGACCAGAGAGGAATAGTTTGAAAGGTTTCATCAACGTGCACAAGCCGAGATCAAAAGCAAGTAGCAGAAAAGGGAGGGAGGGAGGGAGGGTAAATTAGTTCATTGCTGGATTGGCAGTGGCATTCTGCGAGTCTGTCAGTATTTGCAGGGAGTCCAGGGGGAGTGTGTCATTATTTACAGGATATCCCCGGGGAGTGTGTCAGTATTTACAAGGGGTCACGGGGTATATCAGTTTTTACAGGGGGTCCCCGGGGAGTTTGTCAGTATTTACAGGGGGTCCTGGGGTGTGTCAGTATTTACAAGGGGTCCCCGGGGTGTGTGTCAGTATTTACAGGGGGTCCTGGGGTGTGTCAGTATTTACAAGGGGTCCCCGGGGTGTGTGTCAGTATCTACAGGGGGTCCACGGGGAGTGTGTCAGTATTTACAGCGGGTCCCCGGGAGTGTGTCATTATTTATAGGGGGTCCTGGGGAGTGTGTCAGAATTTACAGGTGGTCCACGGGGAGTGTGTCAGTGTTTACAGAGGGTCCCCGGGGAGTGTGTTAGTATTTTCAGGGGGTCCCGGGGAGTGTGTCAGTATTAACAGGGGGTCCCGAGGAGTGTGTCAGTATTTACAGTGGGTCCCGGGGAGGGTGTCAGTATTTACAGTGGGTCCCGGGAAGGGTGTCAGTATTTACAGCGGGTCCCCGGGGAGTGTGTCAGTATTTACAGTCAGTCAGGGGGAGTGTGTCAGTATTTACAGGGGGTCCCGGGGAGTGTGTCAGTGTATACAGAGGGTCCCGGGGTGTGTGTCAGTATTTACAGGGGGTCCACGGGGATGTGTCAGTATTTACAGCGGGTCCCGGGTAGTGTGTCAGTGTTTACAGAGGGTCCAGGGGAGGGTGTCAGTATTTACAGGGGGTCCACGGGTGTGTGTTAGTATTTACAGGGGGTCCCCGGGTAGTGTGTCAGTATTTACAGGGCGTCCCGGGGAGTGTGTCAGTATTTACAGGGGGTCCACGAGGAGTGTGTCAGTATTTACAACGGGTCCCGGGGAGTGTGTCAGTATTTACAGGGGGTCCCTGGTGAGTGTGTCAGTATCTACAGGGGGTCCACGGGGAGTGTGTCAGTATTTACAACGGGTCCCGGGGAGTGTGTCAGTATTTAAAGGGGGTCCCCGGGGAGTGTGTCAGTATCTACAGGGGGCCCACGGGGAGTGTGTCAGTATTTACAGGGGGTCCACGGGGTGTGTGTCAGCATTTACAGGGGGTCCTCGGGGAGTGTGCAGTGTTTACAGAGGGTCCCCGGGGAGTGTGTTAGTATTTTCAGGGGGTCCCGGGGAGTGTGTCAGTATTAACAGGGGGTCCCGAGGAGTGTGTCAGTATTTACAGCGGGTCCCGGGGAGGGTGTCAGTATTTACAGTGGGTCCCGGGAAGGGTGTCAGTATTTACAGCGGGTCCCCGGGGAGCGTGTCAGTATTTACAGTCAGTCAGGGGGAGTGTGTCAGTATTTACAGGGGGTCCCGGGGAGTGTGTCAGTGTATACAGAGGGTCCCGGGGTGTGTGTCAGTATTTACAGGGGGTCCACGGGGATGTGTCAGTATTTACAGCGGGTCCCGGGTAGTGTGTCAGTGTTTACAGAGGTTCCGGGGAGGGTGTCAGTATTTACAGGGGGTCCACGGGTGTGTGTTAGTATTTACAGGGGGTCCCCGGGTAGTGTGTCAGTATTTACAGGGCGTCCCGGGGAGTGTGTCAGTATTTACAGGGGGTCCACGGGGAGTGTGTCAGCATTTACAACGGGTCCCGGGGAGTGTGTCAGTATTTACAGGGGGTCCCTGGTGAGTGTATCAGTATCTACAGGGGGTCCACGGGGAGTGTGTCAGTATTTACAACGGGTCCCGGGGAGTGTGTCAGTATTTACAGGGGGTCCCCGGGGAGTGTGTCAGTATCTACAGGGGGCCCACGGGGCGTGTGTCAGTATTTACAGGGGGTCCACGGGGTGTGTGTCAGTATTTACAGGGGGTCCACGGGGAGTGTGTCAGCATTTACAGGGGGTCCTCGGGGAGTGTGCAGTGTTTACAGCGGGTCCCGGGGAGGGTGTCAGTATTTACAGCGGGTCCCAGGGAGGGTGTCAGTATTTACAGGGGGTCCCCGGAAGTGTGTCAGCATTTACAGTGGGTCCCGGGGAGTGTGTCAGTATTTACAGGGGGTCCCCGGGGAGTGTGTCAGTATTTACAGGGGTCCCGGGGAGGGTGTCAGTATTTACAGTGGGTCCCGGGGAGTGTGTCAGTATTTGCAGGGGTCCCGGGGAGGGTGTCTGTATTTACAGGGGGTCCCCGGAAGTGTGTCAGTGTTTACAGAGGGTCCCCGGGGAGTGTGTCAGTATTAACAGGGGGTCCCGGGGAGTGTGTCAGTATTTACAGCGGGTCCCGGGGAGGGTGTCAGTATTTACAGTGGGTCCACGGGGAGTGTGTCAGTATTTACAGTGAGTCCCGGGGAGGGTGTCAGTATTTACAGCGGGTCCCGGGGAGTGTGTCAGTGTGAACAGAGTGTCCCGGGGAGGGTGTCAGTATTTACAGGGGGTCCCCGGGTGTATGTTGGTATTTACAGGGGGTCCCCGGGGTGTGTGTCAGTATTTACAGGGCGTCCCAGGGAGTGTGTCAGTATTTACAGCGGGTCCACGGGAGTTTGTCATTATTTACAGGGTGTCCCTGGGGAATGTGTCAGTATTTACAGGGGGTCCACGGGGAGTGTGTCAGTATTTACAACGGCTCCCGGGGAGTGTGTCAGTATTTACAGGGGGTCCCCGGGGAGTGTGTCAGTATTTACAGGGCGTCCCGGGGAGTGTGTCAGTATTTACAGGGGGTCCACCGGGAGTGTGTCAGTATTTACAACGGGTCCCGGGGAGTGTGTCAGTATTTACAGGGGGTCCCTGGTGAGTGTGTCAGTATTTACAGGGGGTCACCGGGGAGTGTGTCAGTATCTACAGGGGGTCCACGGGGAGTGTGTCAGTATTTACAACGGGTCATGGGGAGTGTGTCAGTATTTACAGGGGGTCCCCGGGGAGTGTGTCAGTATCTACAGGGGGCCCACGGTGAGTGTGTCAGTATTTACAGGGGGTCCACGGGGTGTGTGTCAGTATTTACAGGGGGTCCACGGGGAGTGTGTCAGCATTTACATTGGGGTCCTCGGGGAGTGTGCAGTGTTTACAGCGGGTCCCGGGGTGGGTGTCAGTATTTACAGCGGGTCCCAGGGAGGGTGTCAGTATTTACAGGGGGTCCCCGGAAGTGTGTCAGCATTTACAGGGGGTCCCCGGGGAGTGTGTCAGTATTTACAGGGGTCCCGGGGAGGGTGTCAGTATTTACAGGGGGTCCCCGGTAGTGTGTCAGTATTTACAGTGGGTCCCGGGGAGTGTGTCAGTATTTGCAGGGGTCCCGGGGAGGGTGTCTGTATTTACTGGGCGTCCCCGGAAGTGTGTCAGTGTTTAGAGAGGGTCCCCGGGGAGTGTGTTAGTATTTTCAGGGGGTCCCGGGGAGTGTGTCAGTATTAACAGGGGGTCCCGGGGAGTATGTCAGTATTTACAGCGGGTCCCGGGGAGGGTGACAGTATTTACAGCGGGTCCCGGGGAGGGTGTCAGTATTGACAGCGGGTCCACGGGGAGTGTGTCAGTATTTACAGTGAGTCCCGGGGAGGGTGTCAGTATTTACAGCGGGTCCCGGGGAGTGTGTCAGTGTGAACAGAGGGTCCCGGGGAGGGTGTCAGTATTTACAGGGGGTCCCCGGTTGTATGTTAGTATTTACAGGGTGTCCCCGGGGTGTGTGTCAGTATTTACAGGGCGTCCCAGGGAGTGTGTCAGTATTTACAGGGGGTCCACGGGGAGTGTGTCAGTATTTACAGCGGGCCCACGGGAATGTGTCATTATTTACAGGGTGTCCCTGGAGAATGTGTCAGTATTTACAGGGGGTCCACGGGGAGTGTGTCAGTATTTACAACGGCTCCCGGGGAGTGTGTCAGTATTTACAGGGGGTCCCAGGGGAGTGTGTCAGTATTTACAGGGCGTCCCGGGGGGTGTGTCAGTATCTACAGGGGGCCCACGGTGAGTGTGTCAGTATTTACAGGGGGTCCACGGGGTGTGTGTCAGTATTTACAGGGGGTCCACGGGGAGTGTGTCAGCATTTACATTGGGGTCCTCGGGGAGTGTGCAGTGTTTACAGCGGGTCCCGGGGTGGGTGTCAGTATTTACAGCGGGTCCCAGGGAGGGTGTCAGTATTTACAGGGGGTCCCCGGAAGTGTGTCAGCATTTACAGGGGGTCCCCGGGGAGTGTGTCAGTATTTACAGGGGTCCCGGGGAGGGTGTCAGTATTTACAGGGGGTCCCCGGTAGTGTGTCAGTATTTACAGTGGGTCCCGGGGAGTGTGTCAGTATTTGCAGGGGTCCCGGGGAGGGTGTCTGTATTTACTGGGCGTCCCCGGAAGTGTGTCAGTGTTTACAGAGGGTCCCCGGGGAGTGTGTTAGTATTTTCAGGGGGTCCCGGGGAGTGTGTCAGTATTAACAGGGGGTCCCGGGGAGTATGTCAGTATTTACAGCGGGTCCCGGGGAGGGTGACAGTATTTACAGTGGGTCCACGGGGAGTGTGTCAGTATTTACAGTGAGTCCCGGGGAGGGTGTCAGTATTTACAGCGGGTCCCGGGGAGTGTGTCAGTATTTACAGTGGGTCCCGGGGAGTGTGTCAGTATTTGCAGGGGTCCCGGGGAGGGTGTCTGTATTTACTGGGCGTCCCCGGAAGTGTGTCAGTGTTTACAGAGGGTCCCCGGGGAGTGTGTTAGTATTTTCAGGGGGTCCCGGGGAGTGTGTCAGTATTAACAGGGGGTCCCGGGGAGTATGTCAGTATTTACAGCGGGTCCCGGGGAGGGTGACAGTATTTACAGTGGGTCCACGGGGAGTGTGTCAGTATTTACAGTGAGTCCCGGGGAGGGTGTCAGTATTTACAGCGGGTCCCGGGGAGTGTGTCAGTGTGAACAGAGGGTCCCGGGGAGGGTGTCAGTATTTACAGGGGGTCCCGGTTGTATGTTAGTATTTACAGGGGGTCCCCGGGGTGTGTGTCAGTATTTACAGGGCGTCCCAGGGAGTGTGTCAGTATTTACAGGGGGTCCACGGGGAGTGTGTCAGTATTTACAGCGGGTCCACGGGAGTGTGTCATTATTTACAGGGTGTCCCTGGGGAATGTGTCAGTATTTACAGGGCGTCCCAGTGAGTGTGTCAGTATTTACAGGGGGTCCACGGGGAGTGTGTCAGTATTTACAGCGGGCCCACGGGAATGTGTCATTATTTACAGGGTGTCCCTGGAGAATGTGTCAGTATTTACAGGGGGTCCACGGGGAGTGTGTCAGTATTTACAACGGCTCCCGGGGAGTGTGTCAGTATTTACAGGGGGTCCCAGGGGAGTGTGTCAGTATTTACAGGGCGTCCCGGGGGGTGTGTCAGTATCTACAGGGGGCCCACGGTGAGTGTGTCAGTATTTACAGGGGGTCCACGGGGTGTGTGTCAGTATTTACAGGGGGTCCACGGGGAGTGTGTCAGCATTTACATTGGGGTCCTCGGGGAGTGTGCAGTGTTTACAGCGGGTCCCGGGGTGGGTGTCAGTATTTACAGCGGGTCCCAGGGAGGGTGTCAGTATTTACAGGGGGTCCCCGGAAGTGTGTCAGCATTTACAGGGGGTCCCCGGGGAGTGTGTCAGTATTTACAGGGGTCCCGGGGAGGGTGTCAGTATTTACAGGGGGTCCCCGGTAGTGTGTCAGTATTTACAGTGGGTCCCGGGGAGTGTGTCAGTATTTGCAGGGGTCCCGGGGAGGGTGTCTGTATTTACTGGGCGTCCCCGGAAGTGTGTCAGTGTTTACAGAGGGTCCCCGGGGAGTGTGTTAGTATTTTCAGGGGGTCCCGGGGAGTGTGTCAGTATTAACAGGGGGTCCCGGGGAGTATGTCAGTATTTACAGCGGGTCCCGGGGAGGGTGACAGTATTTACAGTGGGTCCACGGGGAGTGTGTCAGTATTTACAGTGAGTCCCGGGGAGGGTGTCAGTATTTACAGCGGGTCCCGGGGAGTGTGTCAGTGTGAACAGAGGGTCCCGGGGAGGGTGTCAGTATTTACAGGGGGTCCCGGTTGTATGTTAGTATTTACAGGGGGTCCCCGGGGTGTGTGTCAGTATTTACAGGGCGTCCCAGGGAGTGTGTCAGTATTTACAGGGGGTCCACGGGGAGTGTGTCAGTATTTACAGCGGGTCCACGGGAGTGTGTCATTATTTACAGGGTGTCCCTGGGGAATGTGTCAGTATTTACAGGGGGTCCACGGGGAGTGTGTCAGTATTTACAACGGCTCCCGGGGAGTGTGTCAGTATTTACAGGTGGTCCCCGGGGAGTGTGTCAGTATTTACAGGGCGTCCCGGGGGGTGTGTCAGTATTTACAGGGGGTCCACCGGGAGTGTGTCAGTATTTACAACGGGTCCCGGGGAGTGTGTCAGTATTTACAGGGGGTCCCTGGTGAGTGTGTCAGTATTTACAGGGGGTCCCCGGGGTGTGTGTCAGTATTTACAGGGCGTCCCAGGGAGTGTGTCAGTATTTACAGGGGGTCCACGGGGAGTGTGTCAGTATTTACAGCGGGTCCACGGGAGTGTGTCATTATTTACAGGGTGTCCCTGGGGAATGTGTCAGTATTTATAGGGGGTCCACGGGGAGTGTGTCAGTATTTACAACGGCTCCCGGGGAGTGTGTCAGTATTTACAGGGGGTCCCCGGTGTGTGTGTCAGTATTTACAGGGCGTCCCGGGGAGTGTGTCAGTATTTACAGGGGGTCCACCGGGAGTATGTCAGTATTTACAGCGGGTCCCGGGGAGGGTGTCAGTATTTACAGTGGGTCCACGGGGAGGGTGTCAGTATTTACAGTGAGTCCCGGGGAGGGTGTCAGTATTTAAAGCGGGTCCCGGGGAGTGTGTCAGTGTGAACAGAGGGTCCCGGGGAGTGTGTCAGTATTTACAGGGGGTCCCCGGTTGTATGTTAGTATTTACAGGGGGTCCCCGGGGTGTGTGTCAGTATTTACAGGGCGTCCCAGGGAGTGTGTCAGTATTTACAGGGGGTCCACGGGGACTGTGTCAGTATTTACAGGGGGTCCCTGGGGAATGCGTCAGTATTTACAGGGGGTCCACGGGGCGTGTGTCAGTATTTACAACGGCTCCCGGGGAGTGTGTCAGTATTTACAGGGGGTCCCTGGGGAGTGTGTCTGTATTTACAGGCGGTCCACGGGGAGTGTGTCAGTATTTACAACGAGTCTGGGGAGTGTGTCAGTATTTACAGGGGGACCCCGGGAGTGTGTCATTATTTACAGGGGGTCCCTGGGGAGTGTGTCAGTATTTACAGGGGGTCCACGGGGAGTGTGTGAGTATTTACAGCGGGTACCTGGGGATTGTGTCAGTATTTACAGGGGGTCCCCGGGGTGTGTGTCAGTATTTACAGGGGGTCCCTGGGGAGTGTGTCAGTATTTACAACGGGTCCCGGGGAGTGTGTCAGTATTTACAGGGGGTCCCCGGGGTGTGTGTCAGTATCTACAGGGGGTCCACGGGGAGTGTGTCAGTATTTACAGGGGGTCCACGGGGAGTGTGTCAGTATTTACAGCGGGTCACCGGGAGTGTGTCATTATTTATAGGGGGTCCATGGGGAGTGTGTCAGTATTTACAACTGGTCACCGGGAGTGTGTCATTATTTATAGGGGGTCCTGGGGAGTGTGTCAGTATTTACAGGGGGTCTCCGGGGAGTGTGTCAGTATTTACAGGGGGTCCCCGGGTGTGTGTCAGTATTTACAGGGGGGCCCAGTGGAGTAGGTCAGTATTTACAATGGGTCCCGGCGAGTGTGTCAGTATTTACAGGGGGTCCCGGGGAGTGTGTCAGTATTTACAGGGGGTCCCCGGGGTGTGTGTCAGTATCTACAGGGGGTCCACGGGGAGTGTGTCAGTATTTACAGCGGGTCACCCGGAGTGTGTCATTATTTATAGGGGGTCCTGGGGAGTGTGTCAGAATTTACAGGGGGTCCACGGGGAGTGTGTCAGTGTTTACAGAGGGTCCCCGGGGAGTGTGTTAGTATTTTCAGGGGGTCCCGGGGAGTGTGTCAGTATTAACAGGGGGTCCCGAGGAGTGAGTCAGTATTTACAGCGGGTCCCGGGGAGGGTGTCAGTATTTACAGTGGGTCCCGGGAAGGGTGTCAGTATTTACAGCGGGTCCCCGGGAGTGTGTCAGTATTTACAGTCAGTCAGGGGGAGTGTGTCAGTATTTACAGGGGGTCCCGGGGAGTGTGTCAGTGTTTACAGAGGGTCCCGGGGAGGGTGTCAGTATTTACAGGGGGTCCCCGGGTGGATGTTTGTATTTACAGGGGGTCCTCGGGGAGAGTGTCAGTATATTCAGGGTGTCCCGGGGAGTAAGTCAGTATTTACAGCGGGTCCCGGGGTGGGTGTCAGTATTTACAGCGGGTCCCGGGGAGTGTATCAGTATTTACAGGGGGTCCACGGGGAGTGTGTCAGTATTTACAACGGGTCCCGGGGAGTGTGTCAGTATTTACAGGGGGACCCCGGGAGTGTGTCATTATTTACAGGGGATCCCTGGGGAGTGTGTCAGTATTTACAGGGGGTCCACGGGGAGTGTGTCAGTATTTACAGCGGGTCCCTGGGGAGCGTGTCAGTATTTAGAGGCGGACCCCGTGGATTGTGTCAGTATTTACAACGGGTCCCGGGGAGTGTGTCAGTATTTACAGGGGGTCTCCGGGATGTGTGTCAGTATCTACAGGGGGTCCACGGGGAGTGTGTCAGTATTTACAGCGTGTCCCCGGGAGTGTGTCATTATTTACAGGGGGTCCTGGGGAGTGTGTCAGTATTTACAGGGGGTCCCTGGGGAGTGTGTCAGTATTTACAGGGGGTCCCCGGGGAGTGTGTCAGTATTTACCGGGGGTCCACAGGGAGGGTGTCAGTATTTACAGGGGGTCCCTGGGGAGTGTGTCAGTATTTACAGGGGGTCCACGGGGAGTGTGTCAGTATTTACAGGGGGTCCCCGTGGAGTGTGTCAGTATTTACAACGGGTCCCGGGGAGTGTGTCAGTATTTACAGGGGGTCCCCGGGGTGTGTGTCAGTATCTACAGGGGGTCCACGGGGAGTGTGTCAGTATTTACAACGGGACCCGGGGAGTGTGTCAGTATTTACAGGGGGTCCCTGGGGAATGTGTCAGTATTTACAGGGGGTCCACGGGAAGTGTGTCAGTATTTACAACGGGTCCCGGGGAGTGTGTCAGTATTTACCGGGGGTCCACAGGGAGTGTGTCAGTATTTACAGCGGGTCTACGGGGAGTGTGTCAGTATTTACAGTGGGTCCCGGGGAGTGTCTCAGTATTTACAGGGGGTCCCGGGTAGGGTGTCAGTATTTACAGAGGGTCCCGGGGAGGGTGTCAGTATTTACAGCGGGTCCACGGGACTGTGTCAGTATTTACTGGGGGTCCACAGGGAGTGTGTCAGTATTTACAGCGGGTCCACGGGGAGTGTGTCAGTATTTACAGGGGGTCCCGGGGAGGGTGTCAGTATTTACAGAGGGTCCCGGGGAGGGTGTCAGTATTTACAGTGGGTCCCGGGGAGTGTGTCAGTATTTACAGCGGGTCCCGGGGAGTGTGTCAGTATTGACAGGGGGTCCACGGGGTGTGTGTCAGTATTTGCAACGGTTCCTAGGGAGTGTGTCAGTATTTACAGTGGGTCCCGGGGAGTGTGTCAGTATTTACTGGGGGTCCCGGGGAGGGTGTCAGTATTTACAGAGGGTCCCGGGGAGGGTGTCAGTATTTACAGCAGGTCCCGGGGACTGTGTCAGTATTTACTGGGGGTCCACAGGGAGTGTGTCAGTATTTCCACCGGGTCCCGGGGAGTGTGTAAGTATTTAGAAAGGGCCCCCGGGGAGTGTGACAGTTTTTACAGAGGGTCCCGGGGAGTGTGTCAGTATTTACAGGAGGTCCACGGGGTGTGTGTCAGTATTTACAACGGGTCCCGGGGAGTGTGTCAGTATTTACAGGGGGTCCCTGGGGAGTGTGTCAGTATTTACAGGGGGTCCCCGGGGAGTGTGTCAGTATTTACAGGGGGACCCCGGGGAGTGTGTCAGTATTTACAGGGGTCTCGGGGTGGGTGTCAGTATTTACAGGGGGTCCCCGGAAGTGTGTCAGTATTTACAGTGGATCCCGGGGAGTGTGTCAGTATTTACAGGTGTCCCGGGGAGTGTGTCAGTATTTAGAGAGGGTCCCTGGGGAGTGTGTCAGTATTCTCAGGGGGTCCCGGGGAGTGTGTCAGTATTTTCAGGGGGTCCCGGGGAGTGTGTCAGTATGAAGAGGGGGTCCCGGGGAGTGTGTCAGTATTTACAGCGGGTCCCTGGGAGGGTGTCAGTATTTACAGTGGGTCCCGGGGAGGGTGTCAGTATTTACAGTGGGTCCCGGGGAGTGTGTCAGTGTTAACAGAGTGTCCCGGAGAGGGTGTCAGTATTTACAGGGGGTCCCCGGGTGTGTGTTAGTATTTACAGGGGGTCCCCGGGGAGGGTGTCAGTATTTACAGCGGGTCCCGGGGAGTGTGTCAGTATTTACAGGGCGTCCCGGGGAGTGTGTCAGTATTTACAGGGGGTTCCCGGGGAGTGTGTCAGTATTTACAGGGGGTCCCGGGGAGTGTGTCAGTATTTACAACGGGTCCCGGGGACTGTGTCAGTATTTACAGGGGGTCTCCGGGATGTGTGTCAGTATCTACAGGGGGTCCACGGGGAGAGCGTCAGTATTTACAGCGGGTCCCCGGGAGTGTGTCTTTATTTACAGGGGGTCCTGGGGAGTGTGTCAGTATTTACAGGGGGTCCACGGGGAGTGTGTCAGTATTTACAACGGGTCCCGGGGAGTGTGTCAGTATTTAAAGGGGTTCCCCGGGGAGTGTGTTAGTATTTACAACTGGTCCCGGGGAGTGTGTCCGTATTTACCGGGGGTCCAGAGGGAGGGTGTCAGTATTTACAGCGGGTCCACGGGGAGTGTGTCAGTATTTACAGTGGGTCCCGGGGAGTGTGTCAGTATTTACAGGGGGCCCCGGGGAGGGTGTCAGTATTTACAGTGTGTCCCGGGGAGTGTGTCAGTATTTACAGTGGGTCCCGGGGAGTGTGTCAGTATTTACAGCGGGTCCACGGGGAGTGTGTCAGTATTTACAGTGGGTCCCGGGGAGTGTGGCAGTACTTACAGCGGGTCCCGGGGAGGGTGTCAGTATTTACTGGGGGTCCACGGGGAGTGTGTCAGTATTTACAGCGGGTCCACGGGGAGTGTGCCAGTATTTACAGCGGGTCCCGGGGAGGGTGTAAGTATTTAGAAAGGGCCCCCGGGGAGTGTGTCAGTATTTACTGGGGGTCCACAGGGAGTGTGTCAGTATTTACAGCGGGTCCACGGGGAGTGTGTCAGTATTTACAGCGGGTCCTGGGGAGGGTGTAAGTATTTACAGGGGGTCCCCGGGGAGTGTGTCAGTATCTACAGGGGGTCCGCTGGGAGTGTGTCAGTATTTATAACGGGTCCCGGGGAGTGTGTCAGTGTTTACAGAGGGTCCTAGGGAGGGTGTCAGTATTTACAGGGGGTCCCCGGGTGTGTGTTAGTATTTACAGGGGGTCCACGGGGAGTGTGTCAGTATTTACAACGGGTCCCGGGGAGTGTGTCAGTATTTACAGGGGGTCCCTGGGGAGTGTGTCAGTAATTACAGGGGGTCCCCGGGGAGTGTGTCAGTATCTACAGGGGGTCCACGGGGAGTGTGTCAGTATTTACAACGTGTCCAAGGGAGTGTGTCAGTATTTACATGGGGGCCCACGGGCAGTGTGTCAGTATTTACACGGCGTCCACGGGGTGTGTGTCAGTATTTACAGGGGGTCCACGGGGAGTGTGTCAGCATTGACAGGGGTCCTCGGGGAGCGTGTCAGTATTTAGAGGGGGTCCCCGTGGAGTGTGTCAGTATTTACAACGGGTCCCGGGGAGTGTGTCATTATTTACAGGGGGTCCTGGGGAGTGTGTCAGTATTTACAACGGGTCCCAGGGAGTGTGTCAGTATTTACAGGGGTTCCCTGGGGAGTGTATCACTATTTAGAGGGGTTCCCCGGGGAGTGTGTCAGTATCTACAGGGGGTCCGCGGGGAGTGTGTCAGTATTTACAACGGGTCACGGGGAGTGTGTCAGTACTTACATGGTGGCTCACGGGGAGTGTGTCAGTATTTACAGGGGGTCCACGGGGTGTGTGTCAGTATTTACAGGGGGTCCCTGGGGAGTGTGTCTGTTGTCACGTGAGTGTACCTTTAAGAAATGGGTGTTTATAAAAGAGTTGTAGTGGATGTACCTTTAAGAAATGTGTCTTTTTCTAATAGCTGTGTTGGGTGTACCTTTAAGAAATGAGTGTTTATTACTGCAGTGATGCCATAGTGTGGGTGGAGCTGGGCTGTCTGTCTGCTTTTACTTTTGCTTAGGGCTGTCTGCTACAGGGTGTGTTTTAGTTTCGTTTTGAGAGCTGGATAGCTGCAGTCACAGCAAGAAGGTGTATTAGTCTCTCTCTGCAATCTAAAGACTGTCTCCAGATCCTTTGGTGATTTAAAAATAATACCTGTTTCTGTCGAGAAGTTAAACCTGCTGTCTTTCTCTAAAAAGTTTTTTTTTTGCCTTATGGATGTTGCAAGGAAAGATTAAGAGTTACTTATAGAGTACTGTATTCTTTGGGGGATTTATTGGTGTTGATAGTTGTTAACATATTTACTGTGGGTTTATAAAGTGGTAACTGGTTTCATAAATAAACATTGTTTTTATTTAAAAGTACTTTAACTCTCTGATGCACCACACCTGCAAAGTAGGCCCGTGTGTGCCCCATAACCACAATCTATTAAAGGTTGTGGGTCAGGTGAACTCCATAATACACTTTGGGGCTCTCTAAACCCTAGCCCATAACAAATTGGGGGTTTGTAGGAGATAAAAGTCCAATATTGGATTGGTTTAGTGAACTTAAAAGACAGTGAGGGATGAGCATATTGTGGGTGCTTTTCAGGTGTGGTATACCAGTTTACGTAGGCTCTGAAGTTTTTGGGGGCGGAGGCAGTCACACGCTGTACCTTACGAACAGAGACTAAAAACAGGCTTTTAGATTTGGCAAAAACATTGCAGTTAACACGACCTGACAGAAAACGAAAAAAGAGGTACATACGGTGCTAGCTGAGCATTTAAAATTGTCTGAGATACACTCTGACTCAATGGGCATGGCAAAAATTCAGTTACAAATCAAGCAATTTGAACATGAAAAAGAATTAAAGCAGCTTGAATACACAATGAGAGAAAAAGAAAGAGAAAGGGAGATACTGATCAGGGAAAAAGAAAAAGAAGAGAAGAAAGAAACATAGAAAGAATAGCCCTAGCCGAACAAAAAGAAAGAGAAAGGGAGGTACAGATCAGGGAAAAAGAAAAAGAGAGAGAGGAAGGGAAAAAGAGAGCGAGGAAAGGGAAAAAGAGAGAGAGGAAAGGGAAAAGAGAGAGAGGAAAGGGAAAAGAGAGAGAGTTTGAACTTCAGAAAATGGCCATGAAACATGACAGTCAGTTAAAATTGGCGGACGGAAAGGGAAACATACAGGGTGCGATTCTCCAATATGGAGCCCAAGTGTTCGTGCCGTCGTGAACGCCGTTGTGTTTCACGACTGCGCGAACAAGGCCCGGGTACATCCAATTCTCCCCCACAGGGGGCCAGCATGGCTCTGGAGCGGTTCACGCCACTCTAGCCTCCTTTCACAGCACCAAATGGGCACTGCCCCAACCCTCGCATGCGCAGTTGGGCCAGCTCCATCCTGCACATGCGCAGTTGGGCCGTGCCATCCTGTGCATGCACGGGGGACTTCTTTAGCGTGCCGGGCCCAACTCAAGATGGAGTCGGTGTTCAGGGGCCGGCCGCGCCAGAAAGTAGGCCCGGGTGGGGGAGAGGCCAGCCTGCCGATCAGTGGGCCCCGATCGCAGGCCAGACCCCATCGGAGGCCCCCCCGGTAAAGGAACCTCCCCCCCCCCCCCCCCCCCCACAGGCCGCCCCCTGACCGTTCCCACAGAGTTTCCGCCGGCAGCAACCAGGGGTGAACGGCGCCGGCTGGACTCTGTCATATCTACGTGGCCCCTTGGCCCATGCGGGCCGCAGATTCGGTGGCCCCGCCGATTCTAGCGGCCCGCGGATGGCGCCGCACCAAACGCGCCATCGCAAATGGCGCCGATTCTCCACCTTGGAGAATCGCGCGCCAGCGTCGGGGCATCATGGCACAGTTGCGGCGATTCTCCGGCCCGGCACGGGGGTCGGAGAATCAACGCACAGTTCACGGATAGTGGTGAGGATAGTGAGAAAGAGCATCATAGTCGAAGGCTTGGTGGGGATCTATTTAAATATGTTCAAGCATTGCCAAGGTTTGATGAGAAGGAGGGAGAAGCCTTTTTCATTTCATTTGAGAAGGTGGCTAAACAAATGAAATGGCTACTGGACATGTGGGTATTATTGATTCAAACAAAACTGGTAGGTAGGGCGAGTGAAGTGTTTGCATCACTGCCGGAGGAGGTATCTGGGACGTATGAGGAGGTGAAAAAATCCATCTTGGGTGCATATGAACCAGTGCCTGAAGCCCACAGACAAAGGTTTAGAAATTTAAGGAAAGAACCTGGTTAAACATACATGAAGTTTGAAAGGATCAAACAGAGTAATTTTGATAGATGGATAAGGGCTTTGAAAATAGACCAAATGGATGAAGCTCTCAGAGAAATTATACTTTTGGAGGAGTTTAAAAATTCAATTCCTGATGCAATGAGAACTCATGTGGAAGAGCAGAGGGTTAAAACTGTGAGGTTAGCAGCAGAAATGGCAGATGATTATGAATTAGTTCATAAATCAAAGCTTGGTTTCCGACATCAGTTTCAGCCTGTGAGGGATAGAAACTGGGGACATGAGAAATACTCAAGTGGCAGAGGTAAAGGAGATCTGATGGGAGATAATAAGGAGAGTGTACCTGAGATTAAAAAGGAAATCCAGGAGGGTGGAAGAGATATTAAAAGTTTCAAATGTTTTCACTGTAATAAACTAGGCCACGTGAAGTCACAGTGTTGGTGGTTGAAGAAAAGCAGGAGGAAGGCTGATGTGGTAAAACAGGATAAGACAGTGGGGTTTGTTAAAGTGGTAATGGAAAGCCCAAGTGAAGCGAAGGAGGTGCAAAAGACTGTACAGCCTGATCAAGAGGTGATTGATAAGAAGGTGCCAGATCTCTTTAAAGAATTTACTTGTGTGGGTAAAGTTTACTCATGTGTGTCAGAAGGAGCAGGTAAAGAAGTCACAATTTTAAGAGATACGGGAGCTAGTCAATCTTTAATGGTAAAAGATGAGGAGTTATGTAGTTTGGGAAGAATGTTGCCAGAAAAGGTGGTAATATGTGGAATTCAGAGTGAGAAGAGTAGTGTTCCATTATATAAGGTAAGGTTGGAAAGTCCAGTGAAGAGTGGTGAAGTGGTAGTAGGAGTAATAGAGAAACTATCTTTTTCAGGAACACAGTTTATCTTGGGTAATGATATAGCTGGATCGCAGGTGGGAGTGATGCCTACTGTAGTTGATAAGCCAGTGGATAATCAGACAACTGAAGTGTTGATTTTTCTGGATTGTGAGGTAACAAGTTCGCAAAGTCACAGGTTAAGGCAAGAGGAGAAATCAAAGAGTGAAGATGAAGTTGAAGTGCAATAATCAGAAACAATTTTTGATCAGATGGTTGAAAAAGAACAAGAACAGATGGAGGATGAGGGGGATATTTTTAGTTCAGGAAAATTGGCGGACTTACAACAGAAAGATACAGAAATAAAACGGATGTATCAGAAAGCATACACGGTAGAGGAATCTGAGTGTATACCGGAGTGTTATTACCGTAAAAGTGATGTCTTGATGAGAAAATGGAGACCTTTACATATGCAGGTGGGTGAAAAGTGGGCAAAAGTTCATCAAGTAGTATTGCCGGTAGGGTATAGAAAGGAGGTGTTGCGAGTAGACATGAGGTGCCAGTGGGAAGTCATTTGGGAGGAAGGAAAACTCAAGATAAAATCCAGAAACATTTTTATTGGCCTGGACTACATAAAGATGTAGTTAAATTTTGTCAATCATGTCACACATGTCAAATGATAGGGAAACTCAAGCAGTGATAAAACCAGTGCCCTTAATACTCATTCCAGCATTTGAGGAACTTTTTCCAAGGGTCCTAATTGATTGCATAGGACCGCTTCCCGAAGCAAAATGTGGGAACCAATATCTTTTGACTGTAATGGATGTGTCTACTAGGTTTCCAGAGGCCATTCCAGTACATAATATTACAGCTAAAAAGATTGTGGAGGAGTTACTTAAATTCTTTACTAGATATAGACTACCCACAGAAATACAATCGGATTAAGGATCAAATTTTACCTCAAGGTTATTCAAAGAAGTTATGGATAACTTAGGAATAAAACAATGTAAATCAACTGTGCTAGAATCGCAGGGAGCGTTAGAAAGGTTGCATCAGACATTAAAGACAATGTTGAGGGCTTATTGTCAAGATTATCCAGAAAGTATGCTTAAAAATGGCATAATTGAAGTGGGTTGCAGCCAATGGAGCTCACTCATAGTGATGGTACCTAAACCAGATGGTGCACAATGGTTGTGCGTGGACTATATGGGATAACGGAATTCCATTCGTATTGTTTGCAATTAGGGATGCACCTAATGAGTCAACCAAATTCAGTCCTTTTGAACTAATTTTTGGTCATGGGGGTAAGAGGACCACTTAATTGGGTTAAGGAAAAATTGGTGAGTAAGAAATTGGAACTTACATTATTGGATTATGTGTCAAATTTTAGGGAACGATTAAATAGAGCAGATGAATTGGCTAGACAACATGTAATAGTTGCACAAAATGTGATGAAACGGAGAGTGGACAAGAAATCCAAAGTTCATAGTTTTGCCAGTGGAGATAAAGTTTTAGTATTGTTACCAGTGGTAGGTGAACCTTTAAAAGCAAGGTTTTGTGGACCGCATCAGATTGAAAGGAAATTAAGTGAGGTGAATTATGTGGTAAAAACACCAGATAGAAGGAAGACTCACCAAGTGTGTCATATGAATATGCTTAAAAGGTACTTTGAAAGGGAAGGAGAGAAAAAGGAGGTTTTAATAATTCTAACTCAAAGTGATGAACCAAATCCAGATGACATGGAATTTGACATACCTCAAATTAAATTGTAAAATGAGGATGTTCTTAAAAATTGGGATAAAATGTTGAGTTACCTTCCAGAGAAAAAACGAACTGACCTGAAAGAGTTATTGATATCACATGGGCAAGTTTGTAGAGATAAATTGGGAAGTACTAAAATGGCTATACATGATGTAGATGTGGGAAATGCTGTTGCTTTTAAACAACATCCATATAGACTTAACCCTTTAAAATTGGCACAGGTTAACAAAGAGATTGAGAGTATGCTCAAAAATGGCATAATTGAAGTGGGTTGCAGCCAATGGCGCTCACCTATAGTGATGGTACCTAAACCAGATGGTACCCAATGGTTGTGCGTGGATTATAGAAAGGTTAATGCAGTTACAAGGTCGGACTCTGATCCTATCCCACGTTTGGACAATTGCATTGAGAAAGTGGGACAATCACTTTTTATTTCCAAACTGGATTTACTTAAAGGTTACTGGCAGGTACCTTTATCCGAAAGGGCGAAGGAGATTTCAGCTTTTGTGACTCCAGATGGTATATGCCAATTCAAAGTTATACCATTTGGCATGAAAAACGCCCCAGCCACATTTCAACGGTTAACTACCAAGGTTGTTTCAGGATTACTCAATTGTGCGGTATACATCGACGATCTGGTCATTTTCAGCCAGACGTGGGAAGAACATTTCAAATATCTGAAGGCGTTATTCGATCGTCTTCAGTAAGCGGGTTTAGTGGTAAACCTCGCCAAAAGTGAATTTGGAAAAACCCAAGTCACTTTCCTTGGCCATACAATCGGACAGGGTAGAATGGTCCCACAGGATGCGAAAACAAAAGTTATTGGGGAGTTTCCAATACCCTCGACACGAAGGG
Organism: Scyliorhinus torazame; assembly: GCF_047496885.1. Classification (NCBI taxonomy): domain Eukaryota; kingdom Metazoa; phylum Chordata; class Chondrichthyes; order Carcharhiniformes; family Scyliorhinidae; genus Scyliorhinus; species Scyliorhinus torazame. Next base: position 91,156,458 of record NC_092718.1, read on the forward strand.
AAATAACGCGATTTCTTGGCATGAATGGATTCTACCGGAAGTTTGTGCCGAACTTTAGCAGTGTGGTTGCTCCACTGACGGACTTGCTGAAGAAGCGTAGCAAATTTAAGTGGATAGCGGAGTTTCAACAGGCATTTGAAGGTCTAAAGGCTGTGTTAGCCAATGCTCCTGTGTTGGAGAATTACAAGGGGCTCTGTGATCAGATTGAACTAAAGTATCTGACTTTAAAGAGAAATGCCGAGGCGTAGAGAAATGGGTGGATCATGCAGAGACCTTCTTGTTCAAAGAGACTGTCAATCAAGAAGGAGTTCAGTTGGAGGAAGAATAACTAAAATGGACTATGTTATTATGGATGTTTGCCTGTTTTGTTTTGTTAAAAAAAAATGCATATTCACTATCCATATTTCTTAAAGGACAGTGAAAATGTGAAAAATGAAACCATCTTGAAGTTGATGGGTTTTTTTTTCTTGGGGGGAGGTGTCAGGTGAGAGTACCTTTAAGAACTGGGTGTTTATAAAATAGCTGTAGTGGATATACCTTTGAGAAATGGGTGTTTTTCAAATAGCTATAGTGGGCGTACCTTTAAGAAATGGGTGTTTATTGCTGCAGTGATGTCAGAGTGTGGGTGGAGCTGGACTGTCTGTCTGCTTTTACTTTCGCTTTGGGCTGTCTGCTACAGGGGTGTTTTAGTTTCGTTTTGAGAGCTGGATAGCTGCAGTCACAGCAAGAAGGTGTATTAGTCTCTGAAATCTAAAGACTGTCTGCAGATCCTTTTGGTGATTTAAAAATAATACCTGCTTCTGGAGAGAAGTTAAACCTGGTGTCTTTCTGTAAAAAGTTTTTTTTTGTCTTATGGGTGTTGCAAGAAAAGATTAAGAGCTACTTATCGAGTACTGGATTATTTGGGGGGTTTCTTGGTGTTGATACTGACACTCTCTCCGTGACCCCCTGTAAATATTGACACACTCCCCGGGGACCCCCTGTAAATACTGACACACTCCCCGTGGACCCCCTGTAAATACTGACACACTCCCCGGGGACCCTCTTTAAATTCTGACACACTCCTCGGGACCCCCTGTAAATACTGACACACTGTTGATAGTTGTTAAGATGTTTACTGTGGGTTTATAAAGTGTTTCATAAATAAACATTGTTTTAATTTAAAAGTACTTGAGCTCTCTGATGCACCACACTTGCAAAGTAGGCCCATATGCTCCCCATAACCACAATCTATTAATGTTGTGGGTCAGGTGAACCCCATGATACACTTTGGGGTTCTCAAAACCCTGGCCCATAACACAGTATTTCCAGGGAGTCCCGGGGAGTGTGTCAGTATATACAGGGATCCGCGGGGAGTGTGTCAGTATTTACAGGTGGTCCCCAGGGTGTGTGTCAGTTTTTACAGGGAGCTCCGTGGGGAGTGGGTCAGTATTTACAGGAAGTCCCCGAAGAGTGTGTCAGTATTTACAATGGGTCCTTGGGGAGCGTGTCAGCCTTTACAGGAGGTCTCTGGGGAGTGGGTCAGGATTTACAGGGAATCCCCGGGGAGTGTGTCAGTATTTACAGGGGGTCCCCGGGGAGTGTGTCAGTATTTACAGGGGGTCTCCGGGGAGTGTGTCAGTATTTACATGGGGTTCCCAGGGAGTGTGTCAGTATTTACAGTGGGTCCACGGCAATTGGGTCAGTATTAACAGGGGGTCCCCAGGGAGTGTGTCAATATTTTTAGAGTTCCCGTGGTGTGTCAGTATTTACAGGAAGCTTCATGATGAGATGGTCAGTATTTACAGGGAATCCCCAGGGAGTTTGTCAGTATTCACAGGGAGCTTCATGGTGAGATGGTCAGTATTTACAGGGAATCCCCAGGGAGTTTGTCAGTATTCACAGGGAGCTTCATGGTGAGATGGTCAGTATTTACAGGGAGTCCCCGGGGAGTTTGTCAGTATTTGGAGGGATCCGCGGAAGGTGTGTCAGTATTTACAGGGATCCGCGGGGAGTGTGTCAGTTTTTACCGGATATCCCCGGGGAGTGTCAGTATTTACAGGGATCCGGGGGAGTGTGTCAGTATTTACAGGAGGTCCCCGGGGATTGGGTCAGTGTTTCCAGGGGGTCCCTGGGGATTGGGTCAATGTTTACAGGGGGTCCCCGGGGACTTGGTTAGTAGCTACAGGGGTCCCTTTAGACTGTAACATATTTACAGGGGTCGCTGGGGAGTGTGTCAGTATTTCCAGGGTGTCCCTTGGGAGTGTGTCAGTATTTATAACGGGTCCCCAGGGAGTGTGTCAATATTTACAGGGGGTCACGGAGAGAGTGTCAGTGTTTACAGTATATCCCCGGTTGTGCGTCCGTATTTCAAGGGGGTCCTCGGGGAGTGTTGTCGTATTTACAGGGGGTCCCCGGGGAGTGTGTCAGTATTTACAGGGGGTCCACGGGGAGTGTGTCAGTAGTTACAGGGGATCCATGGGAAGTGTGTCAGTATTTACAGGGGATCCTCAGGGAGTGTGTAAGTTTTTGCAGGATATCCCCGGGGAGTGTGTCAGTATTTAAAGGGGGTCCCGAGGAGTGTGTCAGAATTTAAAGAGGGTCCCCGAGGAGTGTGTCAGTATTTACAGGGGGTCCCCGGGGAATGTGTCAGTATTTACAGCGGGTCCCTGGGGAGCGTGTCAGTATTTACAGGGGGTCCCCGGGGAGTGTGTCAGTATTTACAGCGGGTCCACGGGGAGTGTGTCAGTATTTACAGGGGGTCCCCGGGGAGTGTGTCAGTATTTACAGGGGGTCCCCAGGAGTGTGTCAGTATTTTCAGGGGTCCCGAGGAGTGTGTCAGAATTTAAAGAGGGCCCCCGGGGAGTGTGTCAGTATTTACAGGGGGTCCA